>NC_056732.1:1817977389-1818682663 GCF_019279795.1 Protopterus annectens
ATTAACATTTTGACTCTGTACTGTACCTTATTAACATTTTGACTCTGTACTGTACTTTATTAACATTTTGACTCTGTACTGTACTTTATTAACATTTTGACTCTGTACTGTACTTTATTAACATTTTGACTCTGTACTGTACTTTGTTAACATTTTGACTCTGTACTGTACTTTATTAACATGTGTATTGTATTTACTGTATTTGTTGTACTAATCTTTGTGGAGCTTTTCTCCCTGGGCCTCCACTGAAATGGGATCTATGCCCAGCTGGACTTTCCCAGTAAACAAATATTAAATAAATATATATATATATATATATTTTTATTTATACACACACATACATAAATATAAATATATATATATATATATATATATATATATATATATATATATATATAAATATATTTATGTAACGTTTGTTGACCGGGAAAGTATGACTAGGTTCCACAGAGCCTATTTTCAGCGGAGGCCCGGTGAGAAATGCTCCAGATGTATGTCTTTGGAATGTGGGAGGAAACCGGAGTACCCGGAGGAAACCCACGCGAACACAGGGAGAACATGCAAACTCCACACAGAAGGCACCCCAGCTGAGAATCGAACTGGAGAACCTCTTGCAGTGAGGTGACACCATTAACCACTGCACCACTGCACCGCCCATATATGGGTTACCTTCATTTCACTGAAGGTTCATTTCACTGACAAGCAAATCAGCAAGACCAATTCACTGAAAGTTCATTTCATTGAAAACACATTTCACTGACAACTTATTTCACTGAAACTCATTTTTTCGACAGTTATATATGGCCTGTTCCCCACTGTAGTGCGATTCTGGAGTTAGAATATATAGTAAGGGGGTGTGGGGGCACAGCCCCCCACATATTGT
The DNA here is from genome assembly GCF_019279795.1 of Protopterus annectens. Lineage (NCBI taxonomy): Eukaryota > Metazoa > Chordata > Ceratodontiformes > Protopteridae > Protopterus > Protopterus annectens. The sequence continues at coordinate 1,817,978,273 of NC_056732.1, forward strand.
AAATGCTTTAAACTATACAGATGGATACTTACAAGTGCAATGAATAACTGTTTTGCAGAAAACAATATACATTCAAAGTAGGTGGGGGGCTTCGACCCCCCCCACACCCCCAATGTGAGGGGTTGTGCCCCCCACACCCCCCTTACTATATATGAACTAAACTTCTCTTCCCCTGAAGCTCTTTTAGCTGACGATCAACTAAATCTCTCACCTTCGCATCACAAGAAATCTGGAAAAAGACAAAGTTTATTTGGGGGGGGCAAAGGCCCAACACCAGGTACACATTTTAAATATTGCTTGTATAATCTTGTGTTACCATGTGTTTCCTGAAAGATAAGAAGACCGAAACTTAAAGAGTTGTCATTATTTAGTGAATTCAGTTCTCACTGATTTGCCAGAGAAACACAAATTTTAGGAGGAGTAGACCAAAAGTATGAGCCCAGTACTCTGTGAAAATCTGGACAGGGGAGAGCTATGGACTCAACTCCCTGAATCACAAGTGGTGGTATGGGTAGAGAATTCGGGCTCTTGTTTGATCCTGAGTAACACTAACCACCAGGTTCATAGGTCAATAGGTAGGTACTAGGCTATTAGCCCTAGGGGCCTATATAAGCCTAGCCAAAAAGGTACCCTGGCTTTCGCCACCCAAGAAATTTTTTTTCCTATGCCCCTGTCGAGCAGAGCCACAGAAGTGATCCCTGGGGTGAATTTCCTATTTCCCATCCAATCATCTAGATTTTTCTTGAAGAGTGCTAATGAGGAGCTCTGTTTGACATAGATATGTCATAGATATGTCTGTTCCAGAATATGGGAAGTCTCTAGGACAGGAATCTATCCCACCAGCATGTTCTGTTTATTGTGGTGACAAGGTTTAGGTCCCTAGAGCGTGTAGCTCGGAGGGATTGGGATTTCTTTAAGTGGAGCATGTCCAACAGCTCTGGGTTTGACATAGCTTTGTATGTTAGGCAGAAATCGCCTCTGAGAAGGCGATATGCGACGGAGTAAAGCTGGAGTTTTTTTTAGATGGTCTGCCTAGGGCATCTGTTTGAGGCCAGTAATCCCCTTTGTGAGGTATTTCTGTGGCCTTTCCAGTTGTTGTAGATGTCTTGTGAGGTACATACCAAAAGGGGCATTGTACTCTATAATGGGTCTAATGAGTGATGAGTAGAGGGGAACAATGAACCTATCTGCCAGGATGTTGGCAATATCAGTTGGTTTTGTATATTTACTGCCATTGTGCTGTAACTCAGAGCAGATCTGAGTGTTGCCATTGAGATTCTTGACATAGCTATTGAATGCTTTGTGGTTGTCTTTAGAGTCAGTGGCAATTTTGTTTTCGTAACTAGCTTTGGAGGATTTTATGAGGGATCTCAGCTTCTTACTGAGGTTGACCAGGGAGTTCCTCCAGTCATGGGATTTTACTCTTTTTTGCAACAGTTTCTTTCTTCTGTTGTAGTGTTTGTTTATGGCAGAGGACCACCAGATTGGCTTCCTTTTTTTGGAGGATAGCATCTTGGTTCTGTTAGGGATAGCATGATCCATGCACTTGTGTAAGTGCTTATAAAGTGCATTTGTGTAGGATTCAGCAGTTGTACCTCTATTGTCCGTCTGCATGGGTGTCATGAAGTTTGCCACTTTTGTCTTGAGAAATGTGAAGTTGGCTTTGGAGAAGTTTTTTATGGTGGTTTCCCTAATTGGGAGTGGGGGCGGGATGTGGATGTCTAGGGTGATAAGCTTGTGGTCAGATCTGACCAACGAGGAATTGATCTCTGGTGTGGAACACCGGTTGCCCATGTTTTATACCTAACTGGGGCATTTTATACACACACACACACACACACACACACACACACACACACACACACACACACACACACACACACACACACACACACACACTGGAGCAGCATAACTCCTACAAATAAAAGAACAAAACTCTCCTTACTGGCATGACTTTTGGCTCTGGCAGCACCAACAGAACAGTGGCAGCATAACTACTGTAACACAGAACAATAAGAGAACAAGAACAGCTAGTTTAGTTAGTTTAATTTCCATGCATGAATCCACGTTAGAGTGAAAACTCCACTTCATTCATTTTTTTCCTGACAGGTCTTGCAGCTGTAAAAGTCGGGGGGGGGGGGGCTCCTCTCCCTCTGGCTCTATGGTTCTGGCGCCCATGCATATAATGAGATTAGCACCAGTCACTGTCATCTTATATACTGTCTGAAACAGGACTGCTTCTTTTATTTCTTGAATGGCCCTCATTTGTGTGTGTCTCAGGACTTGTTTTACAGTATAATAAGGAATTATAGAGCTGCAACCAAAATAGTTGCTAAACTGCAGGCCTTTGTTCAAAGCATCCTTTTGTAGTTCAAGATGAACTGACTGCCCCTCCCCCAACCACGCTTGTCCTTCAAGTGTCAAAAGTGTCAGTGCCCTGAGGAATCCTTGCTGTTTCATGTGTAAATGACAGCTGCTAATGGAAAGGAAAGGATTTGAAAGTAATCCTGCTCCCCGGTGCTAGTTAGGATCAGGAAGATACAACTCCCCCATTGTTACCACTGACATCCTGATATGATGTTCTCTTATGCTTTCCTTGTTTAATTTTATTTCTTTTTTGTTGCATTTGGGGGGGTCTGTAAAACAAACTTATGTTCTTCCTTCCACTCTTTTATTGCCGGAAGTTTAATTTTTAGATTTCACCTCCTCCTGTTTCCCCTTTTTGTATTAATCTTCTTTGACCCTCCACTCATTGCATCTGCTCTCTTCTCTTACATAAATAGCTCTTTACTCCATCCACCATTTCTAGTGATTTTTTACTTTGAATCCACCATGTCCCAGACATTTTAATATTGTCCCAAGTCTTTTGCACGTCGTTGATGTACTTTGGCTGCTACGGTTACTGTTTGCAGCTTGGACTCGAGTGTCTTACATTACATAACAACATCCTTTGACCTTCCCTTCTTTTGACTTGTCATTCCTCTTTTGTGTTTTTTTTTTTTGTTTTGTTTTTTGTTTTCTGTTTTGTTTAGCTTTCTCCCTTCTCTCTGTTACATTTGTATTGCTTTCTTCCATCTTTCTTTCTCTTCTCATTTTAAAAGCACAGTCCTCCTGGTGTACCTTTTCAGTGTTCCATAGAGTCCCCCAAGGACTGAGATGGAGTTTGTCCCCAATTGTACAGGTCCTCCCTTTCCCATATCTTCACCAGTGAACCTTTACTCTCTTCCTTTTGCCATTTCCCCACTTTTCACACCAATAATATTGTATTCTTCCTCCAATGAAACTGCACCCGTGAGTGTATATTGATCCATCATCTCCTGCCTTTCATTCCTAACTTCTTTTGATAAGGCTGTAGTGCTTCCTAACTCCCTGATGGATTCCACTTGCTATATTTCCTCCTGCATGGTGCCCTTTGCTAAATCATTTGCGCCTAAATGACACCTGGTGTGGATGTAGTCTACTGTTTGTGACCACTCTGGCCACAGCTTACCATGCCCTGTTCGGAATTATCCCTAGGATTGACTCCACTTTTGGTAACTCCTTCTGTTCCATCTGCTGCTCACCTAATATTCTAATGACTGAGTACCTTCTGCTTTACCCAGTTCTTACTTTTGTCTGAGTCTCCTTCTTTTAACACTACCAGATGTGACCGCTACGCTCTGCTCCCTTTCTAACAGTTGTTTGGTGTAATTTCCCCTTGGCTAGACTAAAACATTTTCTCACCGTGCCACATTTTCCATACCTTCTTGCCTCCTCATCCCACTGTACGTTCATCATGGATGCTGTCATAACCTTGACTACTTGACTGTTCCACCTGCTTCTGCAAATGCTTAAAGGGACATTACTGAACATTGTTAATGCTTAGTTGTTTGGGTGGCTGCAGTGGTGCAGTGGTTAGCATTGCTACCTCACAGCAAGAGGTTCTCTGGTTCGATTCCCAGCTGGGGTGCCTTCTGTGCGGAGTCTGTATGCCCTCCCTGTGGTCGTGGGAGTTTCCTCCGGGTGCTCAGGTTTCCTCCCATATCCCAAGACATGCTGTATGTAGATTGGACACTAAATTGGTGCTCGGTGTGTGTGTGTGTGTGTGTGTGTGTGTGTGTGTGTGTGTGTGTGTGTGTGTGTGTGTGTGTGTGTGTGTGTGTGTGTGTGTGTGTGTTTATTTAAGGTTGGGCACCGGGCTGCCAACTCAACACCAAAAAACTCCACTGCCAATCGTTCTGCAGACCGTTGTTCCACTGTGGCGACCCCTACCCAGGATAAGCCGAAAGGAGATGATCTTAATGCTTAGTTGTTCATTAGCTAAATGTCTGTGGTTCTAAAATCAAAATCATGATCTTTGGTGCCTCACCAAAGCATACTGCATTTCCTTTACCTGGATAGTTTTTCCTCTAATTACATTATCTTGAGTTGGTTGAAGCTTTTTGTTATCTAGGTGTTTGTTTACCTTAATTTCTTGATTCAGGCACCATATAAACTGGATCATGTTTGACTGCCATTGTCATTCTGGAACATTTACACCAAAAACAGGTTGTCAGTCCTTTCACTCTGACCGAGTTTCATGCCAAGAGCAACTGCAATGGTTCAATATTTGGAGTAAAATGGAAGACCTTTTGTCTCCATAGGTATATAGTCTTTATCAATGCTTCCTGGTGACATATTGCATTGTTCTGGCATTTTTTTTTTTTGTCTTTGTGTACCAGCTATGTATGCATAAACTATAACAAGCTTAACATTCCCGGAGGGAGATTTTTTAACGATATTGTTTGATTGTTTTGATTTGCAGGGTATGATATCCCAGTGGAGCACCTTTTTTTATTGTTTAGAAAAGATGGAGTGGTGCCGTCTGCTGAACCAGGAAGAGAAATGTTTCAGAAAAGTGAATTTCCAGATGAAAACACTGGCAGTAAGTAGAAATGCAGATAATTAGTGAAATATTTTATTTATTTATTTATTTATTTATTTTACCATTTACAGCTAAGAGTAAATTAACAAGCTGTGAGGAGGCAGAAAATAGAGATATGTCCACTTCAGATATGTGCATGAATCTTACAGACATATGAAAAAAATACTTGAAAAGCTCTAGAAACATGTTTAGTCTTGCAGGCACATCAGGCTGCATTTTCTATTGCACTCTTTTGAAATGTTTAATTTCTGAATTGAGTAGATCTGCTGAAAATAGATGAAAAGTGTCTGGGGTAAAAGGCATAGGAGGGTTTGAGAATGAGAAATACAAAAGTACTGAGAATGTGACCTGGTAATGAAGGCAGTGGATGAGCAGTACTACATAACTACAGAACATGGTGTGGTACTGAAGGCTGGGGGTGAGCAGAACTGCAGGACATGATGTGGTACTGAAGGCTGGGGGGTGAGCAGTACTACAGAACTACAGAACATGCTGTGGTACTGAAGGCTGGAGGTGAGCAGAACTGCAGGACATGGTGTGGTACTAAAGCCTGGGAGTGAGCCGTACTACAGAACATGGTGTGATACTGAAGGCTGGGGATGAGCAGTAATACAGAACTACAGAACATGTTGTGGTACTGAAGGCTGGAGGTGAGCAGAACTGCAGGACATGTGTGGTACTGATGGGTGAGGTGATCTGTTCTGCAGAACATAGTGTGGTACTGAAGGCTGGGGGTGAGCAGTACTGCAGAACATAGTGTGGTGCTGAAGGCTGGGGGGTGAGCATTACTGCAGAACACGGTACAGTACTGAAGTCTGGGGTGAGCAGTACTACAGAACATGGTGTTGTACTGGGGATGAGCAGTACTGCAGAACAGGGGGCGGTACTGCAGGCTTGGGGTGAGTAGTACTACGGAACATGGTGTGGTAATGAGGGCTGAGGGTGAGCAGTTATTGTACTGAAGGCTGGGTGTGAGCTGCTGCAGAACATAAATGGATACTGAAGGCTGGGTACTACTGAACATGGTGTGGTACTGAAGGCTGGGGGTGAGCAGTACTACAGAACATGGTGTGGTACTGAAGGCTGGGGGTGAGCAGTACTACAGAACATGGTGTGGTACTGAAGAGTGGTGGTGAGCAGTACTACAGAACATGGTGTGGTACTGAAGGCTGGGGGTGAGTAGTACTGCAGAACATGGTGTGGTACTGAAAGCTAGGGGTGAGCAGTACTGCAGAACATGGTGTGGTACTGAAGGCTGGGGGTGTGCAGTACTACAGAACATGATGTGGTAGTGAAGGCTAGTGGTGAGCAGTACTGAAGACCATGGTGTGATACTGAAGGTTGAGGGTGAGCAGTACTGCAGAACATGGTCTGGTACTGAAGGCTGGGGGTGAGCAGTACTACAGAACATGGTCTGATATTGAAGGCTGGGGGTGAGCAGTACTACAGATCATGGTGTGATATTGAAGGGTGGGCATGAGCAGTACTGCAGAACATGGTGTGGTACTGAAGGCTGGCTGCTGAGCAGTACTGTAGAACATAGTATGGTGCTGCAGGTTGGAAGGGAGCAGATGAGAACAGTCATACTATGCTCATAACTTCTTAGGTCCGTAGGTTTATACTTAGCTAAAACCACTGGGGCCTTAATAAGCCTAGCCATGCAACTGAAATGTATATCATGGGCTTGTTTGCCTTAGAGGTTATGCTAAGCTGTGCATGTTAGTTAGGACTTGATTTACTCACTGCTTCTGTCCATCAGAGACATAGGTGTCAGACCAGGGGAGAATTTCTGTTTTCCCATCCACTGGTCCAGAATACGATTGAATAGGGTGAGGGAAAGAATTTGCTTCACATGAATGGAAAGCCTATTCCAGAGAATGGGAATTCTTTGCAGTACATACTTATTCCTCCAACCTATCCTATTTAAATCACAAGTAAAGTTTAAGTCCTTTGGTCTACTACATCTGTTGCTGTTTGTTTTGTAGATATTCTGAAGGTCCTTCAGGGCAGGATCCAAAGATGCCTTACATGCCAGGCATAAATTGCCCCTCGGCAGTGTGTAGAAAACCGAGTATAGAGAAAAGGCTTTGGGGTGTGTTATTTTTTTTTAGTAATCTCTGTAGACGTTCAAGTTGTTGAATGTGCCTGGTCAGATTATGGACATGTATTAGGGCATGATCACTTCCCTGGACTTAGATGCCACGTCCTACTTATAAGTTGAGTGACATAAAATTATTTTCTTATTAGCTAAGACACATGTTGGTTGAATGACAGATTGCCACCTACATGAGTTCTCACTTCTTTGACTACTGTGTCTACTTTTATGGGTGTTTTATCAATGAGTTAATTTCCCTAGATGGCTGACTTCCCAAAAGGTACTATTATGCATTTCTTGGCACTGAGGTTTAAGCAGTGGATTTGGCACCAGTCATTTATCTGTTAGACCTTCCTGTAAAATGTTAATATATTGGGGGGGGGGGTGTCTATGATTGCTCCTAGTTTGTATTGTTCTGCAAACTTGGTAAGCCAGAGTTCCTTGACTTTGCCCCCCCCCCCCCACACACACACACTCCACACCCCCTGCTACTTATATATATTAACTCCAAGATTGCACTTCACCACACTAAGTGCAATCTTGGAGTTGATATATTTAAGTATCAGGGGGTGTGTGGGGCGCAGAGGGCCTTGCCTCCCTGCTTACACTTGGTGGAAAGTGCTAAGATTTATGTTGTTTAAACTCAGTATATGTATGATATGTGTTTTCAGTGTTTTGAGTTTCAGTGTTTTGGTCTTCTATATTATGAAGTTTTCTCATTTTTCAGTGTTTTGAGCTTTCAGTGTTATGAAGTGAATCCATGTGTGTGTGTGTGTGTGTGTGTGTGTGTGTGTGTGTGTGTGTGTGTGTGTGTATATATGTGTGTGTGTATATTAACAAGATATATAGCTAAATAATGTGTGGACTGATATGCAGACTCTCCACACATATCTACATAACACATTTACATAATGTACACACACACAGCAAAAGATAAGATGACATCTCTGTTATATACATGTGTATGTGTCTGAGTATATGTATAAAATATATATATATCTATATATCTATATATATATATATATATATATATATATATATATATATATATATAGATATATATATATAATATATATATATAGATATATATATATGTCTACTTTTCTTTGTTGAAAGCTCATTCTTTCGAAAAAGAAAAGTTCAACCCCATTTACGCGAAAGTGCACTTAAACGAAAGTGCACTTTCGTGAATACGGGTTCACTGAACCGGTAATATAAACAAAAAAAAAAACACAAAGGCGTTTTGCAGGGGAAACAAGCCCCCCCTGCACCCCCCACACCCCTGATACTTTATATATACTAACTCCAAGATTGCACTTCAGTGGGGAAATGGGTATATTCCCTTATCCCCAGTGTAGCATGCCTCGGTGCCGCAGTGTTTTTTTTAATTTTTTTATTATATTACCAGTTTGGTGAACTGGTGTATATATATATATATATATATATATATATATATATATATATATATATATATATATATATATACAGTATATGTCTGCGTGTGGATGTACGAATGTCCCCACTGACATGCACAATGCTGGGGTTATCTGCACCTACACATCACAACAGTTGTCTGATGGTAACAGACCAAGGTGGTAAAAGGACATAATGCACAAACCCACAGAACCCTGCACCTGTGGAGTGTCAGCGTGTAAACAGACAACGGTGAGCAGGTGGTGTAATGTGCAATAGTTGTAACATGGGCCTTGGACAGACCATATTGCACATGGCAAATGGTCCACCTACCAAACTGCAACCAGCCAGACATGGCCATACTGGGAACTGTACACACATAGCAGGGGTATTAACAGGTATTCCACTCCTATGACACTAGAGACAGTAACAGCAGCACGATGGAGCTCTCTGCAGACCACACATGCTGTGTAATACAAGATCACTTTGCGTAGGCCCCAACTACTGTGGCTGCATCCACAAATACAACAGACATAACCTGTGGTGCATGCAATAAGTACTGTGAGCTGTAGTGTGTACAACTAGAGCATGATGGAGCACTCTGCAGACCACACATGCTGTGTAATACAAGGTCACTTTTGGTAAGCCACAACTACTGTGGCTGCATCCACAAATACAACAGACTTAACCTGTGGTGCATGCAGTAAGTACTGTGAGCTATAGTGTGTACAACTAGATAGGTAGGGGTTCTAATCTCACAACAGCCAACTGTGTGTGTGTGTGTGTGTGTGTGTGTGTGTGTGTGTGTGTGTGTGTGTGTGTGCACGTGCACCTGTGTGTGTATATATAGGTATATCCCCTGCAGCAGAAAAGACATGCTCATCTGGCCTGTCTCTGTGGAATGGTTATTCATTTTATGGCCCTGTAACTAGCTATTTGCTTCAACAGTGGCCTCCTTTACAAAGCCTGATGATGTCATCCACCTTAACAACACTAGCTGACAGTCTGATTTCATGTAATCTCTGTGGGGCGTGTGGTACGTACTGCCAGCTATAGTGTGTACAATTAGATAGGGGTTCTAATCTCACAACAGCCAACTCGTGTGTGTGTGTGTGTGTGTGTGTGTGTGTGTGTGTGTGTGTGTGTGTGTGTGTGTGTGTGTGTGTGTGTGTGTGTGTGTGTGTGTAAATTTCACCCCTTGCAGCAGTACAGACATGCCTATCTCAGAGCAGTAGTTATACATTTTAAGGCCCTGTGACTACCGGATGGTTTCAACACAGGCCTCCTTTACAAAACCTGCTGATGTCATCCACCTTAACGGCACTGACTGACAGTCTAATTTCAAGTAATTACATGCAATGTGTACTGCCAACTGTAGTGTGTGTACTGGATAGGTAGGAGTTTTGATCTCACAACAGCCAACTGTGTGTGTGTGTGTGTGTGTGTGTGTGTGTGTGTGTGTGTGTGTGTGTGTGTGTGTGTGTGTGTGTGTGTGTGTGTGTGTGTGTGTAGTAGCTGACAGCCCACATCAGATAAACTTTGTGGCCCATTGTGATAACTACTGTGAGCTATAGTGTGTAATAGTAGATAGGTAGTGGTTCTACTCTTCCATCAGCCAACTCTGTTTGTGTGTGTGTCTATGTGTGTGATTACAGATATATCCCCTAGTATCACTACAGACATGCCCATATGGGCTACCTCTGTGCAATGGTTATGCATTTTACAATCCTGTGACAAGCTCCAGGTCCTATATGGGCATCACTGATGTCTTCCACCATCTACGTTTGTATGGTCAGAAAATGCAGGTGACACGTATAAAGGGTAGCAGAGAGTCTCACACAGTATGAATGCATCATTATGCTGACTACCTCAATGTCCCAGACATGACCTTCTACACGTATGCACCTAGGGAACCATGTACAAATACTGCCATACCTTGCTGATGTCATATGTCTGCTGTGCTGCTGTGCCATCCCATGCCACTGTACTGCCACCATTTGTCCATAGAATAACCACTGAAACCCCTGGAACAGAAACATACAGAGGTTTGTGATACACCTATCATTCTGTTACTCTACCACCTGTCCAACATCATGCACCTAAAATACTCAAGCTTTGCTGTATAATCATGACACATGCCAGAACACAGTACCTGTTGTGGCCCACAACACCCGCAATGGCATAATAATACTGCATTACACAGCTACATTGAAAGTAATATAGTCACCCTGTGCATCAGACACATATTTGCATATCACTGCATTGATCACTGCATTGATGGCATGGATATGGCACAGGTATCATTACATGCACAGGGTGTCATGTGGGGGTGCCAGAGCATGAGGTTGTGCCATACAGTTGGCAGTATGCGTGTCAGTCAGGAAGGGGATTCTGGTTAGATGTGCCATGGAGAGGTGCTGTGTGTGTCTGTCGGTGACTGCATGCGACAGTGATGTTTGATGGTGTGCGTTTACACAGTCAAGACTAGTGCATATGTGTATGTTGGACAGCTGTGGACCATACATGGCAGAGTGGACAGTTCACTGTCTCTGACCATGAACATGGGAACCTGCTCTGTCAGGAGTGGCACTGGCACCACCATGCCCAAGGTTGGATCCGGTGCTATTACCTTACAGTGACTGCTGTCTGCTGGGCCCCTGTCTGGCATGGGACCGACAATGACCATGTGACCATGGACTGCCATGTGGTTTGGACAGCACTCTTCCCTCTGTAGCGCTGGAGGTACTGCCACTATGGGAGCGTGAGTGTGCATGGACACATGCTCTCTCAGCAGATGGTGTTGCTGACCTATGTCCATGTGCCTGATGCCCTACCCCAACCAGATGTTCCAGCATAGACAATGTGGGGGCAAAGACAGACACTGTCTCAGCCCACTCTGTGTCCAATACTTCAGTGTAACGATCTATGGCGTTACCAACGTGGTGGAGGCAGTCACAGATGTCAGACTATGCTGCCATCCATGACCCTGAGCATCTGTCTGGTGTTGTGTTTATTGTGTGCCTGTGCCTCCATGATGGCCCGAAACATGCGGCGAGTGACCCATGATGTGACACCTGTGACAGGAGGTGGATGGACAGTAGCCCACCTTCAAGCACCCCTGTCAATCTGCCTGTGTGGGACCTCGCCAGCTGTATGGCTATGGCCAATGTCTGCATTCACTGATGCCATAGTTTCACACTGCCCTATTCAATGTCAACACCATGTGACTGTTCAATATCTGTGGCCTCTGGTGACTAGGTATGTGTGGGCATACTGACTGTGTGCAGGGACATTGGGGGCAGAAGTGGACTGTCATCTTCTGGGACAGATTCAGCCCTGAACAACCCTATCTCTGCCTCACTATGGCCACCATCATCATCAAAGCCCAATAGGACACTGACATCAGGTCATGAGGGGGACAGACTCCGGACAGACTTCAACCCCCCATTCACCTGTGAGGAGGCAGACATTATTACCTGTACTATTATGTATGGTGATCCACAGAGACTCATACAGCAGAGGAGCCACAACTGCATTAGCAGTCCCACATCTTGTCATCACCGATCCCATGCACAACACAAAAACACACAGCAGCATACACAGACAAGGCAGGCCCTTTCTAACATGCACTTCTGCTATAGCAAGTGAATGTTGCCAGTACACTACACCTGTGGAGTACGCAATATGACAGTGTATATGATAGAACTACACATAATACCCAGTGCATCTATCCTGTGAATGATATGCCTACTGTAGTCTCACTGCTGCAGGTATGTACAGTTTCCCTGTAGTGAGTGACCAGGCATCCTGGAGTTATTGCATCATGTATAGCAGGCTGCATACTTCTTCATGACTATAACTGCAAATGCGTTGGTGTTTGTACCAATATACAGCTGTGATTATCCATTGTATGCACTTAAGTCAACTGCTCAATATGGAAAATACAACTATTCCACTCTAGCTATGCATAACAGTTGTGCCTTGGGTTTAATGGCAGTCCTTAATGTTCATGTGGTATATATAAGCTGTACAACAATGGTATCACACTTACCGGGTACAGGATCACAGACTCCAGCTACACCTGATGTACCTATGAAAATGTGAGAGAGAGATTGTCAGTAATACCAAATGTTGCACTGTTACAGAGTAGTATGTGTATATATCCACATGTACAGCAGCTAATGTGATACTGCCTACATTGCTGAAATTCTGAGTATGTGTGTGCACAACTGTGCATTAAAACAAAACTCCCACTGCAGATAGACCTGGCACCCATGTACTGGTATGTACAGCCTGCCATAATGACTGCTACAGTATTACACTGGTGAACAAAGTAAGTTTACCTGGACAGTCCTCTGATGTGGAAGCTGTGGCACCCACCTCCAGGATGTATGGGGAAATGGATGCCTGGGAGCTGGTGGATGATTCCAGGTTTGCAAGGAATTCCTCTGTGGCTGTGAATGGTTATTCTGTTGCATGATCCCTGGCCACAGCAGCTGTCCTTTGACTTCCGGCATTGAGCATATCCGTGGCCTGTGGCAGACCTGCTAGTACGTCCTGTCCTGATGTCCACTTTCATTAACCACCCTCACAAGTTCACACCACAATGCTGAATGCTGGTCACAATGTTGGTGACCCCTGGAAAGCAGAATGTGATGGTGCCATCCAGGTTAACAGCATTCTCAGCAGCTGAGAATGGGGGATGCCTTCGCTGATACTTTCTTCCTGAAAGACAAGAGGGGGACACATTACAGGACTAGATACCTGGACATCCACTATGTACAGACCCTGCACAACCAATATGGCCTGTACTATCCACCACTACCTCACACGTCATACCCCACAGTCTATCCACACACACTACATATGTGGCTATCACCAAGATAGTTGCAATACTGGGCATGTCCCTGTGTGGCGTGACAGATTCTACTCTGTCTGTACACCCATCACTGCACTCTGTGGTGTGTCCAGTATGGGCAAGCTCCCACCAGTATGTCATACAGCCACTGTTGGACAAATAGCTGTGTGATATTGCAACAGCTATATGGGGACAGCTCAGCAACAGCAGTGTGCCACAAAGACAGACAGCAATGCACACCTGCTGGTACTATATGTTCATTGTAAGCATCCCACCTCCCCACTACACAGATGTTTGCAGACTGTGAACATGTGCCTCTTGAATGTGTTCCTTTTGGTACGCACACATAGATGTCTGACAGACGGTTGGCCATTCATTGATGGTTGTTGACTGACAATAGTGAATCTTGACTGTCACATGCCAGACCCCTCAGAAAACATTTATGCTACAGTAGTATCAGTTAGTATAGTCATAGTTTCACGTTGTGTAGCCAGTATGCATCCCCTGTCACTGAGGTTGGGCCTGTGTCCCCCCAGTACATATGGCTATGCCCAAATCCCTGCAGTACAGGGTTGACAGGTATGTTAACCATAGGTTTCAACCAATGAGGGACAAATGTCACCAAAACAATGACCTAGGTAGGGTACATGAGGGACAGTCAGGAGCACCTGTACAATGCCAGCACTATTTATGTGTGGCATTGACAGACTGAGAGGTTGTGAATGACAGTACATCGTTTGACATTACAGAAGTGTGCACCCTTACTTAGTGTCACTACGTTTAACACAAATTCCACTAGTTTTTCTACAACAGCTGACTATTGTAGGAGGGAGTAACAGGAGCAGAGCTGGGATTTGACTCAAAACAGGGGCAGTTGAGAGGCATGGCTGTAGCTGTTGGACAGCAGAATATCACCAAAATGTCAATACCATAGACGTATGACAGACCCACTGTTGTAATCCCTGTTCCCCATATCTCCATCCTACCATCTGCATCCCATTATATGGAGACATCTATTACATACCTACCTGGTAGAGTGAAGTACTCCTTTTCTGAAGTGTTGCTCTGCAAATAGGTTGCAAATCCACAGTCTGTGTGAGCAAAATAAAAACAGACCTGTTCCCCATAGGCAGTTGATTGCTTTTTGTATGTAATGCTCATTAACAGGTAATTGCCTGTGCACCAGTCCATGGCTCAGACTTGCTAATTGCCTCCAAAACAGCTGGGTTGCACTTTCGTTAGCTAATGACATGGCACCATACTGCAATATTTAAGGACTTCAGGTCCTTCTTGGCCCCTTTCTTACTCTTTGAGATGGACATTAGTGAGGTGTGCAGACTACAACATCACAGATGGTAGGTACAAATACTGTCCACTGTTGAGACTTTTGAGATATGTCCACAGTTTTGCATATGTTTGGCCATTGTCCCATGACTTTGTGATTTTATGGCAGTTCAGTGGTGGGTTGAAGTCAGTGAGGAGAGGGAGACATGTGAGTGTCAGACATCATACCCATTAGAATATGCATGCTGATGCAGTAGCTGCTATTCTATCAGCTCACTATCTTTGTAGGGCAAACTATGACACATGTCCCTGTTGCTGGACCTTTGCCCCACCCTTTATGTATGTTTACATGTGGATCCCTTGTTCTAGGGGGTTATGAGGTATGGTAGTTCTGTAGCAGCTAGCTTATGATACAGCTGCTTATGCTTCCAGCTGCAGCTGCTGCTGCAGCCTAGGACATATGGGGGGAGAGTGTCCTCTTTGTAGGACAGCAAGCTGTACGCGTAACTGAGGCAGCAATGTCACTTCTGCCATTACAGCAGAGCCAGGCTACGGGTATTGTTTACAGTCCAATCAAGGCATATGTGTAAGGTACATTTGTTATGTAACAGTGCCATTGATAGAGTAGTAGATGACATATAGTACGGCTATACAAATATGTGCAGTGTGTCACTACCTGCAGGCCTTTGACTTGCAAACATGGGTAGCAGGTAAATCAGTAGCAGCAACCTGTGTGTGTTAAAATTGCATGACTCACTCATTACTTGCAACACACTGGATTCAAACCCAGGAGTGTGGGAGGCAAAATATATTACATGCAAGGGATTTAACAGACTGACCTACTGAGTCACTGCTGCAGCAGGTGTATTTGCAGGATATATGTGCATCCATAATTATTTGCATGGCTTTCAAAGGCAGTTGCTGTGCAGCAGGGCCTCAGTTGTACACATGTACTTTGCCATTGCTGCCTTAGTGTGTTTAAAGATGTTGTTGCTAAAAGGGTACATTTACCTGCAATCCCAGGCATCATGTTCAGTCATTATTATTTATAGATTATAGGTTCATAGGTTCATAGATTAGTACTAAGCTAACTGCCCTTGTGAGACATTTTAAGCCTAGCCAATTATCCCTTGTAAGACTCAAACCCTGCACCTTGTGTTTGTAAGGCAAACACCTTAACCATTAAGCCACCCTCCCAACTCTATTTGGCTGTATCTTCTCTGTCAGGGTCCCAGGGGCATTCCCATTTTTCCCATTACATATACCTGCAGTCTGTCAGTGGAAGTCAGTATATTTTGTTGGGAGCACCTGTTTCAATTAAGAGCTGAGTGACCTACTGGGCTAATGCACTATGCTGCAGTTGGCAGGGGCCCGGATTTGAGACGTGGCAGGGGTGATTATTTTTCAGATGTGTCTAATAGTATCACAAACCCATGAGACCACTAAGGCACTTTAAAGCACTATTAAGAAGGTTTGCGCTATGTGCCGCATCATGGCACACTGCTTAGTTCCCACAAACACGTGCTAAAAAATATAAAGAAAAGAAAAAGGGGATAGGACAGTGGTGAAATGGGGGAAAGCTGGGGGTAACACATACAAAAGGGCAGGTAGGGATGTGCAGGAAGGGTGTAGGAAAGGACCATAGCTGTCCATTTCTTGTACAGCAACAGCTGTGCAGTTTCACATAATTTGTCTATAACTTTGTACTCTCAAACCCCAGAGAGAGGGGTGAGGACAACTTAAATGAATTGTCAAGCCAATTGGACCTAACTTTTTGTGTCCAGTGAGCATGTGTGCAAAATGGAGAACTGTGTATGGGCCGATTTTTTTTTTTTTGGGACAAGTGCTCTTTTTTTTTTTTTTTTTTTTTTTTAATGAGAGAGTGGAATGTTGGGAAAGGTTTGTAGTTACATGTGGGGAGGTAAGTTTGGTAGGAGAGGATGCAATTGCAGACAGATAAGACAGCAGACGGATGATGTGTGATACATGAGGGGGTAAACACCTTGGACAGGGAGGATGTTGTGGAATCTGAGGAGCGTGTGCCTCCATATGGCAGCACCGTGACTGAGATCCCCACCCATGGGCAGTCAACACTGCTCCTTTACTGCCCCGAACGTGGCTGTGCTGGAGGCTGGGTACTAGCACCACCAGGCCCTACCAGGTTTTCCAGTCTGCCCTCAATCCAACGAAAGCTTCGTTCATAACTCCTATGAACAATTTTGTGCACCATAGCTGGTAGTTCATCCTGGGTGACTACCACCGCCCTCCACCACCGCTCTCAGGGGCGATGGGCTCCATCCCCTCAGGTAGTTCCACTTGAAGGTGGTGCTGGGCCAACGGAGAGGTCACCACCAGCCTGGGTCCCAGACGTGCTGGTACAAGGTGCCACAGCTGGCTGAGGTAGGGGTGGTGGATCAGCAGGAACTGGCCTACCCTGTTATGCTGTGGTGATAGTGGTATAGCAATGTATATAGGTTAGTTATGAACAAAACATTTTGTTAGTAATAGCATACCAGAACTTTGTAAATAACCCAATCAATTTCACTGCATATTATAAGAAACACAATAAACAATGTAAAAGTCAGTATATGAACAGTATGCCAGTGACAGTTATGGCATAAGGCCAACAACATACGTGATTCAACAAGATATGTTAATATGCAACCATTGTAATACAGAACAATAATAAAATACATGCCCAAAATAACATTTATTGCAGAACATGGTTGCCACAGCAGATCACTGGTTCTCTAATGATTAGCAATGGATTTTTACAGTGTCGAGTTGCCAGCCTGGTACCCAACCTTCAAAGAAGGCACACCCACACATGCACGCACCTACCTGCATGTCTTTTAAAGTTCACTCAACCGCAGGGAGGACATGCAGACTCAGCACAGAAGACGGTCCGGCCGAGAATCAACCGGAGAATCTCTTGTTGTGAGGCAACAAAGCTAACTGCTGCACCACCGCAGCCTAGTAAACCATAATCAATGAATAACGATAAATATATATATATATATATATATATATATATATATATATATATATATATATTTATTTATTTATTTCCAGTTTGATGACCGAGGTCCACTGGGCTCAAAGAGCCCGTTTTCAGTGGATGCCTGGGGAGAAAAGCTCCATAGTACAAAGTAGACATTGTAATAGTTAAGCAAGTAGTACATGTTACAAGGTAATCATAAGTAAGTAAAATAGCAACATAGTGTAATATACAATGCATATTTACAGGTTGTACATTAGAGAACAGTAGTACAGAATCATCATAGTATTGAGGTTTTAAAACATCTGAGGTGGGTAATAAAGTCACAATTGTAGGAAAACAGAAGATAATATTGATCTTGTACTGGGTAAGGTGGGAAGAAACTTTACTTGTATGGATGTATGCATGTGCTAGGCAGGATTAGGTAGGTAGAGTATAAATGTATTTCTTGTTATTGGAGAGATATGAAGATAATGGGTGGGGGAGAGAGAAATACAGTCCATTAATTCCATTATAAGCTATATATTTAACAACAGTACTACTATCTGCTTTATGGTTCTGTCCTTTCTTTATGTGTATAGCTGCCCTATAGCTGCTGTAGCATGTACGTGCCTTTCAAGCTGTCCGCATGGGACAGTATGGGTCAGGCAGTAACACCTACAGGTACACAACTACACAGAACACTTGCACATCAGGTGGACCTTTATAACTGCCAAAGTGTTCTATGGGCTGATGTTCTGTTACTTTGCTATCAACATCCATCATGTCGGTGATACATCAGTGACAGAGGGATTATACAACAGTAATTCCATTCCTTGACACACTGACACTTGAGAGACATGTTTGTGTATTGTACAGAGAGTAAACAACTATCAGGGCTTGCTTGACAGGCATGGAGATAGAGACCAATAGCAGTGACTGCACAGGCATGTACATCAGATGTCCTACTTGACTGCAGAAACATTTCACAGTCACACCAGGCATACAGCCATACCAAAATTACACATTTTACTTCTTTATTTCATTTTATTAACAGTTGTACTCATTTTTTCATTGTATACAGTGTTATCACATGCCTTTTGCTGAGGTAAGCAGTGTGTGACATCTGTACACACAAGTATTTACACATAAAATATAGGCTACCTCAACCATTTACATGTAGGTCCTGTGGAGAGAATGATATCTGTTATCAATACATGACTGATACTATACTATTTTTGGCATGCATGGGGTAAAAGCCAATAGCAGTGACTGCAGAGGACATGTACAACTGACAGCAGCAACATGTCAGAGTCACTTCAGGCATACAGCCATACCAAGATTACACATTTTTTCTTTATTTCATTTTATTAAAACTTGTTCTTATTTCCATTATTTAATGCGGTATTATCACATGCCTGGAACTGAGTTTAACAATCTATGACATCTGTACACACAATTTATATACACATAATATGGGCTACCTCACCCATTTACCTGTAGTTCCTGTGGCGAGAAAATCTCTTATTACATAACTAATTCAGTACTATTTGTTACTACATGCTACTGGATTCAAACCCTGGTCTTTGTGTGCCTAAATGTATTTCATACAGAGGATTTAAACTGAGCTACTGAGTCACTGCTGATTACTGATTGACTGATATTTGCCTAGAGCTCACCTGGAAACAAAATAAGACCTGGTAATAGTAGGCTGCATTGACAGTTGGACACACATGCATGCACTTTCTGCATGAAAGAGGTTTTAGGTAACCTATACATTACTACATAGCATGCAGGTGTACACGTGATATTGTTAGTGGGTTGAAATATCTGTGAAATCTACACACCATATGAGATTATTGAGTTGGCTACCTCACCCATATACATTTGCAAACAGTATATATATGCATTCTACGGGTCTATATCAGAACATCAATGTTTTAAAACTTTGAATGTTCTAATATCGACCCCTATTCAGCGAAAGCTAAAAATAGCAAAGCTGCAGAACACCGAATTTTTTCCTAGGGAAAGAATTTGGTTGGCCGTTTCTGTGGCTTCGCTATTTTTAGCGCTATGGTGGAAAGTTACGGGTCGGGTTCAGGTAAGTGTGCGATTGTGTATACATTAGGGTTAGGGTGCAGGTTAGGTGAGTTAGGGGCGGGTTAAGTGAGTTAGGGTTAGGGCGTGGGTCAGGTGAGTGTGCAGTAGTGATGGACCTTAGGGTTAGGGTTTGGGTTAAGGTAAGTGAATAGATAGTAGTGTATGTACAGTTTAGTGTAGGGTTAGATGTAGGATTTTAAGTGTATGTGGTGTGTGGATTGCTGTTTTTTTGGTGTGCTTGTGTTGTGTGTATGTGTTTCGGAGTAGCAAATTTCTTCCATGAGAAAAAATTTGCTGTTCTGAATGTTCGATATTTTGTGGTTTAGATATTTTAGGTTCGATGAAATAGCGTTCGCTATTTTCATCTTTCAATAGCATTATATAAACGCCATTCTACAGCTATTGCACTGTTCTACTTGCCTGCAGCACTGTACTGCAGAGCCTGAATGCGTATAACTTAAATGTAATGGTTAACACAAGGCAATCCTGCTGAATGCATATAGCTGAAATGCAATGGTTAACAATAGACAATCCTGATATACACAATATACCATGGTGTTCTAGCTATAGCTTCATGTGTTATTGCAGAATAATTATAATAATTAATTTATAGTAAAACGGCTCTGAATCTACAGTTATTGCACAACACTCTATATGAGATATATCTTGAGACAGGGACTAGTATTGTTTTGTGTTTTTCTTCAAGAACAGTTGACATATTCCATTTCATGCAAAACAGCACTAATTACACACAGATTGCGCAGCACAGCTTTATTACTGGTACCTTGATGCAGTTACTGCTGTAGTTTCACATTTTTATTGCACAGCACTAGTTGTACTGCAGGTGTTGCAATACAGCTGTAATTCTACAATTATTGCAATTGAAACCTTATTTAATTTACGTTATCAAGGGTAATGCTTTACTCTTCCCTGCTTATTGCACTACATTTGGCAGTAGTCTCTTATTGTAATTCAGGTCTATGACCACATTCATTGCAATACAATCACTGGCAGTTAATGCTTTATTCTTTCTTGCTGATATGACTATAGATTGCAAGTTACATCCCTACTCACCACACTCACGGTGCAACCTGACCAGGTGCCCCCCATGTACCTCAGTGTTGCGAGTTCTCTCCTTTGCAGCTGTAGGGAGAGAACCACACCATTATGCATGCCTTTCTATCCAACATTCAGATTAGATATTGGTAAAACAATGATAACAGTACTAACAAACTTGTGGGGCATTCCCAGCTTGAGCTTCCCAGACCCAGGAGTCCAGAAGATCCCCTTTCCGATGCTTCAGGTCATAATAGTGGAGACAGACCTGCTCACCTGTGTGGGGGATACCTAAAGTACTGGTGAGATCATGCGCCAGCTGTTCCCAGGCCTCCACCTTGCACTGTGAGACCTGGAACTGCCCCTGCAGCAGCCGGTCATCACAATATTTCAGTAGGAGTCCAACCATGACCCTAGACACCAAAATACCCCACCTCTGCACCCAGAAGCATGCATCCCCTCCAACACCTGCCATAGTTACTGCACAGTTCAAATTCCAACTCATTATGTTGTATTCCCACCTGTTGAGCTTAATGCAGCCTGTTTACCTGCCCTTTATCACCAGTGGGCAATTTTTAAAAATGCAGCAGGTCGCTTAGCACCGTGCATACCAGTTCAGGTCAGCAGTGCTTAAACTAACAATACTTAAGCAGTGCCAAGCTCTGCTAAACATTGCTAACAGTGCTCAAACCAGCTAAGCAAAGCTGCTTATTGCCAAGCAGTGCTAAAACATAACAGTTTTGCAGGGCTTAGCAGAGCACAGCAAAGCAGGATTTTAAAAAAAATTGCATAATTTGTTTTTGGAAAATAAATGATTAATGACCCTTCTGTGTATTCAAACCCTGCACCTACTGCACATAAGGATGTCACTCTACTCAATTGGCTATGCAGATGTGTGAAATGCTGCTATACTTTTACATATACCTCTCAGCTACGTTTAAGCAATGCTGAGCACTACGCCACATCGGGCAAACCTGATTTCATGTGTTTGGACAGTGCAGGGAGTGTGTTGCTCATCTGCAAACACAGTTAGCACTACACTCCCTACCCTTCTTCACTAACCTTGTTCCATGGGTCTCCCTCGACAATGCACCATGATTAATATGCATGACGCACTGCCGGGACAGAACCATGTAAACAGACATGGCAACAGTCCATGTAGGCTCTACACTGTGCCTACACGGATTTTATTAAATCTAGGGGTTCATCTTAAAGTTTACACAATGGCAACCTGAACTGCATTAATATTTCACCTCTGTCTAGTGCAGGTAACTGTTGTTTTTATGATATTAATTTATATAGCTATAATTTTCACATTTTTCTAAACATCTCAACAACCAAGTAGCACAGACAGAACTCCTTAGCCTCATATGAAATCTCTCAGCTAGATGAGTAAAATGCTGCCAACAGTATGTGTACAACTTGGGTCTATATCATAACATCGAAGTTGCAAAACTTTGAATGTTATAATATCAAACCCAAAACCTCGAAGACTGACAACAGCGAAGCCACAGAACATCGAATTCTTTCCCAGGGAAAGAATATGGTGGGCAGTTTCCGTGGCTTTGCTATTTCCTCCACTGTGGTGCGATCTCGAAGTTGGTATATTTAAGTAGGGGGTGTGGGGGTGGGGGGGCAAAGGCCCCACATTAGAAATAGTTTGTAGTGTTTGTGTGTTTCGTGTTTTGTGCTGGAACAGCAAATTTTTTCCAGGGAAAAAAAATCGCTGTTCTCAGTTTTCGGGGTTTTTAGCTTTCATGGTTTTGGGTTCGATATTATAACATTCGAAGTTTTGCAACTTCGATGTTGTGATATAGACCCGTGTAACTTGAGTGGTTGCTGAGATATTGTAACCTGTTTGCAAAATATTACAAATGTAATAGTTACTGTGTTTACTCTGAGTTTTAAAATTTAGTTTAAGACCTAGAGCCTAAAGAATACTACCACTATAAAAATAGTTTGCGCTGAAGCATTTGCTATTTACACATCTTTCATAACCCCTATGGTTAGAGATATAAACATTTTTTTGAAATGTGAGAACATAATTTGATTCTTTCAAAAGGCTTAGGCTCCACATATTGGAAGTTACAGTGCAAACTTCCTGAGCTCCATTGGAGTGAATGAGTTAAAAACTACTACAATATACAAGTCAAATTCCTTATAGAAAACCTCATAATTTTGCTGAACACAATTTTAAAATGCTCAGAACAGAAATATAATCATTTAAAACATGGCACTTCACAAGAGTTCAACCTAAGTTACCAGGTTAACTCCCTGAATTCCAATCATGACTCTCACAGTCCACCTCTAACGTCTTTAATGACCTGTTTATTCCTAATTCCATAATTTTGTTTACAGTGCCTGAGGTGGGTAGCGTATCGAATGCCTTTGCAAGGTCATGGTAGGCAGTATGCATTGTTGTGCTCTCATTCATTGGGTTAGTGACTTTTTCAAAGAAGTTCACCAGGCATGACCTGCGTTTGATGAAACTAAACTGGGTTGGGTCAAGTGTCTAAAGGTTTCATATGTCGTTGTTAATAATTTCTGTGATAAATTCTTTTCATGGCTTTTCCTTAAGACACTATTCAGACCACTGGGTCTGCAGTGCCTGAGATCCATTGATGGTCTATCCTTGTGCAGAGGGATGACCAATGCAGTCCTCCATTCACATAGCATGAAGCCTGTTCAGAGGCTGTGGTTGAATAGTGACTCCAGCGGCTGTTCTAGATATTTCAGGTGGCATCCTGGAATATTATCAGAGCCCACTGAAACTGTATTCTTGAACTTAGGGAGCATCTTTAAGATACGCTCTCTGCTGATAGATGGAGGGGTTATGTTAGATAATGATTTCCTGTGGGCCAACTGAGGTTGAGAGGAAGGTAAAGTTGAATCTGAATTTGTCAACCAGAAGATTTGGATGTGTGTCCATTTACCAGCAGTTCATAGGATCATAGGAAGTTACTAGGCTATTGGCCCTGAGGCCCTTATAAGCCTACCCAAGAGTTTAGCCCATGCATAGACAAATCAGTACCCGATGACCCTGTCCAGCAAGGACACGGGTGGAATCCCAAGAATGTATTTTCCATTTCCCATCCAGTTATCCAGATTGTGGTTAAAAAGGGTTAGGTACTCTGCTTGATGTGGAGAGGGAGTCTATTCCATAGATGGGGGAGTCTCTGGGACAGGTATCTGTCCTGCCAGCAAGTCCTATTGATGTCACAGACCAGGTTGAGGCCACATGTGTCGGTTACTCGAGTGGAGCTTGACTTGCAGTCATGCAGCATTCCCATCAAGACGGGGTCCGAGATCGCCTTGTATGCCAAACAGAGGTCACCTCTGAGGAGTCTGTATGAAACAGAGTAGAGGGACAGGGCTTTTAGCCTATTTGTGTATGGTAGATTTTTGAGGCCCTGGATTCTCCTGGTGAGGAACCTCTGTGGTCTCTCCAGCTGCTGCGAGGTACATGCCAAATGGGGCATTGTACTCAATAATGGGCCTTATAAGGGAAGAATACAGGGATGTTATGACCTCCTTGTCCCTGGATGAGATACCCTTACTTATGAGGTGGGCCATGTAGAAAGCTTTCCATACAATGGAAGCAACATTGTGGTCAAAAGTCACTGTCAATTTGGATGCCGAAATCCCTCACGACTGACTGCATACTTAGAACACTGTTATTAATGTTTTAATTTTTGGGGACATCTCTCTCCACAAAGGGGATGATGATGCATTTTTTTGTATTCAGCTTGAGGCCATGTTTCTGGCACCAGTCATTCATTTGGGTAAGACCCTCTTGGAGATGTCCACATCACTAGGGGAATTGATGACAGCACCCAGCTTGCAGTCATCTGCAAACTTGGTCAGCCATAGCCCACCTGTTTTGGCCTGTACCTCAGAAAAATATATCCCAAATAACAGAGGCCCCATGACCAAACCCTGGGGTACACCACTTGATACGGGTCTACTGCTTGAGGTGGTTTCCCCTATTTTGACTTTGTGGGTTCTATCAGTGAGCCAGTTGGCTACCCATCCGGTAACATATGGATTGATGCCTAGTTGAGAGAGTTTATTATGCGCGTGTGGGGAATACTGTCGAAGTCTTTGGCCAGATCAAGGTAGACGGTGTGCACTGTCTTCCCCTCATCCATGGCTTTGGTGACTGTCTCAAAAAAGTCAACCAAATTTAACAGATATGACCTCCCCTTGATGAAGCCAAACTGTGTGGGACTGAGTGTTGGGAGGTTGCCTATGTCTTTGTTATTGAGGCCAATGATAATCCATTCCATGGCCTTGCAGATCAGGCTAGTTAGCCTGATGGGTCTATAATTTCCCAGATTGGTGGATACTCCACCTTTGTGTAAAGGGATGACAGTGGCTGTCCTCCACTCAGCTGGGACAAAACCGGTACTCAGGATTTGGTTGAATAGGGCACCTAATGGTGCTGCAAGTTCTTGCCTGAGTTCATGTAGGATGCAGCCTGGGTTGTTATCTGGTCCCATGGAGGCTGTATTTTTTGCTTTTGAGAGAGCAGTGATAACCTGATCCCTAGATCTAAGGGGAAGAGGGCAGGTATTGGGAATGTCTTGATTTACTGATTGGGGGGGGGGCAGAGGGGTGAAATTTTCACTGAATCTGTCAGCCAGCAAGTTTGCTATATCTATGGCATTTGTATATGTGGTAACCTTGACCACCAGTTCTGAACAGCTCTGGGTGCTTCCTTTGAGGTTGCAGACATATGTGAAAAAGGCCTTATGATTGTCTCTAGAAGATGTGGCCAATTTGGACTCAAAGTTTGCTTTGGAGGATTTCATTAGTGCTTTTATTTGCTTGTTTAGGCTAAGGAGAGATTACTTCCAATTCGGCACCTGCTCCTTCTTGGTCCTGGAAAGCAATTTTTTTTCATTTGTTATAGAGTTTATTTATTGCAGATGTCCACTAGACAGGTTCACTCTTCCTTGTGGAAGATGATTTAATCCTGTCTGGTATTCCTGATTCCATGCATCTATATAAATGTTTGTATAGTAATTTGGTATAATTCTGGATACTGGTGCCAGTTTGTAGAGAAAGGGAGGGGTCTGTGAAGCTGTTTATACCAGCCTTCAGAAGGCTGTAATCAGCTTTGGAGAAGTTTTTTTGTTTGACCCTAGCTAGAGGGGGATCGGGATGATTTTGAACGTGACCGCTTTATGATCGGATTTTACATGGGAGTATGATACTGCAGGAATGCTGCAGTGTTTACTCATGTTGATTAATACCAAGTCCAAGATATTCTCACTTCTTGTGGGGGTATCGGCTAGCTGTTCCAAAGCATTTGCACTAACAAAATCGAGGAATCTCTGGGCATTTGTGTTCTGGCAAGAGTAGTTCTTCCAGTCTATGTTTGGGTAGTTAAAGTCACCCAGGGTCAGGGTAAAGGGTTGAAGATTGATAGCTTTGAAAAGGTCTAGATAGGCAGTTTGGGCATCTTGGGTCATATTTGGGGGCTGGTAGCTGGGTATGATTTGTATAGGGGGTCTTGTTAATAGTTAACTGCACCTGGAGTGTCTCCTGTGCATCATACTGTTTGACCAGCCTAGAGGTGTGTATGTCTTTAATATGTATATTGAAACTCCACCTCTTTTGGCTTTACTACCCACAGTTTGGGATCTGAATGTATGATAGGATGAGTAACCAGGTATGGCTGGGGTGCTCTTCAAAGCTTTGAACCAGGTTTCTGTGACTACACAGATGTCAGCATTTTCCAGGGTTAAGAATGCTTGCAATAAGTGCAGTTTCATGTTTAGACTCCTAGCATTTAGCAGCATGACCTTTAATTTGGGTTTTGTTGAAATTTTTATGTTGGTAGTTTTAACCTCATCACTTTTTCTAAAAAAAGGCACTATGGGTGAGGAAAGTGCCTTTGCCAGAAGCCTGAACCCAAGTGAGACAGATGCAGGCCATCTCTGGCAAAGCATCTTGGTCTGTCTTTCGATCATATCTTCCCAGGCTGTCAGGTACTGGACCCCCCCTGGAATGACACCAGAAACTAAGCCAATTGTTAAAGTCAATCATTTTCTGTTTGTATTGAGGCATCATTCTGGTTGATGGTAGAATGCTGCTTAAGGCTAGGGACATACTTGCGTGGGACACATATTCAGCGAGTTCAATCATGTCTCTCTTCATATAGTTCAGGGAGGTATGTCTCAAGTCATTCACACCAGCATGGACAATGACAGAGTCATAATGGTACCTGTTGTTGAGAGACTTGAGTGTGTGTGTGATATGGTGGATTCTGGCCCCTGACAGCTAACCGTGACTTTCTCCTTATCCAGCCTGGTGAGAGGCACATCTGTGTGTCTCACAATGGAGTCACCTATGACTAATATGTTGGGTTTATGGTTAAGCCTTAGTGGTTGTGAGACACAGGTGTGTGAACTATACATGATATGTGGTGTGGAGGGATGTGGAGATCCCGTGTGTTTTTTGCCTCAAAGGTCTTCTTTGTTTGGGTATGTTTATGTGGAGGACCTCCGCATATGTAGATGTGTGTTATGTAGGTGTGGGTGGTATTTGAGATGTAGTGATTGTGTTGATAACCTTTTCAGTGCCAGATATACTGACTTGAGGGGGAGAGAGCTTGGCCTCTAGGTTCCTAATGTAATTGCATCTCTCACGAATTGTGTTCCTAGGTTGTAGTAGTAGATGGTGAGGCGGTTGCTACATTGTCTCAGGATGCCCATATCAAACAGACTGGCAGGAGAAACTGTAGGAAATTGTCCATCCATATTTTTCAGAATCTGAGAGAGAAGACCAGGGAGACCTAAGAGCTTAGCCTAAAGCCCAAGTGCTTAAACCAAAACTAAGAGGCTTACAATAACACTTGCAATTTAAACAGGCTATAAACAAGCAGTAATAAATGCAACAGAAAAGATGCAGTTGAAGAGAACAAGCCGCAGCAAGTAGCAGAAAAAACAAGATGAAGTAATAGAGCAGGAGGAGGAAACCCAAATACAGTAAAAGAAGCTGAATAAAGTCTCTTTTTTTTTTTAAGCAAAGAGGAAAGGGAGAGAGGAGAAACAGAAAAATTCAAGGTTAAGGAGCTAAGGGGTTTGACCTTCCCAAATGACCTCTGTATTAGGTAGAATGAACTAATGAGATGGGACTGAGAGGAGTGTCCCTTATCAAATTTACAGTAGGGGTGGGCAACAGCAAAAGCCACAAATTACACAAAAATTAAACCACAGATCAGCAATTATATAAATGGAGACAGAAAAGTAAATAATTCAGTCAAACAAATAAATAAAAACAGTTCAGTAAACTAGTGCAGAACTCTTACACAAATAAATAAAAAAACAATGTGTTACTGATAAGCAATTAAATACAATCAGTGCAGTGCTGATAAGAAACACTGAACAATTAGATAAAGTGCAAAAAAGATACTTATGTTGCTCTGTAATTCAGATTGTTTAAGTAGTACTCTCCATCAGGCACAAATGGAGCTCAGCAAGGTAAGTTGCCTTTGCAGAATTTGGACATAAGTAAAAAAAAAAAGCTGTATGGGTATCCTTGACCTGTGACACTATCTTTAATTTGCTTTGTTGGACTTAATTAGTTCCCTTGGTTGTCTATTTAGCTTGAGAGAGTTTTTATCTTTTTTATTGTTATACTTCCTAATTTTAGATGTGACTTTATTTTCTTTTTTTCTACAATGTATTTAATTTGGGATTTAACCAGGATGGTTTGTTTTTTAACATGTAGACATAGTAGATGTAGACATAGTCATCTCTATGCCGTCATTGACATGGTTATAGAGAGGTTCATAGGTTCATAGGTTTATACTAGGCTATCTGCCCTAAGGCATTTATAAGCCTAGCCCAAAGTTTTGTGGCTTACGCCACACCTTATATGAAAAAATACTGTACCCATTAGTTTGTTGTGCCTCTGTCCAGCAGTGACACAGAGATGATTCCCGGGGTAAACCTACAATCTCCCATCCACAGGTCAAGATTTCTCTTGAACAGAGCCAGCGAGGTGCTCTGCCTCACATGGACGGGATTTTATTCCACAGCATAGGGAGTCTCTGAGTGATAAATCTATCCCTCCAGCACGTCCTATTTATATCCATGCTAAGGTTTAAGTCGCTTGCTCTAGTGGTTTTGGTGGATTTGGATTTTTGAGGTGGAGCATGTCCATTAATTCGGTTGGACATGGCCTTGTATGTCAGGCACATGTCACCTCTGAGCAGACGGTATACTGAATAGAGCTGGAGTTTCTTCAATCTGGCAGCATATGACAGATTTTGGAGTCCCTTTATCCTTTTGGTGAGGAACTTTTGGGGTCACTCCAATTGCTGCAGATGTCGGGTGAGATACATCCAGAATGGCGCATTGTACTCGATCATTGGTCTGATAAGTGAAGAGTACAGGGGAACAATGACCTCACTAGATCTGGATGTGAATCCCTTCATGATCAGGTGGGCAATGTAGAAGGTCTTTCTAACCACTTTAGCAACGTGAGTGTCAAAAGAAAGGCCACTGTCAACCTGGGTCCCCAGGTCCCTGACAACCTCTTCTGTGCTTAGTGGATTGCCACCTATATGGTAGCTTGGGGTTACCTTGTTTTGGTATGACTATACATTTTTTGGCGTTTAACTTCAGGCCATGGCTCTGGCACCAGCTATCTGTTTCCGTGAGTCCCTTCTGAAGGATATCCGTGTCCGATGCACTTTCCACTATGCCTCCCAGTTTGCAGTCGTCTGCAAACTTTGTCAGCCAAAGTCCTCCCATGTTGACCTGTACTTCTGAGAAGTAGATGCCGAACAATAGGGCTTCTGTGAATAATTCCACATAGGCTGCTGCTTTATCTGAGGTTGGAGGGGCTTGACATTTGAATAGATTATTGGTTATTAAAAGGGGTTGACTACCCTTGTGGCTGTGCATTAATGATCCCTTCCTTATTATACTAAGGACAACATTGCCTCAGAGCAGTAATAAGGTAAATGTCATGCGCTGTAGCTCTGTCCCTGAACATTGGCATTATTTTGTAGTATAGTGCAAAAGTATAGGTTGCTAAGGGCAACCTATCTCGGGTGTTTAGACTGCTAGTAGCAGGACAGGGGGTTGACTACCCTTGTCCTATTTCTATGATCAGGGGAAATAAACACATCTTCAAATCACTGGATTTTTTTTTTTTACTGGGGCACTCATCGGGGCACATTACTTTGCAGCTGGCAAACATGCCCCAGAGTGTACCAGTGTAGCCCTGCCTATGTAAATTATCAGCACAAAGATTGGTAATGACTGTGAAATGCTGAAAGGAGTTGGCTAGTGAAGATGGAGAAGTCTTCTTTTTCTTTCTGCTGTTCCCATTAGGGTTTGCCACAGTGGATCATTTGTTTCCATTTCTTCCTGTCCACTGCATCTTGGTCTGTCACACCAACCACCTGCATATTCTCTCTCACCACATTCATAAACCTTATGTTAGGCCTTCCTCTTTTCCTGTTACCTGTCATTTCCATCCTTGGCATCCTTTTCACTATATACCCAGCATCCCTCCTCAGCAACGTAATCTCGCCTCTCTGGCTTTGTCTCCAAACTGTCCAACCTGAGCTGACCCTCTAATATACTGATTTCAACCTGAGCTGACCCTCTAATATACTGATTCCTAATCCTGTCCATCCTTGTCACACCCAGTGCAAATCTTATCATCTTTAACTCTGTTACGTCCACCGTCTTCAACCCATGTAACATAGCTGGTCTTACTAGCCTCTTGTATATGTTCCCTTTCACCCTTACTGGTACCCGTCTGTCACAAATCACTCCTGACCCTCTTCTCCACCCTGGTTGCACTCTCTTCTTCACCTCTCTTCACACTCACCATTACTCTGAACTGTTGATCCCAAGTATTTAAACTCATCCACATTCACCAACTCTACTCCCTGCATCCTCACCATTCCTCTGTCCTCCCTATCATTCACACACATATATTGTGTCTTAGTCCTTCTGACCTTCATTCCTCTCCTCTCTAGAGCATATCTCCACTTCTTCAGGGTCTCCTCAACCTGTTCCCTACTCTCACTACAGATCACAATGTCATCTGCAAACATCATAGTCCACTGGGACTCCTGTCTGATCTCGTCTGTCAACCTGTCCATCACCATTGCAAATAAGAAAGGGCTCAGAGCTGATCCTTGATGTAATCCCATCTCCACCTTAAACACATCTGTCACTCCCACCGCAGACCTCACCACTGTCACACTACCCTCGTACATATCCTGTACCACTCTTACATACTTCTCTGACACTCCCGACTTCCTCATGCAATAGCACAACTCCTCTCTAGGCACCCAGTCATATGCTTTCTCTAAGTTCACAAAGACACAGTGCAACTCCTTCTGACCTTCACTGTACTTCTCCATCAACACTCTCAGTGCAAACATTGCATCTGTAGTGCTCTTTCCCGGCATGAAACTATACTGCTGCTCACTAATAATCACCTCCATTCTTAGCCTAGCTTCCACTACTCTTTCCCATAACTTCATGGTGTGACTGATTAATTTTATCCCTCTGTAGTTACTACAGCTGTGCACATCACCCTTACCAAAACACTTTCTCTTCACTACTCCGGCATCCTCTGACTTTCCAAGATTTCATTAAACAATCTAGTTAAAAACTCCACTGCCATTTCTATTAAACACCTTCTTGCTTCCACAGGTATGTCATCTGGACCAACAGCCTTTCCATTCTTCATCCTCTTCATAGCTGTCCTTACTTCCCTATTGCAGTTCTTTGCACTTCCTGATTCATTATCCCCACATCATCCAACCTTCTGTTGCTCTCATTCTCTTAATTTATCAGCCCCTCAAAGTACTCTTTCCATCTGCTCAACACACTGTTCTCGCTTGTGAGTACATTTAATTTCCATCATTATCCTTTATCACCCTTACCTGCTGCACATCTTTCCCAGATCTGTCCCTCTGTCTAGCCAATTGGTACAGGTCCTTTTCTCCCACCTTTGTGTACAACCTTTCATACAACTCTCCATACACATTATCCTTAGCCTTTGCCACTTCTCTGTCTCTGCCATGCACCTCATCTCCTTATACTGCTGTCTACTTTCTTCATCTCTCTGGCAGTCCCACTTCTTCACCAACCTCCTTTCTCTGTATACTCTCCTGTACTTCCTCATTGCACCACCAGGTCTCCTTGTCCTCTTTCATCTGTCCAGATGTCACACCAAGCACCTTTCTAGCTATCTCCCTTACTAACTCTGCTGTAGTTACCCAGCTATTTGGTAACTCTTCACTGCCACCCTGTGCCTGTCTTAACTTTTCCCTGAACTCCACCTCACAATCACCCTTTTTCAACTTCCACCATTTTATCCTTGGTGCTGCCCTCACATTCCTCCTCCTCCTCTTCTTGATTGCCAATGTCATCCTACATTCTTCATCCTATGCTGCCTAACTACACTTTTCCTGTCACCACATTACAGTCTCCAGTCTCTTTCAGACTGGCCCTCCTGCATAGGATATAATCCACCTGTATGCATCTTCATCCACTCTTGCACATCACCCTATGTTCCTCTTCTTAAAATATGCATTCACCACAGCCATGTCCATCCTTTTCGCAAAATCCACTGTCATCTGACCTTCTGCATTCCTCTCCTTGACACCATACCTACTTATCACTTCCTCAACCCCTTTGTTCCCCTCACCAACATGCCCGTTGAAATCCGCTCCAATCACTACTCTCTCACCCTTGGATACACTCATCACTACTTCATCCATCTCACTCACTCAAAATTTTCCTTTCTCATCCTTTGCACACCCAGCTTGCGGAGCATATGCACTAACAACATTCATCATTACACCGTCAATTTCCAGCTTCATAAACATCACTCTATCTGACACTCTTTTCACCTCCAAAACACTCTCAGTATACTTTTCCTTCCGGATAACCACTACCCAATTTCTCTTCTCATCCACACCATGATAGAACAATTTGAACCTGTTTCTGATGCACCTGGCCTTCCTCCCCTTCCATCTGGTCTCTTGCACCCACAATATATCAACCTTCCTTCTTTTCATCATATCAGCTAGCTTTCTTCCTGTACCAGTCATACTGCCAACATTTAAAGTTCCTACCCTCACTACTACACTCCTAACCTTCCTCCTCTCTTCCTGCCTTCGCGCATGCCTTACCCCTCTTCTTCTCATTCAGCCATCAGTAGCCCATTTTCTGCCAGCACTCTGTTGACTAACGGTACTAGTGGCGGTCATTCCAGGCCTCGACCGATCTGGTATGGAAATCTATATTGTTGTCCGCGTATATCAGTTAGCAAAAGTTTTACACTGGATGCCTTTCGTGACATAACCCTCTCCATTGCTTGGGACTGGCACAAAGAAATGCACTGGCTTGTGCATCCCCAGTGGCTGGATTACCTTTTAGTTGGTTACTAAAAGGTTGTTTGACTTGTAGTAAATGTTCTTCATGTTTCACTGTTGCAGTCATCACATTTGGGTTATCCCTGCCAGGGTAGCCCTCAGTCAGCCCAAATACCAGAGGCTTAGTATTTCTGCGTCAGTTGCTGTTGCTTCAGGACTGATGTCCCGTCCATGGTGTTTTTCTTGCTCTAAGCAGTGCATTGGGGAGTAACTCTTTCTTATAGAGTGGGCCTGAAGAAATATCAGTTCTTGAACGAGCCAATGTCTTGTGTTCCTTGTTTACCATTGGACCCGCGACATCCCGGCTTTGGCTTTTGTACTTTGTTTCCAGTTAAGAATATTACATCGTCGGGCCCAAATTGTAGCTAGATAGAATTTCATTCCACCTTGACCTCTGATATGGCAGATTTTTCATTTCCTTCAACCGATCTTCGAAAAATCATAAGGTCCAAGACCTCGCATTTGGCTTTTATTTTTGCTAGCAGGATATGCTTCTGTCAAGCTAGTCATTAGATATCTGGTCTTCCAGTCATTCGTACGCTTTGGGCTCCCCTAATCATCAGGATCTGTAGATTAGCGGGCTGCTTCTTGAGACCCTTTCAAAGTCTGGTATGCTGTAGTCAGTTTCTTTGACTAAAGGATCTGCTGACTATCTCTACCTTTCCCCGGGCTTTGAGCTAGGAGTCTTCACCAGCTAATCTAGAGTACTTCACTCTACCGAGCAGGCTGTGATGCCCTTCTTCTTTTTGGGTATGCCAGTTCTTCAAAACTACCAAGTTTCTACTGCCCAGGGTATGTACCAGGTACAAAATATGTGACCCAAGCTCAGGTACCCTGCTTCCTTGCCTCAGTCTCAAATCTACAGTCTGGCAAAGACCTTATGGCGCAAGGCCCAGAAATTGAACTACCCCCTTTCCTAGAAAAAGAGACTCAGGCCCAAAAGCTTATAACCTTGCCTCATGAAGTGGCTTGCTTGAAAAGGGCAAAAGACCCCAAATACCCTACATACTTTAAGGGGCATTTCCAATGGGAATGCAGGACTATCCTCAGTCAAAAGAGACTTAGAAACAGTAGATCTTCCACAATGATGACCTCATAGACTGAGGCATTCCTCCTGAGATAGCTTGTTGTGGATGATGTCAATATG
The DNA here is from genome assembly GCF_019279795.1 of Protopterus annectens. Classification (NCBI taxonomy): domain Eukaryota; kingdom Metazoa; phylum Chordata; order Ceratodontiformes; family Protopteridae; genus Protopterus; species Protopterus annectens. The sequence goes on from NC_056732.1 coordinate 1,818,012,527, forward strand.
GAATCCAGTCTGACCCTCCTCAGTCAAAGAGACTTCCCAGAATTCTGGCTGGTACTATGAAGACCCTGACTCCCACCTCTCCTGTTCAAAATACCTACTGCTGACCCTGAGGTCTCATCTCTCCACTGACCCCTCCTCTTACTCCCAACTGACCCTATCAATCACCAGGACAGAAGGGGGTCACAAAAGAACTTTCTGCTACTCTTGCACCCAAGAGCATTAAATTGTTCCTAGACCTAAAAAGCATAACAGCAACATACCATGCCCGGAGAGAAACAAAAAAAGTACACACCTCTGCACTCATAAAATCAAGACAAACAAAAGAGGTTGTTCTGCATTTCTGCTCAGTCAAGTACCAGATACACAAACAACAATGTCTTCTTGATGCCTAGAATTGCACATAAGGGCAGCAGTTAGTGATGCTGCACTTTGCAGACATGCTTGGCAGTTTACACAGACCTTGCCAGACCATCAAACTAAATTAGTAGGACACACTTAAGCACAAAGACATCTTATTTGGCACAAGGCACAGGGCCCAAAGACACCCTTGATAAAGCTACAAATATGCAGACAGTTAAGGACTTCTTACAAAAAAAGCCACCAAGGTTCAGTAGCAAGCAAGACTCACTAAACTGGTCACCAAGGAAAGCCAACCAGCTCACAGTTTACCCTTCTCTTACAGGTCCCCAGACCCAGTGTGTAGGGGAGCTCAGAAATCCTAAGCAATGCCCCCGCCCAACCCAAAAACCAGCCTGCCAGACCCCAGGAAAAGATGGCCCCTCTCACAATGACTTTAGTGCCAATCCCCCTAAGCAATGTTCCTGCACTTCAAACTAGGAGAGAAACTCCCCTCCAACCTGGTACCAACTGCACCACCTGTTACCAACAAAAACTCTCCCCTGCCCACCTGCACTTACCAATTTTATTTTCACCTCTCCTCACCCCAAAGGGGCCCACCATTATTAACAACCAGGGCCAAAGCCAACCCAGGGTCAAATCCCTTTTCTCTATGAGGCCAATAGCCAATGTTCTACCCATCTAGGGCAGGCCAAGTTTCTACTAGAGCTCTTTCAGTACCCAGAAAAGTTGCCACCGCAGTAGCATGTTCCTCAGAAACAGACAGGCTAACACTACACTGGTGATACCAAAATTCACCAGAAAAGAGGGCACAAATACCCCTACACCAAATCCACCAGCTCAACAAGCTTCTCCTATCCACCTAAAGATGCTCCTACACCTTGTGCCAGTTTCTTCATGGGCTTTCCAAGCTACGTTTCCACCCAGGACATCAAAAGGAAGGAATACGTGTGCTTCCTTTGAAGCATTCACAGCTCCTGACTTTTTCACCCTCAGTCTGGCTCACGCCAGTCACTTTTTGTTCTAAAGAAATATTCAAATTGTCATATTAAAGATGTTGCAAAAATTCAGGCAGACAGTCAGGGTAGAGCCTGCTAAAAAGAGCTATGACCCAGCTAAGCTCAGACCTGCTACAGGCTGTCAGGGGTAAACCTACAATGCTCCTAAAACTTAGCTGAGTCTTCATGACCTATTTGGGAAATACTAACAATCAAAGCAACCCAGATAAAAGAGCCACACCAGAAACAAACCTGCTGGCAAGCTTCCCCGCACTCAACAAGCCCTATACCTGCATTACTACAGAAGAACAACCTACCCCACAACCCCTATCCTCTTTCTTAAGACAAGGACCCAGAATTTATCCAAAGCTCATATGAAACTACAATGGTACCTTCACAGCCTTTGGTGTCAGCACTCCATAGGACCTGGAAACTATATCTGACAAAATACCTTGGGAAAGGGAAAGATTTTTTTGGTGGGCAGCAGAACCTGGTACTTACAACAATTCCCTTCTTTTTTTTGTATGCCACCCCAATGGCTCACCACAGGATGCATCCAGACTATGCCTCCTCTGCACCACTCCCCAAACCATCACAGATGCATCAGACTATGCCCAGGGTGCGGGCTGGGCACAGGAGCAGCAGAGATGCTCAAATCACAAACCAAATACATCTGCATCAAATAGAAGAGATGCTAGCTCAGGGGCTCTGCTGATCAAACCAGAGAAAACACCGCGGCTGACTCTCGGCAAAAACTGCAGGGAGGGGACTCACTAAAATACTTCTGTGGGGGCTCACCATCTATCTTTGGCACATGGCTACAGCCTTGCACGGCAGGTTGGGACATCCTTGGCAACTGGAGGTTCACTAGCAACTACACTTAGGCACCTAAGCACTCTAGGCTCTCAACAACGTGTGTAGAAAAGACCAACAGGAAGAGCATGTTGTAAGTGCAAACACCAAGAACCTTCACCCACCTTGGGCACCCGCGGGGCAATCCCTCTTCCATTTCTTTCACTGCCACTTCAATCACCAGCTCAGCTAATTTTGCAGGATGAGACCGGCAAGGCGTGGGTAAACCTCTCCCAGTTATCCTCCCAGTGTAAAACCTCCTGTCTGTGCATTTCTACCACTCATTTTAAGGGTACTGATCAAAATAAGGAGAAACAAAAAGGACAATCCCCATTGGCACCACTGGGTACATGGCTGCTTGATCTGTCTTACTACTCGTTGTCTCACACACCCTGCCACCATGGCACCTGACTCAGATCCCAACACCCTGACCAAAGAAAAATTGCAATCCCTGCATCCCCAATTGCAGACCCTCAAGCTGGCTGCCTTCCTTGCTGACCTCTGCTCAAACAAGCTGTTGATGTTATCATGTTTGTTCATGAGGCCAGATGCCCCCACACTTCCCCTGACAAATTAACAAAGGTGCTGACCTGTGGACTACCTAAGGGGCCAAGGACAAGGCAGGGGAAATACCTCTTTAATACCTCTCATCCTGGGTACCCTGCCAACCCTACACTATCCTTCTCTTTCTCTCTCTTTCGTAAATCTGGCATCTCTGCTCATTTCAGCACAGTCTCCAGTCTCACTGCTCTCTCTCGCGCCTCTCATCAAACAGTTCCCCAGGGCTAACAACTGACCAACCAGACAGACAACCTCACCACCTTGCTGGAAGGCGTTTACCTTGGTAAAGTTCACCCTGTCCCTCCTGTCCCCTGCAGCTTCAGCAGCAGCAGAGTTAAAATTCCTCTTTGTTTCTGCTTCACAGTCTCACTTCAGCTACTTGAATACCTGAGTATTAGAACATTATGGCTGTAGAGCCATTGGCCATTCATCATTTTCCATCCTGACGCTGCCAGTCTCAAACTCAACTCTTCCCTTCATGCCAATAGATCTGTGGCTCTGTGTGTGCAATCCATCCATTGTCCATTTTTTTTTCCCCCCAAAAAATAAAAAATAAGGGGAACGTGATCTAGATAGAGCATGACAGCTCAGATTCACAGCAGACAGGACTAAGACTAAATCTTTAGAAAAACTGATCAATTGTTGATCAGCTTTGCTGACAGCAGAGAGGCAAGGCCATATCCAAACAATCACAAACAATTTCCACAAATATGCCATCCATTTCTGCTGAACATCCGCGGAAAACCTCCCCCCAAGGGGGTCGGGACACATTCCACCAGAGCAACCTCCACCTCTGCAGCTTTCCTCAGAGGGGTCCCCACCAGGGACATGCTGGAGGCTGCAACATGGACTTCATACCTTCACCAAGCATTACCACCATTCTTCTAGGTAAGACTCAAAAGAAACGTTCAAACACCAAACGGACCAAGCAACGGATTTCCGAACCTTCTGAGGCTTTAATGTCTTAAAAAATGACTTTAAAAACAAGTAGTCAATGCTCCATGTTTTTGAATTAACAAACCCAAAACATAAAACAACACCAAGTAAGTAAAGCGCTTTTCATTCGGGTTATACCCGAACTTCTTCAGACAACCTGTATACATCTTAATTAAGTTGAAATAACTCCTTCTATACAATGCACGAATCAGAAACAGGCTCCCACTTGCCTGTTCCATGGCAATCCAGTTTTAAAGAGGAATGGGTTACACAATCAACAAATTGCTTAATACGTTTTCAGTTTCCATAAGTGGCTAGTACCTACATATTTATTTTTTAAGTAAGAGGTACTTGGTTAATCAAGGTGTTTTACTCAACTTTTTTTAAAAAGAAAAAATTTTTTTAAATCGTTACATTTTTAATTTATACTTATTGTGTGTTGTTTACATTCCCAGCGCCTGTGGGTTTGTTCGTTGTATACAGAAGAACCTTGATCTCAAAAGTTCTCCTTGCACACCCCCAATATTTAAACTAAGTGTTTTCCAGGTGTGTCCAAAATAATATCGCAGTCTGCCCAATGTATTTTACCCTCACTCCAGCTTATACCGAACCCACAAGTCAAGTGTGATATATAACAATGGGTTTGCAAAGCAAGTCAGAGCCCAGCATGCCCGCAATGAAACCCACACGCTAAAATGGCTTTAGCTTTCCTCAGAGGGGTCCACACCAGGGACATCCTGGAGGCTGCAACATGGACTTCATACCTTCACCAAGCATTACCACCATTCTTTTAGGTAAGACTCAAAAGACAAACCCACCGCCATAAATAACACAAGTAACAAAAAACTGAGGGGAATGCTCCTCAGTGCCAGAAGTCTAAACCTCAAAATGCACACACTCAAGGCACTCCTCAGTATGGAGAAAATCAATATATGTGCAGTATCAGAAACCTGCTTTAAGGCTTCAGAGAGCGCCCCAGCACTACCAGGCTACAACTCATACCATACATTTCGGCCACAAAACCCGGACCGCAATACAAAATGTGGGTGAGTATCCATATTCATCAAGGATACCCACACTTCCAGGTTAGTGGCACAGCACGATGGTTCAGAGATCATCCATGTGCAACTAACAACGGGCAAAACTGGTATTCAAATTATAGCTTGCTACAGATCACCCACCATGTCCCAGGACCCCCACTCCATATCCCTTTAACACTGGGAAACATAAAGGTCCTACCAAACACCCTGATATTGGATGATTTCAATTACCCAAACATTAACTGGGAGAACTACTCAAGTACAAACTCCCTTGCCCAACATTTCCTAGAATTTATAAACTCAAATGCCCTGGATCAACTGGTCAACACCCCCACCAGAGGTGACAACATATTGAACATGGTCATCACCAACATGGGCGACCAGTTTTCCACACCGGAGGTCAACCCCTCACTGGTTAGGTCTGACCATAAACTAATCACTCTGGATATCCACATTCCGCCACCACCCCTGGTCAAAGAAACCACTGTGAAAAACTTTTCAAAAGCAAACTTCATGTTACTTAAGACCAAGGTGGGAAGTTTCAAAGCCCCCATGCTAAAGGATAACACTGTCCAAGCTACAAAATCCTTTACTAATGCACTCTACGGGCACCTACAAGAATGCATGGATTGTGCTATCCCAAACAAAATCAAGACTCACTCCTCCAAGAAAAGGAAACCAGTCTGGTGGACCCCTGCCATAAACAAGCTATACAATAGAAGGAGGAAACTAGTACAGAAAAGAGTAAAATCCCAAGAAGGGAAGACATCCCTGATCAGTATCAGCAAGAAACTATGTTCCTCATAAAATCATCCAAGGCTAGCTTTGAAAGAAAAATTGCCATGGACTCCAAAGATAACCACAAGGCATTCTTTAGCTATGTCAAGAATCTAAGTGGCAATTCTCTGATTTGCTCGGAGTTACTGCAGAATGGCACAAAATACACTGAACCAACTGATATAGCCAACATCCTGGCAGACAGGTTCAGGCAAACTTCACCCCCCCCTCACCCCCAAAAGGGCCCTTAACTATACCAGAAGAATGTAGTGCCCCTGAAGTCACAGACACTCGGGTTAAAACAGCCCTCTCCAAAGCCGAAACACAGCATCAATGGGACCGGACGGTGTCCCAGACTGCATCCTACTTGAGCTCAAAGATGAACTAAGCCCTCACCTAAACACACTGTTTAAACTCAGCCTCTCCACAGGCTACGTGCCCACAGAGTGGCACACAACAGTGGTTTTTCCGCTCCACAAAGGTAGAGCCACAACAGACCCTGGGAACTATCGCCCTATAAGCCTGACTAGTTTGGTCTGCAAAGCTATGGAGCGCATCATCATGGATCTCATTAACAGAAACATTGGAAAACACTGGACCCTACCCAGTTCAGCTTTGTTAAAGGCAGATCATGCCTCCTACACCTGGTGGACTTCTTTGAGACAGCTACCAAGGCAAGGGAAAGGTGGTCCACACAGCCTACCTAGACCTTGCAAAGGCCTTCAACACCATTCCCCAGTCAGGTATTATAGACAAGCTCACCAACCTGAACATAAACCCCTACGTCATGAGATGGGTTGCCAACTGGCTCACGGACAAAACCCACATGGTAAGAGTTGCGGGAGCTAGGTCTGACTCTAAACCGGGTACAAGTGGCGTTCCCCAGGGCTCAGTCCTAGGACCCCTCATGTTTGGCATGTACTTCTCAGAGGTACAGGCAAGCACAGGAGGACTATGGCTGACCAAGTTCGCAGATGACTGCAAACTAGGGGCTATAATTGACTCTCCGGCTGACACAGGCATCCTCCAAAAGGGTCTCACTGAGACAGATACCTGGTGTCAAAACCATGGTCTCAAGCTAAATGCCAGAAAGTGCATAGTCATCCCCTTTGGAAAAAACAAATTACCCACAAACTACCATATAGGTGGTAGCCCCCTAAATACGGAAGACGTAATAAGGGATCTGGGGACCCAAGTGGATAGTAACCTCTCCTTTGAAAATCCTTCTGTCTGGCCCACCTAATCACAGAAGGGTTTGCATCCAGATAGAAAGAGGTCATTGGGCCCCTCTACGCATCACTCATCAGACCCATCATAGAGTACACTGTCACATTTGGGATGTACCTTACAAGACACCTGCAGCAACTGGAAAGACCACAGAAGTACCTCACCAAGAGGATCCACTTGCCTCAAGCAGATGCCCTATGCAGCTCGACTGAAGAAACTCCAGCTGTACTCGGTTGCATACCGCCTACTCAGAGGTGATCTCTGCCTGACATACAAGGCCATGTCCAACCCAGAATTGATGGACATGCTCCACCTAAAGAAAACCATATCCCCTTGAGCCACATGCTCCAGGGATCTAAACCTCACCGCAACAATAAATAGGACGTGCTGGAGGGATAGATTCCTGTCCCAGAGACTTCCCATGCTCTGGAGCAAGATTCCAGTCTACATTAGTTAGAGCTCCTCGCTAACGCTCTTCAAGAGAAACCTTGATGAGTGGATGGGAAACAGAAAGTTTATCCCAGGGATCACTTCAATGGCTCTGCTGGACAGAGGCACAGGGAACTAATCTAAGGGGGCGGCGAAAGCCAACACATTCCGGCTAGGCTTATAAATGCCTTTGGGCAGATAGCTTAGTACGAACCTATGAACCTACGCGAAAGAATGTAGCTCCCACTATCAAAGGTGCAGCAAGTAAAAACCGCAATGAGGAGAAAAATCAAGCTACACCTCCACAGCTCAAGCGAAATGTAGACGTAAAAACTAGTTTTTAATGTGATGCTAAAACCAAAAGGTAGACAAAGTCCAGATGAATAAAATAAACACAGAACACAAAGTCCCAACTTTGTAATTTGATAAGCGCTTTCAGTTTAAAACCTTCCTCAGATTGCATTAAAACGAAATGATCAAATAGTATTGAAACCAGCAGATAAAGGAGGAAGCATTGTTGTTTTGTCCTCAACTTGGTATAGAACAAACATGGAAAAAATGTTGACTGACAAACAGACATGCCAAGAAGTCAGTTTAAAGAAACTCAACTCTTTCGTTAAAAAAAAACACAGGAATTACTATATAGTATGCTTATGGAAAATACTAAGTTTTGAACTATATAATTTCCTTCTTATTGAACATCCTACTGTTTCATCTATAAGTGGTCTCCCCAAAATACATAAAAGTTTAGTAAACCCTCCTTTGCGTCCAATTGTCGCAGGACAGGGATGGGTTACAGAGACCATGTCCTTATATGTAGAGAAAGAGTTAAAGGAAATGTTGAAATACATCCCTAGTGTTCTAAGAGACGCTGATGACTTCCTGTCTAATCTGAAAGAGGCTATGGATGCAATAGTAGACACCTCACATCTATTAACTACCGTGGATGTTAGTAGTCTTTTCACTTCGATCCCAAATGAATATGGAATTGAAGCAGTAAAGAGAGTTATAAGTGAAAATAAATGCACTAGAGATGTCAACTTGATATGTATACTTCTAGAGATGGTTCTCAATACAAACTTTTTTCACTTATGGACCATCCATTTATTGGCAGCGTTGGGGGGTAGCAATGGGCACCCCCTGCACTAATAGTTACTCAAATATAGTCCTATCTAAATGGGAGAAGAATAATATCTTAAGTACTAGCAATCCATGGCATAAGCATGTTTTATTTTATGGTCGTTTTGTGGATGACCTGTTCCTGTTATGGAATGGGGAAGAGGAACAATTCGTACAATTTCTGGAATTTCTGAATGGAACTACAACCTTTATGAAATTAGCAAGCTGTTGGTCACGTAATAGTGTTAGTTTCCTGGATGTCAATGTTATTCTTAAAAAAGGAGGTGGGGTTGACACCACCTTGTACAGAAAATCTACTTGGAAGAACCTTCATAAGAGTAGCATGCATCCTAGGCACATTACCAAGAATGTCATGTGTAATGAAGTTGTGAGAAGTTCTAAAAGATGCACTCAAGAAGAAGTTACTCAGCAAGAAATTAGCAATTTGCAAAAGCGAGTGCAATCACGTGGCTACTCTAAGCAGGACACTAGTCTTCCTTTTAATGAAATCAGAGTAGGAAGTACTCAGCAATAGAAACCGGATAAACCGAGACTAACAATTACTTATAGTTCTGACAATAAGCAAATAAAGGACATCATAATGACGTATTGGCCAATCTTAACGCAGTATTCAAAACTATGTGAAATTGTAGGAACCAAACCAAGCTTTGGTTATAAAAATAAGAAAAATATTAAAAGGCTTCTATGCACCAAAGATGATTTTTCCAAGCATAAATTGAGTGGACACAGAGGTACGTTCAAATGTGGCAACTGTTCAGCCTGTGAATATATCGATAGTAGTAATACATTCAGGCATCCGAACACAAATTATGATTATTCTTTTAGTTGCAAAGTCACTTGCAACACTAAGAATCTAGTTTATTTGGCAACTTGTGCAGCCTGTACCTCGTTTTATGTAGGCAAGACTAGGTTTTTTTAGAAAAGAATATTAAGGCATATGTATGATATATGCAAAGGTGATATACATAATGCATTGGCCTTGCACATCACAAAGTATCCCGATCACTCTTTTAGTTTCAAGGCTTACGAAGGAATAAAACAAGGGGATATTACCAATCGTACTGAAATTTGTGAAACTAAATGGATTATTAATTTAAGGGCAGATCGGTCGCCTGATTTGAATGGTGTAATGCCGCTGAAACCTATACTGAAAGCCAGAAGGCCGACCATTGGTTAATTCGGAAGGTGTGCCATATTATAAGCTTGTGATTGGTAGCTTCAGTCATGAATAGAAAAAAGGGCACTGCCTCTCGTTTATGTGCCTATTGGCGCATTAATTTTTTAAAAAAAGGAAATGGAATCCCAGTTTTATTGCGATCTGAGGAAGGTTTTAAAGCGAAAGCGCTTATCGAGTTACAGAGTTGGGACTTTGTGTTCTGTGTTTATTTTATTCATCTGGACTTTGTCTACCTCTTGATTTTAGCATCACATTAAAAACTAGTTTTTATGTCTACATTTCGCTTGAGCTGTGGAGGTGTAGCTTGATTTTTCTCCTCATTACCTATGAACCTATCTTCTCCAAATCCAGGGCAGGCATTGCCACTGCAGTCTTGTAGGGCATCCTAGCCATCCCCCAGTCTTCTTGACTGCCTCCACCCTTTTCTTCAGCTTTGGGAATCAACCCAAATGTGATGAATGCAACAGTGAAACATGAAGAACATAGTACAGTTGTGTACACTTACCATAAATGTAGATGTTTGAGTGTATTCACTGTTGCAGTCTTGGTTTCCCTCCCTCCATCCCCCTTATCTCTCTCTCTCTCTCTCTCTCTCTCTCCTTACAAGGAATTTTTGGTATTTACTTTCTACTGGTGGTGGTGTTCCGCCATAACCTAGCTCCTTATTGGTGGCTCCTGACATTTAGGGCAAGAAAAACTGATGTAATGGCATTGGCTGCCTGTTTTTATACCACTGACAACCTGACATCAGTCCTGAAGCGACAGCAACTGATGCAGAAATACTAAGCCTCTGGTATTTGGGCCGACTGAGGGCTACCCTCGCAGGGATAACTCAAATGTGATGACTGCAACAGTGAATACACTTGAACATTTACATTTATGGTAAGTATACACAACTGTACTTTCATAACTGTGACAGGGTTTACTAGGGTCACAGAACTGATTTTTATTTTGAAGGAGACTGCTTTGTTGTTTGACCTTACTAGAGTGTGGGGTGAGCTTTCTCCCATGTTTGTGAGTACCGGGCACAACAGGTTTGTGCCTCTAGTAGGCATTTGCACTGTGTCGTCTATGGTGTTTGTGTTTACAAAGTCAAGGAATCTACATGCCTGCAAGAATGAAGTCCTGTAGGATTCCCAGTTTACAGAAAGATAATAAAAGTCCCTCATGAGTATGGAATTTGGTTGAATGTTGAGTGACTCCATTGGTCCAAGTATGAGCTATGGGTTTCATGGCACATAGAGGGTGACCTGTAGCTTCCTAGGATATGGTATGGGGCTTTGTTCATTGTAATCTGGACATGGAAGAATTCTAGCACACTGTCCTGTTTAACCAACCTAAAGGTATGCTTGTTATTGTTGTAAATCAAGACATCTCCGTCTTTAGTCTCTGCCTGTGCAGTTGCTGTTCTAAATGTATGGAATGCACTGAAACCTTGCACTGTCAGGGTACTCTCAACACTTTAAACCACGTCTCAGTAACTGCATAAATGTCTGCATTTTCCAGGGTGAGGAGAGCTTGGAGGGAGTGGAGATCTTGTTTAGACTCCTGGCATTGAGCAGTAGGACCTTCAGGATTCCTTGGGTATATTTTGCTATGTTGGAATTGCTAAAAAGGGTCTACGGTGGAGGACAATGATTTAGGTAATATTCAAAAACCTGGAGGGGACAGGTGCAGACTGCTCTTGGCAAAGAAATGTGGTTTACTAACCATGTTCTCTCATGCTGACAAATATTGTATCCCCCTAGAATGAGACCGGAAACTAAGTTAGTTATTAAAGTTGGACATCTTCTGTTCACCTTGTGGCATCATCCTTGGTGAAGGTAGAGTGCTGTTCAGTGCTAGGCAGATACCATCTTTTGACACACAGTACAAGAGCTCCATAATTTCTCTCATTTATATAGTGTAGGGATTTTCATCTTGGGTCATTTATGCTTACATGGATTATGACTGAGTCATACTGGTACCAGTTGTGCAATGACTTGAGTGCATGTGTAACTTGTCAGTTCCTGGTCCCTGATAGCCAACTGTCTGTTATTTTCTCCTTGTTCAGCCTGGTGAGTGTGGCATCAGTATGTCACAATGGAGTCCCCTTATGACTAGAGTCCTGGGTAGTGTATTGGCTTGACCTTATGGGCTTGGTATTTGAGGCTACACTGGGCATGGCTGAATGTGCAGTGATATGTGTTGATACTGTTGATTGCTTTAGGATTTGCAGAGGTTAGTTTTTGCAGGTAGAATTTCTGGGGTACCTTTGGGTTTGGGGAAGATTGTATATAAGTGCCTCAGTATAAGTAGGTCTATGTATGGGGTGCAGACTATGTGTGGTGGGTGTAGCACATGTATTTCTGGCAACCACATTGTTATTTTGAGTGTTTGCACATATAATTTTGCCTCCAGTGACATTGTGTATATACATCTAAACATATATGAGCCCAAGTAGTACGACTGTAAGGAATGACTGAAAGGTTATAAGCCTGTGATGCCCCCACGCTAGGCCAGTAATCAAGGAGCCTGAATCCTCACCACAGACACTAGAGAGGGACGTGCACTTAGAACACAAATGGATATACAAATGGATACACTCATTATTTCCAGATGCAGACCTCTCTGCATCAAGCACAATTTCCAGTAAGAGCACACGGGGCACACACTCAGCCAGGGGTCTGAGTGTCTCTATCTGCCTCTGTGCAGGTCCCCAGTAAGGCTTCCCATTGGCACTGTGAAACCACTGCTTCATGTCCCTGCCCCAAGTAGCTGATACACACTCTTTGAGATTTAATTTTCTCTCTCTCTCTCACACACACACACACACACACACACACACACACACACACACACACACACACACACACACACACACACACACAACACAAAACCCCCTATGAAAGGCTTGCACAGATTACCCACGCTACCAACTTTGCCCAGACTATAAGGTAGATTCACTGCCACCAGTCATTACTATAATACTCTTAAAAGGGTATCCATTTATGCTGAGTGATGTTAATATTAATACAAATGGTAATGTTGACCAAACAGCAAGGATTTCAGGAGTGGCCAGAGTTATCACCAAATAAATATGTGCAAGTACTCTAAAAACTTAAATATTTTCCAAAAAGGACCAGCCACAATGAAAAGTTTAAATATATTTAATAATAAAAGAACAAGAAAACACTAAATATATATTTACAATAAATCACAGAGTTCAAATCACAAGAAATATTGAAAATAACATTGATGGACAGACTCAAACAAAGAAAAACAAACTGTAAACTAAGCTTCATTATATTCTTGACTGTCTCTAGGATAATTACTATCCCCCTAATAACTTATTCGATAGAGCAAGGCACAATGACATACATGAGCAATCTTTCTAGTCAGGTTCCCCAAAACAGAATACTCAATAATCAGAGATTACTCCCTGTTAAATATAATATCCAAGGTGGTGGTGCTGCGGTAGCATTGTCGCCTCACAGTAGATGTTGTTTCTGTTTGATTCTCAGCTAAAGTGTCTTCTGTGTGGAGACATGCGTGAATGGGCATACCTTCGATGAAGGTTGTGCATCAGAGCTGGCAACTCGGCATGTAAAAATCTACTGCCAATCATTAGCGGACCGGAGTTCCACTGGGTGTAACTACTTGCAGAATGATCTCATCTGGTCACCTGACTCTAGGTTCTCACAGTATCCCCCTTTGAAGCTAAGACAGGAATTTAGCATAGACAGCTACAGTACACATATCTAAATGTTTATGGCAGTGCCTGGGGCTTTCCTTCTTTTTACTGAGCTAATGAAGAAAGGCTTCTTCCAGACCCACCGTATTAGGTCCTATTCAGCACTGTTGGTGATGTTTTAATGGTTTAACAGCTGATTTACATTTCCCTTATTTTTCTTAAGGTAAGCTAGCTGGTTAACCTTTGCCATTCCAGTATCCTCTATTAAAACATATACATTTAATTCAGTTACAGTAATACATGTACACTTTTTTTCATTCTAGCAGGATGCACTGTTGATTTTAACACAAGCAAACCTCACAAATACATTTTCAGTGCAAGCATCTGTACAAATCAGTTTGATGTACAAATGACGTATAATTATTTACAAAATTCCAGCTGGCTGTGCTGCCACTAGTCATACATTCACTGCCCTACTTCTCCTGCCATGCTGACAGTACCTCCTATCTTCACACAACCTATGGTATTTCTTATGCTCCTTCTGCTGGGTATAAACAGCCTCATGCTGCCCTGCAGTCATTTGCATCTCAGAGCCTTGTTTTAGTACAAACTTTAATAATTAACATTTCGATTTATAATGAATTTCTTATTATTTTTTTGGCAGTGATCAGAATTCTTCTGGTACAGAATTGCAAAGCACACATTCTCCTGTCACTAACTGCTTGTTGTTTGCCATCTGCTGAAAGTGTAGTGGCAAGGAAAGAGAGCCTGTCTATTAATTAATGAGATTAGTAAGCTATCCTAGAATAGAAAAGGAAGTAATTGAGGAGAAACTGAGAGTTAATTATTTCAGTTTGGCTATAGAAGATGAATGGAAACTTGAGTTTTTATTTTTTCTGGAAGATATTTTGAGATGCAGACTTTGGTCCATATTCCAAATGACTTGAACTTGGAGTAAGTGACTTGCTCCAGTGTAAGTCTGCCTAATAGATAGACCTTACACTGAGAGCAAGTCTTTTGGATTGTGTCCCTTTGAGTTTATTTTAAATTGCTATACACTTTAGTGAAGAAGTCTTGGCTAATACACATCATATCCTTTTTATTTATTGATTGATCTATCTTTTGTTGACTGTGTTAGTCCCACTAGGCTAGTAGTCTCTTTTCCAGGGTTGACTTGAGGTGGCATTTAAATTACTAGGGGAAATTTGGCCATGGCATTGGGGGAACTTCCCTTAGCCATTCTTGTTGTGGGTGTGACCCATTTTTGAGGAACACTTCCAGTTTCCATTCCAGTTGCAGAGGCAGCTACGAGAAAAATTGGAGGTAGATGGTGAGAGAAGGAGATGATGGAGGGATGAAAGAAATGAAGGAGAAAGCAAATGTCAAGACCAGAGTGTGTGTTCAGGATTCTGAGGAAATGTTTCAAAGAAACCTGTTTGATGGAGATAAGTCAGCAAATGATGGATGTATAATTACAACCATCCAGTTAGGAGGTTTAAGGGATGATTTACTTAAAGAAATGGTGGTGCAGAGTGAGCCAGAAAATGAAGGAGTTGTTTCCTGGGGGACATTATGGAGAACATACAAAAGGAGGATTCAGAGACAATTCTGAAGAACAGTGGTGAGATGGAAATTAAAATGTACAGAGAGAAGGTGAAAGAGGACAAAAATGGAATAGCAGAAAAGGAGGAGAAGAAAATGAAAAACAGAAATACATGGTAAGGATCCAAAGTAAAGAAGACAAAGAAATGGAGAGGAATGAAGTGTGGGATAACGTAATTGCTCCTTTGTGTTTAAAATCACTTGAGATATGAACATTTATTCTTGTTAATAAAAAGATATTGTGTGACATTATATTTTGAGACTATTTTTTTCAATGGAAAATTTTCTTGGAGAATATGAAACAAAGAAAGAATGTAACCCATGTAATCTTTACATGATAAAAGCATTTAACCGGGAAGTAAAAAAAAGATTCATGTACAATTTCAAACAGAGGTAGAAAGACTATGAAAGGGCATTTGAAAGCTTTATGCAAAGAAGTACTGGGCATTGCAAAAGTTTATGACAAAATGTTTTATGGACTGGTGGCTGGGACTGTAATATTGTGTTAAAAATACAAAGAGGAAATTATACATATACCAAGCAAGGTAAATGTGGAGGAGGAAGGGGTGTTTTAAAGTACTGGGACCACCCAAAACATGTTATTTTTGTGGGTAAAAAAGGACATTTGATGAGTACTTGTAACAAAAGAAAATGTTATATTTGTGGTGAAATGTGACCTGATGCAAAAAGTGTGAATTAAAATCTTATAAATGTAACAAAATTGGCCATTTACGAATAGAGTGCAAAAATGAAAATAACAGTAAGGAAAAAGAAAGAGAAGAAAAAAGAACAAGTAGAAGAAATTTTACAAGTAGTAGAAATAGAAGAAAAATTAGATGAGAAAAAATAATAAAGATACAGAAGAAGGTTCTGAAATAAGTGATGAAGTCATAAATTGGAAGGTGGAAAAAGGCGAAAAAAGAATTTTATTGGTAAAAGACAGAAAAAGAAAATTTAAAGTGGTAAGTGCAAAAGAAGAAAAAAAGAAAAGGATGAAAAAAGAGCACACACACTATACATATATATATATATATATATATATATATATATATATATATATATATATATATTTATATATGAGAGAGATAAAGATTGAGGCTTGGTATAATGGTTAAGGTGTTTGACTCAGACACACAAGGTACAGTGTTTGATTGTCACCCTTGGTAAAAAAATTGATTGTGCTGAGAATGGAATATTGAGAAACTGGGCTAGTAATTAGCTATGAACTTTTGAAGCCATGAATCTAAGGAAAAGGGAAAAATGAAAATTTTAGAGTGCTTTCTTTAAATGTGACTAGTATTCAGAATATAGTAAGAAGAATAGGAATTTTGGAGTGGTGTAATACATGTGATACAGATGTAATTTTATTAGAATACACAAGATTTTAAGAAATGAAGAAAGATTACAGAGAAACTATGGGGAGGAAAGATAATCTGGAAATTTTGGAACTGAAAGATATTTTGGAATAACCATATTCTGTTGACATACAGAAACAGATATTAGATGTAATTTTAGCAAAAATTGAAGTTGAAACAAAGTTTAACAACTGTAGATTTAAAATGGAAAGAACACTTGTATATAATTATAACCTTATATGCTTATACTAAGTATAAAAAAGGGAAAGATTATTTCATTATGTAGTGATAAATATGAATATTATAATAAAAGATTTTAATTTTGATTTAAGAGGCAAGCATAAAAAGAAAGTAAATGATATATGAAACATGTTAGAAGTTAAGCGGTAAGTTAAAACTCTGGAACAACAAAATCATGGACTTACAAAAGGGGTATTGTAGAACTGAAATGGATTATTTTATAGTATCAGAAAGTTTAGTTATAGGAGAAGGAGAGGTAGTTGAAAAAGGATTTTCTGATAATATTGCAATATGGCTAGAGATAAAGGAAAACAGAATATATAAAAATAGGCAAAGTAATAAAAAGGATAAACGAGAAAGCATGGACTGAAGAAGGAAAAGGTTAGTAATACAGTTCTGGAAAGATCATATTACTACGAGAACACTTTATAAAAACTGGTCTGAATAGTGGATGATATTTAAGGAAAAATATATAAAAATATTTTTACAGTGGCAATATGATGTCATAAAAGTAGAGAAAGAAAAATATAAAAGAACATATAACGATGCATTGCAAGCTTTAGAACATAATGATAGAAAGAACTTTGACAAAGAAAAAGAATTATATGAAGGAAGTCAAGAAAATATAAATTATTATATAAGCAAAGATATATTTTAAAAAAGAAAAGTATCAAGTTACTTAAACAGATTAGTAAAGGAAGATAGTAGTGTAATGAGACAAGTAAAAAATGTAAAAAGAGAAATAGAACTCAGGAAAAGATTATGAATAATTTAGTGCAATATCTACAAGAAATATTTAAAGAAATAAAAGAAGGTAGTGAAAAAAAACATGTAAGAAGAGATTTCTTTAAATGAGCTAGATAAAGTATTAGGACAAGTACATATAGATTCAGCCGCAGGCCCAGATGGAATAGAGGAAGAAATGTATAAAAAAATATGGGACTGGCAAAAAAAAAACAAAAAAAAAATATATATATATATATATATATATGTGTGTGTGTGTGTGTGTGTGTGTGTGTGTGTGTGTGTGTGTGTATGTGTGTGTGTGTGTGTGTGTGTGTGTGTGTGTGTGTGTGTGTGTGTGTGTGTGTGTGTGTATATATATATATATATATATATATATATATAGTTTTAAAGATTTTGAATGAATGTTTGCATGAAGGTTTTATGTATAAAGAATTATGTAGTGGAATACTTAAATTCATTTGTAAGAAGAATGATAGAAGACAATTAAAAACCTGAAGACCGATACTATTGGGTAATAATGATTATAAGATCTTTATGAACATAATACAAAACAGATTTGAGGCTAAATTGAAAATATCATAGAAGGTGGCATATATAGCAAGAAGGGAAAGGTTGGCAAGAATTAATGATAGTTAAAGAAATTGTAGATGATATAAGCAGAAAAGAATGAAAATCATGATAGGAGACCTTAATTAGGCATTTAACACAACTGGACAGGAAATCTTATGGGTAATAATGAAAGAATATAATAAGTGAGGAAGTAAATTTTGTAGGTCAGCTAATAATAATAATAATAATAATAATAATAATAATAATAATAATAATAATAATAATAACAATAAAGTAAAAACACTTGTAAATGTCTGGTTAAGCCAATAGGTACATAAGAAGAGTGGTGTATAAGACAGGGATGTCTAATGACCTGTACACTCTGTGCAGTAGTTGTGGATGTGATAGCATGTGAAATAAATTACAAAATGAAGGAGGTAGGTCATATAGCACCTGAATGGTTAAGATTTCCATTTCTGTTAACATATGTAGATGACATTGTAGTAATTGCAAAAAACATAATTTGGATAAAGGAAGTAATAATTTGCAAAAATGAGTGTGTAGAGATAATAGGGATAGCTTTAAATAAGGAGAAAAGTGAAGGTCTAGGTGATGTAGTAAAGATTGGGGTTATATATTTTATGATGAATTAAATGTCTCTATTAGGTATAACATTTGGGAATAAAGATGTAACTAGAATTCAATGGGGAAAAAGAATAAAGAAATAAAATGAATCTGTCTTTTCTGGAGAACATGTACATTATCATTCAGAAAAAAGGTTTATCTGATAAGTTTAGTACTGATGGGAAAATAGCATATTTAGCAAGTGTATTTCTTCTGCCAGCAGTTTTTGAAGATGAATTATTGCAGATGTTTTCATTTATATGGGATTCTAGAGTAAACCCAGTAAAAAGAATGTTGCATGTAAATAAAGAAGGAGGGGGTTTAGTGTTAATTAACCCAGTGGTATGTACTGCTTCATTACATTTGTACAAAGTGTTAAAGTGGATAAATAAAAAGATGAGAGATTAGAAGTAAAACTGTATAAGTATGATAAATGTTGGGCTTTGGTAAAAAAGGGTAAAAGAATAAAGACTGTATAAATGAAGAAATAAAAGGTTACCAAGAAAAATATGTTTTGTGGAAAATAAAAATTGATGATATAGAAGAAGGCAGAAAAGTATGGTATAAGAATGCAACAGTAAAACATTACCATGTAAAACCATATGAAAATCTAGAAGATGAAAACAATTAAAGCTATACAAATAAGAAGCAAATGGTGTAATCAAAGTAGAATGTCATTATTTTTGAGGAGACTAGTAATAGATAAATTGGTAATAAAAGAAAATATGCCATATCAAAAGAAAAAGTGATCGAATATATTTACATTGTCAAGAGGAAGAAACTGTGAAATAGGTGTTTTTAAAATGTAAAAGTAAAAAAGTTTTTTATTTATATTAGTTGAGTTTTTGTTTAGTTCTCCATGTTTTTTTAAGTTTGTTTATTTTACCCTCATAGTTAACAGTTCTTTTGCCAGAACGGTCTAGTTTGTTAAATATTTCTGTTAAAGTTATTTCCATTTTTTACCAATTGACTGGATAGGTTCTCCGTTGTTGTAAGGCAGTTTTTGCAGATTATAGTTCTCCTTTTAATGTTTTCAAAATGTTGTGAGTTGGCACAGAGCATTAAAGCTATGAGCTGTTAACAAGCCACTTCCTGTGGTCCATGGTTTGATTCCCTCAGACTCCATTTGCCAGACTGGGTGACTTTCAGCAAGTCACTTACAAGACATGGGTCTATGAATGAGTCTGAAAAAGGTCGAGATGTATCTGTACTCCACTGTGGTTAACAAAGGCAAATGGCTATGTTAATTAAGTACATTGTAAATTGTGATTATATCTCATTAGATGTTTCTAGATTAGGTGTGGAGCTCTGTGTAGGTGCTGCTTACTGTTCAGCAGCCATCTAGTTTCCTCATCCACCCACCCACAACCTCTTTTTCCCATTTTTGCACATGCAGTCAGGGTGTCACTTCAGCACTGACAATCATCTAGGGTCAAGGTTCACACCAGCAGGTTGCTAGCCATGCCACAGTAGTTTTCCCTCCCCACACCTCGCATGCACACTCACAGCTATGACCTGTTTAGAGTGTCCATATTACTCATATTTTATGCAACAAAGTTGATTTGTTAATAAACTTGGAACAATATGCATTCATGAGAAATTAATGTATAACATTTAATTTAAAACAAAAACATCTTCCTGGAGCATGTTATGTTCTAACTGATATGTTTTTCTTTTAAGTAAACAGGAATGCATATTCCAGTGAAATTCAGACTGTGCCACCATCACGTTGGAAATTCCATACTTCTGAATGTAACAAAGCTTTGCCAGATAAGCTGTTAATCACAAGACATGTCTTAGTACAAACCGGAAGAAAGCATCACAAGTTGTTGGAAAGTAATGACTTTGTTAGGAAAACTAAAAGAAAAAAGCATGTAGAAACTTATGGCAGAAAAAAGCGGCACAAATGGCTTAATTACACCAACAGTCTTGGCGGCGAAGAAAGAGCGAATAGCACATCAACAGCACATGAACAAATACAAAGTGTTAGTCAGAGAAGATATAAACCCTATACATGCACTACATGTGGCAAAGGTTTCAAATATAAAGCAAACTTGGGAAAGCATCTGTATACCCACAGTGAACAAAACAAGTATAAATGTTCTGCATGTGGTAAGGGTTTTGCACACAAGAGTACACTGATACAACACCAGTATATCCACACAAAACAAAAGCCATATAAATGTAGTATGTGTGAAAAGAGTTTTACAAAGAGGGGTAATATGATACAACACCAGTATACCCACACAAAACAAAAACCATATAAATGTGCTATATGTCAGAAGGGTTTTGCAAAGAAAAGTAATATGATAGAGCATCAGCGTAGCCACACAGGGCAGAAACCTTATAAATGCACCATGTGTGATAAAACTTTTAGTCTCAGAAGTGGTAAAGTAAATCATCTAGTTATCCACACAGAGAATAAACCCTTTAAATGTTTCACGTGTGACAAGAGTTTTCGACACAGACAAACTCTGGTAAATCATCAGAACACCCATACAGGGTACAAACCCTACAAATGTGATACATGTGACAAAGGCTTTACAAATAAGCAATGCTTGGCAGCCCATCAAAATGTCCATACTGGACTGAAACCCTATGTGTGCACAATATGTGAAAAGGGCTTTACCAGAAAAAGAAACTTACTATTGCATAAAAAAATTCATACTGGACAGAAGCCATATAAATGTTCTACCTGTGACAAGAATTTTACAGAAAAATCAAGCATGGAAAAACATCAGTTTATCCATATGGAAGAAAAACCATATAAGTGTGCTATATGTGAGAAGGGATTTGCACAGAAGGGTAATCTGATTCAGCATGAGTATATGCACACTAGGGTAAAATTGTATAAATGTACCACGTGTGGCAAAAATTTTAGAAATAAAGATACCTTGGAAAATCATCAAATTGTTCATACTGGGCAGAAACCCTATAAATGCACCATGTGTGACAAGAGTTTTGTACAGAAACAGTCTTTGGCATATCATCATCGTGTTCACACTGGGCTGAAACCCTATAAATGTACTACATGTGACAAGTGTTTTACACATAGTCAAAGTTTGGCAAGACATCAGAATATCCATGCTGGACTGAAACCTTTTAGATGTGCCACATGTGACAAGAGTTATAGAAGTAAAAGAAGTCTGTTAGAACATCAGCTAACTCACAGTGGGCAAAGACCTTATAAATGTTCTACCTGTGACAAGAGTTTTACACGCAGGTCTACCATGGAAAAACATCGGTTTATCCACATGGAACAAAAACCATATAAATGTGCTACATGTGGCAAGAGTTATGCACAGAAAGGTAATCTGACGCAGCATGAGTATACCCACACCGGGATAAAGTTGTACAAATGTACTACGTGCAGCAAAAGTTTTCAAAGGAAAGATACCTTGGAAAGTCATCAAATCATCCACACCGGACAGAAGCCATATAAATGCACCATGTGTGACAAGAGTTTTATATACAAAAGCTCTCTGAAAAGTCATCAGAACATCAACCATTGGGTTTCTGGATGGAAAGATGGAATCAGTGTGAAAAAGAAATGAGATGTTGATTTGAATTAAACTCTTCCTCAAACCTTGGCATGTATCTTCACACGATGGACTCTGAAAAAAATGTTTTTATTCATTTTATAACATAATAACTTAACAGTATAGTAACAAGAACACAAACTGTATTCAATGTCTATAACTAAAAAAGCAATATACATAGCAGAACACTTAATATTTCTCTAACAGATTAGATGATATTGCCCAAGAAATTAAATGATGAGTTGTGTTGTTAGTCCTTGCTTTTATAGTAGCAATCTCATTATTACAAATGTATTTCACAAGATGAATAAACTCAACTTGAAAGACAGGAAGGGATTGGGATTTCCAATTTTTAGTAACAATTTTCCTTGCTATAGATGGGATAGACCATAGAAAAAATGTTTGTTTTTTAGGAATGACTTCAGGAACAGGAACATTGCAAAGGATAAGGGAGTCAGAAATTATGCAGTTGTCATTCCACAGAGCTTTATAAAGATATTTAAAGTCTAACCAAAATGGGAAAATTATTTTGCAATTAACAACCATAAGTATCCGGTTAGCATCAGGGTGCCCACATCTCTAGCATTTCATTTAATCTTTTTTTTGTACATTATTGTTAGTCTATGTGGGGTGAAAAAACATCTGTGTAAAACTTTCCATGTGTATGCATGTCAGAACAGGGAATATGTTAAACACAAAAAGAAAAATCTAGCAAAGCTAGACTTTCCACTTTTTGCTCATTGTTTTAGACCAGGGAAGATGTGGATTCCTTCACCAACTGTAAACAAAGTTTCTTATCTTTTTCTGAGAATACTTGTCTATTAAGTTCACTCGAATAATTCTAAAAAGAAACCTCTATTTTGCTAAAATCATTTCTGAGAATTTTATAAATCAATATGTTTCAAGCGTTCTTTCACATGCTGGACTTTTGATGTTTGCTAAAGCCTACCAACGCAAAACTGATCTATGTAGACAGTTGTTGATATTACAAAGAAAAATAAAAAAAAAAAAAAAAAAGAAAGAAAGAAGATGTGGGTGCACTCATCCCATGATAAAAAGTGGCCACCCTAGCCAAATCACTAGTGCCTTGACCAGCAGAGGAAGTGGTGCAAAGTCCTGGAAGGATGAGAGACATCTTAACACACTCATTGGCCCTGATTTAAGAGGAACTATTCTAACAAACTCCACTGTAGCAAAAAAAAAACTGACAATCCTTAAAAGGGTAAAAATAAGGATGAAAAATATCTTGATACAGTGTTAGACCCTGATCCAACAGTAGCTGATCAAACAGAAACTGTGAAAAGAGAAAATTGCAGTCTGCAAAAAAAAAAAAAAAAATAGGAAAGAAAAAAATAGTGGTGCTGCGGTAGCATTTCGCCTCACAGCAAGACATTGTCCCGTTCGATTCTCAGCTAGAGCGTCTTCTGTGTGGAGGCATACGTGAATGGGCTTGCCTTCATTGAAGGTTGTGCGTCAGGGCTGGTAACTCGGCACGTAAAAATCCACTACCAAACATTAGCGGACCGGAGTTCTGCTGTGGCGACCCCTAACCGGGAAAAGCCGAAAGACACAACAACAACAAAGGAAAGAAAAAAAATAACTGAAATGGAAAAAAGGTCAAACTTTACAAACACCAACCTAAGCCCATTCATTCAGTAAACAAAAAAAAATGGTATGTAGATAAGAAACACTGACTCGATTAGAAAAGATGTAATGAAGGAAGTATTAAGAGAGAAAGAAAAAAGATCACAGGTATCTTTTTCTTTCTCTTGTAGTTCTTTCTTCATTGTATCTTTTTCTACTTCACAAGCTGACTGCAGAGATTTTTTCCCTTAGGTCGATAACAAATGCTACAAGTACTGTTTTGAAAGAGAGAAAGGTAACTGGGAACATGTTTTTGGGAGTATAATAAGTTAGCAAGTTTTAAAAATTCCCTACAGGGTACTCTTTCAGAAATGTTGGGGAAGCAAATGACTGTAACTAAAGAGATGATTCTTTTTGAGTTAAGATACAAGATTTGAATTGCCTAGACGTATATTTATTGAATTATCACTTAAGACATAGACATATGTTTATATAAAAGAAAACAAGCCATTTTAATCAGTTCCCATTTACAAACATTATACATCACATATATTATTGCTCAATTCATTTTGTTCTACGTAATTTGCGCCTACCCTTTCTAAAGATCCCATTCCTAGTTCTTTACCACTGCTGCAAAATTAAGTACTTCAGATTCAGTTGGTTTAGATTTTGATTTCCATTTTCTAGTAATTGATTTTTTTTGGGAGCCATCAGAATTAAATTTAACAAAACCTTACTTTGTCTAGGCAATTCAGATCTTATATCCCAGCTCAAAAAAAAAAATAAGTAAATGCAAATATTTCTTTAGTTACATCCTTTGGCTCACCCAATGCTTTTGCCAGAATACTCTGTAGGGAATGTTTAAAGTCTGGCAGTTCGTTGCACTCCCAAAATATAAGTTCTCAATTACCTCTTTCTTCCTCATCACACCTCCATCATTTGGCATATACGTGAGGAAAAATTCTTTGGAGACTGCTGTGGGTATAAAAGTACTTATGCAAACACAAGCAAAAAACCTAAATCTTCTAGACATAGTTACATATTTCAGAGCTGTACACATGTCCTCCCATTGCTTCCTTGTGACTTGCTTATCCGATCTCTCTTCCAAGTCTTTTCTAAAGCTTTATGAAATTTAAACCCATTGGCTGCCAAAAAAAAGCAATTGCTAGAAAATGGAAGCCAAAATTTAATTATTGAGCTATAATTTAAATACCTAATGTTGTAAAGGAGGTAAAAGAACTGGAGCAAATTACATAGAAATACATAGCGCCACCAATCATTTGTTACAAAAACTCTACATACTAGGCTTTATTCCTGTATGGGGACACTACATGCAAATAATGTTCAGGAGGAGAAGTGAGGCTTACAAGAATGCAGGAATTGTGCAATTTATGTAATGTTGAAGTGTAAGTGATAATTTAGTAAAGGGTTGAAAAAGTCCTAAGGTACTATCATCTTAAAGAGAGAGGAATGAATGTGAGAGAAGGAGAGACTTCATAAAAATAGCATGTTGGAAAAGCAACACCCTTGACTGCTCAATAGGTAAGCAGCCCAGATTCTTGTATGGTCCCTTCAAAGAAACTACAATGTAGATTGTCATTACTGTGTCTGAACACCAAGTAGAGAAGTAATGTTATGTTAATTAGTTAACTAGTTAGTCTGTTAGTTTTGCTAGTTAGAAACAGTATGTAAACCGTATTCTGAGATGCAGTTTTGTCAATCATTTTGATTGGCTAATAAACCTTGTGATTGACTCTGTGGTGCTTTGTTTGCTTTATTTGTCCAAACTGAATCTTGGAGTTCTCTTGTTCCTGTTACAGTCATAGAAACTGAGAATTCTTACTGGCATGTGGGTGTTAAGGAGGAGAAATATAATAAGAAGGACAATTTCTCCAGAGTAGTTAAAAAGGAGAAATAACATTATTTTCCCAAGTCTGTCAGTACAAACCTGAAACAAATCAAATAAGGTATGCCTCTAGTCAAAAGGTACACAACTAAAGTTGGAGACAAGATGTGTTTTAAGGTACCACACTCCCTGCTAATTATATGTGCCTACTCCATGATCACACAACAGTGGTGTAAGGCCAATTGTAATTTTAACATTTTGTGGTACAAATGATGTTAAAAATCTCAACAAAGCAACCAAAGAACGACTCTGAAAGGATAAAACAAATGGAAGGTTTATGAAGCGCTTTTTGTCAGGTTCGCTGACCCAACTTCCTCAGATAACAAAAGTCATGAATACAAAGATGTTAAGTTGTCAATCTCGCCTTCATTCTTGCTGGATGGGTTCGGAGCCGATCCTCGGCTCCATTCGGCACTGCTTTAGCTTGAGAACTCCTTTTACCAGCTCGAGGCAACCCTATATCCCATGATGCAAGGCGGAACTACCTCAGATCTCGTTTGCCGCTTAGCGAAAGAGGTCTCCTTTGCCAGCTGAGGTAAGTAATTTTCTTGTTAAAAGAGAAAAGCTTAGTAGGGTTTTATTTCCCTCTTGTATACATTTTTATAGTCTGTAGTGAGTTACAGCCCACCCTATTCCCTTGTATTTCAAACTTTTATTTCTTTTAGTGTTAAAGTTTTAGTTAGGCCTAAACCCCATTGGTTAATCCCTTCCTGTGTGTTGTGTGTTAGGGGATTAATTTTGTGTGTTTGTTGGGGTTTTTGTGTGTGACTCCTCCTAGGATTATGTCTAGGGAAGGCAAGGTCTCAGGCTTCAAGAAGTGTGACTCGTGCTGTCAGAAAATGTCTCTGACAGACGGTCACACTTCTTGTGTTTACTGCCTGGGGCCTTTGCACCTGCAGGACTCCTGTGCTTTGTGTCACTCTTTTAGCCAGAGAGTCCTGCAGGAATGGAGGAATAAGCTTATCCTCCATGGCTTACTTAAGCCAGAAGGTTCTCCCTCTAAAGCAGGGTCTGGGAAACCTTCTAAGCCACCGAAGGCTCAGGCTTCAGTATCCAAGCCTCCTCCGGTAGCTCCGGCTCCGGAGCCGAGATCGGCTCCGGCTGGAACCGATGTATCTACATTAGAAGTAGTGGGTTCGGCACCGGCTGGTTCCGATACCTTGTCTACTGTGGCCTTGTCGGCTCCGGCTGGAGCCGACACCTTATCCAGCATCGGAGCCGAGAAACCTTCGGCTCCATCTGGAATTCAGGGGACTTCGGCTCCGATGACTTTGTCCCGAAAGAGATCTCGGTCCCCTTCATTACAGAGTATCCACTCGGCTCTGGGGTCTCCTCTTTTGTCGGAGCGGAGCCATCGGAGCTGATCTTCGAGATCTTCCAGGCTGTCTGACCACGACTTAGAGAGGGTGGTAAGCAGGCTGTTGAAGTCACAGGCACTGGCCCAAATGCTCCATAGCATGTCTCAACAGACTTCGGCTATAGCCTCACCCCTTGAACTTCCTCCTCCGACTCCACACCAGAGTTCGGAGCCGGAGCTTCTCGGGACAGCGACTGTTTCGGTGCCGGCCGATACATCCTTCGGCTCCGCTGCCCTCGGCTCCGATCTCCTCCTTGAGGCCTTCCTTGGAGGGATCCGGTCGTCGAGTTTCCCTTGTCGGCTCCGAGGGGGCTAGTGGCATCAGTCCCTTGTCCGACCCCGCTCTCCCTCTCTGGGCTTCGGCTTTGGTAAGCTCGGCGCCGACATCGGCCTCGAGCCTTCCCTCTCAGTGGAGCCGGGAATTCCTGTTTCCTCGGAGCGGGGATATTCCGGCCTCCCGGGGAGGGGAGCCTTTGAGGTGATGAGGAGTGTCCTGGCCTCTGAGCCTGGTCAACGGTCCATCCCTCTAGCTCCTCCCTCTTCAGTGCCTGTAGACGCCTCTTGCCAGCCTCTTGCTCACAGGCCCAGGGATCCATCGCCCCAGGTTTCCCGATTGGGAATTTCCTCCTCTTCAGAAGTTTCTCCTGATCCAGCAGGTGAACCCCCTCGGAAAAGGACGTGTAAGAGGAAACACACAGACTCCCCCGAGTCTACTACATCGGATACCGACTTAGATGAGTCGGAGGGTTCCCCACGATCCCCCTCTGAGGATGTCTCCTTTTCAGACATCCTTGAGCTCCTTAAACAGAGGGGGAATTGGCCATCCATTGATCCCTCCGAGGATGAGTCGGTATACCTGGAGGCTTTTGGATCCCGACCCTCCACCTCCTGGGTGTCTCTGCCTTTCAACCCACTTATGCAGGTAGTGGCTCGGAAGGCGTGGGCGGCTCCAGATTCTGTGGAACCTGTCCCCAGGAGACCATCCAAATTTATCACGGCCCCTACGGACAAACAGTTCCTTTCCAAGGGTGTCTCTGTGGATGCTATGGTGGTGGCGGCGGCCACTAAGAAGGAATTGGCGGATCCTTCAGTACCTGTCCATCCTCCTAACAAGGATTCTAGGACCATGGACGGGTATGGAAAGCGGATGTTTTCTTCAGCGAACGCATAGCAAAGGTCGCTGAACTACCTTTGTCACTTCACCAGGTTTCAACGAGATATTCTCAAGGAACTGGGTGAAGTAGTCCAGGATCCTTCTGCTGCTGGGGCTCAAGAAAAGATTGCCTCGCAGCTTGCAATCCTGAATTCCCTATCTAACTCCTCCATGCGGCTCATATCCTATGCGGCCGATGGAGCGAGCAGGGCCGCAGGCACAGGAGTTGCTCTTAGACGCCAAGCCTGGATGCGGCTGTGTAATTTTGCGGACCCCTTTAAGGCGTCCTTCACTAATACCCCCTTTGATGGTTCGGCTTTGTTCGGACCTCAGGTGAAGGATACCTTGACTAGGTGTGAGCAGGACGGTAAAACTCTTTCTGCCGTTGGAGTCAATTTTCCACTCCTTCTAGACCATATCCCAAGGGTCAGAAGGGGAAGATGTGGTTCGTAAAGCCCAAGGAGCTACACCGGACGCGTGGTCAGTTTACCCCAGAGGCAGAGGGGTAACAATAATAGACGCGCCGCCCTAGAGGCAGGGGGGGGGTCCTCAGAACCAGGGCAACAGAGAGTCTCTTCCTGAGAAGCCCTTTCAGCATCCCTGAGGTGTTGCCCGACTGTCCACCCTTGGAGGCAGTCGGGGGAAGGATTTCACTGTACCCAGTAGCCTGGCAATCCCTATCTCAAGAGATGTGGGTACAGTCGATCATATCCGAGGGTTACAAAATCCCTTCAAAGGTTTCCCGTACCTCTACAATCCCTTCCAGACAACTCACCCGGTCAAAGGGATTTGGCAGAACAGGAGGTTTCAAAGCTCCTAGAAAAAAGAGCCGTCCAGACTGTGCCAGCAGACCAGGTAGGATCCGGCGTCTACTCGAGATTCTTTTGGTCCCCAAAAGGACGGGAGATTGGAGACCAATATTAGACCTGAGCAATCTAAACAGATTTGTCAAGAAGGCAAGATTCGGATGGTCACGCTTCAGTCCATTCTGCCCTTTCTGGGCAAGGACAACTGGATGTGCTCTATAGACCTTCAGGATGCGTACTATCACATAAAGATTCACAGACGCTCCAGAAGGTTTCTCCGCTTTCGGCTAGGGACCAGTCATTACCAATTCAGAGCACTGCCCTTTGGCCTCACTTCAGCCCCAGAGTGTTTACCAAATGGATGGCAGTGGTTACAGCTCATCTGAGACGTCAAGGATTCCAGGTGTTTCCCTACTTGGATGACTGGCTCCTCTCCGCCACCACCAAGTGTCAGCTTCTTCAGTCCAGAGACTACACTCTACAGCTTTGCAGGAGTTTGGGAATTTCAGTAAATTTGAAAAATCTTCTCTGCTGCCTTGCCAATCTATCACCTTTATAGGCAGAATTAAACACCGTCAAAATGTTAGCCAGACTAACAGATCAAAGAATTCTGGACATCCAAAATTCGTTCGGATTCTATTGCAGAGCAACAAGATCAAAGCCAGATTTATACTGAAGGTTCTAGGTCTTATGGCTGCAGCCATTGTTCTTCTACCACTGGCTCGCTTCCACATGCGTCTTCTGCAGTGGATGCTATTCACGCAGTGGTCGTACCACAGTCTCCCGATGAGGCACGAAATCTTAGTCACACAGTCGTGCAGAACTCATCTGAATTGGTGGATATCTTCCCCTCTTCTTCATCAGGGCCGACCCTTTGTTCCCCCTCCTCCAGTTGCCACAGTCACTACGGATGCCTCTCTGATCGGGTGGGGGGGGCATTATCAGGGCAGGATGGTCCACGGGACGTGGCAACCCATAGAATACCACCTGCACATAAATGTCCTGGAGATGAGAGCAGTGCTTTTAACGTTGCAAGCCCTCAACGACTTTCTTCCCACGGGGACTATTGCAGTACAAACGGACAACATGTCCGTGGTCTGGTACATCAACAAGCAGGGCGGGACCAGGTCCTATCCGTTATGTCAAGAAGCTCTCAGACTTTGGCAATGGGCGATCTCCTCTCATCGGTTTCTGATAGCAACGCACATCCCCGGCAGGTCCAACCTATTGGCGGACAGGCTGAGCAGATCCATTCTGATGCCTCACGGTGGTCTCTCAATCAATCTGTAGTGGATCAGATTTTTCTGAAGTGGGGCACTCCTTGTTGCGATCTTTTGCTACTCCTCAAAACAACAGGTGCCCGATTTTTCACTCTCTTTCCCCTTCCAGGCCAACCCCTGAGAGACTCTCTAACCCAGGATTGGCCCCGGGGACTTCTGTATGCTTTTCCTCCCTTTCCCTTGATTCCACAAGTCATTCAGAAAGCCACCGTTTTGAGGGCCAAGTTGATCCTCATTGCCCCATATTGGCCTCGACAAATTTGGTTTCCGTCTCTGCATCGTCACCTTCTGGTGCAGCCCTGGCATCTGGACCCAGTTCCGGATCTCTTGATCCACCAGTCGGGTCAGCAGCACCGGGCCATTCATTCTCTCAACCTCACTGCTTGGTTGCTCCACTTCCTTCCTTAGCCAGGCTACCGATGATTTCTGACTCAGTCAGAGACATCTTGGTGTCTTCTTTAAAGTCGTCCACTAGGACTGTTTATGCTAGCAAGTGGCGACGTTTTTCTATTTGGGCAAATTCCAGAAATATTGATCCCTTTACTGCTCCTGTACATTCTGTTTTAGATTTCCTGGCGGAGGTTTTTCATTCAGGATCCTCGTCATCTACAGTCAAAGTACAACTGGCTGCCATTTCTAAGTATCATGTGGGCTTGCATGACAATAACATTATGTCTCATAGATTATGCAAGGCCTTTTTGAGAGGAGTTTTTCTCCTAAAGCCGCCTATAAAGCATCCTCCTCCGCAATGGGATCTAAACTTAATGTTGGCATCCTTGATACTACCTCCCTTTGAACCGTCTGCTTCATGTTCTTTGAAGTTATTGACCTGGAAAACTATATTCTTACTGGCTGTTACTTCTGCAAGAAGGGTTTCCGAGATTCAAGCTCTCTGCATTCGTTCCCCTTATTTGGTTTTTCATAAGGACAGGGTATCATTAAGAATGAACCCTTCCTTTCTCCCCAAAGTTGTGTCTCAAACCAATATTAACCAATCTATAGATCTACCAGTCTTTTTCCCAAACTATTCCGACAGAGCTGAACAGAAACTGCATTTTTTGGATGTCCATCGTCAGCTCAGGTACTATTTGCATAGAACGAAACAATTCAGGAAATCGGACCAATTATTTGTCTCCTATGCAGAAAACAGGATAGGTCTTCCAGTTTCTAAAGTGACCTTATCCAGATGGTTGACTTCCACCATTTCCTTTGTGTACTCTCTCAGAGGCAAGCAACTATCTTCTAAACCAAAAGCACACTCAACCAGGAGTCTATCCACATCTGCAGCCTTTCAGAATAGACTACCCATTGATACCATTTGTGCAGCAGCTACTTGGGCCACACCTCATACCTTTGTCTCCCATTACAAGTTGGATTTGGCCTCCAGAGATAGGGCCAGTTTTGGTTCCACAGTTCTCAAGA
This sequence comes from Protopterus annectens, assembly GCF_019279795.1. NCBI lineage: Eukaryota > Metazoa > Chordata > Ceratodontiformes > Protopteridae > Protopterus > Protopterus annectens. Next base: position 1,818,043,858 of record NC_056732.1, read on the forward strand.
GTCTGTTCCATTGAGCCACCCGGGATACAGGTGCTAGGGACGCGGTCCCATCCAGCAAGAATGAAGGCGAGATTGACAACTTAACATTTAGAAGTTATGTACCTACCATAACGTTCCATGTTAGTTGTCTTCTCTCTTCTTTCTTGCCCCTCCCTCCTTCCCCCTGGCCTGGACAGATCTTGAAGAGTTCCTATCAGGTTGTTTTCCTCCTGAGCCTTCATATGAGGACTTCTATTATGAACTTATGTTCCTAATTATGTTGGGTTAGTCTTTAGCAGGGTAGGTTAGCTACCAAACGAGATCTGAGGTAGTTCCGCCTTGCATCATGGGATATAGGGTTGCCTCGAGCTGGTAAAAGGAGTTCTCAAGCTAAAGCAAGTGCCGAGTCAGAGCCGAGGATCGGCTCCGAACCCATCCAGCAAGAAAGAAGGCGAGAGAAGACAACTAACATGGAACGTTATGGTAGGTACATAACTTCTAATTTAAATACATTCAAAGTATCATGTGATAGTATCATTTGCGTAAGAAATTACTTCAATATCAATTAACTCATAGCATTTAATTTCATTCACTAAACTACCTTGCTTTTTAAAAGTATATATATATATATATATATATATATATATATATATATATATATATATATATATAAAAATAAAAATATATACTAACTAATGAATTAACCAGTTTGCTAAAAATACAAATAAATGTTCTCTACTTTAATATATAGTTGAAACCATTCCTAATACAGCTAATTAATCTTAGAAAACAATTTAATTTATGTCAACGTGTCGTACACTTTTTTAAAAAATTCATTAAACAAGTATTGTAATGTGTATATACACACGCACAACAATTCTTACAACTATCTAATCAAGCTTCTAAGTTTCAAATAAGAAAAACTGGACAAGTTTCATTAAGTCCAGGAGAAGGATGGGCATCTAACCTTAACTGCCATAACAGCTCTAGTTGTTCTAATAAAAAGCTGGTGGGTCCTCCTCTATAGTCTGCTATAATCTGGTCTATTGCCCTAAATTTAAAACTGAGTAAAGTTGTGTTTTATGTGTTTAGCTAGAGCGTTCTCAATCTTATTTTTTCTTATACTAGAGAGATGTTCGTATATTCTTTCGTTTAGTTTTTTATCAGTTTTTATGATATAGAAAGCTGGACAGGAGTCACATTGAGCTAAATAGACTACCATTTTTGTATTACACGTGAATCTCTTAATACTGTATTCTTTATTCCTAATAGTAAATTTTTCTCCCGTTGCTATAGATCCACAGTAATTAAATGATTCACATTTTAACATTCCTAGTGTCCATGTGAAGTTTATATTTGATACTTCAATCAAGTTTTTTAAGTTGTATCCTCTCCTGTTCACAAATTCCGGTTTTGTTCCTACTTTACTAGCTATGCACTTGTCATGTAATAAAATGTTCCAGTTTTTCAAAATACTGGAACATTTTATTAAATGAAAAAGTAGGAACAAAACCGGAATTTGTGAACAGGAGAGGATACAACTTAAAAAACTTGATTGAAGTATCAAATATAAACTTCACATGGACACTAGGAATGTTAAAATGTGAATCATTTAATTACTGTGGATCTATAGCAATGGGAGAAAAATTTACTATTAGGAATAAAGAATACAGTATTAAGAAGAGATTCAAATGTAATACAAAAATGGTAGTCTATTTAGCTCAATGTGACTCCTGTCCAACTTTCCATATCGGAAAAACCGATAGAAAACTGAAGGAACGAATATACGAACATCTCTATAGTATAAGAAAAAATAAGATTGAGAATGCTTTAGCTAAACACATAAAACACAACTTTGCTCATAGTTTTAAATTTAGGGCAATAGACCAGATTATAGCAGACTATAGAGGAGGACCCACCAGCTTTTTATTAGAACAACTAGAGCTGTTATGGCAGTTAAGGTTAGATGCCCATCCTTCTCCTTGACTTAATGAAACTTGTTCAGTTTTTCCATATTTGAAACTTAGAAGCTTGATTAGATAGTTGTAAGAATTGTTGTGTGTGTGTATATATACATTACAATACCTGTTTAATTAATTTTTTAAAAAGGTGTACGGCACGTTGACATAAATTAAATTAAGTGTTTTCTGAGATTAATTAACTGTATTACGAATGGTTTCAGCTATATATTAAAGTAGAGAACATTTATTTGTATTTTTAGCAAACTGGTTAATTCATTAGTTAGTATATATTTTTATTTTTTTATATATATACTTTTAAAAAGCAAGGTAGTTTAGTGAATGAAATGAAATGCTATGAGTTAATTGATATTGAAGTAATTTATTATGCAAATGATATTATCACATGATACTTTGAATGTATTTAAACTTTGTATTCATGACTTTTTGTTATCTGAGGAAGTTGGGTCAGCGAACCTGACGAGAAGCACTTCATAAACCTTCCATTTGTTTTATCCTTTCCGAGTCGTTCTTTGGTTGCTTCATTGAGATTTTTAAGTTTTCCAGTATTTGTCATTTCTAAAGTACAAATGATGTTGGTAGGACAGATCTAGACAAGTCGGAGGAGGAAGTTAGAAAAAATACTCATCTTAGGTGAGAAATTAGGGTTTTATCCTATTTTCTGTGACATAACTCCAGCTCCTTGATATAGGGAAGTTTTGTTGGGCAGAGCTAGGGAATTTGCTAACCTTTTAAGAAGTCTAAGTTTGCAATGTTCTCCGAAACACATCAATAAGTGGGAAAACGTTTTTCTGGGAAACACCTGTTTAATTATGATAAGTTACACCTGAGTCATCAGGGTAACACATTCTAGCTAAGTAAATTAGTAAACCTTTTTAGGAGATCCTTATTAAACGAAGATAGTACTACCGAAGTACCGAAGTACTACTACTAAACGAAGGTACCCGGTCAACAAATTTAAATGTAAAATAAAAACTACTATGGTTCACAACAGGTTAGGATGCTTCATGGCCAATGCAAGAAGCCTTAACAATATTTTTTTAGAGTATTAGGCAGAGCTAATGGCTAAAGGGTACGATGCTATTTTCATCACAGAAACATGGTTTTCTGATACTAATCAACCAGTAGTTCTGCCTTGTTTTCTGGGATGCCATGCATATAAGCACACTAGAATGGGGAGGTTTTTCAATATATGTTAAGGATAACTTGCCCTTAATACGTATTTATAAGGATTTGGAAAATGAAATGAAATTCTAGGAGTGAGTATAAAAGTAGGTAAGCATCTATGAAAGGTTGCCTTGTACTTTAGAGCAAAAAGCAAAAGAATGGGACATTTTCAATAGAAAACTATAAATGCTGTTTGGGCAGTTATAGGTGTTTAGCAGAAACTGTGGAGATAATGAAATGATACACAAACCAAGTGTTAAACCAAACATTTTAGAATCTGTGTGAATAATCCAATCAATCCTGATGATGTGATTTATTGCCTGAACTAAATGGTTCTGATCATTTATGTATTTCTTGGAAGTTCAAGTTAAAGAGATTAAAAGGCTCTTCTCTGTATTTAAGAGAGGGAAGAAACTTCAATAAAGTTAACTTGGTGGGAATTAAAAATTAATTTAAAATCATGGGACTGTAAAGATCATTTAATGCGCCAATCTGAACTGGATTCTTGAGATATTTTTTTACCAGTTTTTCAGTAATCTAGTGCATAAATATGTCCCAATGGGGTGTTTATAGGACTGTTAGGAAATACATTTAGTGGTCATACAAACTGGAAAAAGCAAAAAGGAAAAGGAATCACTAGTGTGGTATCTTCACAAGCGGGCCTTATCTGGTAAACAAAGCCCGATGCTAGACATACTATGGCAAGGCAGAGTTTCAGGAAATTGAAGCTGGACAGTAGATTAAGATATGAAAAAAGTTTGGTGACTCATTCAGTTGACAATAAGAAAGCTTTGATTAAACATTTAAGAAATTATAAGTGCAAAAATAAATCTGACATTTCAACAGAAAAAAAAATGAAAATATGTTGGTGGCAAAAAAACAAGTTCAAACTATATATATATATATTTTTTTTTGCAACCAGTCATATGTAGTTTTGTGTCTGGTTCTGAGTGTAAGTGTAAGATTGGTGGACTCTAATTTAGTTGTATCTCTTTTTGCAGACAAATTGGCTTGTTTTAGAAGTACTATTAATCCATATTCTGATCTATGGTTGCCATGTGGACGTGGACCTGCTGTTTGATCAAGGAGACTGTTATTAAAAGCATGAAACTCGATTAAGCCCAATGCTAATGCACGACCAAGCTGTTTAAATGGATATTTTTTATCAAATGTAGCTGGGTTATGCTTCCTAGCTTGCTGTATCCATTTTAGAAATCCTTAATTGATGGATTTCTTCCACCATCTTGGAAAAGAAGCTATCACTGTGCCCATACATATAGATGTCTGTCTTATATCAAGTAGACCACTTAGCCTTACCTGTATACTAGGCAAATGCTTTGAATGTATTTTGTGTGATTATATTGTAGAGCGTGAACAAGGCCAGAGCACTGAATACACAAAAAAGCCAAGGAAAACCAGAATTCAGCAGTTAGTTCCAACACAAGGGCTCCTAGATTCCATGTTTATTTCAAAAAAGGTTGTAAACATGACAAAAAACAAACTATTCAACATATCACTGAATTGTTGAGTGCTTTTGTCTTAATGAATTGACATCATCAGAAATATCAGTCAAAGTCATACAGTCCTATAAATAACATTTTGCATTTGCACACCCTCTAAAAACAGTCAATGATAGCTGTTATATGTAAAAAAAAACATACCTACAAGTACTCCTTCATTAATTGTAAGCATAGAGTTGTAAAAGAAAACTGAGTTTAAAAACCTTATAAAAATACTTTACCCACCATCTGAGAATCAAACCCAGGTTTCCTATGTGACAAGCGGGGATATTCACCACTGTACTAATGTTGAAACACACTACAGACACTAAAAATAATGAAGTGATAAAATGTATGCGTATAGGAAGCTATAATTAGATTTACAACTTGCTTGCTCATTTCTTAAGCTCACTATGTAATGAAACGTTTTAATTCAAGCCTGGTGGGTGTGTAGCATCCAGCTTGAGCTGCCAGTGCAGTTCGCTGTTCAGCAGTTTATTACACCAATTGCCCACAAAGGCTGAAGCATCCACCTGCTTGATAACTGAAAAGGCAAAACCAGTAAAATCAGCACAGGTCCCAGAATGTTTGGCACTAGCACTCTTACTATCATCGTGTTGAATACTACGTACATGTTGGTAAATTCTTTTATTAAAAGCATTTTCCGTTTTACTTATGTAAAACATAGACCATCAGACGCAGTGTGCAAAATACACTACTCTCTAAGATAAACAATTGAATCCATCACTTTTACTGTCCTTACTGATTATCTGAAAAATCTGATCATTGTAATTAGTCTCAATGAACTGGCATTGTTTACATCTACCACATTTTCTGGTGATGTTTATAAATGCATCCGTAGTGGTAATGGGAGCTTTCTGCAGTACATTTTTGATGTTAAATTTGTTTCTGTACGTAAAAGTAAGTACTATATTGCTTAAGCTTCTGGTGTCATCTTGGTACTGAAAAATGTCCCAGTTCTTCCGAATAATGCCTTCTATATTTTTCACATCAGTGGTGTAATGTAACACCATATTGTGCTTAGTGTCATGAGACACAGCGTAGCCACTGTCAAATTCCTGGTTACCACAAAGACCGTATTTTATAATAGGTGAATACATGTCTTTCCTCTTTTCCCATACCTCATTATGAAGCTTGTTCAACAAATCGGTAGGATATCCGTGTTCCTGAAAATCCATGTTCCTGAAACATGTTCTTAAGAAAATTGAACTCACTTAGACATTCGTTGTCATCAGATGTCAATCTACAAATTCTAATACATCCTGTATATGGCTACCCCCCCTTCATACTAATGCCTTTATTGTATGCATCCTCTGAATAACTACCCTCCATGTATTGATGTATTATTGTAGGTGTTCTTTGGATGGCTACCTCCCTGTACTGATGCCATTATTGTATGCGTCCTCTGAATGGCTACCCCCCCTATACTGAAGCCTTTATTGTATGTATCCTCTGGATGGATACCCCACACTGATGCCCTTACTGGATGTGTCCTCTAAATGTCTGCCTCCCTGTACTTATGGTTTTATTGCATATGTCCTCTGGATGGCTACCCTCATGTCTGGATGCCTTTATTGTATGCATCCTCTAGATGGCTACACCCAGTAATGATGCCTTTATTGTATGCTTCCTGTGGATGGCTACCCCCCCCCCGTACTGAGGCTTTTATTGTATGCATCCTGTGGATGGCTACCCCCCCCATGTACTGATGCCTTTATTGTATGCATCCTCTGGATGGCTACCGCCAGTACTGATGCCTTTATTGTATGCATCCTCTGGATGCCTTTACTGTATGCATCCTCTGGATGGCTGCCCCCAGTACTGATGCCTTTATTGTATGCGTCCTGTGGATAGCCACCCCCCCTTACTGATGCCTTTATTGTATGCATCCTGTGGATAGCTGCCCCCAGTACTGATGCCTTTATTGTATGTATCCTCTGGATGGCTACCCCCCCCATACTGATACCTTTATTGTATGTAGCCTCTGGATGGCTACCGCCAGTACTGATGCCTTTATTGTATGCATCCTCTGGATGGCTGCCCCCAGTACTGATGCCTTTATTGTATGCATCCTCTGGATGGCTGCCCCCAGTACTGATGCCTTTATTGTATGCGTCCTGTGGATGGCTACCCCCCCCCCCGTACTGATGCCTTTTTTGTATGCATCCTGTGGATAGCTGCCCCCAGTACTGATGCCTTTATTGTATGTATCCTCTGGATGGCTACCCCCCCCCCTATACTGATGCCTTTATTGTATGTATCCTCTGGATGGCTACCCCCCCCCCCATGTACTGTTGCCTTTATTGTATTCATCCTCTGGATGGTTATAAACTGCAGCTTGATGGTGTGGCCACCCAGCCACAGTGCTTAGCTCCCCAGTTCACCATCTGGCACCAGTGCTACAATCTTCTCCTGAGCCTTGGTCTTCTCGTCTGAGTAGATTTTCACTACTTTTAGTTGCACTTTACATCATTTGTCAGAAAAGGTATACAGTTTTAGCTCATCCACACATTGAATTTGAGATATCAGTTCACATAGCTTTTATTTGAATGGGTTAAGGGTAAAACAAACAATGGTGAAAAAAGAATGTCAATTGATTTTATGTTTTGAATTGTCCTTTTTTTGAAAAAAAAATAGAATATTATTGGAATATTCCTCATTGTATTTCAGTGCAGAGATCACAATTTCCTCTTATTTGTGGTTGTTGTTTTTCCAGTGTTTCATAGTAATTGCAGTATAATTATCAATGTGCAGTGAATCATATACAGTACATCTGAAAGCATTCTATAATCCAGGAGTATGGAATGTTGTCAAATGTGTTTTGTAATTCATCCACGCCATACTGGTGCACCATTCTTTTTTACAGTTGTCCATTAACGATTTATTTTGTTGAACATGCTCCTTCATTCTGTATTATTCTGTTTTATTCCCTTCTCGTTTGCCATGACTGACATATCTAGATAGATGCAGACTTTGTATCAGTTCTTGTATACAGCACGTTATTGGTCAATAATTCTAAGGATAGTTTTGCAGGGTCACTTTTAAGCAAAATCATGGGACCCCCCCCCACACACACACACACACACACACAGTTAATTAGTCTGGTGATATTTCTGGGTGTGCTTTGCAATTATTACTCAAGGCTAAATCAACATCTTCAGCCAGAAGTTGTGAATATTACCCAGAATTTCTCAACCGTGACCCTTTCATGGAATCATAGGAATTAAAAGCCAAGTTTGACTAAAGACCATTTATGCCTTGCCAAGATCTGCTCCCAGGATGCAGCACCTGCCTTCAGATGGACAAAACAGGTCATGCCAAGAATGAGATTGCAGATGGCATGCAGTCATCTATGATGCAAGGGTGTTGCTCTGTTTTACATAATAGGGCAATTTATTCCAGAGAGCTGGCATACATACTGGGTAGTATGTGTTGTTCTAGTGTGCTATATGCTGGTGGAGTTTTAAATCTTTACTTTGAGTGTTACTGGGTGCTTGTTTTGAGGATGTGCAAGGAATCAAGGAGTGTTGGGTACTTAATAGGATGGAATGCAAGAAATAAATCTCTGTGTAGGCTGTAAAACCCACAATAAAAGGACAGGACTGCAAGTCTGTCCAGGCAAATGGCCTTTAGGCTGATAACTTTTTAGTTAGGACATGGGAACCTTTCTAGCAGTGTGATGTGCCATATATATATATATATATATATATATATATATATATATATTTTTTTTTTTTTTTTTTTTTTTTTAATTTTATTCATTTGTTCATTTGTTTACTAGATATGCCCACTGGACATTAATATCCATTTTCAGGAGCAATGTCTGGTTAAGAGACTTGTTCAGTCATACAGTAAATAAATGGAGGTGGAAAGCATCAAACCTGTACCCTGGATTATAGAAAGCAGCTCATTAAAACTTCAGAGCTTTAATCATCTGGGCTAACTGCTAGATATGTGCATGAACTATCCTCTGGGCTAACTGCTAGATATGTGCATGAACTATCCTCTGGGCTAACTGCTAGATATGTGCATGAACTATCCTCTGGGCTAACTGCTAGATATGTGCATGAACTATCCTCTGGGCTAACTGCTAGATATGTGCATGAACTATCCTCTGGGCTAACTGCTAGATATGTGCATGAACTATCCTCTGGGCTAACTGCTAGATATGTGCATGAACTATCCTCTGGGCTAACTGCTAGATATGTGCATGAACTATCCTCTGGGCTAACTGCTAGATATGTGCATGAACTATCCTCTGGGCTAACTGCTAGATATGTGCATGAACTATCCTCTGGGCTAACTGCTAGATATGTGCATGAACTATCCTCTGGGCTAACTGCTAGATATGTGCATGAACTATCCTCTGGGCTATCTGCTAGATATGTGCATGAACTATCCTCTGGGCTATCTGCTAGATATGTGCATGAACTATCCTCTGGGCTAACTGCTAGATATGTGCATGAACTATCCTCTGGGCTAACTGCTAGATATGTGCATGAACTATCCTCTGGGCTAACTGCTAGATATGTGCATGAACTATCCTCTGGGCTAACTGCTAGATATGTGCATGAACTATCCTCTGGGCTAACTGCTAGATATGTGCATGAACTATCCTCTGGGCTAACTGCTAGATATGTGCATGAACTATCCTCTGGGCTAACTGCTAGATATGTGCATGAACTATCCTCTGGGCTAACTGCTAGATATGTGCATGAACTATCCTCTGGGCTAACTGCTAGATATGTGCATGAACTATCCTCTGGGCTAACTGCTAGATATGTGCATGAACTATCCTCTGGGCTAACTGCTAGATATGTGCATGAACTATCCTCTGGGCTATCTGCTAGATATGTGCATGAACTATCCTCTGGGCTATCTGCTAGATATGTGCATGAACTATCCTCTGGGCTAACTGCTAGATATGTGCATGAACTATCCTCTGGGCTAACTGCTAGATATGTGCATGAACTATCCTCTGGGCTAACTGCTAGATATGTGCATGAACTATCCTCTGGGCTAACTGCTAGATATGTGCATGAACTATCCTCTGGGCTAACTGCTAGATATGTGCATGAACTATCCTCTGGGCTAACTGCTAGATATGTGCATGAACTATCCTCTGGGCTAACTGCTAGATATGTGCATGAACTATCCTCTGGGCTAACTGCTAGATATGTGCATGAACTATCCTCTGGGCTAACTGCTAGATATGTGCATGAACTATCCTCTGGGCTAACTGCTAGATATGTGCATGAACTATCCTCTGGGCTAACTGCTAGATATGTGCATGAACTATCCTCTGGGCTAACTGTTAGATATGTGCATGAACTATCCTCTGGGCTAACTGCTAGATATGTGCATGAACTATCCTCTGGGCTAACTGCTAGATATGTGCATGAACTATCCTCTGGGCTAACTGCTAGATATGTGCATGAACTATCCTCTGGGCTAACTGCTAGATATGTGCATGAACTATCCTCTGGGCTAACTGCTAGATATGTGCATGAACTATCCTCTGGGCTAACTGCTAGATATGTGCATGAACTATCCTCTGGGCTAACTGCTAGATATGTGCATGAACTATCCTCTGGGCTAACTGCTAGATATGTGCATGAACTATCCTCTGGGCTAACTGCTAGATATGTGCATGAACTATCCTCTGGGCTAACTGCTAGATATGTGCATGAACTATCCTCTGGGCTAACTGCTAGATATGTGCATGAACTATCCTCTGGGCTAACTGCTAGATATGTGCATGAACTATCCTCTGGGCTATCTGCTAGATATGTGCATGAACTATCCTCTGGGCTAACTGCTAGATATGTGCATGAACTATCCTCTGGGCTAACTGTTAGATATGTGCATGAACTATCCTCTGGGCTAACTGCTAGATATGTGCATGAACTATCCTCTGGGCTAACTGCTAGATATGTGCATGAACTATCCTCTGGGCTATCTGCTAGATATGTGCATGAACTATCCTCTGGGCTAACTGCTAGATATGTGCATGAACTATCCTCTGGGCTAACTGCTAGATATGTGCATGAACTATCCTCTGGGCTATCTGCTAGATATGTGCATGAACTATCCTCTGGGCTAACTGCTAGATATGTGCATGAACTATCCTCTGGGCTAACTGCTAGATATGTGCATGATCTATCCTCTGGGCTAACTGCTAGATATGTGCATGAACTATCCTCTGGGCTAACTGCTAGATATGTGCATGAACTATCCTCTGGGCTAACTGCTAGATATGTGCATGAACTATCCTCTGGGCTAACTGCTAGATATGTGCATGAACTATCCTCTGGGCTATCTGCTAGATATGTGCATGAACTATCCTCTGGGCTATCTTCTAGATATGTGCATGAATTAGTACATGCTGAAACAAGCATTGTATTCCATAAGTGTTCTAATTAATGCTGTGTACAAAAGGAAGATAACTTCTTTTCACTTGGAGAATGGGTGAACTGTACATCAGCGTTCTGACTGGAGAATGAACACTCTCCAGTAGGGTATTAATGTAGGACTGGATAAGATGTCTGTAGAATTTGATTAGGCTATACAGAAATATTTCCTAACTACTAAACCTACACAGTGGTCAAAGGAGAAGTTGTTGTTGACCAAGGCACCAAGATCCCCAACAACTATGCCATTTTAGACAGGTTAACTGGTCATACTGTAAGTTGTAGATAAGAACTGTTTACCAAATGTGATTGCACACGTTTGTATTCAATTTCTGCCTTTTTCCTTCTCACCACTCATTTGTAAGGATTAATTCTCACTGTAGTGATCTTCTATAGGTTCATAGGTTAGTACTAGGCTATCAGCCCTAGGGCCTATACAAGCCTAGCCATAACAATTCCCTGAATATTTCTTCCCACATTATTTACTTTCCTGGACCCCTGTCTAGCAGGACGACTGACGTGATCCTCGGGGTGAATTTCCTTTCTCCCATCCAATCGTCAAGGTTCCTCTTGAAGAGGTCCAAAGAGGCACTCTGCTTGACATATATGGGCAATCTATTCCAGAGTCTGGGGAGTCTCTGGGTCAGGAACCTATCCCTCCAACATGTTTTGTTTATTGTGATGACAAGGTTTAGATCCCTGGAGCGTGTAGCTCTGAGGGATTGGGATTTCTTTAAGTGTAGCATGTCCAACAGCTCTGGGTTTGACATGGCCTTGTATGTTAAGCAGAGATCGCCTCTGAGTAGACGATATGCGACAGAGTATAGCTGGAGTTTTTTAAGGCGGTCAGCATAGGGCATCTGCTTTAGGCCTGTGATTCTTTTAGTGAGATATTTCTGAGGCCTTTCCAGTTGTTGCAGATGTCTTGAGAGGTACATACCAAATGGGGCATTGTATTCTATAATGGGTCTAATGAGGGATGAGTACAGTGGGACAATGACCTCCTTTTTTCTGGATGAAAAGCCCTTCGTGATGAGGTGTGCCTTTCCTGACTGTTGTGGCGATGTGGTTATCGAAGGTGAGACCACTGTCCACCTGTGTCCCTAAGTCTCTTATCACACTTTCTGTGTTTAGTGTACTGCCACCTATATGGTAATTCATGGATACATGTTTTTTCCCAAAGGGGATAACAATACATTTCTTGGCATTGAGCTTGAGCCCATGGCTCTGGCACCAAGCATCTGTTTCTGTAAGGCCCTTTTGTAGAGTATCCACATCATTTGGGGATTCAATAATGGCTCCCAGTTTGCAGTCATCTGCAAACTTTATTAGCCAGAGTCCCTTAGTGTTGACCTGTACTTCAGAGAAGTAGATGCTAAACAAGAGCGGCCCCAGGACTGAACCCTGAGGTACTCCACTTGTCACTTGTCTGGAGCTGGATTTGGAGTTGGCTACTTTTACAGTGTGGGTTCTATCAGTAAGCCATTTAGCAACCCATTTGGTGACATAGGGATTAATGCCCAATTTAGTAAGTTTATCTATGATTCCAGAGTGGGGGATGGTGTCAAAGGCCTTGGCAAGGTCTAGATAGGCTGTGTGGACCACCTTACCCTTGTCCATGGCTCTGGAGACTGATTCAAAGAAGTCAATCAGGTTCAGGAGACAAGATCAGCCCTTCACAAACCCAAACTGGGTGGGGTCCAGTGTTTGAAGGTTGCCAATGTCTTTGTTTATAAGTTCCATGATAATACGCTCCATGGCCTTGCAGATAAGGCTTGTCAGACTGATGGGACGGTAGTTTCCGGGATCCAAGGTGGATCCCCCCTTGTGGATTGGGATAACTATAGCTCTGCGCCACTCAGTGGGCATGAAACCTGAGGTGAGGCTATGATTAAACATGACACTTAGGTGAGGTGCCAGTTCATATTGTAGTTCATGTAGTACACAGCCCGGGATGTCATCTGATCCCATGGATGCTGTATTCTTGGCTTTAGAGAGTGTGTTTTGTACCTGTGTGGCCGTTATTACTGGAATTTGGCAATCTTCCGGTATTGAGATGGGCCATTTAGGGGGTGAGAGTGGGGTGAAGTTGGCACTGAATCGATCTGCCAGGATATTGGCAATATCCTTGGATCAGTATATTTAATGCCATTCTGTTTTAGCTCAGAGCAGATCTGAGCATTGCCATTTAGATTCTTGACATAATTATAGAATGCTTTGTGGTTGTCTTTGGAATCTTTGGCAATTTTATTTTCGTAACTAGCTTTGGAGGATTTTATGAGGCATCTCAGTTTCTTACTGAGGCTAGTAAGGGGTTTTTTTGCATCCTGGGATTTTCCTCTTTTCTGCAAAAGTTTCTTCCTTTTGTTGTAAAGTTTGTTTATGGCAGGGGACCACCAGATTGGCTTCCCTTTTTTGGATGAGAGCATTTTGATTCTATTTGGGATGGCACGATTCATGCATGAGTGGATGTGCTCGTACAGTGCCGTAGTGTAGGATTCAGCAGTTGAACTTTCAGTTCCCATCTGCATGGGTGTCATGAAGTTTGTCACTTCTGACTTGAGTAGCATGAAGTTGGCTTTAGAGAAGTTTTTTATGGGGGTTTCTTTACTGTGTGGTGGGGTGGGATGTGGATGTTAAGGGTGATTAGCTTATGGTCAGACCTGACTAACGAGGGGGTGACCATAGGTATGGAGCATTGATTTCCCATGTTGGTAATGACCAGGTCTAGGATATTGGTGCCCCTGGTTGGACTATGGATTAGTTGATCCAGGGCGTTGGAATTTATGAATTCCAAGAACCGTTGCGCAAAGGTGTTGGGACATGAGTAGTTTTCCCAGTTAATGGCAGGGTAGTTAAAATCACCCAGTATTAGGGTGTTTGGTTCTATGGTATTGCAGTCTAGCAGCCACATTATTCCAGTCTCTTTTCCTCTCTGTTGCAGTTCTGTATTATTTCATTTACATGTTTTATGCCTTCAGTATCCTCGCTATGCTGGACTGGGTTTTCACATATATACTTCAGAACGTAATTATCTCCAGTGCTTTTTGTATTGACAGCTGCTGTTTTCTTCATATCTCCCTATAGAACTTCTTTCGGTGATCTGTAAATTATTATTTTATATCTTTCCTTTTTACTTATCTATGTATCACCTCATTTTTTCTGACTTTTCAGATATTTTTAATTTATTATTATAAATGGTATAACACAAAATATGATCTGTTATATACTGAACCTTTCTTTTAGGGCACCACATTTTAAGAGCTTTTACTTACACATTTCCTTTTCTATACCTATCAAATAACTATACTTCTTTTCTTAACTATTTTACAGTTATAGCTAATGTGTGTTTTCATTAGATTCTACTTGTTCCCCAGTTTGTTTTACAACTTTGTATTTCTTGTTAGTAGTTTAACTAAAATACTGTCTTCTGTTAGTCTCTTTTATAAAATGTGAATCATTCCTTAAAGTACCTATATTGAATTTATTAATTGTATTAGTCTTTAAACGGTTTTGTGTTTTATTCACGGTTTCTAGCCTTCCTGTTATTTATCATGTTAATCAGTTGTGGTTTGTATTACTGCATTTGTTTTGTTACTCTTTTAACCACCTTTGTCTTATTCAATGTTTGTAGCCTTTTTGTCATAAATATCATTGTACACATTCAATTACTAACAAGTCTTGCCTTGAATTACACTCTCGATGGATGAATTTCTTACAGTGTATGATTCCTGCTCTTTCACCCACTATATGATCAGGCATTGGTTTTCAAATTATTTTCCAAATGTTTCACTGAACCATCATTCCAGGGCACTGTCTTCAGCTGGGATTCCAAGAAAATCCTTCAGATGTTCATCGTGTTACCCTGCTGCAGTCATCCCACTTGGGTTATCCTGTCGTCAGGCAGTCCCGCAGTTGGCCTGAATTCCAAAGTCTTGGTCCGGCGTCGGTTGCTGTCACTTCTTCCCTGATGTCAGTGCGCCAGGGGTATATAAGAGGCATCCAACACCATTTTCTTCAGTCTTTCTTGCCACGTGGTGCCCGAAGCAGAAGCAGTTCGTAAGTGCCGGTCGGCCGACACCTTCGATTTTCGAATCGAGTTTCAGTCCGAAGTCTTCAAAGCTAAGTACCCCATTGGGGAACCTTTTCTTGCCTCAGTCCGATGTCAGAAAAAGTTAACAACTGCATTTCTTGTGGGAAGCAAAAACCTCATAAGGACTTTCATTCTTATTGTATACCTTGCCTAGGCCCAGACCACAACGTCACTGGTTGTCGGTTTTGTGCTAGGTTCAATAAGCGAACTATAAAGCGACGCTTTGATTTCGCATGACACTACTTTGGTAGGAAATTTAATTACATTATGCCGTCGGAGCAACCGACTACCGGCGTCCATAAAAAACGCAAAGATAAAGACAGGCAGCCTAGATCCAAGCCAGACTCCGTGGCCTCGGCTGGGCCCATCGCCGGTCCTCCGGTTTTCAGTGAGGCACCTACGCAGCCCCTGGCTACCGCAGAATCGGAACCCCAGACCACTTTGGATTCTGTAGCAGAGAGTTCTAGGCCAACGCAGCCATTTTCTTTAGGCCCTACCGACGACATTGCAGAAGGAGAAGCCGGTGCTGTAGAAACACCTTCGGTTTCAGAAGGTGTCTTCAGACCGACTACTCTCACCATAAAATCTTATGCTAAGTTTAAGACTCCTCTAAAACCAAAAAAGACTGCACTTCAGTCTCCAGTTCAAGGCCCCATGCCTAAGAAACAGATGCTTAAAATGGCTGAAGATTTGATTTCTTTAATCAGGGGTCCCCCCCCCCCGACAAAAGGCCTAGACAAGAGGAGGATTATGCCTCCTCTGATCAAGTGTCTATTTCCTCAGGCTCCTCTGAGGAACAGGATTACTCCTTTCCCCTTATGAAGATTCTGATGCTGAAGATTCCATTCACTCAGCTTCTCACCCTGAAGACTATTCCTTTGGGGAAACTTTACATAGCATGAGGGAACATTTCCACTGGGAAGGTCAGGACTACTCCGACTCAAAGAAAAGGCTCTGAGAGTGTCTTTTACTCCCCCAGCACAGACCACTTGCTATCCCCCCAGTTTTACACATTGTGGATGATGTTTATTTAGAATCTAGTCTAAATCCAGATTCTCTGCCTCCTGCTCCAGCCAAACCAGATAGATACTATAGAGTGCCTGACTCACACAAATTCCTTTACAAAAGCCCTGTTGCTGATCCAGAGACAATCTCCCACGGCCCCAAAGGGGCTATGGCTTCTATGGCCAAAAATCCTGTACCCTCTGAAAGGGACTCCAGAGCACTAGATAGGTGGGGGAAGAAGGTTTACACCTCAGCTACTCTGGCTATGGGACCACTAAATTGTCAATTTCACATGCTTAAATACCAGCAATTCCTAATGTCTCAAATAAAATAAAAGATGAGCACGCACCCCCAACAGTCTGAATTCAAGGAAATGCAGGATCTGTTGCATGCAGCTGAACAGGTGGGAAAACATACTTTACAATGTGGATTTGATTCCTTGGAAGCTTCCTGTAGAGCAGCTGTTACTGGGTCTGTTATACGTAGGCATGCTTGATTAAAGGAACAAACTCTGCCTGATCATGTTAAAGCAAAGTTACTAGATGCACCCTTACAGCAGGATGTCTTATTTGGGGTTAAAGCAGAAGAGGTTTTAAAGAAAATGGAGGATAAGGCAAAATCTATGCAGACGGTCAAAGATTTCTTACAGGTACAGCCCCCACACTTCAGCAGAAATTGGCCAACAAAAAAGTTGGTCCTTTTCAGCTTCTGACTGACCACAGAGGGGTAAATACAGGCACCCAAGGGGCAGAGGACAAGCGCAAATCCCTTACAAACCTCGCCAATGGGGCACTGCAACACAGAAGGGAGGAGAAGACAGGTCCCAAACTACTAGAAGGCAAACACAATGACTTAAACCTCAAACTGCCAAGCAAAACTCTCTTGGCAGCTCCCTTGGGAGGAAAATTAGCACTTTTTGCAGACAACTGGCACATCGTCACAAAGGACAAATGGGTCCTAGACATTATCTCTCAAGGATACAGATTCCATTTCCACACCTTGCCAAGGATAAAAGGCATGCCAAACCTGCCACAAAATCAATGGGCAGAGGCACAAAAACAAATTACAGCTCTTATGGACATGAGAGTCATTCAACTGGTACCTACACAGGAGCAAGGCCAAGGATTTTACTCAAGGCACTTTCTAGTCCCCAGAAAGGACAATGCTTGGAGACCCATTCTGGACCTTTCAAGTCTAAACACCTTCTTGCAAATACCCAAATTCAAGATGCTAACACTACAGCAGCTTCTTCCCATGTTGGGCAAGAAAGCTTGGCTAGTAACGTTGGACCTCAAGGAGGCATACCTGCATGAACCTATCAGACAAAATTGTAGAAGATACCTCCGGTTCATTGCAGGTTCAACCCATTACCAGTTCACTGCACTGCCCTTTGGCTTATCTACTGCGCCCAGGGTCTTCACAAAATGCCTGGCACCAGTAATTGCATACTGCAGACAAAGAAGAATTCAAATATACCCATACCTGGCCTCATCCAAGCGGAAAGCAAGGACACTCTCTTACATCATCTGGCTTTTGTAAAACACCTTCTAAGTTGCCTAGGGTACACAGTAAATGAAAAGAAATCAAAACTAGTGCCCTCACAAAATATGACATTCCTGGGTGCCAGCTTGAATACAACGGCCCAGATGGCTTACCTGACGCCAGACAAACAACTATAACTAACTCAATACTTCAAAACAATGGCAACAAAAACCCAACTCCCTGCAAGAAAAATTCTGCAGGCCTTGGACTTCATGGCATCTTGCATACTACTAATACCATTTGCAAAACTGCATATGAGGAAATTACAATGGTACCTAAAAAGCGTATGGACTCAACACAGCCACAGCTTGGAAACAATGATACCTCTCATTCCCTGCCTTCAACAGGAGTTTCTATGGTGGTCACAGGCATGTCACCTCAACAAGGGTCAGCCTTTCACCTTACCCCCAGCCAGGCAAACTATGACAACAGATGCATCGGACTATGCCTGGGGGCACACATGGCAGGATGGTGCATTCAAGGCATATGGACTGCAGATCAAAGGAATCTGCACATCAATCAAAAAGAAATGCTAGCTGTACAGAATGCCCTGACAGCCTTCAAGGACCTCTTACATCCAGGACAGCTTATAATAAGGACAGACAACACCACAGTAATGTGGTACATAAACAAACAAGGGGGTACACACTCCTACCCTCTATGCAGGCAAGCAATGACCTTGTGGAACACAGCACTGGCTTACCAAGTTCAATTGCAAGCTCAATTCCTGCCAGGAAAAAAAGCACACATTGGCAGACAACCTAAGCAGAAACATCATGGATCCCCACAAGTGGAAACTGGATCCACAAGTATTTGCAATGATAACTCAAAAATGGGGACACCCAGACATAGACCTGTTTGCCAGCCCCCAAAACTATCAGCTAAGAAAATTTTGCACAAGGACATTTACCATCAAGCTTGGAAAGTGGACACACTCTCATTCAGTTGGAAAATGCTGTCAGTATATGCCTTCCCTCCATTGCCCCTTCTCACAAAGGTGCTGCTGAAAGTCAGGATGGAGAGACCCCGAATGATGCTCATTGCCCCAGACTGGCCACACCAGCACTGGTACCCACTATTAAGGAATATGTCCCAGGGCCCACCATGGATTTTACCACAAATTTCTCATCTGCTCACACAGCAAGACAGTCAGATTCTACACAGCCAGCTCAAAACCTTAAATTTGTCTGCATGGCAAATCTCTTAAGCAACCAGCCAGCTCCTCTTTCACAAGCTGTTATGGATGTTATTCTGGAGGCCAGGAGGCCCAGCACCAGGAAAGCCTACTCAGACAAATGGAAAAGGTTTTGCACCTGGAACCAAGCTAAAGGCCAAAATACCCTTCAGCCAGACATACCTCAGATTCTACAATATTTAACTGAGATGTTACACAAAGGGCTTTCTTTTTCATCTATTAAAATCCACGCCTCAGCTATTTCAGCTTACTACAACACGGATCCTCCCTTATTTTCACATCCAACATTAGGCCTCCCAGGAGAGCACCAACACCAACTTGGGACCTCAATTTTGTTCGAGAAAAACTTACACTACCTCCTTTTGAGCCAGCTTTCTCAGCTGACTTAAAGTTTGTATCATGGAAGACTGCCCTGCTGCTAGCAATTACTTCAGCCAGAAGAGTCTCAGAGCTTCAGGCTCTAATGGTGGTAGAGCCTTTCCTCATTTTTCATCAAGACAGAGTTTCTCTAAGAAGTAACCCCTCCTTTATGCCTAAGGTGGTATCCAGTGTGGCTCTAAATCAAACCATCCATTTACCCACCTTCTTTCCAAATCTGCAGAACAAAGGAGAAAGACTCCTGCATTCCTTGGACATTCACAGGCAGCTATGTTACTACTTGGATAAAACTAAGGTTTTCAGAAAATCTGACCAGCTTTTTGTATCCTATGCTACAGCATCACAAGGAAAGGCTATCTCAAAACAGACCATTTCCAAATGGATAGGACATTGCATACGTTTTTGCTACACCCACCATGGAAAACCAGTTCCTGCTAGCATTAGGCCCCACTCCACCAGGGCAGCAGCTACATCTACAGCCTTCCTCAGGGGGGTGCCTACCAAGGATATTCTGGAAGCTGCAACTTGGAGTTCAGTACACAGCTTCACCAAACACTATCACTTACCACTTTACTCTAAGACTAGAGCTGGCTTCACCACTGCAGTTTTGCAGGGCCTTCTAGCCTCCTCTAACCCTGTTTGACTCCACCTCCCATCCTTAGCTTTGGGATTCTACCCAAGTGTGATGACTGCAGCAGGGTAACACGATGAACATAGTACAGTTTTGTACCTACCATAAATGTAGATGTTCGAGTGTATACCCTGCTGCAGTCCAGGTTACCCTCCCTCCATCCCCTCTGACCTAACTAAAACCTTTCAATACCTCAACATCTGATACAACCTTTGTAGTGTATTTGCTTATAGCTGGAGGGATGTTTTGCTTGTGCTACTCTTTTAGTTTTGGTACTATCTACTGACCACCTTTTGGGGGAGCACCTGACATCTGGGGCAAGAAATACTAAAGAAAATGGCATCAGATGCCTCTTATATACTCCTGGCGCACTGACATCAGGGAAGAAGCGACAGCAACCGACGCTGGACCAAGACTTTGGAATTCAGGCCGACTGTGGGACTGCCTGGTGACAGGATAACCCAAGTGTGATGACTGTAGCAGGGTATACACTCGAACATCTACATTTATGGTAGGTATAAAACTGTACTTTTTTATTTCAAATATTTCGTTATCGGTTTGCTTGTTTCCCAGACTTTTGGATTGCTGATTTTTCAATACACTTCAATTATGTGTTATTATTTTTTTTTTTAAATATTAACCAAATCTGGGTGCCTTCAAACATTTTTGACTGTGCTATGTCAAATCCTTCTTCTTCTCCTGAAGCCAGATTTCTCCCTTTTAGGTTTTAATATTTCTAGTATATTGTCCTTTTCTCTTAATACTGATTCCACTGCAACTTTTTGTAGCTGGGTTTTCTGTCTATGTACTATTTTATTTCTACTTATTAGATTAATGATCTTAAACTGGCATATAGGATTTTTGACATTTTTTGCCCAGCTGGAGTATTTGTATATTCTACTTTGTTATCCCTTGCAATGCACATTGATTTTTGAAATTCTGGATTAACAACAAAGAAAAGATGTATTTCTTTTTTGTGCTTTTTTCCCTACTGGATTGCATATAAGCCTCTTTTCTGGATAATATATATATTTTTTTTACTTATTGTAAACTGCTGTTTTCCTTTGTCACAATGGGGAACACTAAAATCAAGACCTAATACTGTGTCAATATTACTGTGAACTGGGTAAAGTTTACATTTGTTGTTCAACCATCTGTGGCCTTGTGCCCTTGCTAGGGTTGCACTTTTTTTTTTAATCCTGGTTCATAGGTTAGTAATAGGCTAATTGCCCTTGTGGGCCATTTTAAGCCTAGCCAATTACCCCATGTAAGAATCAAACCCTGCACCTAGTGTCTGTAAGGTAAGTACCTTAACCATTCAACCAACCTTCCAAATGTAGCCAGCTCCCATAAGTATCCTTTTCCATGCAACAGTGTAGCCATATCTGATCTGTCTTGGTGGGATTAAATAATAAGATCTGTAATGTAAACACCCACAAGATAATCACCAAGGCCTGAGGATAAATTTAATTCAGACCAAATTCTTTCCCCATTTTTTATTGATTCCATTTCTCTGTCCAGGCCCTGACCAGTGTGTTTTGTCTGATGGGCTGTCAGATGTTTATTATTTATTTATTTATTCCAGTTTGGTGATTGGGGAGATCCACTGGGCTGGAGAGCCCATTTTCAGTGGAGGCCCGGGGAGAAAAGCTCCACAAAACAAGTTACATAACATATAGAATTACCACATTTACAAAGTTACATAACATATTGAAATAACAAAGAAAAATAATGTACATTGCAGTCATTATGTAGTCTTGCAATAACACAGCAGGTAGAATAGTAGAATGAATAGGTATCATTTACTTAGTAACTAAGATATTAAAGAGAGATTATCTAGGAAAGGATGAGAAGCATAGAGCATGAGGCTAGGTGCGGAGATTGCTTACAATTTATAGTCTAGGTCTCTGTGAGAGGTTAGAAAAGGAAGGAGATTAGCCAGGAGAGTAGGAAGAGGGGAGGTTGGGAGGTAATGGGGTGAAGATTGCAGTTACATTTTCTGTGAAGAAACAGGTAGGAGTGAAGTATTCTTTTGAAGGTGTTTAGGTTCATAGGTTCATAGGTTCATACTAGGCTATCTGCCCTAGGGCATGTATAAACCTAGCCAGAGTGTGTTTGGCTTTCGCCACCCATTTTAAATGAATTTTGCTATGCCCTTTTTTGAGGTTAGTATACTGTGCCTCTGTCTAACAGTGACACAGAAGTGATACCTGAGGTAAACCTACGATCTCCCATCTACTCATCAAGATTCCTCTTGAAGAGTGTCAATGAGGGACTCTGCCTAACCTGGACTGGGATTTTATTCCAGAGTGAAGGGAGCCTCTGGGTTATGAATCTGTCCCTCCAGCATGTCCTATTTATTTCAGTGCTGAGGTTCAAGTCTCTCGAGCACGTAGCTTGATGGGATTTGGATTTTCTGAGGTGCAGCATGTCCATTAATTCCGGGTTGGACATGGCTTTATACGTCAGGCACAGATCACCTCTGAGCAGGCAGTATGCCACTGAGTAGAGCTGGAGTTTCTTTAACCAAGCAGCATATGGCATCTGCTTGAGCCCTTTGATCCTCTTGGTGAGGTACTTTTGGGGTCTTTCCAGTTGCTGCAGGTGTCTGGTAAGGTACATCCCAAAGGGGCATTGCACTCAATTATGGGCCTGATGAGGGATGAGTAAAGAGGCACGATGACCTCCCCTGATCTAGATGTGAATCCCTTCATGATTAGGTGGGCTATATAAAATGTTTTTCTAACCATTGTCAAATGAGAGATTGCTACCAACTTGGGTCCCCAGGTCCCTAATTACTTCTTCTGTACTTAATGGATTACCACCTATGTGATAATTTGTGAGCACTGTTTTTGCCAAGGGGATGACTATACACTTTTGGCATTTAGCTTGAGGCCATGGCTCTGGCACCAGTTGTCTGTTTCTATGAGGCCCTTTTGGAGGATGCTTGTGTCGGCTGAAGAGTCTATTATGGTGCCCAGTTTGCAGTCATCTGCGAACTTGGTCAGCCACAGTCCTTCCATGTTGGCCTGTACCTCCGAGAAATATATACCGAACAAGAGAGGTCCCAGGACTGAGCCTTGTGGGATGCCACTTGTAACTGGTTTGGAGTCTGACATGGCTCCAGCAATTCTATCCATGTGGGTTCTGTACTTGAGCCAGTTTGCAACCCATCTAGTGATGTAGGGGTTTATATTTAAGCTGGTGAGCTTATCTATAAAGCCTGAGTGGGGTATTGTATCAAAGGCTTTTGCGAGGTCCAGGTAGGCTGTGTGGACCACCTTCCCCTCGTCAATGGCCTTGGTGACTGTTTCAAAGAAATCGACCAGGTTTAAGAGGCATGATGTGCCCTTAACAAAGCCGAACTGGGTAGGATCCAGTGTCTGTAGGTCCCCAATATCTTTATTTATGAGGTCCATGATGATCCTTTCCATAGCTTTGCAGACCAAGCTAGTCAGGCTTATGGGGCGATAGTTTCCAGGATCCGTTGAGGCACAGCCTTTGTGGAGAGGGACCACTGTTGCTGTACGCCACTCTTTGGGTACATATCCTGTAGTAAGGCTGAGATTGAACAGTAGTTTTAGGTTTGGGTTTAGCTCTTCTTGAAGTTCATGTAGGACGCAGCTCAGGACACCGTCTGGTCACATTGATGCTGTGTTTTTTGCTTTGGAGAGGGTGGCTCTTACTTGAGCATCTGAGATGTCATGGGGGCAGCACTCTGCTGGGATAGATATTTGCCCTTTTGGTGGGGAGGGGGGGGGGGAATTTGCACTGAACCTGTCAGCTAGGATGTTGGCAATGTCTGTGGGTTCAGTGTATTTTTTGTCATTTTGGACTAATTCTGAGCATATCTCGGAATTCCCACCCAGGTTCCTAACATAACTAAAGAAAGCCTTGTGATTATCCTTAGTGTCTTGTGCAATTTTTCTCTCGGAGCTGGCCTTAGATGATTTTATGAGTGCCCGTAGTTTTTTGCTAATACTGATCAGAGATGCCGTCCCTTTTTGGGATTTTGCTCTATCATGTAGTAGCTTCCTCCTTCTACTGTATAGTTTGTTTATGGCTGGGGTCCACCAGACAGGACGTCTGCCTTTGGAGGATTGGGTCTTGGTTTTATTTGGGATTGCATGATCCATGCATTCCTGAAGGTGTTCATAGAATGCGTTTATAAAGGATTCTGCAGTCTGGGCCATATTTTCCACAGGCCCGGGGGCTTTGAAGGATTCCACCTCGGTTTTGAGGAGTGTAAAATTTGCTTTAGAGAAGTTTTTCACTGTGGTTTTCTGGGCAGGGGATGGGGCCGGAATGTGAATATTCAGTGAGATTAGTTTATGATCTGATCTTACCAGTGAGGGATACACTTCTGGTCTGGAGCATAGAGTCCTCATGTTGGTGATGATCAGGTCCAGTATGTTTTCCCCTCTTGTGGGAGTGGTAACAAGTTGTTCCATAGCATTTGAGTTTATAAATTCTAGGAACCTTTGGGCTAGGGTGTTGAAGCTAGAGTAATGCTCCCAGTCTATGTTTGGGTAGTTGAAGTCGCCCAATATAATGGTGTTTGGAGAGACCTTCATATTTTCCAGTGTTCTCAGGAAGGCCGAGTGGGTTTCCTGGGTTTGGGAGGGTGGTCTGTAGCAGGCTATAAATTGGAAGGCAGTTTTACCTACTGTTAGTTGCACATGGATAGTCTCTGATGCTTCGTGCTGTGACACCAACCTGGAGGTGTGGATATCTTTGACGAATATTGATACTCCCCCTCCTATTGTGGTTCGGTCCAAGCTTTGGGGCTGAAAAGCATGGTATGAAGTATAACCTTGTAGTGCTGGGGTGATCTTTGGGAGCCTTGAACCAGGTTTCTGTTACTGCACAGATATCGATGTTCTCCATGCTAAGGAGTGTTTCGAGTGCGTGCATCTTGAGATTTAGACTTCTGGCGTTGAGTAGCATTACTCTTAGTTTCTTATCCCTTGTGATACCTGTGGAGGTGGGTTCGTCTTTTGAGCCTTGCCTAAAAAAGGCACTATGGGGGTAGCAAGAGCCTTTGCCAATATCCGAAAGCCCAGGGGTGACAGGTGCAAGCCGTCCCTGGTGAAGCATCGTGGCTTGTCGAGCATGTTATGCCAGGCTGACAGGCATTGGATCCCCTTTGAATGACACCAATATTTAAGCCAATTGTTGAAATTGATCATCTTGTCTTCATATTGTGGCATGATTCTTGGTGAGGGTAAGATGCTACTCAAGGTCAGGGTCATACTGGCCTGGGCTACATGCTCAGAGAGCTCCTCTATGCCTCTTTTCATGTAGTCCAGGGAGGTACGTCTCAGCTCATTCACACCAGCATGGATAATGACTGAGTCATATTTGTACTTGCCTTGGAGTGACCTGAGTGCTTGTGTTATGTGGCAGATCCTAGCGCCCGACAGGCAGCTCACCATGACCTTGTCCTTGTTCGGCCTGGTGAGCGGGACGTCAGTGTGCCTGACGATAGAGTCACCTATTACAAGTGTATCAGGTGTGTTGTTTAGCCTTAAGGGCTGTGACTGTTCGGCACACTGGCTTTGTGAGCTATGTGTTGCGCGTGTTTTGTTTTGGGGTAGCGGTTGCTTGGGTGTCTGCTTTGGAGGTCTCTGCTGCTTAGGCAGATTTTTATTTAGAGCCTCCGAGTATGTTTTTGTGTGTTTATGTGTTTGGTTTGCTGTCGTGGTAGGTCTATGTGAGACTGGAATTGTAGTGAGTGTGGTTTCCTTCTCCTCCTGACTGGTTACGCCAGTACTGAGTTGAGAGAGCTTAGCCTCCAGTTTGGCTATATGATTGCATCTCTCACGTGTTGGAATTTGTTGGGAGGAGGAGAGGGTTGTCTGTGTACATGAGGCAGTTGTAACATTGCCTCAAGATTCCCAGATTCACCAGTTGGACCGGAGAGGAGATTGACAACTGACCTTTGGACATGCTAGAATAGTATTGGGAATTCCTTTATAATTGAAAAAAGGGCCAATGGGGAACAAGGTACTCAAGGGGAGTTTGTGAGGGTGTAGTGCTTTTAATTTTTTAGTGCTGACTTATATAATTGCTTTAGTGAGCAAGTGCCAGGTAACTTAAATGCAATGTGTTACAGGTAACTTAAATGCAAAAATGACAAACAGTAACTTTCTTTCAAGTGAAGCAAGGAAATAAGTACAGTAAGCAATGCAGATATCACTAGGGATCCACAGAAGTGCTGAAAAGCCGCATTTTAGGTGGAATTAGCATTTCTGGGAAATAACAAGCAAACAAACAACCAAGCGTACAAACAAAGCTAGATTCAGCAGGCCTGGATCTAGTCTATGCTACAGCAAACAAGGTGTACCAATTTCAGTAAGAAACAGTTCAAATATGCAGGCACTATAAGCCTTTAACCAGAAATTCCCAGCTCAGAAGGGCAGAGTCCAGCCTCTCCTCCCACAAGAGTGCAGACCACGAACCTTCTTAAAGTAAAATAACTGGCCTGAAGCCCAAGTGCTTAAACCAGAACTAATACACTACTAGAATAACAGACACTGAGCCCTCAATCAGCAGTTCCCAACTTAGAAGGATGTAAGCTACCTGTCCTGCCACCACAGTGCAGGCCACAAACCTTCCTAATGTAAAACAACTGGTCTGAAGCCAAAGTGCTTAATCCAAAAGACTTAGAATGATAGCTACACTTTAATCAAGTTACTGCCAAGCAGTAATAAATACAATTGAATACTTTAAAGAATGCCTGGATTAGTGTTCAAGTTATACAAACAAAGCTAGATTCAGCAGGCCTGGATCTAGTCTATGCTACAGCAAACAAGGTGTACCAATTTCAGTAAGAAACAGTTCAAATATGCAGGCACTATAAGCTTTTAACCAGAAATTCCCAGCTCAGAAGGGCAGAGTCCAGCCTCTCCTCCCACAAGAGTGCAGACCACGAACCCTCTTAATGTAAAATAACTGGCCTGAAGCCCAAGTGCTTAAACCAGAATTAATACACTTTTAGAATAACAGACACTGATCCCTCAATCAGCAGTTCCCAACTTAGAAGGATGTAAGCTACCTGTCCTGCCACCACAGTGCAGGCCACAAACCTTCCTAATGTAAAACAACTGGTCTGAATGATAGCTACACTTTAATCAAGTTACTACCAAGCAGTAATAAATACAATTGAATAATTTAAAGAATGCCTGGATTAGTGCTCAAGTTATACATGCAAAGCTAGATTCAGGAGGCCTGGATCTAGTCTATGCTACAGCAAACAAGGTGTACCAATTTCAGTAAGAAGCAGTTCAAATATGCAGGCACTATAAGCCTTTAACCAAAAATTCCCAGCTCAGAAGGGCAGAGTCCAGCCTCTCCTCCCACAAGAGTGCAGACCACGAACCCTCTTAATGTAAAATAACTGGCCCGAATCCCAAGTGCTTAAACCAGAATTAATACACTTTTAGAATAATAGACACTGAGCCCTCAGTCAGCAGTTCCCAACTTAGAATGATGTAAGCTACCTGTTCTGCCACTACAGTGCAGACCACAAACCTTCTTAATGTAAAACAACTGGTCTGAAGCCCAAGTGCTTAAACTAAAAGGCTTAGAATGAGTTACACCAAGCAGTAATAAATACAATTGAGTACTTTTAAGATGACGCAAAAGCAAAATAAAGTAGGAAGAAACACAAACACAGTAAAAGCAGATAAACTTTTGTCACAGGCCCTCAATGTAGAGGGTAGGGCATTCCATTTTTTAGCTAGGGTGAAGGAGAGTAAAAGCTGACCAGCTGGGCGCTTAGGTTTGTGGATAGAAATAAGGTTTTGGTGAGTGGATCTAAGGGGTCTGGGGGGGCTATACGGTAGGAGGATATTAGATAAAGCAGGGCAGCTGGTGGGTTGAAATAGTAACTTGTGGGCTGAGACAATTTGGAGGAAGTCTAGTTGATTGGTGAGTTCAAACCAGTTTAAAGTTTGTATGAAGGAGCAGTGATGAGAGAAGGCGTTTGCTTTTGTGGCAAATCTGGAGATTTTATTGTAGCATACTTCTAGTTTGGAGCTAAGGGTGGAAGATAGATTAATAAGCAGAGGAGTGCCATATATTAGAGATGGGAGGAGATATGTAGTGGCCAGGGTATGTCTAGTAGAGGGAGAGAGGAAGTGATTATTCCTGTACAGTAGGCCGAGTTTTATGTGGGTTTTCTTGATGTTAAGTTGGATATGGGTATTGAATTTTAAGTGTTCATCGATGGTAACACCCAAGAGTTTGACGGAGGGAACAATGTAAATGACAGACTTGTTGAGGCTGGTAATTTGAAATGAGTTTTTATCAATGGGAGTGGATTTAGTGGGAGTGAATAGGAGGATCTTAGTTTTGTTAGCGTTAAGTGAGAGGTGGTTCTGGTGCATCCATTTCTCAGTGGTTGAGAAGGCAGATTGAGTTAGAGACTTGAGTTCAGTTTGGTTGGAGGCATAGCAGATCAGAGTAGAGTTGTCTGCGTATTGGACAATTTTGGTGTTTGGAATGGCTTTGTGGAAATCATTAATGAAGATGTTAAATAGCAGAGGGCCAAGAATGGAACCTTGGGGAACTCCTGTGGGGGTTGGAAGGAAGGTGGAGGAGGATTGGCCCCATTTCACTGCTTGGGACCTGTCTGAAAGATAGCTGGAGAACCAGAAAAGAGTTTTTGGGGAGATGTTAAGGTTAGATAGATGGTCTAGTAGATGGGTGTGAGAGATGGTATCGAAAGCTTTTGATAAATCTAATAGAACAGATGAAACTAAGCTACCAGCATCTCGAGCTGAATTGATGGAGAGAAGGGCTGTGTTGGTATTGTGTCCAGGGTGGAAGCCGTGTTGGGTAGGAGAGAGCAGTTGGTGTTTGGTTAGGAATGGCATGAGCTGCATGTGTATGCATTTTTCAAGAAGTTTAGAGATGGGAGAGAGGATGGCTATGGGGCAGAAGTTGAACAAGTTACAGTTTTTGCCACCCTTGTGGAGTGGAAGAATAAAAGCGGAACGCCATAGTTTGGGTACATATGACTCGAGTAGTGATCTATTAATCAGGAGGCTGATAGGGAGAGCAATATTGGCAATTTTTAAGAAGGAGGAGGGAATGTTGTCAGGAGCATTGGTGCAAGGTTTAAGTTTAGAGAAAAGTTTCTTTATGAGGTAGGTGGATACTGGTTTAAGTTCAAAAATAGGGGGCGTGGGAGGAGAGGGGGTGGAAGCTTGGGAGGAGGGGGTAGGGGGATGTTATTGGGGAAGGTTTTGGTTAACTCAGCAATAGAAGAGGTGAAGAAGGTGTTAAATAGTTTGGCAATTTCTTGGTCAGATTTGCTAGTGTCATGACAAGAATTATTTGTGGTACCAGGCTTGAGAAGGGAGTTAATAGAGTTCCAGAACTGTTTGGGGTTCTTTGTGTGATTTATTTGTAAGTAGTTGTAGTAGGATTTTTTGTCTATAATGACTTGTTTTTTGGCTAGGTTTCACAGCTGTTTGTATTTTAGTAAGAGTTCTGTTTATGATGGAGATAGCTTTTCCAAGATTTGTCTCTTTGTTGCATAATTTTCTTGGTTGCTTTTGTAAGCCAAGGTGCTGTTTTGGCTTTAACTCTTTCAGTTCGTGTTGGAGCTAGGTAGTTTAGGACAGAAAGGAATGTAGAGTTGATGAAGTCAACGGCTTCGTCCAGAGGCAGGGTTTTTAGTGGGTTCCAGTTAGTGAGCTTAAGGGAGTTAGAGAAGGTAGAGGGGTTAAAGTTAGTTAGGTTATGAGTATGTAGGAGCTGGTGGGAGTATGGGGAAAAGGATGTGGCTCTGTGGGTGAAAGCAGGGAGGTGGTCTCCTAATGGGTTGGGAGTGACACCAGATGTAGCAATTTTGTTTGGGTGGGGCACTAGGATCCAGTCTAGGATGGAGCCTGGGCGGTTGATCTTGTTGGGCCTAGTAATGGAGTGAATAAGTTGAGTAAAGTTGAAGAGATTTATTGATAAGGTGGGATTAGGGTCGATGATTTTTTGCCAGTCAATATTTACGTCTCCCATTATGTAAGTTTCGTGTTTAATATTTGGGCAGGTCCAGGAGAGGAAGTCTTCCAAGGTAATGGTGTTATTACCAGGGGGAATGTAAAGGAAGATGATGCAGATACTTTTATGGTCATTTAATTTTAGCATGCCAGTTACTAGCTCAGCGTTATTAAAGGATAGAATAGGATTTGGGAAGGGAGTAATGGATAAATGATTAGAATAAATTAGTACTACTCCACCACCTCTTTCATTTAGGCGGTCAGATTAGAGGCATTGAAATCCGGGTGGAAGGAATTCTGAGTTGGTTATGTGTGGTTTTAGCCAGGTTTCAGAGATGGCTGCTATGTCAGGTGAGTTATGGTTGAGCCAGGCATGAAAGAGGGTAATTTTATTAGTTAAGCTTTAGGCATTGATGCTGAGGAAATTGAGGTCTTTATGGAGAGGTTTGTTGTTGGAGCTATGGTTTTTTGTTTGAGAAGTGTTTGGTCCAGGGTTGAATGTCACCTGCTAAGAAGAGGTATGAGAGAAGATGAATAAGTTTTTAGGATTGTGTTTGGTTAGGAATTGATGGTAGGGTGTGCGTTTAGGTTTGTAGAAATTTGAGGGGATTTGGAAGAGTTTTAATGTTAATAGAGAGGTAGGGTGAATGGGGGTTAGAGAGGCAGAGATGTTGTAGAAGTGATTTGAATGGTTGGGGTATGGAGGTGGAGGTGGAGGGTGTATGTGGAGGTTTGTATAAGAGGTGACATGGTATAGAGGATTTGTGAAACACTTACCACATTTGGTACACTAAGGTATCAGTCCAGCGTGGGTACTATGATTTGCTACCACACTTCTCTATAAAAACTTTCACATCTGCTGAACTGATACAGTTTCTGCTTTTTTCAGTGTTGCCAAATGTTTAGTGCTTTATTTATTAGGACAGGAATATGCCCCATTCCTAAGTCAAAGTTTAGTAAATCAGTTTTGCTTCAGTTTTGATAACTACTACGAGCTCTTTTCAGCAGACAGAATGGGGTTATTTGGGCTGACATAATAGGTGCATTTGGACATTTTTGTATTGTCTCACTCACTCCTGCTACCATTGGAACTGTCTGGCTGGCCTTATTCTGCATTTGTCTCGTGTCTGCTTGCATGCCTTAATATTTTATAACTTTATGTCTTTCACTACATAAGATACTATAGAGACTGGGAGTTGCTACATTGATAATCAAGCTACATTTGTCCCCTTCTCTTCACCTGCAATATTTGTTTTTCTTTTGTCTAATTTCTTAGCTGTTGTCCAGATGGTCATTATTTCTCACTTTATGTAGCCAGTAATTCTTTGTGGTTCACATTTTAAATGTCTCTCAACTACATTTGTGTTGTATATTTGTACAATCTCCGGTGTAATGACCGTACTACATTAGTCTACCTTTCAGTACACGGACCTGTATTCTGTATGCAACTATTTTGAGTTCTGTGCTGCAAAACATATTGTGTGTAAGTCCTAATTTTGTTATAGATTTTGTGGATCATCGTGTATATAGCTACCATTTTAGTTGCTTTTATTGGCCTTTCATCTTTTGATTTAAATTTAGCTCACTTTACCTATTCATGCATTAACTTTTATAGATTAATAGGTAAATAGTAGGTTATCAATCTGTGGATTACTACAAGCCTAGCCAAGAAGTGGAGGTTAGAATCAAACCCTGTACCTTATATTTGTGAAGTAAAGACCTTAACCATTATACCAATTCCTCCCTTCCAAGAACCACTGAACGGGGAAAGCACACTCTTGATCAACATATGATTGTTCAAGGAGTTCTCTGTAATTTTCACTGTAGGCGGTGACTTCCCAGTATTCTTTGTATTTTTAATAGTCATGATATTTACATGTTTTACGTCCAAAGTGGTACTCTGATAACCTTTAGAATTTTTTCTGATGTTGTCCAGCTTCTTCATTTCTTCATACAGTGATAGGAATGGACCCATTCCTAAGGCAGGGCATAATTAAAGTTCATAAAAATATGTTTTTCTTCAATCTTTGTTTGCCATAAGTGCTCTTCTCACCAGAAATTATCTGAAATACCTCTTTCTATACTTCATATGGTGTTATCTATACTTGCAGTATACTTAAATCCATCCATCCATCCTCAACCCCTTTTTCCCCATTTTGCACATGGGATTGGAGTGCCTCTTTCTATAGTGGCAATCTTCTCGAGCCAAGGTTTACACCTCTGGGTGGCTAGCCGTGCAGCATACTTAAATATTCTTGAAAATTCTTTATCATCCTCATTGTCATTCAGGTCAGCAATACCCTTGCAAATATTTGTCCAGAATTTTCTGGACTTATCTGAATATTTTTAGTTCTCCTTGCTCTAGTTTCTGGCTGTGTATTATATAATTCTCTCTTTCCATACACAAGATAATACAGTTGCTGGGTGTAGAACTTTTGGTAAGTAATGCTACTTCTATCCTTTTCTTTTAGACTGTAATATTAAGTTTTATTGCTTCTACTTTCTTAGCTGTTTATGTTGAATGATCCCACATGATTATTATTTCTTCATTTTCAGTAGTACTCCATGGTTCGTGTTTCCAATGCCTCGCAGCTGCTGTATAGTATTTATACAGTCTTCAGTGTAACAACTTTGCCAGTGTTGATTTTCAGTAAATAAATCATCAGATGTAAAATTATCACAGCCTATAACAAAATTTGAGACTGTTTCTACTTCTGTACTATAAAGCCTACATTTACCAGGATTTCTTACCTTTTCTATAGATTCTGTGAATGACAGCATTCACAGCCCACTTCCAGGAGGCTGCCATTAATTTTCAGCTTCCATTTTAAATTTGCCTCACCTAAACCATTTACGCACCAGTCAGCTGTATCCAATGAGCTTCCTCATCCCATCTCCAGTAGAGTTCAGCCAGACCCCAGACCACCTTTAATACAATAGAAAAAATAGAAAACAAACATTCTTTCTATCCTAAAATTCCAAAAAAAAAAAAAAAACTAAAATGCTGTTTCTTTCCCACGCACCGCTTTCACCTTTACCATAAAAAATGATGGATGAATAAAATCCTGACCCATCTCTACAAACTATTAACTATCATCATAGACAATAATCTCAAAATTTGACCTACATGCAATCCAAACTATCAAAACCATCAATAAAAAAACTAGGTCACTTTTACAGAAGCTGATATTACCTTAGGTACCTTTAGGTCAATTTTAAACAACATCACAACAACTCTGGCTGTAAGCCAATGTATCAAACCTGGCCAACTCAATGTGTACTCGAGATGTGTAAAATTCTGTTAACCAGTTTACTGTGTAATTTAAATTTATCCTGCCTGTGCCTAGGACTAACTTTAACCTGTGGAACTTGTTTAACTTGCTTACTTATGTAATCTCTGTAATAAATATCTTGATCAACATATGGCTATTCAAACATCCGTCTGCACTGAGCCATGCAAATGCCACATTTCTAGTTTGTCATCTTCTGGTCCAGTTTCCATCTTTACTTCTTTTCTAACTGCTTCTGCTAACGTGAATAAATATATAATCTTCAACTTATTTTCTTTATAATTTAGAACTTTAACATATTAATATGTAAACAATTTCAAAGAGGCCCATGCCTCCTCCATACTGAGGAATATAAAATCTTTGTACACACTCTGGGGCCCATGCCTCCTCCATACTGAGGAATATAAAATCTTAATATGTAAACAATTTCAAAGAGGCCCATGCCTCCTCCATACTGAGGAATATAAAATCTTGGCAAACAGTATTTTCCTTTTTTCTTTTACTGCATAACATTTGATAGGCATGCAACAGTTTTCCTGCTTTTCTGGCTGTCACAATCCTTTTAAAGGACCAGTTGATCAATTAAAGTTTTAGGTTAGAAGTGAAAGAAGAAGCTGATGGCCTGAACGTTATCATTTGTTGTCACAACTATGTCCAGTATTAGTTTTAGTCTTTTGAAACATTTCCTTACTAAATATTGTTTAAAGTTCCTTCATCTATTTCCAAATATTAATACTTTCTACTGATCCAGTTCATTTTTTATCTCATTCTCCTCTGATATTTTCCTTGATGTTTTGATTTATGTCTCTAAAACATTGCTTTTGCATACTTGTCAAGACTAAATGTTATTGTTTTATCACCCGAAATATTTTAGCATCTAGTAGCTGTACTTTCAGTAGCTGGTCAGATGAGTTTAAGATCCTTCACAACAAGGAGATGAGATGTAATTTGACAGGATTGTTTTTTAAAGTCATACTGTAACCATAGCCTAGGCTGTTAAGAAAAGGCTTAATGGATTGAGAACAAAGCAAAACAATAATGGTGACAAAAAATCACCTTGAAATATTCCCTGCTGATTCTTACTCTGTCGATAATAATTTGCCCTTTTTCACGGTTCAGCATTAACTTGGTTTGCCACTTTTTTCATAATAATTGCAGTACAGTGTATCAGAGCAGGATGAATATATACCTTTATAAGCATTCTATAATCCAGGAGCATGAAATGCTATCAATACATGATTTTTTTGTAATCTGTCCATGCCATACACAAATTTCAGCCATTTTTAAAGCATTCTATTCTGGGTTTGTTTAGTAAATGTTGATTTTTAGTTCTGGCTAATTCTCCTTCATTCCCTTTCTGTTGTA
The DNA here is from genome assembly GCF_019279795.1 of Protopterus annectens. Taxonomy (NCBI): domain Eukaryota; kingdom Metazoa; phylum Chordata; order Ceratodontiformes; family Protopteridae; genus Protopterus; species Protopterus annectens. The sequence goes on from NC_056732.1 coordinate 1,818,078,416, forward strand.
GTACCTTTTGGGTAAACTGATTACATGTGTTACAGATAAGGCATGTCTGCAAAATAACTTGACTAGATTGACCATTTGGGCACAAACTAAGCATATGAGATTTGGGAGACATACATTGAAAGGGGAATATTTAATACAGCACACCATGATTAAAACTATAGACTCATTTAAGGACCTGTGTGTATGGGTAGTTTCAGCTCTGAGTTTTTCTAATCATGTTAACCAATTGGTTAGTGATAAATATAGAACTACAGGTTGCATAAAAAGATTTATAAAGTCTAGGGAATCAAAAATAATAGTCATTGTTTGTTAGTTACATTAGACCCAAATTTGAGTATGAAATAACAATATAGAAACCGTATAAGAAAACAAGCATGAGTAAACTGGAAAGAGTACAGAGGAAATATACCAAGGGTATGCATGGATGTGAAAATTTAAGTTATTATGAAAGACTAAAATATCTGAACTTGTACAGTGTCTCTTATAGATATTTAAGAGGAGATCTTATTCAGGTATAGAGGGCATTTAGAGACAACTACCTCTGGGAATGTTTGGGGTTATCAAAAAGTACTACAGAATCATCAGATAACCCATGTAGAAGATTCTATAGGAATGAGAAGTGTACTAATTGGTTCTCTGACAGAGTAGCTGATGCATGGAACAGACTACCAAATTACATTAAAGCAAGTACTAGTTTAGATATTTTTTAAGAACAGGCTGGACACTTGTTATGGAAACAAGTGTTTTGACATATTGGTAGGCTAGAAGGGCATTAATGCCCGTGCTTGAAATATTTGTATTTATATATGTAGGATTTTTATGTAAATGATTGTAGACTTGGCCTTCATCAATTCTTGCACACAGTTTATATGTTGCAGGAAGACACGTTCATCATCATCAACCCCCCTTTTCCCATTTTCTGCATGGGGTCAGGGCGTTGTGTCAGACATCACCATCTCTCACTGTTCAGTCCCACTATCCTGCCTTCATCAACACTCATGATGACTGTTGTGTGTCCTCTCTCACACAGTCCATCCATCTCTTTGCTGGCCCGTGTTTCAACTTGGCTTCCTCCTGTCTGTCTCAAATCATCTCCACCAGATTGTCTTCTGCTTTTCTGCACATGTACCCAACCACTGTAGTCTGTTCTCTTTCCTTTTCTGCAATTGGAACTACTTTGGATTCTGCTCTTATGTCCTCATTTCTTCATCTGCCCCAAAGTGTGCATCACATCACCCATCTCGGAACTTCACTTCCATCACCTTTATCTTTCTCAACTGCTCTGTCTTTACTGTCCAGGTTTCTCTACCACACATTGGTTTTGGTCACACCATTGTTTTGTACACCTTACATTTCAGCTCCTTTTGCATTCTACTGTTGCATACTGTACTTGATAGTCTGTGCCAGTTGACTGCAGCCCCTCTGATTCTAGTTTTGACCTCCTTATTCTGACTTTCCTTCTTCTTAACCACCCTCCCAGATAATCTAAAGGTGTCAACCTGTTCTATTTTCCTTTCTCTCTCATTTCTTAGCTTCTTCTGATTTCCCCATTTTCTGCAATCACAACTGTTATCCTCAGCTTCATCCAAAGTGTTGTGTTCCATTGTTCTATCCTTTGCTGAAATTCTTGCTGTGTCTGCCCGTAATGCCACATTGTCTACATACCATGACCTTGTTGATCTTTCCCCTCTGACCTGTTTGCTAATGTAGTCCCTCACTATAATTAACAGCAGCGGGCTTAGAGCTGAACCCTGATGCACACTCACTCCTACTGGGAACCCCTCTGTGGGACCAATCACAGTTTATACTTGAGTCCTTGTGCACACTGTACTAATTCTATTAATGTTTCTGGGACTTCAAGCCACTGCAGGACTGCCCAAATCAGTTTTCTTGGGACCTTGTACATGCTTTCTCCAAATCTTGGAATGTTCAGTTGGACTCTTTCCTATCAACAACCTGTCTCACTGTGAACTTAGGTTACTTGGAATGCACCCTGATCAGAATCTGACCTGCTCTTCTTGCATCTTACTTTCTACTCCTCACTGCATCCATTTATCAATCACCTACTCCAGAACTTTCATGCAGTGTAACAGGAGTTTGATACCTCTGCACTCTTCACAGTTGTGAATTTCCCCTTTGTTCTTGAACACTAACACTAGTATGCTTACTCTCCAGTGATCTGAAATGGATGTTTCTCTCCATACTGCTACGAGCACCCTCAGGACCCATTTCTCCCCTATTTCACCCAACATCTTGATCATATCTGCTATGACCTCACTTAAGCCTGCTGCTTTTTCTGACTTAATTCTCCTTAGTGCTGTTCTTACTTCTTCATTCAGAAGCTGCTGGAAGTACTCCTTCCATCTGCCTTTGATATTGTGTGGACTGATGAGCAGGTTGTTGCTGGCATCTCTTATGCAAAGTGTCTGTCTGTCTTCATCTTTCTGTCTTTGGCTTGCAAACTGATATAGTTTCTTTGTGCCATCTAGTGACTAACTTTACAGAAGCTGGTATCGTGCCTCTGATGCCTTGTTCTTTGCTACTGCAACTCCTCTCTTCTCCTCTTTGTTAGCCAGCTAGTATTCCTTGCAAGCTTGTTTCATCTTTTCTATTCCACACTTTTTCTTGCACTCCTTTTTTATGACTTCCTGAACTTCTGTATTCCACCACCAGCTTTCCTTATGTGCTTTATTTCCATACCTGTCTTTTCTGTTTTCCACACTCATGCTTTTTTTTGGGACCCTGCAGTTCTTCTTCAATGCCACCTATTTCCTCTTCTTCTTGAGATGCTAGAGCCCAGAATAATTCCTTGAACTGTTGTGTTTTTTCTCCAGTCAACTTCCAGAATTTCCGCCTGGTCACTGTGACCTTACAACCTTCTCTAACCACAGCTTGCAGCTGATTGTGGCAACCAGTGGTTTATGCTGTGGGCCACCTGTTTCACTGAGGATGACTTTGCAGTCACTGATTACACACCAATGCCCTTTTCTTACTAGGAGGAAGTCTACCTGAGTTGCATTCAGACACTGTTGTAAATTATCTTGGGACTGTCTCTCTTTTTTAACTTTGTGTTGGCTACTATCAAGCCATTTGCCAGACAGAAGTCTAGAATGGCTTCTCCTTCTTTATTCCTGTTGCCCCACCCGTGTTGACCCAGGTACTCCTCATATCCTGTTCTGTCTGTCCTGATATGTGCATTCAGATCTCCCATTATCAATAGGCATGCTGTCCTGCTTTATATAGTAGGTCCTGCTACTGCTGTCTGAATGCACTCTTTTTCTCACTATCACAACCCTGCTGTAAGGTATAGGCTTATGAATGCTGCTGTATCATTAGGCTGGGGTCTGACTGCCACGAGTCTGTCGCTCATTAGGATGACATCCCTCACTGCCTTCTGAAGCCTCTCCCACACCACAATTCTCAAACCATTTCAAGCCTCTCCTCCTCCTGAGTAGTAAACTCTGGATCCCAAGCCAAGTGGCTTTGCAGCACTGCCCTTCCATCTTGTCTCTTGGATAATTAGGATCTCCAGCCTCCTCCTGACCATCATGTCATCCACTTCCAAGCTCCATCTTCTCAGTGAACCTACAGTGAGTGTATCAATTCTTAGTACATGTCTGACAGGTTGATTGGCCAAGCTGGGCAGCTGTACAGTGGCCTGCCAGTAGCTTATTGTCCTAAGGCTGCTGGGCTTTATGCTGAGCATGCACTGGCCAATAGGGGCATATTCACCACTCCCACTATTAGCATGGGTCCCTGGCCTAAGTCAGAATAGGCCGGGTACGTAACCTTCTTATCACTAACAAATACCCATGCCCATTTTGGCAACATTAGCCAACAAGACGGAATCACCTAGAGCCATATTTTACACTGTTGACTAGCCCTGCCACAGTGTGCAGTCTGTGATCTGTGTTCTTCTGTCTTGGGGATACTACATACCACAGTAGATGCCCAAAGTGGTTGGTCTATGCAACTCTTCCCCCTACAGTGCACCATGTGGAGTCTGTACTGCTACATCCAGCTGCATTCTTTGGTGATATGGAAACACTCAGCATGTTTTTTGGAGGTGGGATGAACCCCACAGAGACAGAGGGAGACTATGCAAGCTCCAAACCAAAAAGCTAGCATCAAGGCCTCTGGGTGACCAAGTTCACATATGAATGCCAACTGGAAGCAGTCATTGAGTACCCCCCAAGATGGGAACACCATTGAGGAAGGTCTAACACAGACAAACACTTGGTGTCAAAGCCATGACTTAAAACTCAATGCCAAAAAAATACATTATAGCATCTTCTGGGTTGTCATCTACACCATGTAACTATGTCATCAATAAAATACTCTAAAAATTGATACACTAGTCAGGGATCTGGAAACTCATGTAGATAGTAATCTAGCCTTCAACCAGCCTTCGACCAACATATGCCCACGATAGTAAGAAAATCCATGTGTGTTACTCAACATATAAGTAACAGCATGGCATTTAAGTCCAGAGAGGTCATTATGTCACTGTACTCAGCCCTCAATAGACACATCATAAAGTATAGTGTTCCCTTCAGTATGTACCTAACCAGATACATGCAGCAAGTGGTATGTCCACAAATGTTCCTTACAGAAAGAATACATGGAGTAAACACAATATCCTATGCTGATCACCTCAAAACCCTGTTTCTTTACCTGGTATTGCACAGACAGGTGATCTTTGCCTGGCATACAAGGCATCCTTGGACCCTGTTTTAATGAACATTTTGCACATCTGCGAAACAAGCAGCACCAGAACTACTAAATCAAAAGGCCAAAATGTTGCTTGCAACATAAGTATGCCATATTGGAGAGGCAGATATGTTCCTCAGAGAATTCATATTCTCTGGAACAGGCTCCCCGATCCATGTGAAGCAAAGTTCCTACCTAACTATTTAAGCACAACTTGGACCACTGAATGGGTAGTCAGATATTCAACCCTTTCATTCTGGCCTGGCACCTATGCTCTGCTTAAGAGAGGCAGTCAGTAAATCACCCCCTATATAAATCAAATGTGTGGGTCACATTTGAATTGTATGGCTAGATGTATAAGGGCCCTAGTGGTTATTACCATAATACACCCATGAACCTATGAACCCATTAATCTTTTAATATCTGTGTTTTATTCAATTTCAGCAGCCCATGTCATATTTATTATATTTATCCATGTCTAATAAATCTAGCCAAGTCCTTCCCTAAAATATTATCTTGATGGGTAAGATTTTCTTCATTAATACATATAGAATTAATAACACTAGAACAGTATTGAGAAACAGATATTTAAGACAATCAGTTGTTTATATGATAGTCAGGTTCATTATATATGTTTAAAAATCAGTTAGCCACATTGGCCTCTGGCCCCAGTGCAGTCTTAATCAAACTACTGAACTATTCAGTTTGTGTTTTCTAATCTGTCTCCCTCTGCATGATCATATCTTTTTTTTATGTTGTTTGAAACATCTTCGTTACTGACACCTTGCTTTAGTGCCTTTATTCATTTTTTGAGCACGTCTGTTTCAATGACCCAGTCTCATTACTGATGCACTGCTTTATTTCCTCTGACACTTCAAAAGCATGTACCTGTTTAGTGAACCATCACACTGAAGTGCTGCAGGCACATCAGTGAGTAAGGCTTTCTTTTCCACAAATAAACATCATATTAAATCTCACTTTTCTTAATCCCTTGCTTCTCCAAGGTTACAAACACCTTTGACATGTCTTCATTTCCTTCAGATAGTTCATAGGTTCATAGGTAGGTACTAGGCTACCGGCCCAAGGGCCTACGTAAGCCTAGCCAACAAGGTTCCCTGGCTTACGCCACCCATGAAAGGTATTTTCCTGTGTCACTAAGATGCTTCCATTATTACAGGTTTCTAACTTACCCAGTGTTTCTTGTCAAAATGCTGTTTAGTTTTAAATTGTTCAGTTAACAATATTAAAAGAGCACATGTAATTTTTGACATTTTTCAGTTACAGTGATTTTATTATTTTCTTTTCAAGTGTCCTATAAGTGTAGCCCCTTTTGGTGAATTGTAAGATTGTGGCATTATTGCATAGTAATAGCAAAACATGATTTCTTTCTTATCCTTAAATTCCAAATCCACTGTTTCAAAGCTTCTAGTGTGCTTTATTAAGTTTTTAATATTTTTTTAGGACTATCATTTTTTTGTTGTTAAAGGGGAGTCTCCTAAATTAGAGGATTTTATACCAGTTGTCCTATCAATCCAGCCCCAGTTGGGCACTTTTCATCCCTAGACAAGTGCACCCAGCTTCCTCTTTTAGTCATATTTATCTACGTCATATACAACAATCATCAGTTTTGTCTTGATAGGATTTAGTAAACAGCAACAATATTAACTACATGAAGAAATTCACCAAGGTTTGTGGATAAATTGAGTTCAATCAAAACTTCTGACTTTTTTATTTGATTTCTCCAAATTGTTTAGATTTTTAAAGTCTGTACTGGAAAGGGTCCCATTCTTAAGCCATGGCATAAGTTCACAAAATTAGTTTTGCTTCAAGTTTTTGATATTTGTCCTGTGGAATTATTGATGTTTTACCATGCTGGTTTTCATTTTAAAACACTTGTTTATTTATTTATCAGTCGTTGACTGAAGGAGTGATCAAAAAAAGGGTACACTGATAGGGTTTCATCCCATTACGGATACTCTGATGAGATGTCAGAGCAATAAAGTTTACAGAAATTTAAACATTAAAGTCTTCACAAAAGTGGGTAAATATTTTGTACATGACTGTAAACAAACACATGAATACAATAAAATGAACACTAGACATATATATTAAATTGACACATAAAGGGTTACATTTGCATATTATACATTTTCATATTAAATGGACATAAAATGTTACAACATTTGCATATTATAAAATTTCAAAGTACAAAGTCATATCACATATAAGGTTACAACATTAAACATGGAAATGGCTACAGACATATAACACCAAAGTCATGGAGAGTTTGTAAATGAGCCAATTATTGTCATCAGAACTAAGTTCATGCAAAGAAACAGAAAATATTTCATTAAAAATCAAAAGAAAACATATTTTAGTAATGGTACTATAAAAAGGAGTATCTATTATTTCAAATAGCATTCAGTCTAAAGCTAAAATCAGTAATGGTTTTGTTGCTGCTAACTGAAGGAAGCAGGTTATAAAGGAAGAAGAGAAAAACTAGATGGTAGGAAGTTGTGTTGTGTGGGTCTCTGCCTTTTTTAATTTCTCCAGGTCTTTTGGGTTTCTAATACCATGACAGGAATGGACCCCATTTCTGAGTCAAAGTACAATTAAAGTTCATGAAATTAGTATTATTTCACTCTTTGATGTCCGCCAAAAGCACTCTTCGCAGTACCTGCAATGTGCCCAGTAATGACTCCTGCAATTCATACAGTGTTACATGAATTGGTAACATATCTAAATATGATTGTAAATTCTTTTTATTAAGGCCCGTTGCTCCTACTACTATTGGAACTGTCTGGATATCTTTCTTCCACATGGCTCTCGTTTCTGCCTGTAGATCAAGGTATTTTATGACTCTGTGTCTCTCTGTATGCAAGACACTATAGTCACTAGGTATGGCAATTTCAATGATCAATGCTACTTTTGTGTTCTTTTCTTGGATCACTATGTCCAGTTTTCTAGCATCTATCTTTAGGACTGTTGGTATTGGGTGATCCCATGTGATGCAAACTTCATCATTTTCTATGATTCTGTGTGGCTCGTGTTTCCACTGTTTTTCAGCCACTTCAATACCATAATGTTTGCACAATCTCCAGTGTAACAATCTCACCATATTATTATACCTTTCAGTATACAGTCCCTCTGCCATTAGAGCATCGCAACCAGCAATAAGGTGTGTAACTGTTTCCAACTCGGTTCCACAAAACCTACATATGTCTGTTTCTCCCACATGTTCAATGGAATTAGAAAACCAGCGTGTAGGCAGCCCATTGTCTTGGGATGACAATATTAACCTTTCATTTCTTGATGTAAATTCACCTCTCCTTAACCATTCCTGCATTCATTCCTTCCTGATCAACATGAGGCTCTTCCAGAAGTTTTTTATACTTCCAACTATATTTATGTTTTTTCCACATTTCTTGCCTTCTCATCTGATCCTTCACTTTATACTCTTTCTTTTGTTTTTTTGGTACATTCAGTTGATGCCTGATTTTTATCTACTTCTGGTTTGATTTCCATTCCTGCTTGACATCAATATGTCTCTGCTAAATTAAGCAGAGATGTCATCTTAGATTTATTCTCCTCATGTTTCAAAACTTTCACCGGATTTGGATCTTGTGAGGTCAATAGATATGTGTGGAGTCCCACAATTGCAGATCTATACATATAATCAATTTCAAGGAGGCTTTCCTCCTTCAGAGCGGGGAATATATAATCTTAGTATACACTGATTTTTATAAATCATTTGGTGAGCATGCAGCATCCTTCTTGTTTTAATATCCAATCTATCCAACACTTGTTGGGGCAGTCAATCACTCCAAAACTATAAGTTAGGACAGGAAGAGAAAACTGATTTATAGCGTGGGTCTTGTTCCTGGGTGCCAATGCTGTTTTCAGGATTAATTTAAGTCTTCTAAAGTACTCCTTACTAAGCCTTATTCGCATTTGTTCATGTTTTATTGCTGATTCTTCATCAATTCCCAAGTATTTAAACACCCCCTCTCTTGCTCAAGTTCTTTTATATCACATTCTTGTCCCAAACTGATGTTTTCCTGGTGCTGCAGTTTTCTTTTTTTAAAGGTTGCTTTTGCATATTAATTAAGACCAAATGACATTCCAATATCATCTGAAAAAGTTTTGACAACCTGCAGCTGTGCTTTCAGTTCCTCATCTGATGAGCTATACAATTTTAAGTAACCAATCAGAAAAACTCTCCTGCACGTAGGAAAACTGCACGGCAACGAAATATAAATCCACAAAACAAATGAATGCCAGCAGATAAATAGGATCCAATAAATAATTTATTACAAAAAGAATAACATCATATAAATCAGACCGGTTTCGGCTGGCAAAAAATAGCACAGCCTTCTTCAGTGATGAAAAAATAATCAAAAATGATGCATTTATATAGTAAGTGAACTACATCCTATTTGTGCAATTATAATTGCTCATTAAGTCCAGGTGTAAATAATGCTCCTAATATGGTGATCCATTTCTTTTCTTTGGTATCAAGCAAAGAGTGCCATCCTGTCTTATTAAATCTATTGTCCCTTATAATATCAATAACTGTGAAAGAAAAATTGGCATTGGGATGTTTCAGACAATGTTTGAACAAAGCATTTATTTTTTTTTTTCTATTGCTCATATGTTCTGAAATGCGTAATCTTAAAGGCCTAGAAGTCTGGCCAACATAAAAAGCGCCACAACTACATGTTACAAGATAAACAAGCCATTCACTACTACAGTTTGCAAAAAATGATATTTCATAAACCCTCGGACAATTCCTGCTAGTAAACTCTTTTGTCTTTGCAATCTTGTCACAATTACTGCAATGTCCACAGGGGAAACATCCTATCACTTGTTCCCCGGTTAATGTTGTTTGAACAAAAGATGTATTATCAGTATGATGTGTTGTTAAAATATTAAAAAAAAAAGCCAATTTTTCTCCTTTAGAAATGAGAATAAACATTTGTCAGATAATACCCCCGATAACTCAGGAATATTAGACAAAATATTCCAATTGGTATTTATACTATGCATTAAAACATTAGTATTCCTGGCATAAGTAGTCACAAACCTGATTGGCTGTGTGACACTGTTGTCCTTATTTTTATATTTCAAAACTCTTCCCTGAAGTGTATTGACCCAATTGCTTGCTTTGATGACATGTCCCATAGGATAACCTCTATCATGGAATCTATTGATGAGATCAAATCTATCTTTTCAAAATCCTCTGGCTGAGAACAAATCCTTCTGGAGCGAATAAATTGTGATTTAGGTATGTTTTGGTAATATGCAGAGGATAAAGCTGAAAGTGTGAAGGACAGTGTTGTTTTTGGGATATTTCTAAATACTTGAGTAGCCAAAGTGCCATCTTTCTGTCTAGTTATTAGTACATCAAGAAGGTAATTGTTTCAACATGGTATTTTATAGTAAACTGTAAACCCCATATGTTTGTTTGGTTATTAAAAAACAAACAAAATTAATTACTCAACACACATCTCCCCTCCCCCCAGCAATCATCCAAATACTCCTCCAAATGTCAATTTCAGGGAGAGGTATATATATGGCTAACATCATATATATATTATTCAATATAATATCATAAAAATCGACATAAAATGGAGCAAGCGATGCTCCATAGCCATTCCTTAACTAACCAAAAAACTACGTCTTCATAAAAAGTTATGTGTAAGAACCAATTCAGCATACCCGACAAGAAAGGTATTGAAATCTTCATCATAAATGCAAGCAATATTGAGCCAATAAGCTATAGCATCCAGCCACTTGGTGTGGTATGTTCGTGATAAAGGGCACTTACATCCAGTGTACACATCAGCCAATCAGGTTCCAATGACATCGGAAATAATCTGTAAGAAAGAATCGGTTTGTGTCTGTAAAGTGAGTGAACATGTGTCAACAAAGGTTTGAGATGTTTAGTCAAGTACAAGATAATGGTTCAGTTAAATATCCAATAGGTCTTCCAGGCGGGTTGGTGGGGTGCTTGTGGATTTTAGGAAGAAAATAAATATATTGGTTGGTTGAATCACAAATAGTTAACTGTTGTAAGGTGAAATCAGTAATAAGACCAGTATCCCTAGCACAACAAAGAAAATCATCAATCTGTTGTTTAAATCTCATCAATCTGTTGTTTAAATCTGTGTATAGGGCTGAGACACATTTTAACATAATATTTGTTATCTGATGTTATCTATACAATTTTAAATCATCAACAAAGAGAAGATGAGAAGTCATTAGACTTTGTTGTTTTCTAGAAGCCAAATTATAGCCATGGCCTAGACTGTTAAGTAAGCAGCTTAATGGGTTAAGGGCAGGACAGAATAGCAAGGGTGACAGAGAGTCACCCTGGAATATCCCCCTTTGAATTTTTATCCCTGGGATAATAATCTCTCCTTTATCGTGGCTTAATTGCAAAGTGGTCTGCCACTGTTTCATGGTTACTGTTATGTAATCAATCAGTATACATTTTTAAGCACTCTTTTATCCATGAATGTGGGATACTATCAAGTGCTTTTTTCTAGTCAATCCATGCCATACTTAGGTTCTTCCCCTTCTTACAATTCTCCACTATAACTTTGTTTAACAACAAATGGTCCTTTGTTCCATATGACTTTCTTTTATTGCCCTTTTGTTCTACTGCTATAATTGAGTTTTCTTCTAAATGACTATAAACTCTGTGAGAGTCAATTCCTGTGTATAGTTTGTATTTTGTCGGAAGACAAGTTATTGGTCTATAATTTTTAGGGTAGCTTGCAGGTTCACTCTTAAGTTAGAGCATTGTTTTTCCTGTTGTTAACCAGTGCAGTGTGCATTCGGGATGAATATATAAATAGTTCTTACTCATGGCTAAATCATTGTGCAAAGAAGTTAATACTTTAAGCCAAAAGTTAGGTACTGCATCTGGGCCTGGGGTTTTCCAGTTAGAGGCTTTTCTCAACTTTATTTCAATCTCTCTAGTTGTTATTTCATCCCATTTCATATCCTGTACCTTTAAACTTCTTATTCTCTCTTTTATTTCTTCTATCCATTTAGCATCTTTGTTATGTTCCACAGGATCTTCATAGATACTTCTCCAAAATGTATCCACTTCCTCTTTTTTGGCAGTCTATCTATTCCTTTTACCTTATTTCCCAGTTCTCTATAAAACTTTTTGGGTCATCAATAATTTGTTTATTTTGTGTTTTTCCCTTATATTTATCTTCATATCTTCTAAGTCTTTCTGCCTGTTTTGTAATTTTTAGTTTGTTATCTCCAATAGTGCATAATAGATCCTGGTCTGTTCTAATACCACTCATTGCTTTTATCACATCTATCTTTCTTAATATTTTCATTGATCTGTTCCCTCTTCTATAATCTTCTAACAATGATACTTCTTGTCTTAGCTGCTTTATAGTTTTCTCTATTCGATATTTCCATGATGGTATTCGCTGTTGCCTCCTCTTTTCCCTCGCTACCCTATGTTCCTGTGGTAGAACTTTATCAGTTATTAATTTAGCAGCACAGTAATATATTCTGTCTACTTCTGTTATATTGCATGGGTCTCTATGGGCAGTGGTGATTACTGTGTTCATTTGTTTTATGAAGCTTCTGACTTTTGGGGTTTTATTAACCTTCTGCAGTCTATTTCTCTCATTGATCTTGACATATCTATCTTTGTCTATTAAATCAAGCAACTCTTCTCTTAACTCATTTTCTTCCAAAGTGAGGGCATGCCCCTTGTTTTCCATTTCCTGTGGGCATTCTATAGAAAGTTCTATAACATCTTCCTGTGGCACATTCTCTTCAATTTCATCATGTGTCATCTGTTGTTCTGTCATATAGGAACTCACTGGCCTATCACTCCTCAACACTGACTGCATCAGAGTTTCCACAATTTCCTGTTACTTCCCTTGCTGTCTAGCTTCAAATGAATGTTTATACTGGTTTCTTGTGGAAGGCTCCAAAATATCTTGATATGGCACCTGACCAGTTACTTTCTGTTCCACTGGTTTCCCCTTAATTTGGATATCCATTGCTCTATCCTGTTGTGGTGCTTTCTGTATTCAATTTACAACACTGAATCCTTCTCTTTGCAGCTGTTCCATAACCTCAATTTCTATTTCTTTGACTTCTCCATTACTCATCTCTTTTTCTACTTTTCCTCTTCGTCTTCTTATTTTTGTATTGTAAAGTTTTCCATATCCAGATTCTTTTGCCTATATTTATCTTCAAATATCTTTGGTGCTGCTCTTTTTGTATTAGTTTTGCTTTCTCCTTTGCTTAAGTATTACACCATATTAAATCTCTTTTCCTTTCCCTTGTCCATATTTCTTCTTCACATGTCTCCTGGTCTTCTTGCTTTTCCTTATTCTGGGGACATACTCCAGTATACTGTGATGTAGTCTGTCTTAGACCTTCTACATTAAATCCTTCACTTTGCAGGCACTCCATAACTTCAGATTTGATTTCTTTAACTTCTGCTTTATTAATCATCTTTTATACATTACATCTTTGTGCTGTTATCTTTTTATTGTGAAATGTTCCCTATCTGGATGCCTTTGCCTGAATTTCTCTTTGACTATCTTTGAGACTGCCTTCTCTCTATTAGTTAACTTGGCATTCTCCTTTGCATAAATATTACACCATATCAAATCTCTCTTTCTTTCCCATGTCCATATCTCTTTTTTAGCTTTTTCAAATATCTCTAAGTTTTGTTGTTTCCAAAGAGATCAAAGTTTATTGATCTATATACTGTTTTTCAAAAATCTGTTGTATTAATGAACACAAATTTTTATCTGAAGCTTCTGACAGTTTTTCCTGCAAAAGTATTTTTCTTTCCTTTAATTTCTCTCTTAATCATTTTGTATATCTTGTATCTGGAAATTCTGGGCTTCTTGCATAATAATAACAATACATAATTTCTTTCTTATCCTCAATAGTCCACTGTATAATCTTTATGGCTCTTTTTTGGCCAATCAATTTTTGTCCTTTTTTTGGACTGCTGCTTCCTTCTACAACAGGGGGGCCATCCTCCTCCTGAGCCTGGCCTGGCCCCATTGTAGGAATATTTCCGCATTCTGGGAATTCTACACTGTCATTTTTTCCAGTCCTGGCACCAGTGCGCCTACCAGGATTGGCCACTTTTTTATCCTAGGTCTTGTGCCCCCAATTATCTTTTTTCATTTTTGATTTACTTCTGTCCATGATATATGCTATATAAATACAGTCTATATATCAGTATCGCCTTGGTGAGATTTTGTGAAAAACAGGGTCCACCTCGTGAAGGTACTCACCAAGACTTGAGGATGAATTTAATTTCAGCACTACTATGCTCCTTTGCTTGCTGACTTTTCATCTCTCCAGAGTGCAGTAACTGATGGTTTACCAGGCTACAATTCTATGTAAAATATTTTCCACATGCAGCACACTGATAGGGTTTCAGCCTTTTTCAATTTCTCCAAGTCTTTTGGGTTTCTAATACCATGACAGGAATGGACCCATTCCTAAGTTAAAGTATGATTAAAGTTCGTGAAATTAGTATTGTTTCAATCTTTGATGTCAGCCAAAAGTCCTCTTTGTAGCACCTGCAGTGTGCCCAGTAATGACTCCTGAAATTTGTATGGGGTTACATGTACTGGTAACATATCTAAATACGACTGTAGATTCTTTTTTATAAGACCCGTTGCTCCTACTACTACAAGAACTGTCTGGGTATCTTTCTTCCACATTGCTCTAATTTCTGCCTGCAAATCATGATATTTTATGACTTTGTGTCTCTCTGTACACAAAGCACTGTAGTCACTGGGTATGGCGATTTCAATGATCCATGATACTTTTGTCTTCTTTTCATGGACCAGTATATCTGGTTTTCTAGCATCTATCTTTTGAACTGTTGGTAATGGGTGATCCCATGTGATGTAGAATTCATCATTTTCTGTGATGCTTTGTGGCTCATGTTTCCAATGTTTTTCAGTCACTTCAATACCATAATGTGCAACAGCCCAAGTGCAACAGGCTTGCCACATTATGATGCCTTCCAGTGTACAGTCCTTCTGCCATTAGTATGTCACAACCAGCAATAAGTTGCTTCCTCAGATGCTTCTTTTTCCAAACAGATCAATGTTTCTTCTATATACTGTTTTTCACAAATCTGTTGTATCAATGAATACAATTTTTTATTTGAAGCTACTGACAGTTTTTTTTTGATGGAAGTATTTTTCTTTCCTCTAATTTCTCTTAATTTTGTATATCTTGTGTCTGGAAATTCTGGGCTTTTTGCATATTAGTTACAATCATAATTTCTTTCTTATCCTCAACAGTCCACTTTATCATCTTTATCTCTCTTCTTTGGCATATCAGTTTTTGTGATTTTTTGTGGACTATTACTTCCTTCTACAATAGGGGGGCCATCCTCCCCCTGGGCCTGGCCTGGCCCCATTGTAGGAATGTTTCCATATTTTGAGGATTCTACACTGTTATCTTTTCCAGTCCTGGCACCAGTGTGCCTACCAGGATTGGGCACTTTTTTTATCCTGGGTCTTGTGCACCCAACTACCTTTTTCAGTTTTTGACCTACTTCTGTCCATGATACATGCTATATAAATGCAGTCCATATATCAGTGTCACCTCGGTGAGATTTTGTGAAAAACAGGGTCCACCTCATGAAGGTACTCACCAAGACTTGAAGGTAAATTCAATTTCAGCACTGCTACTCTCCCATTGCTTGCTGACATTTCATCTCTCCATTTGGACCCAATCTCTCTATTTGGACCCTCCTCTCCATTCGGACCCAGCCCAGTGTGGATACTCTGATGTGCTGCCAGGCATCTATTATCATTAAATCCCTTGTCACATGTGGCGCATTTATATGACTGCTATCTTTTCTAATTTCTCCAGATCTTTTAACTTTCTAATACCACAATGGGAATGAACTCCATTTCTAAGTCAAAGTATGATTTAAGTTCATGAAATTAGTATTGTTTCACTCTTTGATGTCAGCCAAAAGTGCCTCTGCAGCACCCACAATGTGCCCAGTAATGGCTCCTTCTGTAATTCGTATGGGGTTACATGTATTGGTAACATATCTAAATACGAATGTAAATTCTTTTTTATAAGACCAGTTGCTCCTACTGCTATTGGAACTGTCTCGGTATCTTTCTTCCACATGGCTCTCATTTCTGCCTGCAGATCAAGGTATTTTATGACTTTGTGTTTCTCTGTACACAAGACACTGTAGTCACTAGCTGTGGTGATTTCAATGATCAGTGCTACTTTTGTCTTCTTTTCTTGGACTATGTCTGGTTTTCTAGCATCTATCTTTTGAACTGTTGGTATTGGGTGATCCCATGTGATATAAACTTCATCATTTTCTATGATTCTTTGTGGCTCATGTTTCCAGTGTTTTTCAGCCACTTCAGTACCATAATGTTTGCGCAATCTCCAGTGTAACAGTCTCACCACATTATTATGCCTTTCAGTGTACAGTCCCTCTGCCATTAGTACGTTGCAACCAGCAACAAGTTGTGTGACTGTTTCTAATTCAGTTTTACAAAACTTACATATGTCTGTGTCTCCCACGTGTTCAATGGACTTTGTAAACCAGAGTGTATGTAGCCCACTGTCTTGGGCCGCCAATATTACCCTTTCATTTCTTGATGTGAATTCACCTCTCCTTAACCATTCCTGCATTCATTTTTGATCAGCATGAGGCTCTTCCAGAAGTTTTCTATACTTGCAACTATATTTATGTTTTTTCTTGCCTTCTCATCTGGTCCTTCACCTTATATTCTTGCTTTTCTTTTTTAGCACATTCAGTTTCTGCCTGGTTTTTATCTACTTCTGGTTTGATTTCCATTCCTGCTTGACGTCGATATGCTTCTGCTAAATTAAGCAGAGATATCATCTTAGATTAATTCTCCTCATGTTTCAAAACTTTCACTACATTTGAATATTGTGACATCAGTAAATATGTGTGGAATCCCATGATTGCAGATCTATACATGTAATCAATTTCAAGGAGGCCCATCCCTCCTTCAGAACGGGGAATATATAATCTTAGTATACACTGATTTTTATAAATCATTTGATGAACATGAAGCATCCTTCTTGTTTTAATATCCAGTCTATCCAACACTTTTTGGGGCCAGTCAATCACTCCAAAACTATAAGTTAGGACAGGAAGAGCAAATTGATTTATAGCTTGGATCTTGTTCCTAGGTATCAATGCTGTTTTCAGGATTAATTTAAGTCTTCTAAAGTACTCCTTACTAAGCGTTATTCACATTTGTTCATGTTTTATTGCTGATCCTTCATCTATTCCCAAGTATTTATACAACCCCCCCCCGTGCTCAAGTTATTTTATATCACATTCTTGTCCCAAGCTGATGTTTTCCTGGTGCTGCAGTTTTCCTGCTTTAAAGGTTGTTTTTGCACATTTATCAAGACCAAATGACATTCCAATATCATCTGAAACAGTTTTGACAACCTGCAGCTGTGCTTTCAGTTCCTTATCTGATGAGCTATACAGTTTTAAATTGTTGACAAAGAGAAGATGAGAAGTCATTAGACTTTGTTGCTTTCTAGAAGCCAAATTGTAGCCATGGCCTAAGCTGTTAAGTAAACAGCTTAATGGATTAATGACAAGGCAGAATAGCAACAGTGACAGAGAGTCACCCTGAAATATCCCCCTTTGAATTTTTATCCCTTGGATAATAATCTGTCCTTTATCATGGCTTAATTGGAAAGTGGTCTGCCACTGTTTCCTGGTTACTGTAATGTAGTCAATCAGTGTAGGGCGTATCTTATACATTTTTAAGCACTCTTTTATCCATGAATGTGGGATACTATCAAATGATTTTTTGTAGTCAATCCATGCCATACTTAGATTCTTCCCCTTCTTACAGTCCTCCACTATATCTTTATTTAACAACAATTGGTTATGACTTTCTTTTATTGCCATTTTGTTTACTGCCATAATTGAATTTTCTTCTAAATGACTATAAACTCTATTGGTATCAATTCTCGTGTAGAGTTTATATGTCATGGGGAGACTAGTTACTGGTCTATAATTTTTAGGGTAGCTTGCAGGTTCACTCTTAAACAAGAGCATTATTTTTCCTGTTGTTAACCAGGGCGGTGTGTGTTCGGGGGGGCACATATAAATAGTTCTTACTCATGGCTAAATCCTCGTGCAAAGAAGTTAATAGTTTAAGCCAAAAGTTAGGAACTGCATCTGAGCCTGGAGTTTTCTAGTTAGAGGCTTTTCTCAACTTTGTTTCAATCTCTCTGGCTGTTATTTCATCCCATTTCATATCCTGTACCTTTAAACTTCTTATTCTTTCTTTTAGTTCTTCTATCCATTTACCATCTTTGTTAAGTTCCATAGTATCTTCATAGATACTTCTCCAAAATGTATCTGCTTCCTCTTTTTTTGGCGGTCTTTCAATTCCTTTTACCTTATACCCAATTCTTTATAAAACTTTTTTGGGTCATCAGTAAATTGCTTATTTTGTGCTTTTCCCTTATATTTATCTTCGTATCTTCTAAGTCTTTCCGCCTGTTTTGACATTTTTAGTTTGTTATCTCCAATAGTGCATAATAGATCCTGGACTGTTCTAATACTGCGCATTGCTTTTATTGCATCTACCTTTCTTAGTATTTTTGTTGATCTGTTCCCTCTTCTATAATCTTCTAACAATGACACTTCTTGTCTTAGCTGCTTTCTAGTTTTCTCTATTCGATATTTCCATGATGGTATTCGCTTTTGCCCCCTCTTTTCCCTCGCTACCCTGTGTTCCTGTGGTAGAACTTTATCAGTTACTAATTTAGCAGCACAGTAATATATTCTGTTTACTTCTGTTATATCGCATGGGTCTCTATGGACAGTCCTAATTAGTGTTCATTTGTTTTATAAAGCTTCTGACTTTTGGGGTTTTATTAACCTTCTGCAGTCTATTTCTCTCATTGATCTTGATATATTTGTCTTTGTCTATTAAATCAAGCAACTCTTCTCTTAACTCCTTTTATTCCATACTGAGGGTACATCCTTTGTTTTCCATTTCCTGTGGGCATTCTATAGAAGGTTCTATAGCATCTTCCTGTGACACATTTTCTTCAGTTTCATCCTGTGTCTTCTGTTGTTCTGTCATATGGGAACTCACTGGCCTATCACTCCTCAACATTGACTGCATCAGAATTTCCACAGTTTCCTGTTCCTTTCCTTGCTGTCTAGCTTCAAATGAACATTTATACTGGTTTCCTGTGGGAGGCTCCAAAATATCTTGATATGGCACCTGACCTGTTGCTTCCTGTTCCACTGGTTTCCCCTTAATTTGGATATCCATTGCTCTATCCTGTTGTGGTGCTTTCTGAATTAGATTTTCTACACTGAATCCTTCTCTTTGCAGCTGTTCCATAACCTCAATTTCTATTTCTTTGACTTCTCCGTTACTAATCTCTTTTTCTGCTTTTCCTGTTAGTCTTCTTATTTTTTGTATCGTAAAGTTTTCCTTATCTGGATGCCTTTCCCTATATTTTTCTTCAAATATCTTTGGTGCTGCTCTTTTTGTAATGGTTAGTTTTGCTTTCTCCTTTGCATAAATATTACACCATATTAAATCTCTTTTTCTTTTCCCATGTGCATATTTCCTCTTCACGTCTCCTGATCTTCTTGCTTTTCCTTATTCTGGGGACGCGCTCAATCATGCTGTGATGTCATCTGTCTTAGACCTTCTACATTAAATCCTTCACTTTGCAGGCACTCCATAACTTCAACTTCTATTTATTTAACTTCTGCTTTATTAATCGTCTTTTATACATTACATCTTTGTGCTATTAATCTTTTTATTGTGAAAGTTTCCATATCTGGATGCTTTTGCCTGTATTTTTCTTTGAATATCTTTGAGATTGCTTTCTCTATATTAGTTAACTTGGCTTTCTCCTTTGCATAAATACTGCACCATATCAAATTCTTTTTCTTTCCCATGTCCATATTTCTTTTTTATATTTTTCAAATATCTCTAGGTTTGCTGTTTATATTTTCTCACTTCCTCAGATGCTTCTTTTTCCAAACAGATCAAAGTTTATCGATCTATATATTGTTTTTCAAAAATCTGTTGTATTAATGAATGCAAATTTTTATTTGAAGCTTCTGACAGTTTTTCCTGCAGAAATATTTTTCTTTCCTCTAATTTCTCTCTTAATCGTTTTGTATATCTTGTGTCTGGAAATTCTGGACTTTTTACATAATAGTAACAATACATAATTTGTTTCTTATCCTCAATAGTCCACTCTATCGTCTTTATGGTTCTTCTTTGGCCAATCAATTTTTGTCATTTTTGTGGATAGCAGAGGATTCTACACTGTTATTTTTTCCATTCCTGGCACCAGTGCACCTACTAGGATTGGGCACTTTTTTATTCTGGGTCTTGTGCAACCAGCTATCTTTTTTTTATTTTTGATTTATTTCTGCCCATGATATATGCTATATAAATACAGTCTATATATCAGTATCGCCTTGGTGAGATTTTGTGAAAAACAGGGTCCACCTCGCAAAGGTACTCACCAAGACTTGAGGATTAATTCAGTTTCAGCACCACTACTCTCCTTTGCTTGCCGACTTTTCATCTCTCCATCAGGACCCCCTGTCCCAGTGTGGATACTCTGATGCCCTTCCAAGTTACTCTTCTTTGTAAAACTCTTGTCACATCTTTCATAATTATACTGTTGTGCAGTGCGGACAACCTGATGCACTCTGATTTTTCTTACCTGTAAATCATTTGCCACATGTGGCACACTGATAATGTTTATGACCAATGTGTCGATTCTGATGCTCTACCTGACTTCTCTTATCTGCAAAACTCATCACATTTTTCACATTTACAGGATTTTTGTCTATTGTGAACATACTGATGCTGAATCATGTAGCTCATGTGTGAAACTCTTACCACATGTGGCACATTTATATGACTTTTGATCTGTGTGGGTATACTGATGCTTTATCATGTTACCTTTCAGTCTAAAATTCTTGTCACAGCTCCAGCTGCCACATTTATACAGTTTCTGCCCGTTGTGGATAACCTGATTCACTGAAAAAATCTTATAGTCACTAAAACCATTGTCAGATATGGTACATTTATAGGACATCTGTCCAGTGTCTGTACTTTTACTTATTGCTGCCTGTTTGTATGTAAAGCCCTTTTCATGTATTTGATATTTATGCACTAAGTGATGTGCTTTCATGCAAGATTTCTTTGTAAAACATTTGTCACAAATGGTACACTTAAAGGGCTTCTCTCTGGTATTACTAATTCTTTGTAATGCTAAACCCTTTTTATCTGTCAAACTCTTGTCATGATTGACACGATTACTTGGTTTCACTCTGCTGAAAATTTGCTCATATGTTGCCAAGATATTACTTTGTCTTTCCTGCTGTGAGTTAATTGACCTTTTAAGCTGTTAGAAGGGAAGCAGTGAGCTGTTGCTGCTGGTTTTAAGCCATTTGTACATCTTTTGTCTTCTGTTAGTTTCAGGATACATTTCTAGCTCAATTTTGTTGACAACCCCCTTGTTTCTGCTTTCAGTTTGCACTGGGTCTTCATAATCCACAGCATATTTGGGAAAACCCTTCTCATATTCAGATTTGTGGAATTTATTTTGTGATGTCTGTGAACATTGAGTTTTAGCGAAATCTGAATTCCTGCTGACATAAAAGAAAAATGAAAGGATCATATTAAACATAACACATGAAGATTTACATTTTATGCATAGATTTATACTATACACTGCATAAAGAATTCAATGTATAATTGTACATTAAACTGCTGAATTTCACCAGTGACTACCACCACCAAAAAATGCAAGCCACCCACAAAAAGGATGAAGACAGACTAGAAAGCATGCAACTCTTCCATGTCACAATACTGCGAGGATACTTTAACTTGTGAAATAGATAAAAAATTATTGAATTATTTATTTCAAACACTACTCCACAAGCTTGCACTTTCAGAGAGAGAGAGAGAGAGAGAGAGAGAGAGAGAGAGAGAGAGAGAGAGAGAGAATGCAAATCCTTATTCAGGCATCACAGTTCAATAGAACCATCAGTCAAGATATATAAAAACTTAATTACATGACCATTAGCTTTTAAACCATGAGGGAAACACTTGTTAAAATCATACTATTTAATGTTGTTGCTGCTTTGAAAAAAAAGTTTTTTAACACACATAACATAGATTTAAAACATCTTTGTACAACTTTTTCTGAGGTACAGTTTTAAAGATACACTATCATTAACTCCTAACTTAGCTGTACTCTTTAAATGTAAATCCTATTCTAACTCAGCATGTAATAAATCATTCCTAATTTATCCATGGACAGCCCCCATACCCGGCCTTAGGCATAGGCCAACTAGGCAGACACCTAGAGTGCTGCTGTAGCAGGGGTGCTTTTCCAGTATTCTGGATGGTGTAGGTAGACCAGGATGCAGGCACTGAGTGGTGTTGGGGGGCACTGTGGAGACCTATTGCGTAGGGCACCAGTTGAACAAAGGCCGGTCCTGACAGCCCCTGTACTACGAATGGGCACAGGCATTTCCCAAATGCTTTTTCTCATGCACATGTCCCCTCAAATTGCCTATAGTATGATCCCATTTATTGTCACTAGGGGTAACATATGGTCACTGACCACAGGATGGTTAAAGCCAATCTAACACCAAACGGAATAGGTTAATTCAAGAACCGAAAGGGAAATTGGCTAGGCTTAAAATGGCCCATAAGGGCTGCTAACCTAACCTATGAACCTGATATTTCTACTAATTACAGATTGTTTAAGAACCTATACAACCTAAAATGTAAGTTCTACATTTGTGATCTGCATATAAGCTGTGATTATAAAGCATGCATGTTTCCTTCTTTCTTTAAAAAAGGCCCAGTCCACTTGTTATGTTTTGCCTCTGCTTCTAAATATATTTAATAAATGCTAACTGATCATCATTAAAAGTTTGAGATACTGTGTAATATACCTGCTACACTGGCATTCCATTCAGTGTACCAGAATTCCTCATTTCTGTGGCTGGCTTTGTATAACATACAGCATTACTGGTGCTTTTAAACATTTAAAATAAACTCTCCACAAGGACTAATGCCACTTCAGGCTCATTATAGCCCTGAATAAATGAAAATATTGTTATCCTAAATTTCAAAAATGATCATGTGTAACTCTACTAGTTTCTAATGTGATAACATTAAACATGTCAGTATCTGCATTAAGCTATAGCCAAATCCCAGTTAATTCAGAAAATACACCTGCCATTCTAAATTACATATTTTGGAACAAACATTCTTTAATACACTAGGTTATATGCTTTACTTTAACTGCAGAAAACATATAATATTTAAGCACCTTATTTGCTAAGGTACCATCTGCCACTAAGTGCAAACAGAACAAAATACTGAAGCCACTGTTCCTATATTTATCTATTTAATAAATGGGGGGTTCAATATACCAACTTCCAATTTTTATTTTCAAAGAGAACAAGAGAACGATGTCTAGTTAAATGATCTGCTCAGACAATCACGGCTTATGAATCAAACTTGCGGAATTCAACAGCAGTAACATCACAGTACCTTAATCTTCTATGCTAAACAACCAGAGAGGCTGAAATATTTCTTAAGGTACAAACCACAAGGTCTGCTGAGACTTACATATCTTGGTACACATGCACTTATTCAAGCAATACTTGGATCAGTGGATGGGAAATCATAACTTTACCCTATGTCTGTCACCTATATCTCTGTTAGTGAGATGAAGCTTGTAAATGCTTGACCACTCATACCTAAGTTGATGTACCCCCACAAAACCTAAGGGACCAGTACCTTTCTAATATTTCTGGGAGGTGCGGCTAGGCTTCACATTGTTCTTTAGGGTCACTAGCCTGGTATTGTCTTATGATCGCATGTAAATTCCCTAGATATTGTGAAATAATTCATGATTTGAATAAGTGTAACGTAGCCCTTCTATTACAGCCCACAACTGAATTTATAAATACTGCCAATGATATCAGAGCGACACACACTGCCGTGATTTAGTGCTAACTACATTGTAGTGACCTAGTACATTTTGGCCTGTTAATGCAACTAGTGCTGTCCAAAAGTATACAAAATCAAGACTGCAGGATCACCTTTATTCAATGACATATCATTATTTTTGATAGTCAAGCATGCCCTTTTTCCTCATACAAGCAGTCAATCACTAAGGGTCACTTGTTTTGGAGATTGAGTACAGACAGGAAATCAATTCCTTTTCAGAAGCTTGCATATCTCTCAACTGTTCAGATTTTTGCTTAGATTTTTGGCCTCTTCCATAGGTTCATAAGTAGGTACTAGGCTATTGGCCCTAGGGCCTATATAAGCCTAGCCAAAAAGGTACCCTGGCTTTCGCCACCCAAAAAAATTATTTTCCTGTGCCCCCGTTGAGCAGAGCCACAGAAGTGATCCCTGGGGTGAATTTCCTATTTCCCATCCAATCATCAAGATTTTTCTTGAAGAGTGCTAATGAAGAGCTTTGTTTGATATAGATAGGTAGTTTGTTCCAAAGTATGGAAAGCCTCTGGGACAGGAATCTATCCCTCCAGCATGTTCTGTTTATTGTGGTGACAAGGTTTAGGTCCCTAGAGCGTGTAGCTCGGAGGGATTGGGATTTCTTTAAGTGGAGCCTGTCCAACAGCTCTGGGTTTGACATAGCTTTGTAAGTTAGGCAGAGATTGCCTCTGAGTAGGTGATATGCAACAGAGTAAAGCTGGAGTTTTTTGAGATGGTCTGTGTAGGGCATCTGTTTGAGGCCAGTAATCCCCTTTGTGAGGTATTTCTGTGGCCTTTCCAGTTGTTGTAGATGTCTTGTGAGGTACATACCAAAAGGGGCATTGTACTCTATAATGGGTCTAATTAGTGATGAGTAGAGTGGAACAATGACCTCTTTTTTCCTGGATGAGAAACCTTTTGTGATGAGGTGTGCCACATAGAAGAATTTCCTGACTACTCTGCCGGTGTGATTATCAAAGGAGAGACTACTGTCCACCTGTGTCTCAAGGTCTCTTATCACACTTTCAGTATTAAGTAGACTACCACCTATGTGGTAGTTCATGGGTACAGAGTTTTTACCAAAGGGGATGACAATGCACTTTTTGGCATTCAGCTTGAGGCCATGGCTTTGACACCAGGCATCTGTCTCAGTGAGGCCCTTTTGTAGGATGTCCACATCATTAGGAGTTTCGATTATGGCTCCTAGTTTGCAGTCATCTGTGAACTTCATTAGCCAAAGACCTTCTGTGTTAGCCTGTACTTCAGAGAACTAAATACCAAACAGGAGAGGACCCAGAACTGAACCCTGTGGTACTCCACTTGTCACTGGTATGAAGTCGGATTTGGAGTCTGCTACTTTCAAAGTGTGGGTTCTGTCAGTGAGCCAGTTGGCAACCCATCTTGTGACATAGGGATTTATACCTAGTTTAATGAGTTTATCTATAATTCCATTATGGTGGATGGTGTCGAAAGATTGGTGAGATCTAGATAGGCTGTGTGAACCACCTTACCCTCGTCAACGGCTTTGGTGACTGCTTCAAAGAAGTCTATCGGGTTTAGGAGACATGATCTGCTTTTTATAAACCTGAACAGGGTGGGGTCCAGAGTTTGTAGATTACCAATGCCTTTGTTTATAAGTTCCATGATGATACGTTCCATGGCCTTGCAGACCACACTCATCAGGCTAATGGGGTGGTGGTACCTGGGGTCCATGGTGGCTCCCCCTTTGTGGAGTGGGATAACCATCACTGTGCACCACTCAGTGGGCACAAAACCTGAGGTGAGGCTATGATTGAAAATGGTACTTAGGTGGGGTGCCAGTTCATTCTCTAGTTCATGTAGAATGCAACCTAGGATGTTGTCAGGTCCCATGGATGATGTGTTCTTGGCTTTGGAAAGAGTGGGTTTTACCTGTGCAGCTGTGATTACAGGAATTTTGCATTCTTCCACTATAGAGATGGGCCCTTTAGGGGGTGAGAGGGGGGTAAAGTTAGCACTGAACCTATCTGCCAGGATGTTGTCAATATCAGTTGGTTCTGTATATTTAGTGCCATTGTGCTGCAACTCAGAGCAGATCAGAGTGTTGCCATTGAGATTCTTGACATAGCTATAGAATGCTTTGTGGTTGTCTTTAGAATCGGTGGCGATTTTGTTTTTGTAACTAGTTTTGGGGGATTTTATGAGGGATCTCAGCTTCTTACTGAGGCTGACCAGGGAGTTCCTCCAATCATGGGATTTTACTTTTTTTGCAACAGTTTCTTCTTTGTCTTTATTATATGTATAAGTATTCAGGAGGATGAAGGGCAATGGATCACCAATGATTGGATAGCCTCATAAAATTGTGGTTTATTGGGAAATCATTGAGGATTGAAGTCAGAATATAATGTCAGATATTTGAGTTTCAGACTTCATATCCTTCCAAAAATTCATGCTAATGCAAAACATGTTATTCTATTAACTTTGCAAGTTTGTAAGAGCAATATTTAATAAGTGTCCCAATTTTGGGGCCTTTGTCCCTCCCCATTATTTATGGGTTTGTCTGAATTTCTTGCTTTAAGAGGTTGAGAGGCATGGCAAGCCTTGATATTGGAAGTCACCTTTCAAGTTTCTAGTGAATTATAATTACTGCTAATAGTCATGATGTATGTAAAGGATAATCCCTTCTTATGCAATGTTCATTCTGCCATTCTCCTTCTGATGTGAGATAAGTACTCCCTGATGTGAGATGATAAGTACTCCCTGATGTGAGATGATAAGTACTCCCTGATGTGAGATAAGTACTCCCTGATGTGAGATGATAAGTACTCCCTGATATGAGATCAGTTCTCCCTGATGTGAGATAAGTACTCCTTGATGAGCCACACCTCACACCTTTCCTTGAGAATCTCCTTTACTGTATAAACAAATAATTACTGGTGATATATACTCATCCCACCTGTTAACCTCAGTACTTTTAGTGAGTTAAGTATGCAATCACTGGTGATCCATTGTCCTTCATCCTCCTGATTACTTAAACATATAATAAAGCCACTGGGCTATTTATGGTGATCAGATACCCTTCTCCCTAGTAAGCATCCCACTGTCATTGCAGGTGATCCTGGGTTACCTGTTCAATGCTTGAGGAACCTGTGATCTTTGGAACAGCAAGAATTCCAAAACTGGGGTATCCTGTAAGTATTGTCCCACCCAGTTTCAAGCAACCAATCAACACACACCCCACTCTAAGCCCATCCCACACTCAAACACCCAATCCACATAAGCCTCACGCTGTTAACCCATCCTAACTACCTCAGTTAACAAACACCTCTTTCAACTGTAGTACAACCAGCTTCAACTTATCACTCCCAACCCTTTCTCTCCCACATCCTATTCTGGTACTTATATATTTACCAAACATTCACCAATGTCACTAATACACTTCACTGTATTATCACTTCTTTTGTTCTCACTATGTTTCATACTTCTACACCTTACACCATTCCATCCTACTCATACAGTACCAAAACCCACCTCCTGTACAGCTATCCAGCTTCCTAAACACAGCTCCTATTCCACAATATCTCCTAGTCTTTATTCCATTGACACAGTATTATTCTTCAAACATACAATCCTATCACATACACAGCTAACTCTACAAACTACACTCTTCATAACTCAATTTAACTTAAGTATAAACTGCTTCAACAACACCACTCAAATAGTACATCCACACTTCCCCAATGTGGAGACATCCACCCCAACCCAGGACCCACTCCAACTACGTTCCCACCTCCCAAACCTCATAAATCCCTAAAGCTCACTACCATTAATAAACAAAGTATCAGAAACAAAATTCCAGAATTTCATGCCTGGATAGCATATTCCAGACCCAACATAATTGCCATAACCGAGACATGGTTAAAACCATATATAAAAGACACATAGTTCCTCCCTCCAGGTTTCTCCTGCCTAAGGTCTGATAGACCCCACAAGAAAGGGGGTAGAGTTGCTCTTCTTTATCCTAACTCTTTCACCATCATTCCTTACCCAAACTGCATTCCCCAATTCTCTGCAGCTGAACTCATCATTGCACATCTAAAACTAAATGATTTCAAAAGTCTTTGCCTGATAGCCATTTACATCCCACCCGGCAGCAATGTTTTTGTCTTAGAAGAAATATTAGCCTGGACCTCAAATAATATCCACAGTAAAACTGTAATCCTTGGGGATGTCAACATAAATTGGCTAGACCATACAAATCCTTCTCCAAATGCTTCCATCAACCTCTATAACTTCACTCAGCTCATAACTGCCATAACCAGGCCTAGCAATAACACTAACAAATGCATGTTACTTGACTGGGTCTTAGTGTCCAATCCCAACAAAATTACATCTGCAGGAACTCTACCTTGCAATATCAGTGACCATCTGCCAGCCTATATAACACGTGCCATCTCCTCAACCTTACATGAGCACCAGTACAGACCCTCTAGATGGCTAACTAACTTCAACCCCATAAACTTCAATGAAACATTAAGCAAAATCAATTGGAGCATTCTAAAGTATTTGCCTCTAGATGAAGCAGTTGAATTTTTCAATTCAACTTTCCTCAGTATACTCAATAGAATGGCCCCCCTCCGGAATAAGAGAATCAAAGCAAATCACACAATTTGGCTTTCTAGGGACACAAACAAACTTATGAATACCAGAGACCGAGCATGGAAAAAAAATGGTATAATAGTAAAAACCCCACAGATCTCCAGCTTTTCAAACAACTCTGCAATCAAGTAAAGTGTCTAGTTATTAATGATAAAAAACAGTACTACTTCCATCTCCAAAACAAACACAACTATAACCCAAAACAGTTCTGGAATTCAGTCTCCACTCTATTAAACCCTGGCACCAAAAGCAATCCTTGCCCAAACCCTGACAAAACCCCTGCTGAACTAGCTACCCTTTTCACCTCCTACTTCATAGACACTATATCAAACTTGCTTCCACCTTTCCTACAGCTACTCACAACAGCAACCCCACTACTACAAACCATACCTCAGAAAAGCCTTTCCACCAGTCTTTCTCCTTCTCTCACATTCTCACTTCCACTATTTCTAAACTCCTGCTAAAACTCAAACCCGGTAGCACTGCCCCAGACAGTTTACCCCCAGAATACCTTCAAATGTCTGCCAAATTCATCAGCTACCCCATAAGCATTCTCATACATAGATATATCCAAGAAGCCTATGTACCATCCATTTGGAAGAAAGCTTATATCATACCCTTACATAAAGGCGGTAATAATTCAGACATCTCAAATTTCCGCCCTATAGTTGTTCTATCTCCTATTTCTAAAATAATGGAAAAATGTATTCAAATTCAACTCATGGATTACCTATCTCAAAAGCAACTACTTTCCACAACTCAGCATGGATTCCGCCCTGGTCATAGTGCTACAATTGCTCTTCTATCCTTCCTAGACACTGTTAACCACAGCCACAATGATGGTAAACTTGTCTCCGCACTCTTTCTTGATATCTCTAAAGCTTTTGACACCATCTCCCATCCTCTCCTCCTTTCTAAGCTCTCACACCTTGACTTGTCCACACCTATTTTTAACTGGTTCACCAGTTACCTCACAAACAGGCAACAATTCACCAAATGGTTGCCATCTTTCTCTCCTTTTCTCATTACGTCTACCAGCGTTCCCCAAGGATCCATCTCAGTATTTTTATTAATGACTTTCACTCCACTCTCACTCATGCATCTGTAGTTCAATACGCGGATGAGTCTACTATTATCTGCTCTGGTAACTCTGAAACCGAACTTCTGACCATCACCCAGAATGCTTTCTCTATTACCAAAACCTGGATGACAAATAATCACCTCGCCCTCAACCCAAATAAAACTAAACTCTTGCTCTTTACGCCCAAAAAAAGTACCACCATTAATAAATCTGATTTCATCATTTTCTCCTCCAACAAGACTGCCTTAGAGGTAGTTTCCCATACTAAGTTACTTGGCATAACCTTAGATGACAACTTAACCTTTGACCAACATATCCACAACACCATCAAAAAAACACACCAAAAACTTGGTACCCTCTACCGACATAAACACTTTTTAAACTACTCTACTAGAAAAACACTCGCCCAAACTTTTCTCCTACCTTCCCTCCTCTGTGGTGCCCCCATTCTGACAAACATCCAATCGTCATTAAAAAATAAAATGGAGAGCTGCTATGACAAAATCGCTAAATCCGTTACTAGAGCAAAATATTCCTCCCACCACTGTCACTCATTACAATCCCTGAACTGGCTAGAACTCCCACAACACCTAACTTACATATTACTATCCACAGCACACAAATTCATCTATAATTCCTCCAAATGCACAGCCCTGGCTTCACTTCTGACTCTTTATCAACCAAACCGTTCGCTAAGATCTGAAAATCAATCACTTATCCAAGTTAAGAGACCTAAACTCCCTTTAGGCCAATACCTTTACTCTTTCACTGTAGCTAAACTCTGGAATTCCCTTCCACCTTCTCTCTGGACTATAAATAATGCCCCATCATTCAAAAAAATCACTCTACCAACATCTCTGCTCTCATTGGCTATGCCCTTGCACCATCCCCAATTCCTCAGTCACCTGATTCACTCTCCCTATTGTGCACTCACCCCTAATCACAGCACAGTGTGCCTCACCCTGCCTCACATGGTAGTACTCACCCTTAGGAAACAAAAAAGAAGGAGTCAGCAGAACATAACCCAATAAAGAATAAACTTTTATTGGTAATAAATCATAATCCAGAAAAACAGCAAAGAATGGTGCACAGACCGGTTTCAGCTGGTTAACTCTACACAGCCTTCCTCAGTGTGAAACTAGCAGATTCAAAGCTGTCATTAAATACACTGCAAAGAAAGATGATTGGATAAACCTAAAGCTTGTCATTTAAACCTGGTGGAAATAAACCACCTAACTTAATAATCCATTTTTTCTCTTTAGAGTTCAGTAAAGAGAGACCATTAAGACTAAGAATCTCAGAGCACATTAGCAACATTAAAAAAGGCAGAATACATAATGCTCCATACAAACATCAGCAAACACATCCCACAGCTACCTTCTTTTTTTACAATTATTGACATTATTCATGGTAAAAAAGTGAATAAAACAGGTTGGCATTCTTTACTGAACTCTAAAGAGAAAAAATGGATTATTAAGTTAGGTGGTTTATTTCCACCAGGTTTAAATGACAAGCTTTAGGTTTATCCAATTATCTTTGTTTGCAGTGTATTTAATGACAGCTTTGAATCTGCTAGTTTCACACTGAGGAAGGCTGTGTAGAGTTAACAAGCCGAAACCGGTCTGTGCACCATTCTTTGCTGTTTTTCTGGATTATGGTTTATTACCAATAAAAGTTTATTCTTTATTGGGTTATGTTCTGCTGGCTCCTTCTTTTTTGTTTCCTTGGATTACCTACTGAGCCGTGCAGTTGCTTCCGTGCATGCTTCATATCTGATACAGTACTCACCCTTAATCATAGCACAGCGTGCCTCCCCCTGCCTCACATGGTAGTACTCACCCCTAATCACAGCACAGTGTGCCTCAACCTGCCTCACATGGTAGTACTCACCCTTAATCACAGCACAGTGTGCCTCACCCTGCCTCACATGGTAGTACTCATCCTTAATCACAGCACAGTGTGCTTCACCCTGCCTCACATGGTAGTACTCACCCTGCCTCACATGGTAGTACTCACCCTTAATCACAGCACAGTGTGCCTCACCCTGCCTCATGTGGTAGTACTCACCCTTAATCACAGCACAGTGTGCCTCACCCTGCCTCACATGGTAGTACTCACCCTTAATCACAGTATAGCATGCCTCACCCTGCCTCACATGGTAGTACTCATCCTTAATCACAGCACAGTGTGCCTCACTCTGCCTCACATGGTAGTACTCACCCTTAATCACAGCACAGTGTGCCTCACCCTGCCTCCCATGGTAGTACTCACCCTTAATCACAGCACAGCGTGCCTCACCCTGCCTCACGTTGTAGTACTCACCCTTAATCAGAGTACAGTGTGCCTCACCCTGCCTCACATGGTAGTACTCACCCTTAATCACAGCACGGTGTGCCTCATCCTGCCTCACATGGTAGTACTCACCCTTAATCACAGCACAGTGTGCCTCACCCTACCTCACATGGTAGTACTCACCCTTAATCAGAGCACAGCGTGTCTCACCCTGCCTCACATGGTAGTACTCACCCTTAATCACAGCACAGCATGCCTCACCCTGCCTCACATGGTAGTATTCACCCTTAATCAGAGCACAGCGTGCCTCACCCTGCCTCACATGGTAGTACTCACCCTTAATCAAAGCACAACGTGCCTCACCCTGCCTCACATGGTAGTACTCACCCTTAATCAGAGCACAGTGTGCCTCACCCTGCCTCACATGGTAGTATTCACCCTTAATCACAGCACAGTGTGCCTCACCCTGCCTCACATGGTAGTACTCATCCTTAATCAGAGCACAGTGTGCCTCACCCTGCCTTACATGGTAGTATTCACCCTTAATCACAGCACAGTGTGCCTCACCCTGCCTCACATGGTAGTATTCACCCTTAATCACAGAACAGTGTGCCTCACCCTGCCTCACATGGTAGTACTCACCCTTAATCACAGCACAGTGTGCCTCACCCTGCCTCACGTGGTAGTACTCACCCTTAATCAGAGCACAGTGTGCCTCACCCTGCCTCACATGGTAGTATTCACCCTTAATCAGAGCACAGTGTGCCTCACCCTGCCTCACATGGTAGTATTCACCCTTAATCACAGCACAGTGTGCCTCACCCTGCCTCACATGGTAGTATTCACCATTAATCACATCACAGTGTGCCTCACCCTGCCTCACATGGTAGTACTCACCCTTAATCACAGCACAGTGTGCCTCACTCTGCCTCACATGGTAGTACTCACCCTTAATCACAGCACAGTGTGCCTCACCCTGCCTCACGTGGTAGTACTCAACCTTAATCACAGCACAGTGTGCCTCACCCTGCCTCACGTGGTAGTACTCACCCTTAATCACAGCACAGTGTGCCTCACCCTGCCTCACGTGGTAGTACTCACCCTTAATCACAGCACAGTGTGCCTCACCCTGCCTCACATGGTAGTACTCACCCTTAATCACAGCACAGTGTGCCTCACCGTGCCTCACGTGGTAGTACTCACCCTTAATCACAGCACAGTGTGCCTCACCCTGCCTCACGTGGTAGTACTCAACCTTAATCACAGCACAGTGTGCCTCACCCTGCCTCACGTGGTAGTACTCACCCTTAATCACAGCACAGTGTGCCTCACCCTGCCTCACATGGTAGTACTCACCCTTAATTACAGCACGCAGATGATGTTAGTAGTGCTATTATTACCAGGAGGTAGGTAGATACAGATGATGTTAGTAGTGCTATTATTACCAGGGGGTAGGTAGATACCGATGATGTTAGTAGTGCTATTATTACCAGGAGGTCGGTAGATACAGATGATGTTAGTAGTGCTATTATTACCAGGAGGTAGGTAGATACAGATGATGTTAGTAGTGCTATTATTACCAGGAGGTAGGTAGATACCGATGATGTTAGTAGTGCTATTATTACCAGGAGGTAGGTAGATACCGATGATGTTAGTAATGCTATTATTACCAGGAGGTAGGTGGATACCGATGATGTTAGTAGTGCTATTATTACCAGGAGGTAGGTAGATACAGATGATGTTAGTAGTGCTATTATTACCAGGAGGTAGGTAGATACCGATGATGTTAGTAGTGCTATTATTACCAGGAGGTAGGTAGATACAGATGATGTTAGTAGTGCTATTATTACCAGGAGGTAGGTAGATACAGATGATGTTAGTAGTGCTATCATTACCAGGAGGTAGGTAGATACCGATGATGTTAGTAGTGCTATTATTACCAGGAGGTAGGTAGATACCGATGATGTTAGTAGTGCTATTATTACCAGGAGGTAGGTAGATACCAATGATGTTAGCAGTGCTATTATTACCAGGAGGTAGGTAGATACCGATGATGTTAGTAGTGCTATTATTACCAGGAGGTAGGTAGATACCGATGATGTTAGTAGTGCTATTATTACCAGGAGGTAGGTAGATACAGATGATGTTAGTAGTGCTATTATTACCAGGAGGTAGGTAGATACAGATGATGTTAGTAGTGCTATTATTACCAGGAGGTAGGTAGATACCGATGATGTTAGTAGTGCTATTATTACCAGGAGGTAGGTAGATACAGATGATGTTAGTAGTGCTATTATTACCAGGAGGTAGGTAAATACCGATGATGTTAGTAGTGCTATTATTACCAGGAGGTAGGTAGATACAGATGATGTTTGTAGTGCTATTATTACCAGGAGGTAGGTAGATACGATGATGTTAGTAGTGCTATTATTACCAGGAGGTAGGTAGATACCGATGATGTTAGTAGTGCTATTATTACCAGGAGGTAGGTAGATACAGATGATGTTAGTAGTGCTATTATTACCAGGAGGTAGGTAGATACCGATGATGTTAGTAGTGCTATTATTACCAGGAGGTAGGTAGATACCGATGATGTTAGTAGTGCTATTATTACCAGGAGGTAGGTAGATACAGATGATGTTAGTAGTGCTATTATTACCAGGAGGTAGGTAGATACAGATGATGTTAGTAGTGCTATTATTACCAGGGGGTAGGTAGATACCAATGATGTTAGTAGTGCTATTATTACCAGGAGGTAGGTAGATACAGATGATGTTAGTAGTGCTATTATTACCAGGAGGTAGGTAGATACCGATGATGTTAGTAGTGCTATTATTACCAGGAGGTAGGTAGATACAGATGATGTTAGTAGTGCTATTATTACCAGGAGGTAGGTAGATACAGATGATGTTAGTAGTGCTATTATTACCAGGAGGTAGGTAGATACCGATGATGTTAGTAGTGCTATTATTACCAGGAGGTAGGAAGATACAGATGATGTTAGTAGTGCTATTATTACCAGGAGGTAGGTAGATACAGATGATGTTAGTAGTGCTATTATTACCAGGGAGTAGGTAGATACCGATGATGTTAGTAGTGCTATTATTACCAGGAGGTAGGTAGATACAGATGATGTTAGTAGTGCTATTATTACCAGGAGGTAGGTAGATACAGATGATGTTAGTAGTGCTATTATTACCAGGGGGTAGATAGATACGATGATGTTAGTAGTGCTATTATTACCAGGAGGTAGGTAGATACCGATGATGTTAGTAGTGCTATTATTACCAGGAGGTAGGTAGATACCGATGATGTTAGTAGTGCTATTATTACCAGGAGGTAGGTAGATACAGATGATGTTAGTAGTGCTATTATTACCAGGAGGTAGGTAGATACCGATGATGTTAGTAGTGCTATTATTACCAGGAGGTAGGTAGATACAGATGATGTTAGTAGTGCTATTATTACCAGGAGGTAGGTAGATACCGATGATGTTAGTAGTGCTATTATTACCAGGAGGTAGGTAGATACAGATGATGTTAGTAGTGCTATTATTACCAGGAGGTAGGTAGATACGATGATGTTAGTAGTGCTATTATTACCAGGAGGTAGGTAGATACAGATGATGTTAGTAGTGCTATTATTACCAGGAGGTAGGTAGATACAGATGATGTTAGTAGTGCTATTATTACCAGGAGGTAGGTAGATACAGATGATGTTAGTAGTGCTATTATTACCAGGAGGTAGGTAGATACAGATGATGTTAGTAGTGCTATTATTACCAGGAGGTAGGTAGATACAGATGATGTTAGTAGCGCTATTATTACCAGGAGGTAGGTAGATACAGATGATGTTAGTAGTGCTATAATTACCAGGAGGTAGGTAGATACAGATGATGTTAGTAGTGCTATTATTACCAGGAGGTAGGTAGATACAGATGATGTTAGTAGTGCTATTATTACCAGGAGGTAGGTAGATACAGATGATGTTAGTAGTGCTATTATTACCAGGAGGTAGGTAGATACAGATGATGTTAGTAGTGCTATTATTACCAGGAGGTAGGTAGATACAGATGATGTTAGTAGTGCTATTATTACCAGGAGGTAGGTAGATACAGATGATGTTAGTAGTGCTATTATTACCAGGAGGTAGGTAGATACAGATGATGTTAGTAGTGCTATTATTACCAGGAGGTAGGTAGATACCGATGATGTTAGTAGTGCTATTATTACCAGGAGGTAGGTAGATACAGATGATGTTAGTAGTGCTATTATTACCAGGAGGTAGGTAGATACAGATGATGTTAGTAGTGCTATTATTACCAGGAGGTAGGTAGATACCGATGATGTTAGTAGTGCTATTATTACCAGGAGGTAGGTAGATACAGATGATGTTAGTAGTGCTATTATTACCAGGAGGTAGGTAGATACAGATGATGTTAGTAGTGCTATTATTACCAGGAGGTAGGTAGATACAGATGATGTTAGTAGTGCTATTATTACCAGGAGGTAGGTAGATACCGATGATGTTAGTAGTGCTATTATTACCAGGAGGTAGGTAGATACAGATGATGTTAGTAGTGCTATTATTACCAGGAGGTAGGTAGATACAGATGATGTTAGTAGTGCTATTATTACCAGGAGGTAGGTAGATACAGATGATGTTAGTAGTGCTATTATTACCAGGAGGTAGGTAGATACAGATGATGTTAGTAGTGCTATTATTACCAGGAGGTAGGTAGATACAGATGATGTTAGTAGTGCTATTATTACCAGGAGGTAGGTAGATACAGATGATGTTAGTAGTGCTATTATTACCAGGAGGTAGGTAGATACAGATGATGTTAGTAGTGCTATTATTACCAGGAGGTAGGTAGATACCGATGATGTTAGTAGTGCTATTATTACCAGGAGGTAGGTAGATACAGATGATGTTAGTAGTGCTATTATTACCAGGAGGTAGGTAGATACAGATGATGTTAGTAGTGCTATTATTACCAGGAGGTAGGTAGATACAGATGATGTTAGTAGTGCTATTATTACCAGGAGGTAGGTAGATACAGATGATGTTAGTAGTGCTATTATTACCAGGAGGTAGGTAGATACAGATGATGTTAGTAGTGCTATTATTACCAGGAGGTAGGTAGATACAGATGATGTTAGTAGTGCTATTATTACCAGGAGGTAGGTAGATACAGATGATGTTAGTAGTGCTATTATTACCAGGAGGTAGGTAGATACAGATGATGTTAGTAGTGCTATTATTACCAGGAGGTAGGTAGATACCGATGATGTTAGTAGTGCTATTATTACCAGGAGGTAGGTAGATACAGATGATGTTAGTAGTGCTATTATTACCAGGAGGTAGGTAGATACAGATGATGTTAGTAGCGCTATTATTACCAGGAGGTAGGTAGATACAGATGATGTTAGTAGTGCTATTATTACCAGGAGGTAGGTAGATACAGATGATGTTAGTAGTGCTATTATTACCAGGAGGTAGGTAGATACAGATGATGTTAGTAGTGCTATTATTACCAGGAGGTAGGTAGATACAGATGATGTTCTTAGTGCTATTATTACCAGGAGGTAGGTAGATACAGATGATGTTAGTAGTGCTATTATTACCAGGAGGTAGGTAGATACAGATGATGTTAGTAGTGCTATTATTACCAGGAGGTAGGTAGATACAGATGATGTTAGTAGTGCTATTATTACCAGGAGGTAGGTAGATACAGATGATGTTAGTAGTGCTATTATTACCAGGAGGTAGGTAGATACAGATGATGTTAGTAGTGCTATTATTACCAGGAGGTAGGTAGATACAGATGATGTTAGTAGTGCTATTATTACCAGGAGGTAGGTAGATACCGATGATGTTAGTAGTGCTATTATTACCAGGAGGTAGGTAGATACAGATGATGTTAGTAGTGCTATTATTACCAGGAGGTAGGTAGATACAGATGATGTTAGTAGTGCTATTATTACCAGGAGGTAGGTAGATACAGATGATGTTAGTAGTGCTATTATTACCAGGAGGTAGGTAGATACAGATGATGTTAGTAGTGCTATTATTACCAGGAGGTAGGTAGATACAGATGATGTTAGTAGTGCTATTATTACCAGGAGGTAGGTAGATACAGATAATGTTAGTAGTGCTATTATTACCAGGAGGTAGGTAGATACAGATGATGTTAGTAGTGCTATTATTACCAGGAGGTAGGTAGATACAGATGATGTTAGTAGTGCTATTATTACCAGGAGGTAGGTAGATACAGATGATGTTAGTAGTGCTATTATTACCAGGAGGTAGGTAGATACAGATGATGTTAGTAGTGCTATTATTACCAGGAGGTAGGTAGATACAGATGATGTTAGTAGTGCTATTATTACCAGGAGGTAGGTAGATACAGATGATGTTAGTAGTGCTATTATTACCAGGAGGTCGGTAGATACAGATGATGTTAGTAGTGCTATTATTACCAGGAGGTAGGTAGATACAGATGATGTTAGTAGTGCTATTATTACCAGGAGGTAGGTAGATACAGATGATGTTAGTAGTGCTATTATTACCAGGAGCTAGGTAGATACAGATGATGTTAGTAGTGCTATTATTACCAGGAGGTAGGTAGATACAGATGATCTTAGTAGTCCTATTATTAGCAGGACGTAGGTAGATACAGATGATGTTAGTAGTGCTATTATTACCAGGAGGTAGGTAGATACAGATGATGTTAGTAGTGCTATTATTACCAGGAGGTAGGTAGATACCGATGATGTTAGTAGTGCTATTATTACCAGGAGGTAGGTAGATACAGATGATGTTAGTAGTGCTATTATTACCAGGAGGTAGGTAGATACAGATGATGTTAGTAGTGCTATTATTACCAGGAGGTAGGTAGATACAGATGATGTTAGTAGTGCTATTATTACCAGGAGGTAGGTAGATACAGATGATGTTAGTAGTGCTATTATTACCAGGAGGTAGGTAG
Source organism: Protopterus annectens (assembly GCF_019279795.1). NCBI lineage: Eukaryota > Metazoa > Chordata > Ceratodontiformes > Protopteridae > Protopterus > Protopterus annectens. The sequence continues at coordinate 1,818,117,207 of NC_056732.1, forward strand.
ATACAGATGATGTTAGTAGTGCTATTATTACCAGGAGGTAGGTAGATACCGATGATGTTAGTAGTGCTATTATTACCAGGAGGTAGGTAGATACAGATGATGTTAGTAGTGCTATTATTACCAGGAGGTAGGTAGATACAGATGATGTTAGTAGTGCTATTATTACCAGGAGGTAGGTAGATACTGATGATGTTAGTAGTGCTATTATTACCAGGAGGTAGGTAGATACAGATGATGTTAGTAGTGCTATTATTACCAGGAGGTAGGTAGATACAGATGATGTTAGTAGTGCTATTATTACCAGGAGGTATGTAGATACAGATGATGTTAGTAGTGCTATTATTACCAGGAGGTAGGTAGATACAGATGATGTTAGTAGTGCTATTATTACCAGGAGGTAGGTAGATACAGATGATGTTAGTAGTGCTATTATTACCAGGAGGTAGGTAGATACAGATGATGTTAGTAGTGCTATTACCAGGAGGTAGGTAGATACAGATGATGTTAGTAGTGCTATTATTACCAGGAGGTAGGTAGATACAGATGATGTTAGTAGTGCTATTATTACCAGGAGGTAGGTAGATACAGATGATGTTAGTAGTGCTATTATTACCAGGAGGTAGGTAGATACAGATGATGTTAGTAGTGCTATTATTACCAGGAGGTAGGTAGATACAGATGATGTTAGTAGTGCTATTATTACCAGGAGGTAGGTAGATACCGATGATGTTAGTAGTGCTATTATTACCAGGAGGTAGGTAGATACAGATGATGTTAGTAGTGCTATTATTACCAGGAGGTAGGTAGATACCGATGATGTTAGTAGTGCTATTATTACCAGGAGGTAGGTAGATACAGATGATGTTAGTAGTGCTATTATTACCAGGAGGTAGGTAGATACAGATGATGTTAGTAGTGCTATTATTACCAGGAGGTAGGTAGATACAGATGATGTTAGTAGTGCTATTATTACCAGGAGGTAGGTAGATACCGATGATGTTAGTAGTGCTATTATTACCAGGAGGTAGGTAGATACAGATGATGTTAGTAGTGCTATTATTACCAGGAGCTAGGTAGATACAGATGATGTTAGTAGTGCTATTATTACCAGGAGGTAGGTAGATACAGATGATGTTAGTAGTGCTATTATTACCAGGAGGTAGGTAGATACAGATGATGTTAGTAGTGCTATTATTAGCAGGAGGTAGGTAGATACAGATGATGTTAGTAGTGCTATTATTACCAGGAGGTAGGTAGATACAGATGATGTTAGTAGTGCTATTATTACCAGGAGGTAGGTAGATACAGATGATGTTAGTAGTGCTATTATTACCAGGAGGTAGGTAGATACAGATGATGTTAGTAGTGCTATTATTACCAGGAGGTAGGTAGATACATGATGTTAGTAGTGCTATTATTACCAGGAGGTAGGTAGATACAGATGATGTTAGTAGTGCTGTTATTACCAGGAGGTAGGTAGATACAGATGATGTTAGTAGTGCTATTATTACCAGGAGGTAGGTAGATACCGATGATGTTAGTAGTGCTATTATTACCAGGAGGTAGGTAGATACAGATGATGTTAGTAGTGCTATTATTACCAGGAGGTAGGTAGATACAGATGATGTTAGTAGTGCTATTATTACCAGGAGGTAGGTAGATACGATGATGTTAGTAGTGCTATTATTACCAGGAGGTAGGTAGATACAGATGATGTTAGTAGTGCTATTATTACCAGGAGGTAGGTAGATACAGATGATGTTAGTAGTGCTATTATTACCAGGAGGTAGGTAGATACAGATGATGTTAGTAGTGCTATTATTACCAGGAGGTAGGTAGATACAGATGATGTTAGTAGTGCTATTATTACCAGGAGGTAGGTAGATACAGATGATGTTAGTAGTGCTATTATTACCAGGAGGTAGGTAGATACAGATGATGTTAGTAGTGCTATTATTACCAGGAGGTAGGTAGATACAGATGATGTTAGTAGTGCTATTATTACCAGGAGGTAGGTAGATACAGATGATGTTAGTAGTGCTATTATTACCAGGAGGTAGGTAGATACAGATGATGTTAGTAGTGCTATTATTACCAGGAGGTAGGTAGATACCGATGATGTTAGTAGTGCTATTATTACCAGGAGGTAGGTAGATACAGATGATGTTAGTAGTGCTATTATTACCAGGAGGTAGGTAGATACAGATGATGTTAGTAGTGCTATTATTACCAGGAGGTAGGTAGATACAGATGATGTTAGTAGTGCTATTATTACCAGGAGGTAGGTAGATACAGATGATGTTAGTAGTGCTATTATTACCAGGAGCTAGGTAGATACAGATGATGTTAGTAGTGCTATTATTACCAGGAGGTAGGTAGATACAGATGATGTTAGTAGTGCTATTATTACCAGGAGGTAGGTAGATACAGATGATGTTAGTAGTGCTATTATTACCAGGAGGTAGGTAGATACAGATGATGTTAGTAGTGCTATTATTACCAGGAGGTAGGTAGATACAGATGATGTTAGTAGTGCTATTATTACCAGGAGGTAGGTAGATACCGATGATGTTAGTAGTGCTATTATTACCAGGAGGTAGGTAGATACAGATGATGTTAGTAGTGCTATTATTACCAGGAGGTAGGTAGATACAGATGATGTTAGTAGCGCTATTATTACCAGGAGGTAGGTAGATACAGATGATGTTAGTAGTGCTATTATTACCAGGAGGTAGGTAGATACAGATGATGTTAGTAGTGCTATTATTACCAGGAGGTAGGTAGATACAGATGATGTTAGTAGTGCTATTATTACCAGGAGGTAGGTAGATAAAGATGATGTTAGTAGTGCTATTATTACCAGGAGGTAGGTAGATACAGATGATGTTAGTAGTGCTATTATTACCAGGAGGTAGGTAGATACAGATGATGTTAGTAGCGCTATTATTACCAGGAGGTAGGTAGATACCGATGATGTTAGTAGTGCTATTATTACCAGGAGGTAGGTAGATACAGATGATGTTAGTAGTGCTATTATTACCAGGAGGTAGGTAGATACAGATGATGTTAGTAGTGCTATTATTACCAGGAGGTAGGTAGATACAGATGATGTTAGTAGCGCTATTATTACCAGGAGGTAGGTAGATACAGATGATGTTAGTAGTGCTATTATTACCAGGAGGTAGGTAGATACAGATGATGTTAGTAGTGCTATTATTACCAGGAGGTAGGTAGATAAAGATGATGTGAGTAGTGCTATTATTACCAGAAGGTAGGTAGATACAGATGATGTTAGTAGTGCTATTATTACCAGGTGGTAGGAAGATACAGATGATGTTAGTAGTGCTATTATTACCAGGAGGTAGGTAGATACAGATGATGTTAGTAGTGCTATTATTACCAGGAGGTAGGTAGATACAGATGATGTTAGTAGTGCTATTATTACCAGGAGGTAGGTAGATACAGATGATGTTAGTAGTGCTATTATTACCAGGAGGTAGGTAGATACCGATGATGTTAGTAGTGCTATTATTACCAGGAGGTAGGTAGATACAGATGATGTTAGTAGTGCTATTATTACCAGGAGGTAGGTAGATACCGATGATGTTAGTAGTGCTATTATTACCAGGAGGTAGGTAGATACCGATGATGTTAGTAGTGCTATTATTACCAGGAGGTAGGTAGATACAGATGATGTTAGTAGTGCTATTATTACCAGGAGGTAGGTAGATACAGATGATGTTAGTAGTGCTATTATTACCAGGAGGTAGGTAGATACCGATGATGTTAGTAGTGCTATTATTACCAGGAGGTAGGTAGATACAGATGATGTTAGTAGTGCTATTATTACCAGGAGGTAGGTAGATACGATGATGTTAGTAGTGCTATTATTACCAGGAGGTAGGTAGATACAGATGATGTTAGTAGTGCTATTATTACCAGGAGGTAGGTAGATACCGATGATGTTAGTAGTGCTATTATTACCAGGAGGTAGGTAGATACAGATGATGTTAGTAGTGCTATTATTACCAGGAGGTAGGTAGATACAGATGATGTTAGTAGTGCTATTATTACCAGGAGGTAGGTAGATACAGATGATGTTAGTAGTGCTATTATTACCAGGAGGTAGGTAGATACAGATGATGTTAGTAGTGCTATTATTACCAGGTAGGTGGAAACCGATGATGTTAGTAGTGCTATTATTACCAGGAGGTAGGTAGATACAGATGATGTTAGTAGTGCTATTATTACCAGGAGGTAGGTAGATACCGATGATGTTAGTAGTGCTATTATTACCAGGAGGTAGGTAGATACCGATGATGTTAGTAGTGCTATTATTACCAGGAGGTAGGTAGATACAGATGATGTTAGTAGTGCTATTATTACCAGGAGGTAGGTAGATAAGGTGGATGTTGGTAGTGCAATAATTACCAGGAGGTAGGTAGATACGGTGGATGTTAGTAGTGCTATTATTACCAGGAGGTAGGTAGATACAGATGATGTTAGTAGTGCTATTATTACCAGGAGGTAGGTAGATACCGATGATGTTAGTAGTGCTATTATTACCAGGAGGTAGGTAGATACAGATGATGTTAGTAGTGCTATTATTACCAGGAGGTAGGTAGATACAGATGATGTTAGTAGTGCTATTATTACCAGGAGGTAGGTAGATACAGATGATGTTAGTAGTGCTATTATTACCAGGAGGTAGGTAGATACAGATGATGTTAGTAGTGCTATTATTACCAGGAGGTAGGTAGATACAGATGATGTTAGTAGTGCTATTATTACCAGGAGGTAGGTAGATACAGATGATGTTAGTAGTGCTATTATTACCAGGAGGTAGGTAGATACAGATGATGTTAGTAGTGCTATTATTACCAGGAGGTAGGTAGATACAGATGATGTTAGTAGTGCTATTATTACCAGGAGGTAGGTAGATACCGATGATGTTAGTAGTGCTATTATTACCAGGAGGTAGGTAGATACAGATGATGTTAGTAGTGCTATTATTACCAGGAGGTAGGTAGATACAGATGATGTTAGTAGTGCTATTATTACCAGGAGGTAGGTAGAGACAGATGATGTTAGTAGTGCTATTATTACCAGGAGGTAGGTAGATACAGATGATGTTAGTAGTGCTATTATTACCAGGAGGTAGGTAGATACAGATGATGTTAGTAGTGCTATTATTACCAGGAGGTAGGTAGATACAGATGATGTTAGTAGTGCTATTATTACCAGGAGGTAGGTAGATACAGATGATGTTAGTAGTTAGTAGCGCTATTATTACCAGGAGGTAGGTAGATACCGATGATGTTAGTAGTGCTATTATTACCAGGAGGTAGGTAGATACAGATGATGTTAGTAGTGCTATTATTACCAGGAGGTAGGTAGATACAGATGATGTTAGTAGTGCTATTATTACCAGGAGGTAGGTAGATACAGATGATGTTAGTAGTGCTATTATTACCAGGGGCTAGGTAGATACAGATGATGTTAATAGTGCTATTATTACCAGGGGGTAGGTAGATACAGATGATGTTAGCAGTGCTATTATTACCAGGAGGTAGGTAGATACAGATGATGTTAGCAGTGCTATTATTACCAGGAGGCAGGTAGATACAGATGATGTTAGTAGTGCTATTATTACCAGGAGGTAGGTAGATACAGATGATGTTAGTAGTGCTATTATTACCAGGAGGTAGGTAGATACAGATGATGTTAGTAGTGCTATTATTACCAGGAGGTAGGTAGATACCGATGATGTTAGTAGTGCTATTATTACCAGGAGGTAGGTAGATACAGATGATGTTAGTAGTGCTATTATTACCAGGAGGTAGGTAGATACAGATGATGTTAGTAGTGCTATTATTACCAGGAGGTAGGTAGATACCGATGATGTTAGTAGTGCTATTATTACCAGGAGGTAGGTAGATACAGATGATGTTAGTAGTGCTATTATTACCAGGAGGTAGGTAGATACAGATGATGTTAGTAGTGCTATTATTACCAGGAGGTAGGTAGATACAGATGATGTTAGTAGTGCTATTATTACCAGGAGGTAGGTAGATACAGATGATGTTAGTAGTGCTATTATTACCAGGAGGTAGGTAGATACAGATGATGTTAGTAGTGCTATTATTACCAGGAGGTAGGTAGATACCGATGATGTTAGTAGTGCTATTATTACCAGGAGGTAGGTAGATATAAGATGATGTTAGTAGTGCTATTATTACCAGGAGGTAGGTAGATACAGATGATGTTAGTAGTGCTATTATTACCAGGAGGTAGGTAGATACAGATGATGTTAGTAGTGCTATTACCAGGAGGTAGGTAGATACAGATGATGTTAGTAGTGCTATTATTACCAGTAGGTCGGTAGATACAGATGATGTTAGTAGTGCTATTATTACCAGGAGTTAGGTAGATACAGATGATGTTAGTAGTGCTATTATTACCAGGAGGTAGGTAGATGCAGATGATGTTAGTAGTGCTATTATTACCAGGAGGTAGGTAGATACCGATGATGTTAGTAGTGCTATTATTACCAGGAGGTAGGTAGATACAGATGATGTTAGTAGTGCTATTATTACCAGGAGGTAGGTAGATACAGATGATGTTAGTAGTGCTATTATTACCAGGAGGTAGGTAGATACCGATGATGTTAGTAGTGCTATTATTACCAGGAGGTAGGTAGATACAGATGATGTTAGTAGTGCTATTATTACCAGGAGGTAGGTAGATACAGATGATGTTAGTAGTGCTATTATTACCAGGGGGTAGGTAGATACAGATGATGTTAGTAGTGCTATTATTACCAGGAGGTAGGTAGATACAGATGATGTTAGTAGTGCTATTATTACCAGGAGGTAGGTAGATACCGATGATGTTAGTAGTGCTATTATTACCAGGAGGTAGGTAGATACAGATGATGTTAGTAGTGCTATTATTACCAGGAGGTAGGTAGATACAGATGATGTTAGTAGTGCTATTATTACCAGGAGGTAGGTAGATACAGATGATGTTAGTAGTGCTATTATTACCAGGAGGTAGGTAGATACAGATGATGTTAGTAGTGCTATTATTACCAGGAGGTAGGTAGATACAGATGATGTTAGTAGTGCTATTATTACCAGGAGGTAGGTAGATACAGATGATGTTAGTAGTGCTATTATTACCAGGAGGTAGATACAGATGATGTTAGTATGCTATTATTACCAGGAGGTAGGTAGATACAGATGATGTTAGTAGTGCTATTATTACCAGGAGGTAGGTAGATACCGATGATGTTAGTAGTGCTATTATTACCAGGAGGTAGGTAGATACAGATGATGTTAGTAGTGCTATTATTACCAGGAGGTAGGTAGATACAGATGATGTTAGTAGTGCTATTATTACCAGGAGGTAGGTAGATACCGATGATGTTAGTAGTGCTATTATTACCAGGAGGTAGGTAGATACAGATGATGTTAGTAGTGCTATTATTACCAGGAGGTAGGTAGATACAGATGATGTTAGTAGTGCTATTATTACCAGGAGGTAGGTAGATACGATGATGTTAGTAGTGCTATTATTACCAGGAGGTAGGTAGATACCGATGATGTTAGTAGTGCTATTATTACCAGGAGGTAGGTAGATACAGATGATGTTAGTAGTGCTATTATTACCAGGAGGTAGGTAGATACCGATGATGTTAGTAGTGTTATTATAACCAGGAGGTAGATACAGATGATGTTAGTAGTGCTATTATTACCAGGAGGTAGGTAGATACCGATGATGTTAGTAGTGCTATTATTACCAGGAGGTAGGTAGATACAGATGATGTTAGTAGTGCTATTATTACCACGATGGAGGTAGATACAGATGATGTTAGTAGTGCTATTATTACCAGGAGGTAGGTAGATACAGATGATGTTAGTAGTGCTATTATTACCAGGAGGTAGGTAGATACCGATGATGTTAGTAGTGCTATTATTACCAGGAGGTAGGTAGATACCGATGATGTTAGTAGTGCTATTATTACCAGGAGGTAGGTAGATACAGATGATGTTAGTAGTGCTATTATTACCAGGAGGTAGGTAGATACCGATGATGTTAGTAGTGCTGTTATTACCAGGAGGTAGGTAGATACTGATGATGTTAGTAGTGCTATTATTACCAGGAGGTAGGTAGATACAGATGATGTTAGTAGTGCTATTATTACCAGGAGGTAGGTAGATACAGATGATGTTAGTAGTGCTATTATTACCAGGAGGTAGGTAGATACCGATGATGTTAGTAGTGCTATTATTACCAGGAGGTAGGTAGATACAGATGATGTTAGTAGTGCTATTATTACCAGGAGGTAGGTAGATACAGATGATGTTAGTAGTGCTATTATTACCAGGAGGTAGGTAGATACAGATGATGTTAGTAGTGCTATTATTACCAGGAGGTAGGTAGATACAGATGATGTTAGTAGTGCTATTATTACCAGTAGGTCGGTAGATACAGATGATGTTAGTAGTGCTATTATTACCAGGAGTTAGGTAGATACAGATGATGTTAGTAGTGCTATTATTACCAGGAGGTAGGTAGATACGATGATGTTAGTAGTGCTATTATTACCAGGAGGTAGGTCGATACAGATGATGTTAGTAGTGCTATTATTACCAGGAGGTAGGTAGATACAGATGATGTTAGTAGTGCTATTATTACCAGGAGGTAGGTAGATACAGATGATGTTAGTAGTGCTATTATTACCAGGAGGTAGGTAGATACAGATGATGTTAGTAGTGCTATTATTACCAGGAGGTAGGTAGATACCGATGATGTTAGTAGTGCTATTATTACCAGGAGGTAGGTAGATACAGATGATGTTAGTAGTGCTATTATTACCAGGTGGAGGTAGGTAGATACAGATGATGTTAGTAGTGCTGTTATTACCAGGAGGTAGGTAGATACAGATGATGTTAGTAGTGCTATTATTACCAGGAGGTAGGTAGATACAGATGATGTTAGTAGTGCTATTATTACCAGGAGGTAGGTAGGTACGATGATGTTAGTAGTGCTATTATTACCAGGAGGGTAGGTAGATACAGATGATCTTAATAGTGCTATTATTACCAGGGGGTAGGTAGATACAGATGATGTTAGCAGTGCTATTATTACCAGGAGGTAGGTAGATACAGATGATGTTAGTAGTGCTATTATTACCAGGAGGTAGGTAGATACAGATGATGTTAGTAGTGCCATTATTACCAGGAGGTAGGTAGATACAGATGATGTTAGTAGTGCTATTATTACCAGGAGGTAGGTAGATACCGATGATGTTAGTAGTGCTATTATTACCAGGAGGTAGGTAGATACAGATGATGTTAGTAGTGCTATTATTACCAGGAGGTAGGTAGATACAGATGATGTTAGTAGTGCTATTATTACCAGGAGGTAGGTAGATACAGATGATGTTAGTAGTGCTATTATTACCAGGAGGTAGGTAGATACAGATGATGTTAGTAGTGCTATTATTACCAGGAGGTAGGTAGATACAGATGATGTTAGTAGTGCTATTATTACCAGGAGGTAGGTAGATACAGATGATGTTAGTAGTGCTATTATTACCAGGAGGTAGGTAGATACAGATGATGTTAGTAGTGCTATTATTACCAGGAGGTAGGTAGATACAGATGATGTTAGTAGTGCTATTATTACCAGGAGGTAGGTAGATACAGATGATGTTAGTAGTGCTATTATTACCAGGAGGTAGCTAGATACAGATGATGTTAGTAGTGCTATTATTACCAGGAGGTAGGTAGATAGGGATGATCTTAGTAGTGCTATTATTACCAGGAGGTAGGAAGATACAGATGATGTTAGTAGTGCTATTATTACCAGGAGGTAGGTAGATACAGATGATGTTAGTAGTGCTATTATTACCAGGAGGTAGGTAGATACAGATGATGTTAGTAGTGCTATTATTACCAGGGTAGGTAGATACAGATGATGTTAGTAGTGCTATTATTACCAGGAGGCAGGTAGATACAGATGATGTTAGTAGTGCTATTATTACCAGGAGGTAGGTAGATACAGATGATGTTAGTAGTGCTATTATTACCAGGAGGTAGGTAGATACAGATGATGTTAGTAGTGCTATTATTACCAGGAGGTAGGTAGATACAGATGATGTTAGTAGTGCTATTATTACCAGGAGGTAGGTAGAAACAGATGATGTTAGTAGTGCTATTATTACCAGGAGGTAGGTAGATACCGATGATGTTAGTAGTGCTATTATTACCAGGTGGTAGGTAGATACAGATGATGTTAGTAGTGCTATTATTACCAGGAGGTAGGTAGATACAGATGATGTTAGTAGTGCTATTATTACCAGGAGGTAGGTAGATACAGATGATGTTAGTAGTGCTATTATTACCAGGAGGTAGGTAGATACAGATGATGTTAGTAGTGCTATTATTACCAGGAGGTAGGTAGATACAGATGATGTTAGTAGTGCTATTATTACCAGGAGGTAGGTAGATACAGATGATGTTAGTAGTGCTATTATTACCAGGAGGTAGGTAGATACCGATGATGTTAGTAGTGCTATTATTACCAGGAGGTAGGTAGATACAGATGATGTTAGTAGTGCTATTATTACCAGGAGGTAGGTAGATACAGATGATGTTAGTAGTGCTATTATTACCAGGAGGTAGGTAGATACAGATGATGTTAGTAGTGCTATTATTACCAGGAGGTAGGTAGATACAGATGATGTTAGTAGTGCTATTATTACCAGGAGGTAGGTAGATACAGATGATGTTAGTAGTGCTATTATTACCAGGAGGTAGGTAGATACAGATGATGTTAGTAGTGCTATTATTACCAGGAGGTAGGTAGATACAGATGATGTTAGTAGTGCTATTATTACCAGGAGGTAGGTAGATACAGATGATGTTAGTAGTGCTATTATTACCAGGAGGTAGGTAGATACAGATGATGTTAGTAGTGCTATTATTACCAGGAGGTAGGTAGATACAGATGATGTTAGTAGTGCTATTATTACCAGGAGGTAGGTAGATACAGATGATGTTAGTAGTGCTATTATTACCAGGAGGTAGGTAGATACAGATGATGTTAGTAGTGCTATTATTACCAGGAGGTAGGTAGATACAGATGATGTTAGTAGTGCTATTATTACCAGGAGGTAGGTAGATACCGATGATGTTAGTAGTGCTATTATTACCAGGAGGTAGGTAGATACAGATGATGTTAGTAGTGCTATTATTACCAGGAGGTAGGTAGATACCGATGATGTTAGTAGTGCTATTATTACCAGGAGGTAGGTAGATACAGATGATGTTAGTAGTGCTATTATTACCAGGAGGTAGGTAGATACCGATGATGTTAGTAGTGCTATTATTACCAGGAGGTAGGTAGATACAGATGATGTTAGTAGTGCTATTATTACCAGGAGGTAGGTAGATACAGATGATGTTAGTAGTGCTATTATTACCAGGAGGTAGGTAGATACCGATGATGTTAGTAGTGCTATTATTACCAGGAGGTAGGTAGATACAGATGATGTTAGTAGTGCTATTATTACCAGGAGGTAGGTAGATACAGATGATGTTAGTAGTGCTATTATTACCAGGAGGTAGGTAGATACAGATGATGTTAGTAGTGCTATTATTACCAGGAGGTAGGTAGATACCGATGATGTTAGTAGTGCTATTATTACCAGGAGGTAGGTAGATACAGATGATGTTAGTAGTGCTATTATTACCAGGAGGTAGGTAGATACAGATGATGTTAGTAGTGCTATTATTACCAGGAGGTAGGTAGATACAGATGATGTTAGTAGTGCTATTATTACCAGGAGGTAGGTAGATACAGATGATGTTAGTAGTGCTATTATTACCAGGAGGTAGGTAGATACAGATGATGTTAGTAGTGCTATTATTACCAGGGGGTAGGTAGATACAGATGATGTTAGTAGTGCTATTATTACCAGGAGGTAGGTAGATACAGATGATGTTAGTAGTGCTATTATTACCAGGAGGTAGGTAGATACAGATGATGTTAGTGGTGCTATTATTACCTGGAGGTAGGTAGATACAGATGATGTTAGTAGTGCTATTATTACCAGGAGGTAGGTAGATACCGATGATGTTAGTAGTGCTATTATTACCAGGAGGTAGGTAGATACAGATGATGTTAGTGGTGCTATTATTACCAGGAGGTAGGTAGATACAGATGATGTTAGTAGTGCTATTATTACCAGGGGGTAGGTAGATACAGATGATGTTAGTAGTGCTATTACCAGGGGGTAGGTAGATACCGATGATGTTAGTAGTGCTATTATTACCAGGAGGTAGGTAGATACCGATAATGTTAGTAGTGCTATTATTACCAGGGGGTAGGTAGATACAGATGATGTTAGTAGTGCTATTATTACCAGGGGGTAGGTAGATACAGATGATGTTAGTAGTGCTATTATTACCAGGAGGTAGGTAGATACAGATCATGATAGTAGTGCTATTATTACCAGGAGGTAGGTAGATACAGATGATGTTAGTAGTGCTATTATTACCAGGAGGTAGGTAGATACATGATGTTAGTAGTGCTATTATTACCAGGAGGTAGGGTAGGTAGATACAGATGATGTTAGTAGTGCTATTATTACCAGGAGGTAGATACAGATGATGTTAGTAGTGCTATTATTACCAGGAGGTAGATACAGATGATGTTAGTAGTGCTATTACCAGGAGGTAGGTAGATACATGATGTTAGTAGTGCTATTATTACCAGGAGGTAGGTAGATACAGATGATGTTAGTAGTGCTATTATTACCAGGAGGTAGGTAGATACAGATGATGTTAGTAGTGCTATTATTACCAGGAGGTAGGTAGATACAGATGATGTTAGTAGTGCTATTATTACCAGGGGGTAGATACCGATGATGTTAGTAGTGCTATTATTACCAGGAGGTAGGAAGATACAGATGATGTTAGTAGTGCTATTATTACCAGGAGGTAGGTAGATACAGATGATGTTAGTAGTGCTATTATTACCAGGAGGTAGGTAGATACAGATGATGTTAGTAGTGCTATTATTACCAGGGGGTAGGTAGATACAGATGATGTTAGTAGTGCTATTATTACAAGGGGGTAGGTAGATACCGATGATGTTAGTAGTGCTATTATTACCAGGAGGTGGGTAGATAGATGATGTTAGTAGTGCTATTATTACCAGGAGGTAGATACATGATGTTAGTAGTGCTATTATTACCAGGAGGTAGGTAGATACAGATGATGTTAGTAGTGCTATTATTACCAGGAGGTAGGTAGATACAGATGATGTTAGTAGTGCTATTATTACAGGAGGTAGGTAGATACATGATGTTAGTAGTGCTATTATTACCAGGAGGTAGGTAGATACAGATGATGTTAGTAGTGCTATTATTACCAGGAGGTAGGTAGATACGATGATGTTAGTAGTGCTATTATTACCAGGAGGTAGGTAGATACAGATGATGTTAGTAGTGCTATTATTACCAGGAGGTAGGTAGATACAGATGATGTTAGTAGTGCTATTATTACCAGGAGGTAGGTAGATACAGATGATGTTAGTAGTGCTATTATTACCAGGAGGTAGGTAGATACAGATGATGTTAGTAGTGCTATTATTACATGATGGTAGTGCTATTATTACCAGGAGGTAGGTAGATACAGATGATGTTAGTAGTGCTATTATTACCAGGAGGTAGGTAGATACAGATGATGTTAGTAGCGCTATTATGACCAGGAGGTAGGTAGATACCGATGATGTTAGTAGTGCTATTATTACCAGGAGGTAGGTAGATACAGATGATGTTAGTAGTGCTATTATTACCAGGAGGTAGGTAGATACAGATGATGTTAGTAGTGCTATTATTACCAGGGGCTAGGTAGATACAGATGATGTTAGCAGTGCTATTATTACCAGGAGGTAGGTAGATACAGATGATGTTAGCAGTGCTATTATTACCAGGAGGTAGGTAGATACAGATGTTAATAGTGCTATTATTACCAGGGGGTAGGTAGAGACAGATGATGTTAGCAGTGCTATTATTACCAGGAGGTAGGTAGATACAGATGATGTTAGTGGTGCTATTATTACCAGGAGGTAGATACAGATGATGTTAGTAGTGCTATTACTACCAGGAGGTAGGTAGATACAGATGATGTTAGTAGTGCTATTATTACCAGGAGGTAGGTAGATACCGATGATGTTAGTAGTGCTATTATTACCAGGAGGTAGGTAGATACAGATGATGTTAGTAGTGCTATTATTACCAGGAGGTAGGTAGATACAGATGATGTTAGTAGTGCTATTATTACCAGTAGGTCGGTAGATACAGATGATGTTAGTAGTGCTATTATTACCAGGAGGTAGGTCGATACAGATGATGTTAGTAGTGCTATTATTACCAGGAGGTAGGTAGATGCAGATGATGTTAGTAGTGCTATTATTACCAGGAGGTAGGTAGATGCAGATGATGTTAGTAGTGCTATTATTACCAGGAGGTAGGTAGATACAGATGATGTTAGTAGTGCTATTATTACCAGGAGGTAGGTAGATACAGATGATGTTAGTAGTGCTATTATTACCAGGAGGTAGGTAGATACAGATGATGTTAGTAGTGCTATTATTACCAGGAGGTAGGTAGATACGAATGATGTTAGTAGTGCTATTATTACCAGGAGGTAGGTAGATACAGATGATGTTAGTAGTGCTATTATTACCAGGAGGTAGGTAGATACAGATGATGTTAGTAGTGCTATTATTACCAGGAGGTAGGTAGATACCGATGATGTTAGTAGTGCTATTATTACCAGGAGGTAGGTAGATACCGATGATGTTAGTAGTGCTATTATTACCAGGAGGTAGATACCGATGATGTTAGTAGTGCTATTATTACCAGGAGGTAGGTAGATACCGATGATGTTAGTAGTGCTATTATTACCAGGAGGTAGGTAGATACCGATGATGTTAGTAGTGCTATTATTACCAGGAGGTAGGTAGATACAGATGATGTTAGTAGTGCTATTATTACCAGGAGGTAGGTAGATACAGATGATGTTAGTAGTGCTATTATTACCAGGAGGTAGGTAGATACAGATGATGTTAGTAGTGCTATTATTACCAGGAGGTAGGTAGATACCGATGATGTTATTAGTGCTATTATTACCAGGAGGTAGGTAGATACAGATGATGTTAGTGGTGCTATTATTACCAGGAGGTAGGTAGATACCGATGATGTTAGTAGTGCTATTATTACCAGGAGGTAGGAAGATACCGATGATGTTAGTAGTGCTATTATTACCAGGAGGTAGGTAGATACAGATGATGTTAGTAGTGCTATTATTACCAGGAGGTAGGTAGATACAAATGATGTTAGTAGTGCTATTATTACCAGGAGGTAGGTAGATACAGATGATGTTAGTAGTGCTATTATTACCAGGGGTAGGTAGATACCGATGATGTTAGTGCTATTATTACCAGGAGGTAGGTAGATACAGATGATGTTAGTAGTGCTATTATTACCAGGAGGTAGGTAGATACAGATGATGTTAGTAGTGCTATTATTACCAGGAGGTAGATAGATACCGATGATGTTTAGGGATTTGCTAGTATTGAGTTGAAGTCTAGAGATAAGGACTTTCACCTTACTATCTTGGGGGGGATATAGGGTATTGAGGAGATCTGTAATCCAGTTTTAAATAGAAGGGCTACTCCTCCACCCTTGCATTTCATGTCGTCAAGTCTCAATATATTATAACCTGGGGGGGGGGTAATTTCATTGTCCTTTGTCCTTTGTTTTTGGTTTTAACCAAGTTTCTGTAAGACAGAAGATATCAAAGGAATGAATGTCAAGAAGGGCATGGAGATGGGCAACTTTGTTGTTAATACTGCGGATATTAAGATGTCCTATTAATAAGGAGTCAGAGAGACTGGTCAAGGTAGGTAGGGTAGAGGGAGTGGTGCTGTGAGTTGTTACTGTGGAAACATTGGTTGGGCCTGGGTTGGGGTGGATGTCACCATCTTTTAAGGTGGGAGCTTTTAGCCTAGAAACTGTCTCATTAATGTAGCTAGTTAGATATTTTAATTTCCTTACAGTGGAGTTATGGAATTTAGTATATGTGAGGCAATGGTATTTGGCTAACAGGTAGCAGGGAATGGATGTGACATTTATTTGAAAATGGGTAAGGGTAGAATTTTGAATGGCTGTTTGTTTTGGAGAGTAGATGAAGTGGAAATATTTCACCTTTTCAAAGGGGGTGAGGAGATAGGCAGTAGTGAGGACTGGTATAAGTATGGTTATGAGTATTAACTTAGTTTGGAGAGCTGCATTTGTTGTATCCCTTAACTGTTTATGAGGATTCAGATGCAGAGGAATACATCCCTTCTGCCTTCCCTCCAGAGGAACTCTCCTTTGGGGAGACCCTTCACTCCCTCAGGGAACATTTTCAATGGGAATCTTCAAGGCTTCCCACAGTCAAAGAAATGACTTAGACAGTTTCTGGACCTGCCCCAGCACAGACCTCTGGCCATCCCACCTATTTTGGAAGTGGTGGATGATGTTTTCCATGAATCTAGCTTAGCCCCAGATGCCCTGCCTCCTGCTCCAACTAAACCTGACAGGTACTACAGAGTACTGGATTCTCACAAATACCTGTACAGGAATCCTGCTGCAGACCCGGGTCTATATTAGAACATCGAAGTTTCATAACTTCGAATGTTCTAATATCGACCTCTATTCAGCGAACGCTCACAACACTGAACATGCAAAACAGCAATTTTTTTCCTAGAGAAAAAATGTGCTATTCCGAAACACATACACACAACACAAACACACCAAACAAACAGCAATCCACATACATACACCTAAAACCTTACAGCTAACCCTACACTAAACTGTAGAAACACCACTAACGACCCACTTACCTTAACCCAAACCCTAACCCTAAGGTCTGTCACTATCGCACACTCACCTCACCCATGCCCTAACCCTAACTCACCTACCCCACCCTAACCCTCATGTCCACACAATTGCACACATACCTAACCCGTGCCCTAACCCTAACTCACCTAACCCGTACCCAATTGCACACTTACCTGAACCTGACCTGTAACTTTCCACTACAGCGCTGAAAATAGTGAAAAGATAGAAACGGACAACCAAATTCTTTCCCTAGGAAAAAAAATTGGTTTTCTGACATTTCGCTATTTTCAGCATTCGCTGAAAAGGGGTCGATGTTAGAACATTCGAAGTTGTAAAACTTTGATGTTCTAATATAGACCCGTAGACCCTGAGGTCATTACACAGGGACCTAAAGGAGCTAAGACTAGTTCTGTCAAGAATTCTCTTCCTTCTGACAAAGATTCCAGAGCTCTGGACAGATGGGGTATGAAAGTATACACCTCTGCAACCTTAGCTATCAGAGCACTCAGCTGTCAGTTCCATATGTTAAAATATCAACAACACACTTTGGAACACTTAAAACAGAAGACTGCTACCTCTCCTGATGGTGCCAACTCAAAAGAGCTGGCAGAATTACTACACTCTGCTTGTCAAATGGCTAAACACTCATTACACTGTGGATATGATGCCCTAGAAGCCTCTTGCAGGGCAGCAGTGACAGGATCCATTATTATGAGACATGTATGGCTGAAGAAACAACCTCTCCCTGATCATGTCAAGTCTAAACTTATTGATGCACCTCTAGATAAGGAACACCTGTTTGGGGAAAGAGCCGAAGAGATGCTTAAAAAGATGGAATACAAAGCAAAATCTATGCAAACAGTAAAAGATTTCTTTCAAGTTCAACCTCCCAGATTCAGCAGGAACTTTCTTTCTAAGCACTTGGCCTTCCCTGCACCTAGCAGACAGGGCCAAGGTAAGTCCCGCAGGGACAGGCCATACAGGCCCTTATCCCAGGGCCAGCAAAGAAGCAAACAATGGACTACTTCTATCTCTAAGGCAGGGAGTTCTAAGCCTAGCTTCTATGGCAAGCAGTCACAATGACTCTCCCTCCCCCCTCTGCCCTCCTTTCACTCATCAAAAACTAGGAGGAAGGCTCACCTTCTTCAAGGATGATCGGGTCTCTATAACCAAGGACCAATGGGTCTTAAAAATAATTTCTCAGGGATACAGATTCTCCTTCAGCGAACTCCCTGTTCCAAGAAGGTACCCAGACCTCCCCTCAAACCAGTGGGCAGAGGCATTGAAACAGGTCCAATCTCTAATATCTCAGGGGGCAGTAGAATCTGTCCCGCCAGATCAAACAGGAAAAGGTTTTTACTCCAGACTATTCCTTGTTCCCAGAAAAGAGGAAACTTGGCACCCCATCCTGGATTTATCCAAACTGAACACCTCCTTGGTGGTCCCCTGATTCAAAATGCTAACCTTGCAGCAGCTATTGCCTATGCTCACACAAAATGTCTGGCTTGTGACACTAGACTTAAAAGATGCCTACCTCCACATCCCCATCAGGGAATCATGCAGAAAATTCCTGCACTTCAGAGCAGGCTATCAACACTTTCAGTTCTCTGCACTGCTCTTTGGCTTATCTACTGCTTCCAGAGTATTCACCAAATGCTTGGCCCCAGCTATAGCATTCTGCAGACAAAGGAAAAATACAGATTTATCCTTACCTGGATGACTCCCTCATTCAGGCAAAGTGCAAAGAAAAGTTGTTCCAGGATCTTCTCCTTGTCAAATCACCCCTAACTTCCCTGGGGTTCACCATCAATGAGAAAAAAATCAAAACAAAACCCCACCAAAAAAATTGTTTTCCTAGGAGCTGTGCTAGACACAGCAACCCAAATGGGCTTCCTATCCACAGAAAAGCAGAGCTTCCTGCCTCTCTACTTCACCCAGCTGGCTTCCAGAAGTCACCTCACTGTGAGGAAGCTCCTGCAAGCCCTGGGATACATGGCATCTTGCATCCTTCTCATCCCTCTCTCCAGGCTTCACATGAGAAAACTTCAGTGGTACTTAAAGAACCTTTGGTGTCAGCACTCTCAGTCCCTAGAGACAGCTCTCCCTCTGATCCCTCATTTAAAGGCCAAATTTCTCTGGTGGGCCGAGGCCTACACCATGAACAGGGGTCTTCCCTTCATCCTCCACCCTTCCAGCCTGACCATAACCACCGACGCCTCAGACATTGCTTGGGGCACTCATCTAGCAGGCAGGTTGACTCACGGCCTTTGGAATGCCCAGCAACTTTGCTTGCACATCAACCAGAGAGAAATGATGGCAGTACAAAAGGCTCTGACTTCCTTCGTACCCCATCTCAGGCCAGGGGTCCTCCTTATAAAAACAGACAACACCACAGTAATGTGGCACATCAACAAGCAGGAAGGCACCCAATCGTGCTCCCTGTGCAGGTTAGCCATGAGTTTCTGGCTTACAGCCACCTCCATGGGGCTACACCTGATTGCCCAGTACTTACCAGGGATCAACAACACTCTGGCAGACCACCTAAGCAGAAACTTACTGGACCCCCATGAATGGCAGCTCCACAAAGAAATCTTTCTGCAAATCACCCAGGAGTGGGGGACCCCAGAAGTGGACCCCTATGCCTCGCACCTCAACCACCAGCTGTGCAAGTTCTGTACCAGGGAGTATCACCTCCTAGCATGGAAGGTGGATGCCTTGACCTTTCCCTGGAGCTCCCTCTTTGTGTACGCATACCCTCATCTGCCCCTTATTCCCAAGGTTCTGATCAAAATAAGAGAGGAGAGACCAAAGGCCATCCTCATTGCTCCAGATTGGCCCAGACAGCATTGGTACCTCTTCTTATGCAGTCTGACCTTATAGCCCCCAAAGCTGCTTCCCCTGATGTCAGACCTCTTGACCTAGGAGAGGGGAAAGGCACTGCACCCAGACTTACAGACTCTCAAACTTTCAGCATGGCTTATACACTAAAAACTAACAAGGAGTCCCTGTTAAGCAAACAGGTCCTGGACATCATCACAGAGGCCAGAAGGCCCAGCAAAAGAAAATCATATGCAGGAAAATGGAAAATATTTTGCTCCTGGAAACAATCAAAAGGGGGCAGTACCTCCCATCCTTCCTTCCCTCTCATTCTGGATTACCTAGCAGAATTGCTGGATAGTGGCCTCTCTTTCTCCTCTATTAATATCCATGCCTTGGCCATCTCTGCCCATTATGATTCAGACCCAGCCCTCTTCTGTCATCCTTTGATTAAGCAATTCCTCAGAAGGGCTTCTAATATCAGACTTCCCAGAAGGCCTCTGACATCACCCTGGGACCTGAAGTTTGTGTTAGAAAAACTAACCTTACCTCCTTTCAAACCTGCTGCTTCTACAGAATTGAAATTCCTCTCATGGAAGACTGCCTTCCTACTAGCTATCACCTCAGCCAGAAGGGTCTTGGCTGTCGAGCCCTTCATCATTTTCCATGCAGACAGAGTCTCCCTGAGGACTAACTCCTCCTCTACGCCCAAGGTGGTATCTGATGTGGCCCTTATCCAGGTCATACACCTTCCCACCTTCTTTTCCAACCCTCAAAACAAGGGGGGAAGAATTATACACTCACTAGATGTGCACAGACAACTCAGATACTATCTGAACCATACTAAGCCATTCAGAAAAACTGACCAACTTCTTGTAAGGTTTACCCCAGGAGTAGAGGGGAAGCCCATCTCCAAACAAACCATTTCCAAATGGATTTCACACTGTATCCATTTTTGATACAGGCTACATGGGAAACCTATCCCTAAGTCTATCCGTACCCACTCCACTAGGGCAACCTCCATGTCCACTGCCTTCCTCAGAGGAGTACCTACCAGGGACATCTTGAAAGCAGCCACCTGGACCTTTGTCCATTGCTTTACAAAGCATTACCACCTACCTCTCTTTTCTAAGTCTAGGGCAGGCTTTGTCTCTGCAATTCTGCAGGGCATGCTGACCCATGGCTAGGCCTCTATCCTATCCTTCCACCCCTTTCCTTAGCTTTGGGAATCCTCCCACAGGTGATGACTGCAACAGTAAAACACGAAGAACATAGTACAGTTGTGTACACTTACCATAAATGTAGATGTCTGAGTGTATTCACTGTTGCAGTCTTGGTTGCCCTCCCTCCATCCCCCATTTAACATCTTCCCCTAGGGGGACACAAGCTTCCCTCGGTCGCTTTTAGCCACCAGGACCACTTTTCTCTTTTCCCTTGTGCTTCTGATGGGTTAGGGCAAGAAAAACTGATGTAATGACATCGGCTGCCTTGCTTTATGGCACTGATGACCTGATGTCAGACTACAGGTGACAGCAGCCGGCGCACAAAAACATTGACTCTGGTATTTGGGCCAACCAAGGGCTACCACAGCAGGGATAACCACAAGTGATGACTGTAACAGTGAATTCTCTCAAACAGCTACATTTATGGTAAGTGTACACAACTGTACTTTATGTCATACATCTCCCCTTCTGAATACCTGCCTGTTTCATAACAATTCATGGGCCAACAACTCTGCAGAGTCAACCATTATTTCCAAGAATTAGACATAACTGGCAAATATCCCATAGCTATCAGCAGAGGCAAGAATCTGGTGTAACACTGTTTAGACTCTCCTAAGTCATTGAGATAGAGAATGTGTGCATAAGCCAGATATATTTTCTTGAGCAAAACACTTACAGTCAGCACATGAGGGTATTTAAGGGTCTATGTCAGACAATCAACTTTTCGGAAACTCAAAAAGAATATCAAAGAGACCATAGGATAGAGTTTCAGAAAACTCGAACATTAAAAAAAGAAACCCCACAAAAATCTACCTTTTTACACCCCCACACCCCCTTCAAATTATATATACCAACTCCAAGATTGTGCTACAGTAAGGAAAAGGATAAATTTACGGATCCTCGCTGTATCGTGATCTCCATTCAAAAGCTTCATTTTCAAAATTAGATCATATGGTCTTAACCATACAGCGTTTGAGTTTCTGAAAACTCACCAACTGAAAGGGACCAATATTTAAAGGATTATTTCATTCCAGAGTCCTGATGTCTAGTGCAAGATATCCAGGGAGTGAGTAATTCAGGGTGCTTAAATGTGGTGACTGGTGTGTCGCAGAAGTACCTGAATGATTCACTGTCAAGCACAAAGAGACACGGCTGTCAATGTATTGGAAAGGCACGTTGCAATAGTTATAGAACTAAAATATGTTGGTGCCAAAGGTCAAGAAAAGGAAAGAATAGTCACAATAAAGATGGATAAGGTTAAATATGGACTGAATTGTCACTGCATCACAGAGAGACTAACCTTCTGGGCAAGGTTCAGGAAGAATCGTATCACCTTATGTCTGTTTGTAGTACAGGTCAGCAGTGGGAGGGACCATAGTTAGCAACATGATGACTCATACAGGAAGGTAGGAAACTCATCCAATGATGTATGTGATTTCCTTAAATAGATATCTGCATTACAGCAGTGATTGATTATAATTATGTTATTAGATATGTGAATGGTTAATTAAATTCAAGAGTCTTCACAATCTACTACTCTAGCCAACATTTTGGCATCAGCATCTTGGACAGTCACAAGAAAATAATCATCATGTTCTTATAACTACTGCTATTATGAACAATCCATTTTAAGAGCAATTAGGCCACCCATTACTGTATAACATCTTCTGTTTTGACCTCCCTCATGACTGTATAACATACCACAGTCAAGACTTATTGCTCAAATGATTGATGCCATTACAACCAAAATGTTTTACTAAAAGCAGCTAATGAAGTCACATGCAGGAAACTGCAAACATAACATGCAGACCCTTCAGTCAATGAGGAAGAAAGACGCATGATAAAAAAAATTATGTATTTTACTCTTAGTTTGAAAACTGGGATGGTGACCTGACCTTAATAGGACACTTTTGAGACACAGCCAAGAGACAAGGCAAAATTTGTTATATCGTTGAACTAGATGGTTAGAGCCTTTCAGTCATAATATAGTTCAGGGGCAGAAATTACAGCTGTTTTGGGAACTTTACAAAAATACAGATGTTCTAGTAGATTCACTATTGCAATCCTCACTTTTGGGATAACCTACATGTAGGTAACCTGACTGGCAGGCCCAGTGTCCAGAACTGTACCTTACCTCAGGGCTTTTGCCAAGGCATCTAGGATGCAAGGACACAGGTAGTGTAGGAGCTGCATTGACTGAAGCCATCTGCAGATCTTTCATGGTGTGCAATGTGCATAGGTTGTGGAATAGACAGCAAGTTTGTCTTGGAAGATCAGCAATTTCAAAATTTTAAGTTTCAAAGATTTTGATGTGCTACTAGCCAGAAGATTGACTCTTGAAAAATATGCATGAGAACTAAGAAGCTGGGGCTTTAAAATTACAGGCTGTATTTTCGGGGTTGGAATAACAGTTAATGTATTGCCCTCCCAAACAAAAGGCACCGAGTTTGATTCTCGCTAAGGAAAATTGGCTAGAATTAATAAAACAATGATCCACAAGGGAAGATAGTCTACCACTTGCCTACGAACCTATAGCTATCCAAATTTGTCAGTAGGCCTCCTTTCCATAGACAGATAAGTACCCTATGGGGATTTTTCTTTACTGTTTATGGCTGCTTTGTGTACCTGAATGCCTGACTCCAGCTATTCTGATTCTGAGACTGTTTACTAAAAGCTTGTGTCTTGGTGTACCTTAACAGGCAGCCAAATTCCAACATTTTGTGATTAATTCAATCTTATCTGAATTGATATACTTATTTATCCAGCCTGTAATTTTAGAGTCCTAGCTTCTTAGCTCTCATACATAATTTTCAAGAGTAAACCTTCTGGCAATTAGTACATACGTTCATAGGTTGGTACTAGGCTATGAGCCCTAGGACCTATACAAGCCTAGCCATAACAATTCCCTGGATATTTCTTCCCACAATATTTACTTCCCTGTACCCCTGTCTAGCAAGGTGACTGACATGATCCCCAGGGTGAAGTTCCTATCTCCCATCCAATCATCAAGATTCCTTTTGAAGAGGGCCAAGGAGGCGCTCTGCTTGACATGTATGGGCAGTCTATTCCAGAGTATGGGGAGTCTCTGGGTCAGGAACCTATCCCTCCAGCATGTTTTGTTCATTGTAATGACAAGGTTTAGATCCCTGGAGCGTGTGGCTCTGAGGGATTGGGATTTCTTTAAGTGGAGCATGTCCAACAGCTCAGGCTTTGACATGGCCTTGTACATTAAGCAGAGATCGTCTCTGAGTAGACGATATGCCACAGAGTATAGCTGGAGTTTTTTTAGATGGTCAGCATATGGCATCTGCTTTAGGCCTGTGATTCTTTTAGTGAGGTATTTCTGTGGCATTTCCAGCTGTTGCAGATGTCTTGTGAGGTACATACCAAATGGGGCATTATACTCTATAATGGGTCTAATGAGAGATGAGTACAGTGGGACAATGACTCCTTTTTTCTGGATGAAAAGCCCTTAGTGATGAGGTGTGCCACATAGAAGGATTTCCTGACTGTTGTGGTTATCGAAGGTGAGACCACTGTCCACCTGTGTCCCTAAGTCCCTTATTACACTTTTGGTGTTTAGTGTACTGCCACCTATGTGGTAATTCATGGGTACATGGTTTTTTCCAAAGGGGATAACTATACATTTCTTGGCATTAAGTTTGAGCCCATGGCTCTGGCACCAAGCATCTGTTTCTGTAAGGCCCTTTTGTAGAATATCCACATCATTTGGGGATTCAATAATGGCTCCCAGTTTGCAGTCATCTGTGAACTTTGTTAGCTAGAGTCCCTTAGTGTTGGCCTGTACTTCAGAGAAGTAGATGCAAAACAAGAGTGGTCCTGGGACTGAACCCTGAGGTACTATACTTGTCACTTGTCTGGAGCTGGATTTGGAGTCGGCTAATTTTACAATCTGGGTTCTGTCAGTAAGCCAGTTGGCAACCCATCGAGTGACGTAGGGATTTATGCTCAGCTTAGTAAGTTTATCTATGATTCCAGAGTGGGAGACGGTGTTGAAGGCCTTGACGAGGTCCATATAGGCTGTGTGGACTGCCTTACCCTCGTCCACAGCTCTGGAGACTGATTCAAAGAAGTCAATCAGGTTCAAGAGACAAGACCGGCCCTTCACAAACCCAAACTGGGTGGGGCCCAGTGTTTGAAGGTTGCCAATGTCTTTGTTTATAAGTTCCATGATAATGCGTTCCATGCCCTTGCAGATCAGGCTCTTCAGACTGATGGGACAGTAGTTCCTGGGATCCACGGTGGATCCCCCCTTGTGGAGTGGGATAACTGTAGCTGTGTGCCACTCAGTGGGCACGAAGCCTGAGGTGAGGCTGTGATGAAACATGACACTTAGGTGAGGTGCCAGTTCATTTTGTAGTTCATGTAGTGCACAGCCTGGGATGTCATCTGGTCCCACAGTTGCTGTATTCTTAGCTTTGGAGAGTGCGGTTTCTACCTGTGTGGCCATGATTACCAGAATTTGGCAATATTTTGGTATTGAGATGGGCCCTTTAGGGGGTGAGAGGGAGGTGAAGTTGGCACTAAATCGATCTGCCAGGATATTGGCAATATCCTTGGGATCAGTATATTTAATGCCATTCTGTTGTAGCTCAGAGCAAATCAGAGCATTGCCATTTAGATTCTTGACATAACTATAGAATGCCTTGTGGTTGTCTTTGGAATCTTTGGCAATTTTATTTTCGTAACTAGCTTTGGAGGATTTTATGAGGGATCTCAGCTTCTTACTGAGGCTGGTAAGGGAGTTTTTTGCATCCTGGGATTTTCCTCTTTTCTGCAACAATTTCTTCCTTCTGTTGTATAGTTTGTTTATAGCATGGGACCACCAGATTGGCTTCCTTTTTTTGGAGGAGAGCATCTTAGTTCTATTTGGGATGGCACGATTCATGCACAAGTGGATGTGCTCGTACAGAGCCTTAGTGTAGGATTCTGCAGTCAAACTTTCAGATCCCGTCTGCATAGGTGTCATGAAGTTTGTCACTTCTGTCTTCAGTAGCATGAAGTTGGCTTTGGAGAAGTTTTTTAAGGAGGTTTCCTTACTGGGGGGTGGGGGTGGGATGTGGATGTCAAGGGTGATTTGCTTATGGTCAGATGAGGGGATGACCACTGGTGTGGAGCATCTGTCTCCCATGTTGGTAATGACCAGGTCTAGGATATTGGAGCCCCTGGTAGGACAATGGATTAGTTGATCCAGGGCGTTGGAATTTATGAATTCCAAGAACTGTTGAGAAAATGAGTTGGTACCCGAGTAGTTTTCCCAGTTAATGGCAGGGTAGTTGAAAGCACCCAGTATTAGGGTGTTTGGTTGTATCGTAATATTTTCCAGTATGTTTAGAAAGGTGTAGTGAGAATCTTGGGGCATAGTGTGGGGGATCTGTTGCAAGCTACAGTTTGGATTGCAGTCTTACCTAGTGTTAGTTGCACCTGGAGAATTTCAGATGCATTGTGTTGGGCAACTAGCCTGGAGGTATGAATATCCTTGGTGAATATGGACACTCCTCCACCTTTAGTGTTTCGGTCTTGGTTTTGTGGCCGAAAAGTGTGGTAAGAGTTGTAGCCTGGTATTGCAGGGGTGCTCTCTGGGGCCTTGAACCAGGTCTCAGTTACTGCACAGATATCGATGTTCTCCATTTTCAGGAGTGCCTCGAGAGAGTGCATTTTGAAGTTTAGACTTCTAGCATTGAGTAGCATTACCTTCATAGTTTGCATTACATCAAAATCTTTGAAATTTTAAACTTTTTCAAAGTGCTAATCTTCCAAGACAAAGCTGCTGTCTAGTCCACAGCTTCTGGACATTGTGCATTTAGATTTCTTCACACTAATTAACATATTTTCTTTGCCAGGGAATTAAAGTCATGTAGGACCTTATGTAAGGCATTAACATTACCATCACTAGTAATTATTTTTCTTTAGTTCTTGGTATCATATGTGTACATATTGCAGATAACACAATTACCAAGAATTAAACCAAGGGAAATATGACTGAAAAAAGTAGTAATGCCCTAAAGACTGTATTTTTCAATGCTCCTCGGGTTACTGTGTGCTATTCAGATTGATATCCTTCAGCCTTTGCTGACCAGCAGTACCCGTTTGGCAACCAGCTGTGTATCCATTAAATTACTTTACTTTAGGCCCATATCTACCAACTTATTTAATGATGCATTGAGTATAAAGACTAGGAAAATCTGAAATAATAGTAAAAAAAACAGATTACAAGTCACTGTCAACCTACTGAATATGTAGACATGCTGTGAGATGTTAACTACTCTTTTATCTTTAAGATCTGACAATGACAGCCTTATTTATTTATTGGTTTGTTTGCTTGTTTATGTATTTACTTACATATTTACTTACTTATGCATGCATACTCTGTTAACCAGGTTGGTTCCTCTAGGGCTGTGGCCTCTTTTTAGGGGAGACACGAGGTAGTATTCATACTAAGTAGGGGGAAATTTAGCAAAGGCACCACTAGTCTTTTTTTGACAAGTATTGTGGATCTTTTACACCCACCAGAGCTGCCATCAGCTCAGGCAAATAGATGTCATTTTAATGTCTCATCTGTAGGATGACACACTCCAGAGTGCAGTACCCCCCCTTATGCACAGCAATGTCAGTGCTAGGAAATAATCCAAGAAGCTGTGGTAGGAATGGAACCCACAGCCTTTTCATCTTCTAACACCAAATTTATTATTAAGGTTTCATTACTTTTCCAGAGCTGAAAAAAAGACTCTCAAGTCTATAACCTGTAGCCATTCATTTATCATGCTTACTCTTGTAAATGGTTTTAATGATGTCCCTTGCCCAGTCATTTAAAGCTTATCCCAGTGCATAACTGACTGCAAAGCAGTAGAACAATGATTCTAGAATTATAGCTTCATAGGTGTTTACTAGGGTAATGACCACAAGGGCCTTTTGGAGCCTAGCCATGCATTCCAAATCTCTGACAAGTTCTGATACCCTTGATAAGTGCAAGCGTGGACCTGAGAGATGAACCATTTACATGTTACCTCTGTCCATTAGAGACATAGGTGCCAAACCAGGGATGAATTTCTGGTTTCCCATCCAATTGTCCAAGTTGCACTTGAATTGGGTTAGGGAGGAACTCTGCTTCACATGGATGGGGAGCCTGTTCCATAGATGTGGTAGTCTCTGGGATAGATACCTATCTCTCCAGCAGGTCCTATTTATATCACAGACAAGGTTTAAGTCTTTTGAATGGGTACTTCTGGTGCTGTTTGCTTTGTGGATATGCAGGAGGTCTATCAAGTGGGGTCTGACAATGCCCTGTATGCCATGCATAGATCTCTCCTCAAAAGCCTGTAGGACACAGAACACAGAGATAGGGTCTTGAGGAGGTCTGCATAGGACATTTTACTTGCACCCTGTATTCTTTTAGTGAGGAACCTCTATGGACATTCCAGTTGTTGGATATGCCTTGTTAGGTACATACCAAACGAGGCACTGTACTCAATGATAGGTCTGATGAATGCCGAATACAGTGGAACAATGATTTCCTTGGACTTACATGCTATACCTTTGTTTATAAGTTGCGCAACATAGAATTATTTCCTCACTACTGTAGACACATGATGGTCAAAGGCTAGATTACTATCTATGTGTGTTTCTAAGTTCCTGACTACTGTCGCAACTCTAAGGGGTGTGTTGTCAATATGATAGTTACCAGGGATGGATGACTTCCCAAAAGATATTATTATGCATTTCTTGGCATTTAGGTTTAGTCCACGGCTCTGACACCACTTGTTAGTCTGTGTCAGCCCCTCATAGAGAACATTTGTGTCAGTGTGAGATTCAATGACGGCTCCTGCAAATTTAGTCAGCCAGAGACCACTGTAGTAAATGCCAAAAAGGAGCAGTCCAAGGACTGATCACTGAGGGTCCTTAATAAAATTGGGAATATGTAATTTTTTTATCTAAATTTTAATATAAAGTAAAATAGAACAGTAGTAAAAATAATTGGAATTTGCTGTATTATAACCCAGGATCATCTGCATAGTAGCCCTACACCTGCTGTCACAGGAATAGTTACAAAATAGTTGGATATTTTCATATTCATTCTTAACTTCTGAGTGTTAACCGTCATGCAAAGCTGCTTAGTGTGTTTGTGAGGTGGAAAAAATAGATAATAAAATGTATCCATTTTTAAAATTTCTACTGTCTGTTTCCTCTCTGCAGGTGTTCAAGACCTCCAGGTGTGGAAGGTTGCTAACTGCCATGCAACAGCTCTTCACGAGTTTGCAAGATGGAAAGCAAAAGATGCAACAATGTATCCTTTTTGAATTCAAGGATGTCTGTATCCTGTCTGCATGTGTTCTGTCTACTTCATTTGTCTGCCAGTACTCCAGGTTTGTGCAGTGGTAAGTGACACTTAAATGTGAGAAGCAAAGCTAAACCTGTTGTATCATTGTGTGGTGTGTTTTTTTAGGTTTGATCCTGAAAAGACAAATGTGGGACTTAAACGGTCATCTACAGATATTATATACTGTGTGGATCACCATGTTTAGATGATGTGCTATACAGACATGTGATTTACAGTTGTAGTTTGTGTACTGGTTATCACAGAAGTACATTACATAACATTTATTGTATTTCTCTGTTTCCTGTTTACATTGGACTGCACGTTGCACAAGCATTAGAATTTAAAAATATGTGAAATAAAATTTACAAAATAAATGTCAGTATACATGAAAGTTTTTGCACAACTCTGGATTTGAACTCTCATACCAATGAACCTGCAAAACACAATAAGGGTGTGTTATCCTTCTTTGCCACAGAAAAAGCTTTGCAGCAGGAATGAAAACCATTGTGCATACAAGCAAGTCCAAAATCATTCATAGTATTAACAAGATATATGGCACTTGTACACTTCTGAGTTATTTGTACATATGTTAATTTCAAATGTAGTGCAATGAGTAATCACACAAACATTTATGAATATTGTTTGCAGAAATACAGCTCTTATTCTTGTATGGCATTCATTCCTCTCTTATCTAAGCAGCAACCTGAGATAAGCAGTCTGTAAGGCATTTTGTATACAATTTAAAGCACATGTAGGGGAGGATGGCTATTACTGAACAGAAACTGTGAAATGTGTGCTACTTACTAACATTTAAAACATTGATGCAATAACTTTTACACTTTGTAAGTCTAACCTGACTGATACACCCACTGGAGGTAAGGGAGTCTAAACTGCTGCTGTGTTTTCCTTCTTCCTACCAGTAATTATTTACAGTTGCAATCGATTAGCAACAAATACTGAGTAAGAGACTGCACTATGTTTACATGTGCTACATGGAGCCAAGAATTTGGGATTCAGCAGTTCTAATGAGTTCACACCTCATTTGCATATTCAACATGCTCAGAGGCCTGATTCTACACTATAAAAAGGGAACTGTGTAGCTAGGGAACCTGAAGGTGAGGAGACCTGTTTATAGGTTCATAGGTAGGTACTAGGCTATCTGCCCGACGGCATTTATATGCCTAGCCAGAGTGTGTCAACTTTCGCTGCCCCATTGCTTAATTAACTGAGCCTTTGTCAAGAAGAGCCAATGAAGTGATCCCAGGGGTGTATTTTCTGTTATCCATCCACTCGTCAAGGTTTCTCTTGAAGAGTGTTAGTGAGGGGCTCTGCCTAATGTAGTTAGGAATTTTGTTCCAGAGAATGGGGAGTCTCTGTGACAGGAATCTATCCCTCCAGCATGTTCTATTTATTGTTGTCGTGAGGTTTTGCTCACTAGAGCGAGTGGCTCGCAATGACTTGGATTTCTTTAGGTGGAGCATGTCCATCAATTCTGAGTTGGACATGGCTTTGTAAGTCAGGCAGAGATCACCTCTGAGTAAGCGATATGCGACTGAGTACAGGTGGAGTTTTTCCAGTCGGGCTGCATAGGACATATGTTTGAGGCCAGTAATCCTCTTGGTGAGGTACTTTTGTGGTCTTTCCAACTGTTGGAAGTGTCTTGTGAGGTACATCCCAAATGGGGCATTGTACTCTATGATGGGTCTGATGAATGATGAGTAGAGGGGCACTATAACCTCTTTATTTCTAGATGCTAACTCTTTAGTAATTAGATGGGCTACATAGAAGGATTTCCTAACTACTTTGGCAATATGATTGTCAGATGAGAGATTACTATCTACCTGGGTCCTCAGATCTTTTATTACATCTTCTATATTAAGGGGGCTGCCACCTATGTGGTAATTCATGGGTGTTTTGTTTTTCCCAAATGGGATGACTATGTATTTTTTGGCATTTAGCTTGAGACCATGACTTTGACACTAGATGTCCTTCTCAGTAAGGCCCTTTTGGAGAATGTCCGTGTCAGCCGAAGAGTTAATTATGGCTCCCAGTTTGCAGTCATTGGCAAACTTGGTTAGCCATAGTCCTCCTGTGTTTGCTTGTACTTCTGAGAAGTATATGCCAAACAGTAGGGGTCCCAGGACCGAGCCTTGTGGGGCACCACTTGTGACTGGTTTAGAGTCGGACCTGGAGCCCACTATTCTTACCGTGTGAGTTCTGTCTGTAAGCCAGTTGGCAACCCATCTCGTGAAGTAGGGGTTTATGTTCAGGCTGGTGAGTTTTCCTATAATTTCTGAGTGGGGAATGGTATCAAAAGCCTTGGTGATGTCAAGGGAGGCTGTGTGAACTACCTTCCCCTCATCTATGGCCTTGGTGACTGTCTCGAAGAAGTCAACCAGGTTAGTAGGCATGATCTGCCCTTAACAAAGCCAAACTGGGTCGGGTTAAGTGTTTGGAGGTTCCCAATGTCTTTGCTAATGAGTTCCATGATGATGCGCTCCATAGCCTTGCAGACCAGGCTAGTCAGGCTTATGGGGCAATAATTACCAGGGTCAGATGTGGCCCCTCCTTTGTAGAGCGGAATAACTATTGCTGTGCACCATTCTATGGGCATGTAGCCTGTGAAGAGGCTGAGGTTGAACAGTGTGTTTTGGTGGGGGGTTAGTTCGTTCTGTAGTTCGTGCAAGACGCAGCCTGGGACACCATCTGGCCCCATTGATGCTGTGCTTTTGGCTTTTGAAAGGGCTGTTTTCACCTGTGCATCTGTGATTTCTAGGACGCTACACTTTTCCGGTATTGTTGTGGGCCCTTTTGGGGGTGAGAGGGGGGTGAAGTTTGCACTCAATCTATCTGCCAAAATGTTGGCAATATCAGTGGGTTCAGTATATTTTGTGCTATTTTGCACTAGCCCAGAGCATATCTGTGAGTTGCCACTTAGATTCTTGACATAGCTAAAGAAGGCTTTGTGGTTATCTTTCGAATCCTTGGCTATTTTTCTTTCGAAGTTAGCCTTGGAGGATTTCATGAAGGACCTTAGTTTCTTACTGATACTGATCAGGGATGTCTTTCCTTCTTGTGATTTGCTTTTTTTCTGAACTAGTTTCCTCCTTCTGTTATATAGCCTGTTTATGGCAGGGGTCCACCAAACTGGTTTCCTTCTCTTAGGGGAGTGAGTCTTGGTTTTGTTTGGGATGGCACGATCCATGCATCCTTGTAGGTGCTCATAGAGTGCATTTGTAAAGGTTCCTGCATCTTGGACACTGTTATCCTTTAGATAACTACTATAACTGTTTATGTGGATAAGACAGAAGAAGATATTACTTTGGGATCTATCTGCACAGAAGACTACTGATCCTGAAAAGGTATGAGTGCAATTTTCAGTTACATATTGGATTTGCTCATGTCACTGGAAAAAAAAAAATATATATATATATATATATATATATATATATATATATATATATATATATATATATATATGTATATCAAAACCAAGTCCAAGAGGATGACGTGCCCAAAACAAAACCAATAAACAGAAAAAAAGCACCAGCAAGCCGTAACCACCTTAAAACATTTAATGTGTTCTATAGCAAGCACAACACAGCACACAATGACTTTTGTCATTATGTGCTGTGTTGTGCTTTGCTTGCTGTGGAACACATGAAATGTTTTAAGGTGGTTACGGCTTGCTGGTGCTTTTTTCCTGTTTAATGTATATATATATATATATATATATATATATATATATATATATATATATATATATATATATATATATACAGAGAGAGAGAGAAAGAGCTATATACATATATAGATATATAGATAGATATGCATTAGCAAATGTCACTTTTATCTATTTGCACTTCTTAGACATTTACTGATGGCATATGCGTTTTTGTCAGGGCATTCTATTTTCTCAGATGCACAGCCTTATTAACTTTTATATTAATTGTTAAAGTTACTTCAGTGAAATGTAAATGTCTTATAATGTCAATGGCACAGGGGTGTTAGACTTGTAGGATGGTTTATAGACACCTCTAGGGAGTGCTGCTCACAGGTAGAGGTGCCTGGCAATTGCATAAAAATGAATTCTCTGTGGTAAATGTGTATATATGTTTTTGGGACAGTTTCTCTGATAGCACTTATAAAAAATTCACTGATGTTTTATTACTTTTTTTGATACAAAAATGAAATTTGGTGAATGCAGTAGGGCATATTATCAGGTGCATCATAGGGGCAGAGCCCTAAATAAAATCAAGCTGCCATGGTGCACTTCCAGCATCAGTAAACTCTACAATAAATGCAAAAATATGCTGTCCAAGAAAACAAAGAAAAGGACACAACAATGGAAAAGCACCATCATCAGCGTTAACAGGCAAATAAGACAACTTGTCAAATCCTCCAAGAGCTCCTTTGAGAGAATCTTAGCAAGTAGTGCCAAGGACAACCACAAGTAGCATGTGCATAACTGGTGGCCAATGGTATCACACACACTGGCTCCACAGAGATAGCAAACTTGATAGAGGATAGTTTTGGCAAAAATTTCACTTCCTTATTCCCTCTTAACTTAAAACAAGCCCATCCCCAAACTTCCCCCTCACCTTGCATATCTGAAGAGCAGGTCCTCAAAGCCCTGTCCAAGGCAAAGAACACAGCCTTTTTGTGACCCAATGACATCCCAAGCTATCTTCTAAACAGGCCAAAATATGAGCTAGCATCACTACTAAGTACCCTTTTCAATCATAGTCTAACCACAGGCTTTGTTCCTGTGTAATAGAGACTAGCTACAGTTATTCCCCTTCACAAAGGTAGCTTAGCAACAGACCCAGGGAATTACAGACCCATAACCTGACCACCCTCATCTGTAAGGCCATGGAACATATCATTATGGACATCATAAATATAACTTATCCTACTATCACTAGTCAACAGGTCCTTAATGCTCTCTCTAAGACCAAGAACACTGCATCAATGGGCCCACACAATATCCCAGGATGCCTCCTTAATAGCATGAAATATGACCTATCAGGGCCTCTGGAATTACTGTTTAACTGTAGCCTCCAAACAGGCTTTGTGCCTCATGAATGGAGAAAGGCAACAATCTTCCCTCTGCACAAAGGTGGGCCATCTACAGACCCTGGAAACTACAGACCCGTAAGTCTCACTAGTCTTATATGTAAAGCCATGGAAAGAATTATCATGGAGATGATCATTGATATAGTAAACCTCAAGACACTGGACCCAACCCAGTTTGGTTTAGTCAAGGGCAGATCATGCCTACTCAACCTGGTGGACTTCTTTCAGAAGGTCACCAAATAAATAGATGAGGGCAAAATTGTTCACACTGCCTACCTTCACCTGGCCAAGGCATTTGACACAATACCCCACTCAGGCATTGTTGACAAACTCAGGAGGTTAGGTACAAACCCATATGCCACCCGGTGGATAGCCAACTTGCTCACAGACAGGACCCAGGAAGTTAGGGGGAATCCACTTCTACAAAGAGGCCAGTTACAAGTAGAGTCCCTCAGGGACTGGTCTTTAGACAGGTCCCTTTTGACATTTACTTCTCTGAAGTTAAGGTGAATGTCAATGGTCTCTGGTTGACTAAATTTGTAGATGATTACAAACTAGTGTTATTCAGCTGGTGTGTGTGCATTTCTAATGGGTGTCATCAACCACAGTTCTACTGCATCCCCTAGTAAATGACCCTGTGGGATATCACCCCTAGTAAACATCTCATGCAGTTGGGAGTTGTGCCAGATGTGTGAATTGTGGTAACTATCTGGGTTACCAGCACACACATTCAAGATGATTCCCTTAGTGTTACACATGATTTGGCAGTTAAGGGAGTGGAAGCCCCTTCTATTTATGCACACCCTTCCCTGTTCCCTGGGTGGTGCTTTGATTTCTATATGTGTATAGTCTGTGGCACCCAGTACTTCAGGTTAGTGTGCTACAGGGTAGAACTCCTGCATAAATGTGGCCCTGCCCTAAGGTATACAGGGAAAATATATCTAGTCATTGGCATTTTGGAGCACAGCATTCAGGAACTGATATAAGATCCTGGGTGCTGATGCCTGTGACACTCCCAGTATGTTCCCTATTGGTCTCTGAAAGGTTTCTGTAGCTAGGATTCTAAGTGCTACACATACCTTTGTCTCCACTGGTATTGGTTCACCTTGGTTTGTCCTTGGTCTGTGTTAAGCATGACAGAGGTTGCAAAGTTCTTGTAGTGTGTCTCTATCCACCCTGTAGTGCTCCACAATTTCCATCTCATGCAGATTGTAAAAAGCTAACCAGGGTCTAAACACCCTTCTCCTTCATGGCCATGGTCTATTAGCAGCAGCTGTGGCAGTACAGACTTGGGCCTGTTGCACATACACATGAATTTAAGCAACAGCAGCCCCAAACATTCTTTCTGTATAGACTCCTTTCAGTAGCTGTATTTCAATAGCTTTTTAGAATTTGCAGGGAAAACCAGCACTGAGTCTACATGGTTACTTTATAGCTTGTTAAATTGCTTCTTCATATTGGATTGGTTGATTAGCATGCAATTCAGCTGCTTATGCTGTAATTAGCATACCACAGTGTTTACTGTGTTTGCACAGCTCTACACACCATGTAGAGCTACTTATTGAATCCAAAACATTGCATTATCAGGTGCCCGTTGTGCTACAATGCGCATACTGTCTTAGCGGACCATGTAGGCTTTACTGAATCTGTCCCCACATCTTCTCAGACTTCAGTGGTATTAGTATTGATGCAAACATTTCTATTATAACCATTATTTTGTACCAGAATTCTTATTACAATTAACAGAGAGTGAGTGTGTAAGAGAAATGAGAAAATATTTTTTGATCCAGGTTTTATAGGTTCATAGGTTCATAGGATGATACTAGGCTATTGGCCTGGAGGGAGGCCCTTATAAGCCTAGCCAAGAATTTTGCCCATGTTCCCACAAAGTCAGTACCTATTTCCCCTGTCCAGCAGGGACACAGGTGGGATCCCAGGGGTGTATCTTCTGTTTCCCATCCAGTCGTCCAGGTTCCTGTTAAAGAGTGCTAGTGAGGTACTCTTCTTGACATAGAGAGGGAGTCTGTTCCACAGATGGGGGAGTCTTTGGGAGACAAGTCTATCCCGCCAACAAGTTCTATTAATGCCACAGACCAGGTTGAGGCCTTCTGTGCAGGTTGCGTGAGTGAAGCATGACTTACAGATATATAGCAACTCCATCAGGGCTGGGTCTGAGACGGCCTTGTATGCCAGACACAGGTCACCTCTAAGCAGTCTGTATGAGACTGAGTACAGGGACAGGGCTTTTAGCCTATCTGTATAGGATAGTTATTTGAGACCCTGGATTTTCCTGGTCAGGAACCTCTGTGGTCTCTCCAGCTGCGGCATATGCTTGGCAAGGTACCTGCCAAAGGGAGCATTGTACTCGATAATGAGTCTGATAAGGGAGGAGTACAGGGATGTTATGACCTCCTTGTTCCTGGATGAAATACCCGTACTTATGAGGTGGGCCATGTAGAAAGCCTTCTGTACAATGGAGGCAATATGATGATCAAAAGTCAAGTTGCTATCAACCTGGGTGCCCAAGTCCCTCACAACTGCTTACATGCTTAGTACATTGTTATTAATGTGATAATTAGTGGGGAAACCAAAGGGGATAATGATGCATTTCTTGGCATGTAGTTTGAGGCCATGCTTCTGGCACCAGTTATTAGTTTGAGTAAGGCCTTCTTTGAGGATGTTCACATCACTAGGGGAATTTCAGACAGTGCCCAGCTTGCAGTCATCTGCAAACTTGCTCAGCCACAGGCCTCTGGTTTTGGCTTGCACCTCAGAAAATGATATCTTGGGGGAGTGGAGCCTAGATGGCCAGCTAAGCACAGCACTTTTACTGAGCTCTATAAAATTAATATAATAGAGAGGAATTAGACTAATATATATACTTAACTTTTATAAAATCCAGTTATTAATAGTCTACACTTTAACTTTACAAACTTTGAAGTTTTTATTCCAAACAGTTCCTGTCAAATTATTTGTGACTAAACTTGAAGGAAAATGAACAGCTCCAAGTCTTCAAAATCTGATGTGCACTGAGGAAAGAACTACAGCTGGTGTCTTCCACTCTACAGTCACTATCAGTGAAGATAGATGACTTCCAACAAAAGCTGAGGAATTTAAGTGAGAATAGTTCTAAACAAACTGAAGTTTTTAGAGACCTTTTATAACATCAAAATAAATAATGAACATGGAGACAGCCATAACCGACATAGATGGAATATTAAAGGAGGATGAACTGCGCACAGGCTTTCTTCTCAAACAAAACACATGGCTAATGAATAAAATTGATGACCTTGAAAATCGGGAGAGATGCAACTTTCAAATTTTCGGAGTGCCAGAGAAAAAAGAAGGTGAGAACATGATTTTATTCTTGAATAATTGGATTTCCAAAATTTTAGACTTGCAAGAAGGGCTCTCATTTGGTATAGAAAGAGCTAATTGGTAAGTCAGTGCCCACATACCCCACAGCAACACCAAGATCTACTGTTGTAAAATTCCTCTCCTATCTTGATAAGGAACTAGTGTTAAAAACAGCTAGGAGGAAAGCCCCATTAAAATCTAACCAACACCCCATCAGATTTGACAATGACTAGTCTGTGAAAACTCTGGAAATGAGGAAGAAATGTTGGCCACTGGTTAAACATCTGAAACAAAACAACATCAGAGCCCAAATATTGTATCCAGCAAAAATCAAAATGCACCTTTCCTATGGTACAAGAATCGTTAATAACCTGGATGAAGCTGTCTCCTTTATAACAAACAGTAACCTCACCACCATCCCAGAAGATATGGACTTTTCTTTTATCTTCTTTAAAGAGAATATCTGAGAAAAACATATGGAATTATGTCAAAAAAGAAGAAACAAAAAAAAAACTGAGACTTCAGCTGCCACAACAAATTCATCTCTCAAATTATCAACTGGTAAATAAATAATCAAATCTTGTTCGTTCTTTTTTGATTTTTGTTAGTGATTAATGTCTCTTAATTCATACTGTCCCTTCCTTGTGGAAGACCTCATTCATAATTTCCCTTCACAAGGGTAGCCCCTCTACTGACCTCTCCAACTACAGACCCATTGTGATCTTCTCACCCCTATCAAAGATCTTAGAAAAGTGCATCCACCATCAACTCCTTACCCACCTTCTCTCCAATAATCTACTTTCCAAATCTCAACATGGATTTCACCCATCCCACAGTACTACCACCACCCTATTTCACCAACGCTATTAACTCACTCAGGAACCAAGGCAACCTAGTCTCCACCACCTTTCTAGATTTATCCAAAGCATTTCAAACAGTTTCTCACAATAAACTCCTAACCTGTCTCTCTAAACTCAGCATTGACAACCCCACCATACTTTGGTTCAAAAGTTACCTAGACAACCACCAAAAGTCTGTCAAATGGTTCAACTCCCTATACCCCCTCTTCCTGTCATACTAGGCATCCCACAAGGCTCTATTCTAGGCCCCCTTCTCTTTAACATATTTACAAACAAACTCCACTTAGCAACCACTAATGCTAATACAGCCCAATACACAGATGACACAACCCTGATCTGCTCCGCTCCTAGCATCCAACTTCTCAGGCAAAAATCCCAAGAATCCTTTACAGAAATAGAAAACTGGCTAAGTAAGATGCAATTAATATTAAGCCCCAAGAAAACACAACTTATTTATTTATATATTTCCAGTTTGATGACCGGGGAGGTCCACTGGGCTCAAGGAGCCTGTTTTCAGTGGAGGCCCGAGGAGAAAAGCTCCATAATACATAAAAGTAAACAAAAGTAATATTATATATATTAGCAATGAACAATTGCAAAAAAAGAAGAATGTTCATTACATACCAAATGATAAAACGTTCCAGGATGCACGAAAAATACTAGTAACCAGAAGTAATGTACCCAGTAGCCATCAAGGAAAACTCCACTTTATTTGAATCAAACACCAGCAAAATCCATTATGGTTACTAACATTCATTACATACTTACTAGATTAGAGAACAATTTGTATAGGCAGTAGATTAGGTGTACATGGTTGTAAAAAGTAACAATTGTAAATCATCTGTAAATAGTTATAAAAACTAACATTTGAAGGATTGCAGTAAATACAATTTTTCAGCAGAATATGGGAGAAATTAAGGTGGAACGTTCACTATTTGCTATGTAAGCATTCATGATATTGATGTATTCAGAGAGAGCAGTTGTACAACAGAAAAAGTAGAGTGCATACATGGAAACGTTGATGTTCTTAGTTAAATAGTATCAACACTGATATGTAGGCAGTAATGAGAATCATTCCCAGATGGGGGGAAGAGAAGAGAGATAACATACTATGTAAAATATTTACAATATATACATTCAGGGTATTCATTTTATATTACGTTATATTCAGAGAGAGGCAGCTGTTTAGGAAAACAGCATGGAGTAGCGGTACATGTAGAAGAGTTATTAGCAGGTTAGGAAGGGAGAGTGCAATTACATTTCCAATTATTGGAGTGATAGGAACTTATGTTGTTCCACCAAAGACCAACGAACCTACCTTCTCCATACTCTCAGTCAACAAGACTCTCATCACCCCAGCATTAGCGGCCAAACTACAAGGAATTACAATTGACCCACAACTAGAATACAACAAACATATTTCTATAATTATCTCCAAAGTCAATAAAAAAAATAGGGACCCTCTATCGCTGTAAAAGGTACCTTACCGCGAAGTGTAGAACTAATGTAGACAGAACCTATCCACATTACTTTAGGCATTCCCAGTTCTAACAAACCTAAACAAAACCAACCTGAACAAACTTTTCACTTGCTACAACAAATTGCCAGGTTTGTAACCAATGCCAAATCGCGCTCCCACCAGTGCCTATCCCTACATTCATTACACTGGCTCAAATTTCCCAATATACTATGCTACCACCAGCTCAAC
The DNA here is from genome assembly GCF_019279795.1 of Protopterus annectens. Lineage (NCBI taxonomy): Eukaryota > Metazoa > Chordata > Ceratodontiformes > Protopteridae > Protopterus > Protopterus annectens. Next base: position 1,818,157,549 of record NC_056732.1, read on the forward strand.
CTAGCCCACCAAACACTATACTGCCCTGAGAAAACCCCTGTCCCGACTGGTCTTCTAAGCTTCTACAATTCAAATAGACACATGATCCAGTAATAAACTCTGATTAATACAATCCCATGTAAAAACAGTTCTGGCAAATCTCTTTTCCATAATGAAGTCTCTAAAACATGGAACACTCTGCCCCCTGACCTCAGATTTCAGAACTGTACTACCACTTTCAAAAACCTCCTTAAATCATACCTTTACACTAGCCATATTTGTAACTGCCATCCACCCCCCCGAAGCCTCACCCCAATGTAAGATTTTATTCCCTTATGCCTCTGGTGTTCCCAGTTATTATTCTCTACCAATACTCACTGTATATATCGTGCATGTTACTTCTTGGTAAAAGTTTTGCAATACTGTGTTCAAACCATGCTGATTGTTTATATTGTACACATTGTATCCACTATGTGTAGCACGTTTCTCAATTGTTATTATCATTCTTTCAATTTGTAACCAAAAATATATAATTTCTTTCCTCTCTGTAGTGTATGGAAGTTTTCTCCCCAGGACTCCACTGAAAAGGGACACCAGTTGTCCAGTCGGACTATCCTGGTAAACAAATGTTAAATAAATAAATAAATAAATCTTACTGCACCATTATGGTAATTAATGCTGTTTACATATCATTTAACACACAGAGCAAATAGTTAACTTACAGCAATAATTTTAAGGAATTGCTTTAAAAAGTTTAATCTCATTGCATACTGAGATAATTTATAGCCAAAAAGAAAACAAAAAAAAAAAAACTGAGCTGATTTCCAAATAAGGCACTGTTAGTAAAATCCCAGCCACTGGGGATGTACAAGCCAGTGCATTTCTTCGTGCCGGACCCAAGCCCGGATAAATGGGGAGGGTTGCGTCAGGAAGGGCATCTGGCGTAAAACATCTGCCAAATGAGATATGCGGAAACCAATACAGATTTACATACCGGATTGGTTGAGGCCCGGATTAACAACGACTGCCACCAGTACTGTTCGCTGACAGGGTGCTGGCAGAAATTGGGCTACTGTTGGCCAAAGGAGGAGAAGGAGAAGAAGAGGGGGAAGGCATGCCTGAAAGCAGAAAGAGAGGAGAAAGGTTAGGAGTGTGGTAGTGAGGGTAGGAACTTTGAATTTTGGCAGCATAACTGGTAAAGGGAGAGAGCTAGCTGATATGATGAACAGAAGGAAGGTTGATATATTGTGTGTACAAGAGACCAGGTGGAAGGGAAGTAAGGCCAGGTGCATTGGAGGTGTGTTCATATTGTTCTATCATGGTGTGGATGGGAAAAGAAATGGGGTAGGGGTTATACCAAGAGTGTTTTGGAGGTGAAAAGAGTGTTGGATAGAGTGATGTTTATGAAGCTGGAAATTGATGGTGTAATGATGAATGTTGTTGGTGCATATGCTCCACAAGTTGGGTGTGCGTTGGATGAGAAAGAAACATTTTGGAGTGAGTTGGATGAAGTGGTGATGACTGTACCCAAGGGTGAAAGAGTGGTGATTGGAGCAGATTTCAGTGGGCAAGTTGGTGAAGGGAACAGAGGGGATGAGGAAGTGATGGGTAGGTATAGTGTTAAGGAAAGGAATGCAGAAGGTCAGATGGTAGTGGAATTTGCAAAAAGGATGGACATGGCTGTGGTGAATACGTATTTTAACAAGAGGGAGGAGCATAGGGTGATATACAAAAGTGGAGGGAGATGCACACAGGTGGATTATATCCTATGCAGGAGGGCCAGTTTGAAGGAGATTGGAGACTGTAAATTGGTGACGGGGGAAAGTGTAGTTAGGCAACATAGAATGGTGGTCTGTAGAATGACATTGATGATCAAGAAGAGGAGGAGGAGTGTGAGGGCAGCACCAAGGATCAAATGGTGGAAATTGAAAAAGGGTGATTGTGAGGTGGAGTTCAGGGAAGAGTTAAGACAGGCACTGGGTGGCAGTGACGAGTTACCGAATAGCTGGGTAACTACAGCAGAGCTGGCTAGAAAGGTGCTTGGTGTGACATCTGGACAGAGGAAGGATGACAAGGAGACATGGTGGTGGAATGAGGAAGTACAGGAGAGTATACAGACAAAGAGGCTGGCAAAGAAGAAGTGGGATTGTCAGAGAGATGAAGAAAGTAGACAGGAGTATAAGGAGATGAGGTGCATGGTAACGATAGAGGTGGCAAAGGCTAAGGATAAGGCATATGAAGAGTTGTATGAAAGGTTGGACACTAAGGAGGGAGAAAAGGACCTGTACCGATTGGCTAGACAGAGGGACTGAGCCAGGAAAGATGTGCACCAGGTAAGGGTGATAAAGGATAATGAGGGAAATGTACTCACTAGCGAGGAGAATGTGTTGGACAGATGGAAGGAGTACTTTGAGGGGCTAATGAATGACGAGAATGAGAGAGAGAAGGCTGGATGATGTGAGGATAGTGAATCAGGAAGTGCAATGGATTAGCAAGGCGGAAGTAAAGATAGCTATGAAGAGGATGAAGAATGGAAAGGCTGTTGGTCCAGATGACATACCTGTGAAAGCTTGCAGGTGTTTAGGAGAAATGGCAGTGGAATTTTTAACCAGATTGTTTAATGAAATCTTGGAAAGGGAGAGGATGCCTGAGGAGTGGAGAAAACATGTTCTGGTACCGATTTTTAAGAACAAGGGTAATGTGCAGAGCTGTAGTAACTATAGAGGGATAAAACTGATCAGTCACAGCATGAAATTATGGGAAAGGGTAGTGGAAACTAGGTTAAGAAGGGAAGTGATAATTAGTGATCAGCAGTATGGTTTCATGCCAGGAAAGAGCACTACAGATGTGATGTTTGCTCTGAGAGTGTTGATGGAGAAGTACAGAGAAGGTCAGAAGGAGTTGCATTGTGTCTTTGTGGACTTAGAAAAAGCATATGACAGGGTGCCTAGAGAGGAGTTGTGGTATTGTATGAGGAAGTCGGGAGTGGCAGAGAAGTATGTAAGAGTGGTACATGATATGTACAAGGGTAGTGTGACAGCAGTGAGATCTGCAGCGGGAGTCACAGATGTGTTTAAGGTGGAGGTGGGATTACATCAAGGATCAGCTCTGAACCCTTTCTTATTTGCACTGGTGATGGACAGGTTGACAAATGAGATCAGACAGGAGTCCCCGAGGACTATGATGTTTGCAGATGACATTGTGATATCTAGTGAGAGTAGGAAACAAGTTGAAGAGACCCTGGAGACGTGGAGATATGCTCTAGAGAGAAGAGGAATGAAGGTCAGCTGGACTAAGACAGAATATATGTGTGCAAATGAAAGGGAGGATAGAGGAAGGGTGTGGATGCAGGGAGTAGAGTTGGCGAAGGTGGATGAGTTTAAATACTTGTGATCAACAGTTCAGAGTAATGGCGAGTGTGGAAGAGAGGTGAAGAAGTGAGTACAGGCAGGATGGAGTGGGTGGAGAAGAGTGTCAGGAGTGATTTGTGACAGACGAGTGCCAGTAAGAGTGAAAGGGAAGGTCTACAAAAGGATATTGAGAGCAGCTATGTTATATGGGTTGGAGACAGTGGCATTGATAAAAAGGCAGGAGTCAGAGCTGGATGTGGCAGAGTTAAAGATAGATTTACACTGGGTGTGACGAGGGTGGACAGGATTAGGATTAAGTATATTAGAGGGTCAGCCCAGGTTGGAAGGTTTGGAAACAAAGCCAGTGAGGCAAGATTATGTTGGTTTGGACATGTGCTGAGGAGGGATGCTGGGTATATTGGGAAAAAGATGCTAAGGATGAAGCTGCCAGGTAAGAGGAAAAGAGGAAGGCCTAAGTTAAGGTTTATGGACATGGTGAGAGAGGACATGCAGGTGGTTGGTGTGACAGAGCAAGATGCAGAAGACAGGAAGAAATGGAAACAGATGATCTGCTGTGGCGACCCCTAACGGGAACAGCCGAAAGAAGAGCAAATCTAATATGAGCAGCTGATCTCCTCTCTTTCCTATTGAAACCATCAATTCTGCACATGACACCAGTAATATCATATCTACTCTCCTGCTAGACTTATCCAAAGCTTTTGATACTATTTCTCATACCTTCCTCTTGTCTAAATTATCTCATCTTAAGCTATCCACCTCTTCTATCTCCAGTTACTTCTCTGATTGGCACCAAGCTGTCAGGTGGAAAAACTGTACATCCTCTTTTCTAAATACTCCAACAGGTGTGCCACAGGGCTCTATATTAGGCCCTCTCCTATTTAACATATTCATAAATGACTTCCACCAGTGTATTCTTAATGCCAAAGTTGTCCAATATGCCAAGGATTCTACTATAATCTGCTCCACTAAATTCCTACCCAAACGTCTGACATTAACTCAAGAAGCCTTCTCTTCAGCTGAGTGCTGGATGTTAAATAATCACCTAGTATTTGATGCTTCCAAAACTAAAGTCATGATATTCACCCCCACAAAATGTCCGACAATTGACAAGAACTCCTTCCTCATAACTAGTCAAAACAATGCATCTGTTGAAATTGTACCTCACACAAAGCTACTCGGCATCCTTATTGACACTCAATTAAAATTCGACATTCATCTTCAAACAAACATAAAGAAAACCCACCAAAAACTAGGCATGCTTTATCATCAATACTGCTATCTTACTCCTCAACTAGACATGTCCTGTCTGCCACCTTCCTTATTCCCTCCCTCTTATACGGTGCCCCCTCCTTACTAATCTTCAATCAGGTCTAAAGACAAAACTAACTTCCTGCTATAACAAAATTGCAAAATTTGCTACCGTAACCAGATCCTCCACCCAGCACTGCAATGCCCTCAACATACTGAATTGGCTTGAACTGCCAACTGTCTCTCCTACATCCAACTTACTTATGCACATAAACTCATCTTTAAACCCTTTCTCTGCCCCTCTCTCACTTCCACTGTCAAAATGCACCAACCAGATAGATTACTCAGGTTCAACAATCAGGACCTGTTTGAACTACACAAACCTGTATGTACTCCAGGCAAGCATCTGCTAATCTGCTATCCTTCTCCCTCGTAAGGCTCTGGAATTCCCTTCCACCACAAATTTGTACCACCAATGACCACTCTTCCTTCAAGACCCTACTCCATTACTACCTCTTATCTCAATGGGAATTTTCATGTGCTCACCTGTCCTGATTTCCCTAATCTCTCCTCACTTTCTTCCAACCTGTCTTCTCTATCACCCACTCTCTCACCTACTACAACCTTGATCCCTACTTTGTACTTATTCCACCTCCCTCCCAACCTTCCAGCCTCTCTTCTCTATCTCCTCTCTCACTTCCTACGTCCTTAATCCCTACTTTATACTTATTCCACCTCCTCCCAACCTTCCAGCCTCTTCTCCCTCTCTCACTTCCTACGTCCTTAATCCCTACTTTATACTTATTCCACCTCCCTCCCAACCTTCCAGCCTCTCTTCTCTATCTCTCCCTCTCTCACTTCCTACGTCCTTAATCCCTACTTTATACTTATTCCACCTCCCTCCCAACCTTCCAACCTCTCTTCTCTATCTCCCCCTCTCTCACTTACTATGTCCTTAATCCCTACTTTGTACTTATTCCACCTCCCTCCCACCCTTCTCTCTCACCTACTACAACCTTGATCCCTACTTTATACTTATTACACCCCCCTCCCAACCTTCCAACCTTTCTTCTCTATCTCCCCTCTCTCACTTACTATGTCCTTAATCCTTACTTTGTACTTATTCCACCTCCCTCCCAACCTTCCAACCTCTCTTCTCTATCTCCCCCTCTCTCACCTACTACAACCTTCATCCCTACTTTGTACTTATTCCACCTCCTACCCAGTTCCCTCCCAACCTCCTCATACTTTTTACTCCTATACTCCCTTCTCCTAAAAAAAATTATTTTCATTTTTGTAATAAGATTTTAATTTTCTATCTACTATTATGTTTTAAAACTATATAATATCTGTTGTTGTTATATTGTCTAATTTTTAACCATATAAACAAGTAATTTCGCTGCAAACAATATGCTTAGAAGCACCAGCAAAAAATAGCCAGATTAAATGTGAGTAATAATAAAAAGGGTTGCTGGTGATTACTCCATGTAAAGAGAGGCCATTCAATGATTTTCCACGTCTATTCAGACCCAGTAAAGTGTTCATAAAGCAAAAAAAGCAATGAAATGACCATACAGATGCAATAAGCCACAAAAAAGTCAAGTCTGTTCAGACCAATAAATGCCACAGCAAATATCCATAGTCCACAGTAAAGAATGAGGTCAGTCAAATGTAGAAAGAATACAGGTTTATTGGATCCTAGCTTTTTCAAACCAGTAACATTACTCAACTTTGCAGCCAATATATACTTGTTCTATCATTTAACTAGCCATTTAATTGATCAATTATTCGATTATAAGAAGCATACTACGAAGACCTGAATAATCTATTTAAAATTACACTGTTAAAACCATCAAATTTTTAATAACAAGTTACTACATAACATATTTATATGAATAAATAAATAAATATATATATTTTTAAAAATAATATATATAGAAAAATTTAAAAATTAATTGACTTTTGTCTAAAATTCATTTTGAGTTGGAAATACAAGGACAAAAAAGCATCTAATCATGTGTTATAGTGGGACTTATATCAGATCTTATGTCTTCTATTCTTAAGTATGGGTTTCAAAGGAACCCTATCATTCAGTCCCGGTGGAATGTGTGCTCTAGTCCTGATAATCCATTGTGTTTCTATGGACTCAGTTCTGTTCTTAATATCACCCCATCTGTTAGATGGCTCTAAAACTTCTTGTGCCAATAGCTACGCCAATCTAGTAATGGCTGCATGGGAGGAACAAAAATTATTTAGCCTAGAGAGTTATAAAAAGCATGTCCTTTTCTACAAGCGCTTTGTAGATGATCTTTTCTTTTTATGGCATGGCAATGAAGATGAACTACTTACTTTTGGGAAGCAAGTGAATGAATTAACATCATTTTTAAAATTCACCATGATTTTCTCTGATAAAGAGATTTCCTTCTTAGATATTAACATTTGGCGCCTCCCTAATGGAGGGTTTAACACTGGTGTACACAGAAAGTCCTGTTACAAGAACAATTTGTTGAATAGGGACAGTATGCACTCTCCTCACATTTTTAGAAATGTAATGAAAGGTCAAGGTATGCGACTATCCAGATTAACACCAAGTGAAGAGTTATTTGATGAAGGATTAAAAGACATGGAAACTAAATTTGGTGAAAAAAACTATAAAACCAGAGAAATTAAAGACACATTTAATGAAGTTAGAAATTTAAGACAAAATAGAGCTAAACCTATTTTCTCTGAGGACGGTGTAGATGAATATAAAATGAATATTAAAGACAACTTGAATATTAAAAAAGATGTTGTTAGGTTCACAGTTCATTACACACAGGATATTTATTCTATTAAAGAATTATTTATTAAGTACTGGGAAATATTAAGGTTGGACCCTGAAGTATCCAGATATATTGGAGAGATTCCTAATTTTGCTTATAAAAATACGAGCAACCTATACAATATGCTTTGTTGCTCTGATTTCAGACATCGTGGCACTTTGAAAGAGTTTATGGGTTCAAAGCCATGTAATAAATGCAATTATTGTACTTATATATTAAATACACCCATGTTTATACATCCAATATCAGGGGATTACATTTTTATAAGGGTTAATGCGAATTGTGAAAGTAAACACATTATTTACTTAGCTAGATGTTCATCATGCGCATCGTTTTACATAGATAAAACGAACCGCATGTTAAAGCAGCGCATTCGTGAACATCTATATCAAATATGCATTAAATCTGAGGTAAATGCGCTATCAAAACATATATTGGAAACTAGTGATGCACATAATTTCACTTTCTCAGTCCTACAAGTTTTAGAGCCATCTAACAGATGGGGTGATATTAAGAACAGAACTGAGTCCATAGAAACACAATGGATTATCAGGACTAGAGCACACATTCCACCGGGACTGAATGATAGGGTTCCTTTGAAACCCATACTTAAGAATAGAAGACATAAGATCTGATATAAGTCCCACTATAACACATGATTAGATGCTTTTTTGTCCTTGTATTTCCAACTCAAAATGAATTTTAGACAAAAGTCAATTACTTTTTAAATTTTTCTATATATATTATTTTAAAAATATATATATATTTATTTATTTATTCATATACATATGTTATGTAGTAACTTGTTATTAAAAATTTGATGCTTTTAACAGTGTAATTTTAAATAGATTATTCAGGTCTTCGCAGTATGCTTCTTATAATTGAATAATTGATCAATTAAATGGCTAGTTAAATGATAGAACAAGTATATATTGGCTGCAAAGTTGAGTAATGTTACTGGTTTGAAAAAGCTTATTGCGAAAGCGCTTACCGAGGATCCAATAAACCTGTATTCTTTCTACATTTGACTGACCTCATTCTTTACTGTGGACTACGGATATTTGCTGTGGTATTTATTGGTCTGAACAGACTTGACTTTTTTGTGGCTTATTGCATCTGTATGGTCATTTCATTGCTTTTTTTGCTTTATGAACACTTTACTGGGTCTGAATAGACGTGGAAAATCATTGAATGGCCTCTCTTTACATGGAGTAATCACCAGCAACCCTTTTTATTATTACTCACATTTAATTTTTAACCATGTTGGAGCTGTACACTATTATGTTTTAAAACTATGTAATATCTTTTTCTGTTATATTCTTTTTAATTTTTAACCATGTTGGAGCTTTTCTCCCAAGGACTCAATTGAAAATGGGCTCTTTTGGCCCCATAGACTATTCTGGTAAACAAACTGTAAATAAATAAATAAGTGAGTTGGGGGGGGAGGGCTCCATGCTGCATACATGTATAAATTTTTATTAAAATACAGTTGCAGCTTGTTTAACCAACTACATAGCATAAAGTGCCACAATAACTTAGTTACATTAGATAATCTACGTTTTTTCATTTAGTTAACCGTAAATGCTCAATTTAATATCTTATTAATGTTAGAGTATCTGTTACACCATACAACATCCACTAGTAAATATGGTGCAATGTTTTAGCTTTATTTTTCCCTTTTTTATCTCACTAAGCCATTTTTTTACTAAAGGAAAGCTGTTTAAATTTGAGGTGAAGCTTTTTCTAACTTCAAGATGACTCTCAAGCTGTTTTTAAACTGCCGTGTCATACCTAAGGCTTCTGGAAGATGTTGGTCCATTCTGCTATGTTGCACCCTGTGATGCACGTGCACTGGCTCAGTAATCAAGGAGCCTCAATCCTCACCACTAACACCAGTAAGGGATGTGCACATTGGGTGGATAACAAGTATACACACACAGCAAAGTACAATTTCCCTTAATAGCACACAGAGATCATAGTCAGTCTGGGGCTGGTTTCTATCTTTCTCTCCAGATCCCTAATAAGACTCCCCACTGGCACAGCTACAGGGTCAAGATCACAGCTGAGTGGTCAAGCTAAAACCTCCAGCACCCTCTCTGTCCAACAAATGCTTTATGTCCCTACCCAAGTAGCTGACACACACACACACACACACACACACACACACACACACACACACACACACACACACACACACACACACACACACACACACACACACACACACTTTGAGATATGATTTATATACAAACACACAGACACTCCTAGGGAAGGCTGGCACAGGTTCACTAGCTATGCCCCCTTCTGCCCACACTATAATGTAGAAATCATTGCCACCAACCACTACTTATCAGCTACTAATAAGGCTCTTCCCAAAGGGTGACCAATTCTACTGTGTAATGTTACTGTTATCCAAATAGTAAGTGTGACCCAGGGCTAATGCTATTGGAGTGGCTTGCACAGTATCACCAATGCATGCAAGTACTCTACGAGCTTAAATTATCTCTACACAAAACAGCCACAGTTAAAAAGTTTAAATATATTTAATAATAAATAATAAAAAAACACAAAACGATACTTATTAACTCAACACAGTGACAATAGAGAGTTCAGAAATCACATGAAATACCTTAAAACAACATTGTAGGACAGTCCCACATAAATATAGAAAACATCTACACTAATATGGCTATATTCCTATCTATCTCTAAGAGAAATACTAAGATCTATGTTTTACAGAGCAAAGCAAAGTGCTGGTGAGTTGTTGTCAGATTCAGAACAAAATATAAAATGCCCGCACTTTCTCTCTGAGATAGTTCTTAAATTGATAATGCACATTACAGCAGAATCATCTCAGATTACATAATTCTTGTCACCTCTGATTTAGTTCTCAGGCTAACAGAAACTTAAAATGTAACATTTCTTTGTGATCTGCAGCTGCCAGGAAGTCACAGAGCAATGAAAGTCACTTTACACTTGAAACCTATTATTTATCTCTGTCTTAAGAAAATAGAAAGAAACTCCAAGCCTAGACATCCTGTCTCTTAGCTTGAGATGACACACAATCATAAAATTCTTTACTTATCAGCTTATGTTCTTAGAGTTGGCAAGTTAACTCTGTATGTCCCAGTTTCTACCATAAAACATACATTACATAGGCATAGAGTTTATACACATTTCTGCTTTCCTCCAGAAAGGTGCACTGTGGTTACAATCTTGAAGCTTAGCACATAACACAGTTTTCTTACATTTGTGAAACAAGCCTGTGGATCATATTAATATTTACAAATGACATAGAATTATTTAAAAGATTCTATCTAGCTCGGCTGGCAGCCTCTCAATTTATCACCCCCCCCCCTGAGAACTCAAGCTAGTTTTGACCCTTGAGAAACATTTCTTGAGTGGGATGAGCTTATCTGGGTATACCTTACCACATTCCCTGTCTTGAGAGCCCATCTGCATTGGCATTGCTAATTCCACTGCAGTGCTGCACTGACATATCATATGATTGGAACCCTAGGCTCCACCTTAGTAACTTGGCATTTTGCTGGCTGGCTCAATGTAACCATGTTAGGGGATTGTGATCTGTAACTACACTGAACGTTCTTCCATACAGATAAGGCTGAAGTTTCTGCAGTGCCCACACTATGGCTACACATTCCTTTTCTACAGCTGCATAGCATTCCTCCCTGGGTTGGAGCCTACCACTGAGATAAACCACTGGGTGCTCTTCTCCCTCTGAAGAAATCTGGCTAAGTACAGCCCCCACCCCATGGTTTGAAGCATCTACCTTTACAACAAATTATTTGCTGTAATCTGGACTGGCTAACACATGTGGTCATCCCAAAGCTTCTTTAAGCTTCTGGAATAGGTTCATAGGTTCATAGGTTCATACTAGGCTATCTGCCCTAGGGCATTTATAAGCCTAGCCAGAGTATGTTTGGCTTTCGCCACCCATTTTAAATTAATTTTGCTATGCCCTTTTTCGAGGTTAGTATACTGTGCCTCTGTCTAACAGTGACACAGAAGTGATACCCAGGGTAAACCTATGATCTCCCATCCACTCATCAAGATTCCTCTTGAACAGAGTCAATGAGGGACTCTGCCTAACCTGGACTGGGATTTTATTCCAGAGCGAAGGGAGCCTCTGGGTTATGAATCTGTCCCTCCAGCATGTCCTATTTATTTCAGTGCTGAGGTTCAAGTCTCTCTAGCATGTAGCTCGATGGGATTTGGATTTTTTGAGGTGCAGCATGTCCCTTAATTCTGGGTTGGACATGGCTTTATACGTCAGGCACAGGTCACCTCTGAGCAGGCGGTATGCCACTGAGTAGAGCTGGAGTTTCTTTAACCGGGCAGCATATGGCATCTGTTTGAGCCCTTTGATCCTCTTGGTGAGGTACTTTTGGGGTCTTTCCAGTTGCTGCAGGTGTTTGGTAAGGTACATCCCAAAAGGGGCATTGTACTCTATTATGGGCCTGATGAGAGATGAGTAAAGAGGCACGATGACCTCCCCTAATCTAGAGGTGAATCCCTTCATGATTAGGTGGGCTATATAAAATGTTTTTCTAACCACTTTGGCCACGTGGTTGTCAAATGAGAGATTGCTATCAACTTGGGTCCCCAGGTCCCTAATTACTTCTTCTGTACTTAATGGATTACCACCTATGTGGTCATTTGTGGGCACTTTGTTTTTGCCAAAGGGGATGACTATACACTTTTTGGCGTTTAGCTTGAGGCCATGGCTCTGGCACCAGTTGTCTGTTTCTATGAGGCCCTTTTGGAGGATGCTTGTGTCGGCTGGAGAGTCGATTATGGCACCCAGTTTGCAGTCATCTGCGAACTTGGTCAGCCACAGTCCTTCCGTGTTGGCCTGTACCTCCGAGAAATATATACCAAACAAGAGAGGTCCCAGGACTGAGCCTTGTGGGACGCCACTTGTAACTGGTTTGGAGTCTGACATGGCTCCAGCAATTCTAACCATGTGGGTTCTGTCCTTGAGCCAGTTTGCAACCCATCTAGTGACATAGGGGTTTATATTTAAGCTGGTGAGCTTATCTATAATGCCAGTGGGGTATTGTATCTAAGGCTTTTGCGAGGTCCAGATAGGCTGTGTGGACCACCTTCTCTTCGTCAATGGCCTTGGTGACTGTTTCAAAGAAGTCAACCAGGTTTAAGAGGCAGGATCTGCCCTTAACAAAGCCAAATTGGGTAGGATCCAGTGTCTGTAGGTCCCCAATATCTTTATTTATGAGGTCCATGATGATCCTTTCCATAGCTTTGCAGACCAAGCTAGTCAGGCTTATGGGGCGATAGTTTCCAGGGTCCATTGAGGCACCACCTTTGTGGAGAGGGACCACTGTTGCTGTACGCCACTCTTTGGGTACATATTCTGTAGTAAGGCTGAGACTGAACAGTAGTTTTATGTTTGGGTTTAGCTCTTCTTGGAGTTCATGTAGGACGCAGCCTGGGACACCGTCTGGTCCCATTGATGCTGAGTTTTTTGCTTTGGAGAGGGCGGCTCCCACCTGAGCATCTGAGATGGTAGGGGGTCAGCACTCTGCTGGGATAGATATTTGCCCTTTCGGTAGGGGGGGGGAGAAGTTTGCGCTGAACCCGTCAGCTTGGATGTTGGCAATGTCTGTGGGTTTGGTGTATTTTTTGTCATTTTGGACTAATTCTGAGCATATCTGGGAATTCCCACCCAGGTTCCTAACATAACTAAAGAAAGCCTTGTGATTATCCTTAGTGTCCTGTGCAATTTTTCTCTCGAAGCTGGCCTTTGACGATTTTATGAGTGCCCTTAGTTTTTTGATAATACTGATCAGAGATGCCTTCCCTTTTTGGGATTTTGCTCTATCATGTAGTAGCTTCCTCCTTCTATTGTATAATTTGTTTATGGCTGGGGTCCACCAGACAGGTCGTCTGCCTTTGGAGGATTGGGTCTTGGTTTTATTTGGGATTGCGTGATCCATGCATTCCTGAAGGTGTTCATAGAATGCATTTGTAAAGGATTCTGCGGTCTGGGCCGTATTTTCCACAGGCCCGGGGGCTTTGAAGGATTCCACCTCGATTTTGAGGAGTGTGAAATTTGCTTTAGGGAAGTTTTTCACTGTGGTTTTCTGGGCAGGGGGTGGGGTCTCACACTACCTGCTCACACTACCTTATCTGGCCTGTTTTTCCTTGTCAGGTCTATGAAGGGACCAGCAATGGTACTATAACAGGGGATGAACTTTCTATACTACCCTGCTCTCCCTAAGAATGCACTCATCTGCTTTTTGGTAACAGGTACAGGCCATGCCTGAATGGCTTCCATTTTGACTGGTTTTGGCCTGATCTTATCACTCCTCACTCTATGCCCCAGGTAGGAGACCTCTGCCATGCCCACCTGACATTTGCTGGGCTTAATGGTCAACCCTGCCCTCTGTAGTCTGCCCAGCACCTCCCTGACATGCTGTAGGTGCTCTTGTCAGGAATGGTTATAGGTGGCAATATCATCTAGGTAAACAAGGGAAAAATCTCCTGCTCCTGCTAGGATATGATCTACCAGCCTCTGGAAAGTCACTGGGGCATTTTACATCCCAAAGAGCATGCTTGTGAACTCATACAAACCAAAAGGAGTCACAAAGGCTAACCTATCTCTAGCACTGGGAGTCAAGAGCACCTGCCAGTAACCCTTGGTAAGATCAGTGGTGGTAAGATACTTAGACCCACTCAGCTGTTCTAGAGCTTCTGGGGTAAGCATCTGACTCTGTGTGACTATTTAATTTCCTGTAGTCCACAAAGAACCTGGTGCTGCCATCCTTCTTTGCTACCAGCACCACTGGGGAGGGCCAGGGACTGCTGGACTCCTGAATTTCCCCTAGTTCCAACATGTCCTGTATTTCCTCCCTCAGAGTCTGTTTGACTCTCTCAGTCACCCTATAAGGGGACTACCTAATAGGCCTTTGGGGTCCTGTATCCACATGGTGCTGCACCAGGTGGGTACACCCTGGTTTCCCACTGAGCATGTCCTCAGACTCCTGTAACATTGCTTGGATTTCTCAAACCTGGGTAGGAGATAGCTGCTGGGACATTGCTACCCCTTCCACTGAGGCGTCAGTCCGAGCCTCACTGAGAAGATCAGTCACCAGATCTCCCTCAGACTCCTCCTGCAATCCACTGCAAATACTCAGCACAAGGGCCTCCCTCTCATGGCAAGGTTTCATCATGTTAACATGGTACAATTTGTGCTCCTGCCTAGCTGTTCCACCATGTAGTTAACATCACTGACCTTCCTTACCACCTTGCAGGGTCCCTCACAGGCTGCCTGCAGCTTGTTGTGTCTGATAGGAATGAGAACCATTACCTGCTGCCCTACAGCATATTCTCTAGCTCAAGCATTCCTATCATACCAGACCTTTTTCTGTTGTTGGGCTTCTGCCAGGTTCTCCTGGGCCAAGCCCATGAGTTTCCTGAGCCTTGTCCTGAGGTTTAGGACATATGCCACAACAGACTCCTGGTGAGATTCACACTCACCCTCCCACTCATCACGAATTAAGTCTAGAGCCCCCCTCGCCCTATGCCCATACAACAAATCAAAGGGTGAAAAACATGTGGATTCCTGAGGAACCTCTCTGTAAGCAAACAACAGATGGGGCAAATATTTGTCCCACTGCCTCTTAAACTGGTCTGCAAATGCCAGTAGCATGGACTTGATTGTAGAGTTTAACCTTTCAACAAGATCATTAGTCTGGGGGTGGTAGGGGGTGGTCTTTAGGTGCTTCACTCCACAGTACTTTTACAGACAAGCCTGCAGGTCTGACATGAAATTGGCACCTCTGTCAGTCAGTATTTCTTCTGGGAAACCTACCCTGCTGAAAATCTCTAAAAAAACATTTGCCACCTTTTCTGTCTGAATGGAGAACAGAGCCACTGCCTCAGGGTATCTTGTACCATAATCTACTACCACTAGGATATACTTTTTCCCTGTAGAACTTGGGGTACTCAGAGGCTCTACAATATCCATAGCTACCCCCTGAAATGGCTCCTCAATCACAGGCAAAGGCAAAGGCATCAAAATATGTTTCACCTTGTCTCCTGCCTTGCCTGCCTTTTGGCACTGCTCACAGGTCCTGCATCATTTACATCTCTGGAAATCCCAGGCCAATAAAAGGTCTGCATAATATGTCTATTTGTACAATTTATGCCCATATGACCTGCAAAGGGAATATCATGGGCTATCGCTAGGAGTGCCAGACAGTAGGCTATAGGCACTACCAACTGCTGTATTCTCTCACCCTCTAGCCCTCCCTCAGTGGTCCACTCTCTATACAGTAACCCATTGTCCCAGTATACAGATTTCCCCTTAACTATAGAATCAGATGCCTCAATATCAAGCCTTGTAATGTAGGGTCTGAGAACTGAGCCTTTCTCAACTGTCTCTTTGCAACCCTTCCCAGCACCCCTTCCACAGGAAGTCTGGTATCCTCTGACAGCTGTGCCTCACTGTCAGCCTGGGTACTACTAACCACCTCTACCTTTGCAGTCTATCTGTCCAAGGGAACATCAGTGCCAACAAGATGCTGTGGGTCACCTTCAGTCTCACTGCTACAGGGTAGCTCCCTTACTGAAGTCACCACCTTACCAGTCCTGGCTGCAAGTATGTGGTCTGGCTGGTTCTCCCCCAAGCTACCAGACCTACAGGCTTGTCTCCAAGTCTGACTGTGTGTAACTACATTAACACATGTAACTGCATTATCAGAATCCTTCCCTATCAGGATATCTGCAGGATGGTAGTTTGGTACCCTTGTTGTCTCAAGACAACCTAGTATTAGCATTTTGTCCTTCACACTTACTAGCTCCCTTACCTTTTGTTCCCCACCTTGCCTCCATGGACATCTATATGCTACATGGCCACACTGGTTGCATTCAAAACATTTAACCCTAGATCCTGGACATGTACCTGGACTAGTGGCTTCCCCTACTACTGGCAGATTCTGTTGGAGCAGTCTGGGCTGCCCACCAGGGGTTCCCTTAGATCCATGAGCAGCACTGGGTGTCCCTTTCCTGTGCAGTGATGCCCTGCTTGCTAGGTATAAGTTAAAAGGTTTAAAATATATTTAATAATAAATAATAAAAACACATGATAATGCTTATTAACTCAACTCAGTGACAATAGAGAGTTCAGAAATCACAGGAAATACTTTAAAACAACATTGTAGGGCAGTCTCACAAAAATATAGAAAACATCTGCACTAATCTGGCTATATTCCTATCTATCTCTAAGAAAAATACTAAGATTTAAGTCTTACTTATAGAGCAAAGCAAAGTGCTGGTGAGTTGTCAGATTCAGAACAAAATATAAAATGCCCTTTCTTTATCTCAGAGATAGTTCTTACATTGATAATACACATTACTGCTGAATATTCTCATATTACATCATTCTTGTCACCTCTGATTTAGTTCCCAGGCTAAGAGAAACTTAAAATTTAACATTTCTTTGTGATCTGCAGCTGTCAGGAAGTCACAAAGCAATAAAAGAAACTTTACATGTGAAACCTAGTAATTATCTCTGTCTTAAGACAATAGAAACTCCTAGCCTAGACATCCTGTCTCTTAGCTTGAAACAATACACAGTCATAAAATTCTTTACTTAGCTTATTTTCTTAGAGTTTGCAAGTTAACTCTGTATGTCCCAGTTTCGACCATAAAACATATATTACATAGGCATAAAGTTTATACACATTTCCGCTTTCTTCCAGCAGGGTGCACTGTGGTTACTATCTTGAAGCTTAGTACATAACACAGTTTTCTTACATTTGTAAAACAAGCCTGTGGATCACATTAATATTTACAAATGACTTAAAATTATTTACAAAATTCTATCTAGCTTGACTGTCAGCCTCTCAGTTTATCACACACTCTACAGGAAGTCTAGGGAATGGTATTAAAGATGCACCTTATCTTCATACTTCTGAACTAAAGCTGAAAACACTCAGACTGCTGCATTTAAGTAAGTTAGATTCTTGTATTTATACAAAAAGTTACTATTTTCAAGCTGATGTTTAGAAATTAAAAAATAACAGTTAATATGATTACTAATTTAAATTAAAGCTGAGAGAAACAAGTATAAGCCTGAATCAGTTCAAACTTAGAAACATAAATATACACACAATTTAAAGTCTGTAGTAGTGTTTCCTGATTATGAAATACTTGAAGACACCAAACTGTACAAGCTTTTTGAGAACATTTTGTTATAACTGCACCCTCGAGCTTCAGTGGCAAGGGTGCTCTATTAGACTGAAGACGAGCACAGAGTACTTGTACAGCAGAACCTGGTTAACAGCTTTTTCATATTGCTGCATAAGATTAGAGGATCTATATGGGTGTCATCTAATGACACTTTTGACTAGAAGGAGTTATAGCTCTGCTAATAGTAGACATTAGGGCAGTTATATACAAAAAAGGTGTTATAGCCCTGTTAATTGTAGACATTAAGGCAGTTACTTGCAAAAAAAAAAAAAAAAATCACATGCTTCATTACTATGGGGGACAAAAACATGTGTGAGATAGTCCTGGAAGCCACTGTCAAACAGTACTTCTCAGAATGTTTTGCTGAGCGCTCTTAGGGTGAAAGAGCGCACAGTTAAATGTGATTATGATACTGTAGATAGCTGCACTAAGATAGTGGCCTCAGGTCCAGTCCAGTCAGCAGATTTTGGCTGTATAGAAGCTTTTATAACTGTAAGAATCTTGAGCAAGAAAAACGTCTAAGAATCATCTGTCTTTTATGAGGTGAATAAAAAGTGTAAACAACTAGAGTTCTCTCTATTACAAAGTTTGATGGAATTTCTCTATTATATGTAAAATATCTAAAGTGGCTACACTCCAACTGAGATTGGTTAGAAAACAAAAAATTAAGAAGACCTTGCAGAAGTAAGAGAAATAATAAATAGATGTAAGATGAATGGTTAGAATATAACACAATAAATTATCTCAGTCTGAACAGAAGATGAAATAGAGTGTGATGTAAAGAAGTTTGTTTTAATAATACAGGAAATGTAATAATCATCACTAACCTTTACTTAACAATGCTTAATAGCTATATGATGCTGGGTTGTTACCATTATAAGAATAGCATATATGAAGTTTTATTTTTGCAGTCTTGGTGTACAGTCAGCATTAAGCACATTTTAATGTAGTCACCTCACTTTCCCTTTACTGATTTGGTCATTCACTACTTCTTGCTACAAATAATGTAGATAATGATGTATTCAGACCTTAAATCCTATAAAAATAAATGCAGTCCAACATTATCTATTCATCTTAACAAAATATACTTTAATATATTTCACTGAGGTAACTGTGAAGCCCCTTAATGTTAACCTAAGAGGAATTTTTGGGAGTTTTTACTCTTACATCCAGCTTTTACTTAATTAGAACAGTATAGATGAACAAAAGATTAGAGTGTTGATGATGCTCAAGCAATCATTTATGCACTTCTTATACATATTACACTGCCTCAAAGATTTTTACACAAGTTGTTGGCTAATTAACATGTTTTTAAATACAAAATGAGAGACTTTCAGTGGGACTGACATACACTGTAACTAGATATAAATGTCTGAGCCTGGCTATATTCTACTTGATGTTCATTATCGTTGTTCACAATACTTTCTAATATATGTGCACCAGTCTTTTTAAATATATATATATAAATATAAATATTTATATATATAAATTATTAAAGGGGCCCCCAACTTTCTTTTTATGTGTTTATTTTTGGATAATATAATTAAAATATTAATTTTTATTGACTCTAGCTATTAAAGATTTTGTACTTGTTTTAAACTGATTTGATCTCATATAATAATTCTTGTCAAAGATAGGAACCTCAACATCTAGTATCACATCTGTAACTTAAGATACTAATATATGTGCGTTTCTCCTTTTTCCTCACATTTTAATAACTTCATAGAAACGTTTCAATGAATTGTATGTTTATAGCACAAGTCTCTTTACTAGTACATTTTAGAACTGATAGGTATATACATGATGGTTTGGGAAAGCAGTTTGATTGATTTTATCTCATCTTTCAAACTGGAAATTTTTTAATTCCATGTATGTGTTGGGCAAATACATTATTTGTTTCTCTGTGTTTTAATATGATTATTTTGTTGTTTCTTTCTGCACTTAGGCCTGATTATAATATACTTCACATCATATTCACAGTCATGATTCTTGCAAACATGTCATTTAAACTAATCAAAGTTTGGAAATCTCAACTTTTTATTGAATGCTTTGAGATAATAAAATCAGTTATTACTGACCATTGGAGAAATTCCTCCTATAACTCACCATGTCTTTGTCTTTAGCCTCACCTAATATAAATGGCATCAATTATTCAAAGACAAGGTCTAACCTTTTGAGATACCATAACTTAAACAAACCACCAATAGTATTCCTACAGGAAACACATTTTAAAAATACAGAAAAGGATGTTTGGAAACCAAACACTTATACGATACTAGCTCATGCTTTATTTAAGTATAAAAGGAGAGGAGTGATGATCCTATGAAAGAATAATATTATCTGTCCTCAAATATTATATAAGCAGGAATATCCTAGACCTGGTTATTACCAACATGGGCAACCGGTGCTCCACACCAGAGGTCAATTCCACGTTGGTCAGATCCAACCATAAGCTAATCAACCTAGACATCCACATCCCTCCCCCACCCCCATTAGGGAAACCACAGTAAAAAATTTCTCCAAAGCCAACTTCACGCT
This sequence comes from Protopterus annectens, assembly GCF_019279795.1. Taxonomy (NCBI): domain Eukaryota; kingdom Metazoa; phylum Chordata; order Ceratodontiformes; family Protopteridae; genus Protopterus; species Protopterus annectens. Next base: position 1,818,177,740 of record NC_056732.1, read on the forward strand.
TCTTAAGACAGAAGTGGCAAACTGCACGACACCCATGCTGATGGACAATAGAGGTATGACTGCTGAATCCTACACAAATGCACTTTATAAGCACTTACACGAGTGCATGGATCGTGCTATCCCTAACAGAACCAGGATGCTATCCTCCAAAAAAAGGAAGCCAATCTTGTGGGCCTCTGCCATAAACAACCTCTACAACAGAAGAAAGAAACTGTTGCAAGAAAGAGTAAAATCCCATGACTGGAGGAACTCCCTGGTCAACCTCAGTAAGAAGCTGCGATCCCTCATAAAATCTTCCAAAGCTAGTTACGAAAACAAAATTGCCACTGACTCTAAAGACAACTTCAAAGCATTCTATAGCTATGTTAAGAATCTCAATGGGAGCACTCAGATCTGCTCTGAGTTACAGCACAATGGCACTAAATATACAGAACCAACGGATATTGCCAACATCTTGGCAGATAGGTTCAGTGCTAACTTTACCCCTCTGTCATCCCCTAAAGGGCCCATCTCTATACCAGAAGAATGCAAAGTTCTTGTAATCATGGCTGCACAGGTAGAAAACACACTATCCAAAGCCAAGAACACAGCATCCATGGGACCTGACGACATCCCAGGCTGTGTTCTACATGAACTACAGAACGAACTGGGACCCCACCTAAGTATCATGTTCAATCATAGCCTCACCTCAGGCTATGTGCCCACTGAATGGTGCACAGTGACAGTTATCCCACTCCACAAAAGGGGAGCCACCACAGACCCCGGAAACTACTGCCCCATTAGCCTAATGAGCCTGGTCTGCAAGGCTATGGAGCGTATCATCATGGAACTTATAAACAATATCATTGGTAATCTCCAAACTCAGGACCCCACCCAGTTCGGGTTTGTAAAAGGCAGATCATGTCTCCTAAACCTGATAGACTTCTTTGAAGCAGTCACCAAAGCCGTAGATGAGGGTAAGGTGGTTCACACAGCCTATCTAGATCTCGCCAAGGCTTTTGACACCATCCCCCACTCTGGAATTATAGATAAACTCACTAAACTAGGTATAAATCCCTATGTCACAAGATGGGTTGCCAACTGGCTTACTGACAGAACCCACACTGTGAAAGTAACAGACTCCAAATCCAGCTTCAGACCAGTGACAAGTGGAGTACCACAGGGTTCAGTCCTGGGTCCTCTCCTGTTTGGTATCTACTTCTCTGAAGTACAGGCCAACACAGAAGGTTTTTGGCTAATGAAGTTTCCAGATGACTGCAAACTAGGAGCCATAATCAAAACTCCAAAAGATGTGGACATCCTACAAAAGGGCCTTGCTGAGACAGATGGCTGGTGTCAAAGCCATGGCCTCAAGCTCAATGCCAAAAAGTGCATTGTCATTCCTTTTGGTAAAAACTCAGTACCCATGAACTACCACATAGGTGGTAGTCTACTTAACACTGAAAGTGTGATAAGAGACCTTGGGACACATGTGGACTGTAGTCTCTCCTTTGATAATCACATCGCCACATTAGTCAGGAAATCCTTCTATGTGGCACACCTCATCACAAAAGGTTTCTCATCCAGGAAAAAAGAGGTCATTGTTCCCCTCTACTCATCACTCATTAGACCCATTATAGAGTACAATGCCCCTTTTGGTATGTACCTCACAAGACATCTACAACAACTGGAAAGGCCACAGAAATACCTCACAAAGAGGATTACCGGCCTCAAAGAGCTGCCCTATGCAGACTGTCTCAAAAAACTGCAGCTTTACTCCGTTGCATATCGCCTACTCAGAGGCGATCATCTCTGCCTAACACACAAAGCTATGTCAAACCCAGAGCTTTTAGACATGCTCCACTTAAAGAAATCCCAATCCCTATGAGCTACACACTCTAGGGAACTAAACCTCATCACCACAATAAACAGAACATGCTGGAGAGATCTATTCCTGTCCCAGAGACTTCCCATACTCTGGAACAAACTACCTATCTATATCAAACAAAGCTCCTCATTAGCACTGTTCAAGAAAAATCTTGATGATTGGATGGGAGATAGGAAATTCACCCCGGGGATCACTTCTGTGGCTCTGCTCGACAGTGGCACAGGAAAATCATTTTCTTGGGTGGCGAAAGCCAGGGTACCTTTGGCTAGGCTTATATAGGCCCTAGGGACAATAGCCTAGTACCTACCTATGAACCTATGAACCTATAAGACCCCAAGGGACTACTAGCTATCACTATCCTAAAATTCAATTGCAGAATTTGGATGCTTGCTAACCTTTACTGGTTCCCAGGACTGGGTGCTTCAACTGCTAAACAACATCTCAATCTTATTGATAGTATATCAAAAGGGAATCTGATTCTAGGGGGTGATTTTAACTGCTTATTAGATAATTCTGATACAACAAGTAATCGCCCACTTAGATTAACATCCACTGCCAAAATTCTTAAGAACTGGCTAAATTCTCATAATCTGTGTGATACATCATCATCATCTTCTTTCGGCTGTTCCCGTTAGGGGTCACCACAGCGGATCATCTGTTTCCATTTCTTCCTGTCCTCTGCATCATGCTCTTTCACACCAACCGCCTGCATGTCCTCTCTCACCACATCCATAAACCTTATCTTAGGCCTTCCTCTTTTCATCTTACCTGGCAGCTCCATCCTTAGCATACTTTTCCCAATATACCCAGCATCCCTCCTCAGCACATTTCAAACCAACGCAATCTCGCCTCTCTTGTTTTGTCTCCAAACTGTCCAACCTGAGCTGACCCTCTAATATACTGATTCCTATTCCTGTCCATCCTAGTCACACCCATTGCAAATCTTAACATCTTTAACTCTGCCACATCCAGCTCCAACTCCTGCCTTTTTGTCAATGCCACTGTCTCCAACCCATATAACATAGCTGGTCTCATCTTGTAGACCTTCCCTTTCACTCTTACTGGTACCCGTCTGTCACAAATCACTCCTGACACTCTTCTCCACCCATTCCACCCTGCCTGTACTCTCTTCTTCACCTCTCTTCCACACTCACCATTACTCTGAACTGTTGATCCCAAGTACTTAAACTCATCCACCATTACCAACTCTACTCCTTGCATCCTCACCATTTGTCTACCCTCCCTCTCATTTGCACACATATATTCTGCCTTAGCCCTGCTGACCTTCATACCTCTCCGCTCTAAAGCATATCTCCACCTATCCAGGGTCTCCTCAACCTTGTCCCTACTAACTACATATCACAATGTCATCTGCAAACATCATAGTCCACGGGGCCTCCTGTCTGATCTCATCTGTCAACCTGTCCATCACCACTGCAAATAAGAAAGGGCTCAGAGCTGATCCTTGATGTAATCCCACCTCCAACTTAAACATATCTGTCACTCCCACTGCAGTACTCACCAATGTCGCACTACCCTCGTACATATCCTGTACCACTCTTGCATACTTCTCTGCCACTCCCGACTTCCTCATACAATACCACAACTCCTCTCTAGGTACCCTGTCATATGCTTTCTCTAAGTCCACAAATTAACTCTAAAAATAAAAAATCATACACTGTGTTATACACACACTGATCACAGATTTAAAACTCAAAGCAAAATAAAGTTCTTATCTCCAGTGATTTAAAATTAAAGCTTACATCCTTTACTATCCTTCCTTGTCCTTTATCAGACCATGATTGTCTTATGTTAGATGTACAAGTAGACTTCACAAATCTAAATATTATTTCTAAAATTCCTGCCTATATCGCCAAACAAAAGACTTTAAACCATAGTTATTATCAGAATTAAACTTCTTCTTAGAAACAAATAATAACTCTGAAAGAAACATTATTATGATTTGGGATGCTCTAAAAGCATATATTTATGGTAAAACTATAGTCTGGTATAAGAAAAAAACTTAAGGAATAGGAATCGGAACTACAAAACCAGCAATCTCAATTATCCTCCTTGAGATCACAATTAGGTTCATAGGTTCATACTAGGCTATCTGCCCTGAGGCATTTATAAGCCTAGCCCGAGTGAGTTTGGCTTTCACCACCCTTCGATTCGGGTTTACCAAACCCTTACTAAGGTTGGTTTACCGTGCCTCTGTCTAGTAGTGACACTGAAGTAATCCCCGGGGTAAACCTACGATCCCCCATCCACTCATCAAGATTCTTCTTGAAGAGAGTCAGTGAGGGGCTCTGTCTAACATGGACTGGGATTCTATTCCAGAGCAAGGGAAGCCTCTGGGTTATGAATCTGTCCCTCCAACATGTTCTGTTTATTTCTGTGCAGAGGTTCAGATCCCTCGAGCGCGTAGCTCTAAGGGATTTGGATTTTCTGAAGTGGAACAAGTTCATTAATTCTGGGTTGGACATGGCTTTATATGTCAGGCATAGGTCGCCAATAAGTAGGCGGTACGCAACTGAGTAGAGTTGGAGTTCTTTTAACCGAGCCGCGTATGGCATCTGTTTGAGTTCTTTGACTCTTTTTGTGAGGTACTTTTGGGGTCTTTCTAGTTGCTGCAGGTATCGGTTAAGATACATCCCAAAAGGGGCATTGTATTCTATTATGGGCCTAATTAGGGCCGCATAAAGGGGCACTATGACCTCCTTCAGTCTAGATGTGAATCCTTTCATGATAAGGTGGGCTATGTAGAAAGTTTTTCTAACCACTTTGGCAATGTGGTTGTCAAAGGAGAGATTACTATCAACTTGGGTCCCCAACTTCCTCCGTGCTTAGTGGGTTTCCTCCTAAGTGATAATTTGAGGGTACTTTGTTTTTGCCAAAGGGTATGACTATACACTTTTTGGCATTAAGCTTTAGACCGTGGCTCTGGCACCAATTGTTCGTCTGTGTGAGAGCTTTTTGAAGGATGCTCATGTCAGCTGGAGAGTCAATTATGGCTCCCAGTTTGCAGTCATCTGCGAACTTGGTCAGCCACAGTCCTCCCGTGCTGGCCTGCACCTCGGAGAAGTATACCGAACAAGAGAGGTCCCAGGACTGAGCCCTGTGGTACACCACTTGTGACCGATTTTGAGTGAGACATGGCTCCAGAAATTCTGACTCTGTGGGTTCTGTCTTTGAGCCAGTTTGCAAACCATCTTGTGACATAGGGGTTTATATTTAGGCTGGATAGCTTATCTATGATGCCCAAGTGGGGTATTGTGCCAAATGCCTTTGCGAGGTCCAGATAGGCTGTGTGGACTACTTTCCCTTCATCTATGGCCTTGGTTACTATTTCAAAGAAGTCGACCAGGTTCAAGAGGCAGGATCTGCCCTTGACAAAGCCGAAAACTGGGTAGGATCTAGTGTCTGTAGGTCCCCAATGTCATTGTTTATGAGTTCCATGATGATCCTTTCCATAGCTTTGCAGACTAGGCTAGTCAGGCTTATGGGGCGGTAGTTTCCAGGGTCCGTCGAGGCACCACCTTTGTGGAGAGGGACCACTGTTGCTGTACGCCATTCATTTGGTACATGTCCTATAGTAAGGCTGAGATTGTACAACATTTTTACATGAGGGTTTAGTTCTTCTTGGAGTTCATGTAGTACGCAACCCGGGACATAGTCTGGTCCCATTATAGCAGTGTTTTTTTGCTTTGGAGAGGGCGGCTTTCACCTGAGCATCTGAGATGCCAGGGGGGCTACACTCTGCCGGGATAGATATTTGCTCTTTTGGGGGGGGAGAAGTTTGCACTAAACCTGTCTGCCAGGATGTTGGCAATGTCTATGGGTTCCGTGAATTTTTTGTCATTTAGAATTAACTCTGAGCATATCTGGGAGTTGCACCCCAGGTTCCTAACATAGCTGAAAAAAGCCTTGTGATTGTCCTTAGTGTCCTTTGCAATTTTTTTCTCAAAGCTTGCCTTGGAGGATTTTATGAGGGATCGTAATTTTTTGCTAGTACTGATCAGAGATGCCTTCCCTTTTAGGGATTTTGCTCTATCATGTAGTAGCTTCTTTCTTCTGTTGTACAGTTTGTTTATGGCTGGGGTAACTCAAATAACAAAAAATAAACAGATGCAGTAAACAAGAAGTATCTAGATATTTTGGCACACAAAACAAACTTTGCACTAGAAAAAATGAAATAAAACTCTTATGCTCTTACTCCCAAACACATGCACAATTTGTCATTAAGAGCAAAATTACATTCCAAGGCAAATAATATTTTAAAATTATTACATGAAGGTACTAATAAGACAGTTTCTGGTATCAGAGATATATTAGAAGTCTTTAGATATCATTTAACCAAACATTATATCTCTGATAATATAAACAAAGACATTGCAGCCCAAGAATTGATCACTTTAAATTTGAATGCCACCCCAGCAAATCTTAGTACAACTTTTGATAAATGAATAACTCTAATGGCATATATAGCATAATAGCATATATTTATAAGCTTTTTCCAATTCAATTATTTCTTTACTTCATAAGACCCTTGTTGAATTACAAACTAAAAATATGATCCCTCCCTCTTGGAGATACTCATTGATTACCCTTATTCTTAAATCTGACAAAGATTTGCAGCTATATAAATCATATAGACCATTTTTTTTAATTAAATAATGACTACAAAATCTTTATGTCTATATTTGTGGACATAATAAAGGTTCCACTTTCACATTTAATTCATAATGGCCAAACCGGGTTTATTCATAAAAGGCAAGCTCATGATTATATCAAAAGAACATTAACATTAATAGAATTCTTAAACAAAGAAAATGAAGAAGCCTTGGTGGTGAGTCTAGACATAGAAAAAGCATTTCACTGGGAATTTTTGCTTGAAACACTAAAAGCATTCTTGTTTCCAATATCTTTCATCACCATGATAAAGGCTATTTATAAAGATAATTTGGCATACGTCAAATTAGGCCCCTTCAATTCAGAGTACATCCCCATAACCAAAGGCACCAAGCAAGGTTGCCTTTTATCCTCAATATTATTCGCCCTTGTCATAGAAATAATCAAGAAATCAAAGGCATTAATATTTATAATCAATACAGTTCTAAAATAGCACTATTTGCGTATGATATTCTGCTTACTTACCATCATCAATAAGAAATAATCAAGAAATCAAAGGCATTAATATTTATAATCAATACAGTTCTAAAATAGCACTATTTGCGAATGATATTCTGCTTACCTTACCTAAGTCAAATCAAGAATTGTTAGAACTAAACACAATAATAAATCTACTTTCAAAAATGTCAGGCCTCCACTTTAATAAGCAAAAATCTAAACATATTATTCTTAATAACAAAGGGAAATTTCAGGTAGTTAATCAAAGCATGATAGGCGAACAAGTTAATACACTAAACTATTTAGGGATAACCTTATGCAAAAACTTGGAAAAAACAAGAGAAACAAATTATAAAAACATAATTTCTCAGATAAATACATACATAAGTAGCTGGAACAATATGTTTTTTTCATTCGAGGACAGACTGTAATTTCTAAAAATGACTCTCCTTCCAAAAATGTTATATATTGTTCTAGTTCTAGATACCCATCCTGGGAATAATTATATTAAACTCATAAATAAAACTTTATTAAACTTCCTATGGTACCCAAACAAAAATAGGATTGCATATATGCATCATATTAGATCTTGAGATTGTGGTGCTTTAAGATTCCCTGACTTGTAAATGTATATCAAAGCATCATTACTTAAATGCACATTAAATTGGATTGACTCAAATTACAACTCAAATTGGAAAGATCTCTATTTTGCTATAATACAGAATGAAAACTCACTGTCATGTAAAATTCCTTCCAAACATCCCTCCAATAAGTTCTGGTTTCTTCTTAGTTACACTGTTCAATGTAATGTGACAAAACCCACGAAACTAAACTAGCTAAATAAGATTATTGGCAACTTTAGAAAAATAATATACTCGAATGCAGATATCAAATCCTGGTTTGACCTAATAATCCCCTTTAAAATCACAAAAAAATAAAAAATCCCAGATAAACTTCACATTAACGTCTTTAATGAATGGGAAACTAAAAATTTTATTTGTTGGAAACATTGTATTAAAGACATGGAAACTTTACAACTTCAGCAAATTATGAAAGACTATAATTTATCATTGCAAGATTGGTTATTACTACAAAGTGTAATTCTCAAGACTTATGCAGAATTATTCAGAACTCTTCATATTTAGATCAACCTCCCTTAATCACTCTCATATCTGAAATATTATTTAATGATGAACAGTTTGACAATTTAGTATCCAAATTATACACCATTTTGTTAAGTTACAGGTCCATTTTAACAACTAAGCAATGGAACACAATGACTGAAGGGCAACCTCATAGTTTCTCCCAGACAGAAAATCTCAAAATTTTATCTACAGTAAAATTCACTCCTTGGGGTCAATATAGGACTGTATTTACTTGCAAGTATTTACACAGAACATTTTTAACTCCTGACAAAATTGCTAAATTCAAAAAATCAATAATATCATTTGCTGGAGATGTCTAACACCATATAATGCAGATTGGTTCCATATTTCTATGATTGCTCTAAACAAAGGAATTTTTGGAGAGATATTGATGATTTTCCTTCCGCTTTATTTTCAGATTACTTCACATTAACTAAAACTTTAATTTTTCTTAATGTTGATGAAACCTTTTCTTTGAATATATCCGATTTATAGTTATTCTGGACAATATTAGCAGTAGCCAGGAAATGTATAACAAGGAAATGGACCTCTACCACCTGTCCAAGTCTTGGTGAATTTCTCTCCTTACTAGAAGAAACCATAAACAAGGAAGTCAGAACTAAAGAACTTAGAATATGTCCATGGAATTTTACTAACAATCCATGGGCAAAGGTTTCGAACCCAATTGAGACTTTCCAAACTGATTTTTAACCCTGTTTAATCATTATTTGTTTGAGTCACTGAAAGTTTTATCTTAAAATATTTATAATATTCAAACATTTTTCAGGCCTATGTAAATAATGTAAATAGTTGATTAAGTTTCATTGTTGTTAATAGTTGTCTGCTCAGTATATTCAATGTATTAGACAGTGTTTATTCTCTTATTTTATCCTTAAAAATATTGGAAAAAAAAGGAAAAAGTATATCCCAAACAGTAGAAGCCCCAAGACCGGTCCTTGGGGTACACCACTTGTTACGGGTTTACTACTAGAGGTGGCTTCCCCTATTTTGACTGAGTGGGCTCTATCAGTGAGCCATTTAGCTACCTATCTGGTGACATACGGGTTGATGCCTAGCTGGGAGAGTTTATCTATTATGCCCAAGTGGGGAATAGTGTCAAAGGCTTTGGCTAGGTCAAGGTAGGTGGTATGCACTGTCTTCCTCTCATCCATGGCTTTGGTAATGGTTTCAAAGAAGATGACCAAGTTTAACAGGCATGCTCTCCCTTTCACAAAACCACACTGTGTGGGGTCAAGCATTTGGAGGTTGCCAAAGTCCTTGTTTATAAAGTCCATGATAATGCACTCCATGGCCTTGCAGATCAGGCTAGTTATGCTGATGGGCCTGTAATTGCCTGGGTTAGTGGACACTCCACCTTTGTGTAGAGGGATGAGAGTGGCTGTCCTCCATTCAGTTGGGATGAAGCCGGTGCTCAGGCTTTGGTTGAATAGGGTGCCTAATGGTGCAGAGAGCTCTTGAGTTCATGTAGAATGCAGCCAGGGATGTCGTCGGGTCCCATGGAGGCTGTAGTTTTTTGCCTTTGAGAGGGCGCTAATGACCTGGTCCCTGGTGATGAGGGGAGGGGGGCAGGTGCTGTGGATGTCCTGGTTTACTGATGGGGGAGAGGGGGTTGAAGTTTTCACTGAACCTGTCTGCCAGCAGGTTGGCTATATCAATGGCATTTGTGTATGTGGTGTTCTTGACCACTAGTTCAGAGCAGATTTGGGTGTTACCTTTGAGATTGCAGACATATGTGAAGAAGGCCTTGTGATTGTCCTTAGTGGATCTGGCCAATTTGGACTCGAAGTTAGCCTTAGAGGATTTCATCATTGACCTTATTTGCTTGTTCAGACTAAGGAGAGATTGCTTCCAACTTGGCACCAGCTCCTTCTTGGTCCTGACCAGCATTTTTTTCTTTTTATTATAGAGTTTGTTTATTGCTGCTATCCATCAGACAGGTTTACTCTTCCTTGAGGGAGATGATTTGGTTCTGTCAGGTATTGCTGAGTCCATGCAGGTGCTCATATAGTTTTTTTGGTGTAGGCTTGGATATTAGAGCTAGTTCAACTGAAGAGACAGTGTCTGTGAAGCTGCTTATACCTGATCTCAGGAGGTTGCAGTCAGCTTTAGAAAAGTTTTTTGTTTGACCTTGGCAGGGGGGGGGGGGTAGTGATTTTGAAGGTGATCACTTTATGGTCAGATGTTACCAAGGAGGATGACACGGTATGGGTGTTGCAGTAGTTACTCATGTTGGTTAGTACCAGGTCTAGGATATTTTAACCTCTGATGGGGGTGTTGACTAGCTGATCCAATGCATTAGCATTGACGAAATCAAGGAATCTCAGGGTGTTCGTGTTTGGGCTAGAATAGATCTTCCAATCTATGGTTGGGTAGTTAAAGTCACCCAGAATCAGAATAGAGGGTTGAATCTTGATGGATTTGAGTATGTCCAGATAGGTGGAGTGGGTGTCCTGAGTCATGTTTGGGGGGGGTCTGTAAATAGCTATAATTTGAATAGTTGTTTTATTAGCAGTTAACTGTACCTGGACTGTCTCCTGTGCATCATACAGTTTGGCCAGCCTTGAGGTGTGTATGTCTTTGATAAATATTGAAATTCACCTCCCTTGGCTTTGTAGCCCTCTGTTTGGGGTCTGAAAGTATGATAGGATGAGTAACCTGCTAAGGCTGGGGTGCTCTCTACAGTTTTGAACCAGGTTTCAGTGACTGCAGAAATGTCAGCATCTTCCAAGGTGAGGAACACTTGCAGTGAGTGCATTTTCATGCTAAGACTCCTAGCATTTGCCAACATGACCTTTAAATTTTGTTTAGAAGAATTTTTCATGTTGGTAATTTTGTCCTCATGACTTTACCTAAAGAAGGCACTATGAGAGAGGCAAGAGCCTTTGCCAGAAGCCTGAAACCCAGGGGAGACAGATGAAGACCATCTCTGGCAAAGCATCATGGTTTGTCAATCATGTCCTCTCAGGCTGTCAGTTACTGGATCCCCTTGGAATGACACCAGAAACTAAGTCAATTGTTAAAGTCAGTCATTTTCTGTTTGTATTGAGGCATCATTCTGGGTGATGGTAGAATGCTGCTTAAGGCTAGAGCTATACCTGCTTGTGACACATATTCAACATCATGTCTCTCTTCATATACTCCAGAGAGGTACGTCTCAAGTCATTTACATTAAAGTTCAACAGCTGTGCATATAATATGGATATCTCAAACAATGCCTGGATTATAAATGTAAGCTCTGTCTTCAAGATTTGTTTTTAGACTTGGCACCTTAATCGTACTATGAATGTGATGGCCATAGCTGTCCTGCACTATAAACAACTGCTTTTAAATAAACCAACGGCAGGACTACATGTCCAAGGTAAGGTGAATATACTGATTTTAATACATATTAATTCATATTATACAGAGCAGCGTCAATGCTCGCTAGCTACGGCTAATATTTTCATTAATTTGAAACATTGAAATCACACTTACAAAGATGTTTTTATGTTTTTTGATATAAGTAGGATAGTTGATTAGTCTTTTAAGTATAAACATGTTCTATTTATTTATAAACTGTTATGTAGGTAGATTATTTAGCAAATGTTAGTTTTTATTGAATGTATGAACTTTTTTGGATTTGGTTTAATGAAGGAAATGACGTTGTAGCTCAGTAGAGTTATGATTGGTGACATAGGTTTTAAATGTATTCCTTTACTCGGTCCGTTATGGTCTGAAGAAGCATTTTGTGAAAACGCTAACCACCGACTGAGTGCACAATAAATTTATGTGTTGGTAAAGTGTCTTTGAACTCGTGCTTTATCACCGAAGGACATTTTTGGGTTTTACAATGCTGAATGACGTTTTTGGATTAACCTTATGCTAAGGACAGTATAATTGTCGCATGGTTGCTGCTGTTGGAATTTTTGCTGTTTATTCTACATTTTGTGCATTTCTCAACACAGCGTTTACCTGGCGGAGTGTAGCTGCCTTTATTTTTATTGATATATATATATATATATATATATACATATATGTGTGTGTGTGTGTGTGTGTGTGTGTGTGTGTGTATATATATATATATATATATATATATATATATATATATATATATATATGCACACATATAATCTATGTAGTAAAGGAACTGTTTTTAAACCAGCCACTGATAAATTTAAATAATTTAATTTAAATAATTATAATAAATATTCTTTACTGAATTTAAAAAAAAACATACAGTGTCTGTTAAAATGGTATGTAATCTAATGAATATGTAACAATAGTTATAACATTGCAGCATAGCACACAATCTAAAAATGTCATAAAGGATTCAGAAATAAATATGTAAACGGGCATGGATGCACAATATTGATGCATAGTACATTTATTGGTCTTATGCACCTTATATACAAATGTAAATTAAGGATCAGTTCTTCAACTAATATTTCCTGGCCTAGCCAAAGAGACTTTAATTGCACTTCACGTCATGGAAAGTATAGAAGTATAAAACATACATACATTACCTTTCCATAGATTAGCAAAACACTAAAACAATTGCTTTAATTAGTAACAAGTTTGTCATCACAGGGAATAGTTAAGAATGATTACTGACAACCAGAACAACTCCATAATTTGTCTGTCTGGTAAAATCAGTAGAACTTCCACCTTGATGAAAACGGGAAAGTGCTTTGCGTCAGATGCTCTAAAGTCACCAAAATCTTCCATTACTTGTTAAAGTTCAATTAAACACTAAAGTGGAAATAAAACCATTCCCACCACAATGTTTATCAATGACCACTGCAAACAATTGTTAATCATTAGTTAGTGAGTTAGTGAGATGGATTGCATTAGTGAACATCTCTAACAGTCATGCATGAGTGTTAAAGAGGGTAGGAGAATATGTAGCTATGAACACAGAAGGATGGCAACAGCTGAAGCAACACCCCAACCCCATGTATAACTGAGAACAAGGGGGATGAGGGTATGTATTAGTAACTGATTGATATGAAATAGCATCTGATTTATTTTTATAAATACATTTTCTGCTTACTGGTCCTTTTCTGAGGTCTATTCTTCTATATTTTATAGCAAAATTGTGTTGTGTGGGTAGTTGACTTTTAATTATTACTTAGCTAAGTCATTTTAATTTTCTGTACCACTCGGGATCTTTTGATAGCATACCAGCCAAGTTAGTCAATGTAGTATGTCTCATTGGGGTTGTTAGTGGTTCTACAGTGTGACCCAAATTTTTCAAGGTTTGGACATTTGTACAGCAAGGACCTCACGTCCAGGACTTACTACATGGTTTGCTGAGATGGTCTCTAGTGATGACAGGCTTTAAGAGCTCCCTGCAAAGATGTATTTAATCTAACCTATGACTAAGTTTATTGCCCTGGTTGCTTTTATAGTTATTTGTAAATGACTGTCCCTTTGTTTTCATAGGTTCATAGGTTGGTAAAAGGCTATTGGCTCTAGGGCCTATACAAGCCTAGCCATAACAATTCCCTGGATATTTCTTCCCACAATATTTATTTCTCTGGACCCCTGTCTAGCAACTTAAACGTATCTGTCACTCCCACTGCAGTCCTCACCAATGTCACACTACCCTCGTACATATCCTGCACCACTCTTGCATACTTCTCTGCCACTCCCGACTTCCTCATACAATACCACAACTCCTCTCTAGGCACCCTGTCATATGCTTTCTCTAAGTCCATTCCAACAAATCACCGGAACCACCACGATAGTTAAAAGTTTTTATTTTAAAACAGAACAAGCGCTTTCACGCACCTAACAAGTGCGCTTCATCAGGTTACAATGAATAAAGGTGAATGCTCAGTTTAAATACAAATATTTACGCCCTAATTAATAAGCCTTTTTGGCGGGTAAGTCAAGTCCAATCTATCAATTTAAAAATGGCAAAGTTTATATGCATCCTTTAAAATTATCATTGTTGGATAATAAAACATTATAACACAGCTCATAGTGTAGAATAAACTATCCATAGCGATAATATACTATATCTTTCTAAAATATATTATCCTACTGTGAAGCAATTAAACAAGTTAATAAACTCCATTCTCAAACACTCATAAGGAATGTTAGTAGGATAGCATAGCGTATCTACGTAGCAGCATTTCATACGCAATTGGAATAGCTCTAAAACATATATTTCTTAGATACATCTATGACATATTCATGATTAAACAAAATAACAACATCACTACCAGCACATAATCTCAAAAACTCAAATCACAATATAAAAATAGATTATATAATACATGGAATATGCATATACACCATAACATATATATATAATATAATATGCAGAAATATAAAATCTAAAAAGGGGCAAATGTCAAAAAACAAGAACAAGGAAGGATAGGGAAAGGAAAGAATGAAAAGGAGGGGGGGGGGAGGAAAAATGGAAAGAAAGGAAAAAAGAGAGGCATAGGGATAAGATTAAGAAAGAGAAAAAGGGGGAGGGGGGGAGGAGGGGGGGGAGGAAAATGAGGGAGAAGAATAGGAAAGATGAATAGGAAAAAGCATGAGAGGAAATACAACATATATATCCCTTCACCTGACATGTAACGTCGAATCAAGGTCACTACTGCGTGAAAGCTGTAAAATGGCTAAAAACTAATAAAGAAAAATTATTAACAACATTTCACATTTCAAATAGAAGCAATATATATTTATCTTTCATAAGAAGTGGACACGACCCATTGGGAATCAGCAACTCATTCAGAGTTCACCTCGGGACGATCTAAAGAATATACGGCAACTTTATATAAAGTATAAAGTCTCTAAGTCCACAAATTAACTCTAAAAATAAAAAATCATACACTGTGTTATACACACACTAATCACAGATTTAAAACTCAAAGCAAAATAAAGTCCTTATCTCCAGTGATTTAAAATTAAAGCTTACATCCTTTACTATCCTTCCTTGTCCTTTATCAGACCATGATTGTCTTATGTTAGATGTACAAGTAGACTTCACAAATCTAAATATTATTACTAAAATTCCTGCCTATATCGCCAAACAAAAAGACTTTAAACCATAGTTATTATCAGAATTAAACTTCTTCTTAGAAACAAATAATAACTCTGAAAGAAACATTATTATGATTTGGGATGCTCTAAAAGCATATATTTATGGTAAAACTATAGTCTGGTATAAGAAAAAAACTTAAGGAATAGGAATCGGAACTACAAAACCAGCAATCTCAATTATCGTCCTTGAGATGACAATTAGGTTCATAGGTTCATACTAGGCTATCTGCCCTGAGGCATTTATAAGCCTAGCCCGAGTGAGTTTGGCTTTCGCCACCCTTCGATTCGGGTTTACCAAACCCTTACTAAGGTTAGTTTACCGTGCCTCTGTCTAGTAGTGACACTGAAGTAATCCCTGGGGTAAACCTACGATCCCCCATCCACTCATCAAGATTCTTCTTGAAGAGAGTCAGTGAGGGGCTCTGTCTAACATGGACTGGGATTCTATTCCAGAGCAAGGGAAGCCTCTGGGTTATGAATCTGTCCCTCCAACATGTTCTGTTTATTTCTGTGCAGAGGTTCAGATCCCTCGAGCGTGTAGCTCTAAGGGATTTGGATTTTCTGAAGTGGAACAAGTTCATTAATTCTGGGTTGGACATGGCTTTATATGTCAGGCATAGGTCGCCTCTAAGTAGGCGGTACACAACTGAGTAGAGTTGGAGTTCTTTTAACCGAGCCGCGTATGGCATCTGTTTGAGTCCTTTGACTCTTTTTGTGAGGTACTTTTGGGGTCTTTCTAGTTGCTGCAGGTGTTGGTTAAGATACATCCCAAAAGGGGCATTTTATTCTATTATGGGCCTAATTAGGGCCGCATAAAGGGGCACTATGACCTCCTTCAATCTAGATGTGAATCCTTTCATGATAAGGTGGGCTATGTAGAAAGTTTTTCTAACCACTTTGGCAATGTGGTTGTCAAAGGAGAGATTACTATCAACTTGGGTCCCCAACTTCCTCCGTGCTTAGTGGGTTTCCTCCCATGTGATAATTTGTGGGTACTTTGTTTTTGCCAAAGGGTATGACTATACACTTTTTGGCATTAAGCTTTAGACCGTGGCTCTGGCACCAGTTGTTCGTCTCTGTGAGACCTTTTTGAAGGATGCTCATGTCAGCTGGAGAGTCAATTATGGCTCCCAGTTTGCAGTCATCTGCGAACTTGGTCAGCCACAGTCCTCCCGTGCTGGCCTGCACCTCAGAGAAGTATATACCGAACAAGAGAGGTCCCAGGACTGAACCCTGTGGTACACCACTTGTGACCGATTTTGAGTCAGACATGGCTCCAGAAATTCTGACTCTGTGGGTTCTGTCTTTGAGCCAGTTTGCAAACCATCTTGTGACATAGGGGTTTATATTTAGGCTGGATAGCTTATCTATGATGCCCAAGTGGGGTATTGTGCCAAATGCCTTTGCGAGGTCCAGATAGGCTGTGTGGACTACTTTCCCTTCGTCTATGGCCTTGGTTACTGTTTCAAAGAAGTCGACCAGGTTCAAGAGGCAGGATGTGCCCTTGACAAAGCCAAAAACTGGGTAGGATCTAGTGTCTGTAGGTCCCCAATGTCATTGTTTATGAGTTCCATGATGATCCTTTCCATAGCTTTGCAGACTAGGCTAATCAGGCTTATGGGGCGGTAGTTTCCAGGGTCCGTCGAGGCACCATCTTTGTGGAGAGGGACCACTGTTGCTGTACGCCATTCATTTGGTACATATCCTATAGTAAGGCTGAGATTGTACAACATTTTTACATGAGGGTTTAGTTCTTCTTGGAGTTCATGTAGTACGCAACCCGGGACACAGTCTGGTCCCATTATAGCAGTGTTTTTTTGCTTTGGAGAGGGTGGCTTTCACCTGAGCATCTGAGATGCCAGGGGGGCTACACTCTGCCGGGATAGATATTTGCTCTTTTGGGGGGGGGGGAGTTTGCACTAAACCTGTCTGCCAGGATGTTGGCAATGTCTATGGGTTCCGTGAATTTTTTGTCATTTAGAATTAACTCTGAGCATATCTGGGAGTTGCACCCCAGGTTCCTAACATAGCTGAAAAAAGCCTTGTGATTGTCCTTAGTGTCCTTTGCAATTTTTTTCTCAAAGCTTGCCTTGGAGGATTTTATGAGGGATCGTAATTTTTTGCTAGTACTGATCAGAGATGCCTTCCCTTTTAGGGATTTTGCTCTATCATGTAGTAGCTTCTTTCTTCTGTTGTACAGTTTGTTTATGGCTGGGGTAACTCAAATAACAAAAAATAAACAGATGCAGTAAACAAGAAGTATCTAGATATTTTGACACACAAAACAAACTTTGCACTAGAAAAAATGAAATAAAACTCTTATGCTCTTACTCCCAAACACATGTTGTCATTAAGAGCAAAATTACATTCCAAGGCAGATAATATTTTAAAATTATTACATGAAGGTACTAATAAGACAGTTTCTGGTATCAGAGATATATTAGAAGCCTTTAGATATCATTTAACCAAACATTATATCTCTGATAATATAAACAAAGACATTACAGCCCAAGAATGAATCACTTTAAATTTGAATGCCACCCCAGCAAATCTTAGTACAACTTTTGATAAATGAATAACTCTAACGGCATATATAGCATAATAGCAGATATTTATAAGCTTTTTCCAATTCAATTATTTCTTTACTTCATAAGACCTTTGTTGAATTACAAACTAAAAATATGATCCCTCCCTCTTGGAGATACTCATTGATTACTCTTATTCTTAAATCTGACAAAGATTTGCAGCTATATAAATCATATAGACCAATTTTTTTATTAAATAATGACTACAAAATCTTTATGTCTATATTTGTGGACATAATAAAGGTTCCACTTTCACATTTAATTCATAATGGCCAAACCGGGTTTATTCATAAAAGGCAAGCTCATGATTATATCAAAAGAACATTAACATTAATAGAGTTCTTAAACAAAGAACATGAAGAAGCCTTGGTGGTGAGTCTAGACATAGAGAAAGCATTTCACTGGGATTTTTTGCTCGAAACACTAAAAGCATTCTTGTTTCCAATATCTTTCATCTCCATGATAAAGGCTATTTATAAAGATAATTTGGCATACGTCAAATTAGGCCCCTTCAATTCAGAGTACATCCCCATAACCAAAGGCACCAAGCAAGGTTGCCTTTTATCCTCAATATTATTTGCTCTTATCATAGAAATAATCAAGAAATCAAAGGCATTAATATTTATAATCAATACAGTTCTAAAATAGCACTATTTGCATATGATATTCTGCTTACTTACCATCATCAATAAGAAATAATCAAGAAATCAAAGGCATTAATATTTATAATCAATACAGTTCTAAAATAGCACTATTTGCGAATGATATTCTGCTTACCTTACCTAAGTCAAATCAAGAATTGTTAGAACTAAACACAATAATAAATCTACTTTCAAAAATGTCAGACCGCCACTTTAATAAGCAAAACTCTAAACATATTATTCTTAATAACAAAGGGAAATTTCAGGTAGTTAATCAAAGCATTATAGGCGAACAAGTTAATACACTAAACTATTTAGGGATAACCTTATGCAAAAACTTGGAAAAAACAAGAGAAACAAATTATAAAAACATAATTTCTCAGATAAATACATACATAAGTAGCTGGAACAATATGTTTTTTTCATTCAAGGACAGACTGTAATTGCTAAAAATGACTCTCCTTCCAAAAATGTTATATATTGTTCTAGCTCTAGACACCCATCCTGGGAATAATTATATTAAACTCATAAATAAAACTTTATTAAACTTCCTATGGTACCCAAACAAAAATAAGATTGCATATATACATCATATTAGATCTTGAGATTGTGGTGCTTTAAGATTCCCTGACTTGGAAATGTATATCAAAGCATCATTACTTAAATGCACATTAAATTGGATTGACTCAAATTACAACTGAAATTGGAAAGATCTCTATATTGCTATAATACAGAATGAAAACTCACTGTCATGTAAAATTCCTTCCAAACATCCCTCCAATAAGTTCTGGTTTCTTCTTAGTCACACTGTTCAATGTAATGTGACAAAACCCACGAAACTAAACTAGCTAAATAAGATTATTGGCAACTTTAGAAAAATAATATACTCAAATGCAGATATCAAATCCTGGTTTGACCTAATAATCCCCTTTAAAATCACAAAAAAAAAAAAAATTCCCAGATAAACTTTACATTAACATCTTTAATGAATGGGAAACTAAAAATTTTATTTGTTGGAAACATTGTATTAAAGACATGGCAACTTTACAACTTCAGCAAATTATGAAAGACTATAACTTATCATTGCAAGATTGGTTATTTCTACAAAGTGTAATTCTCAAGACTTATGCAGAATTATTCAGAACTCTTCATATTTAGATCAACCTCCCTTAATCACTCTCATATCTGAAATATTATTTAATGATCAACAGTTTGACAATTTAGTATCCAAATTATACACCATTTTGTTAAGTTACATGTCCATTTTAACAACTAAGCAATGGAACACAATGACTAAAGGGCTACCTCATAGTTTCTCCCAGACAGAAAATCTCAAAATTTTATCTACAGTAAAATTCACTCTTTGGGGTCAATATAGGACTGTATTTACTTGCAAGTATTTACATAGAACATTTTTAACTCCTGACAAAATTGTTAAATTCAAAAAATCAAATAATATCATTTGCTGGAGATGTCTAACACCATATAATGCAGATTGGTTCCATGTGTCTATGATTGCTCTAAACAAAGGAATTTTTGGAGAGATATTGATGATTTTCCTTCCGCTTTATTTTCAGATTACTTCACATTAACTAAAACTTTAATTTTTCTTAATGTTGATGAAACCTTTTCTTTGAATATATCAGATTTATAGTTATTCTGGACAATATTAGCAGTAGCCAGGAAATGTATAACAAGGAAATGGACCTCTACCACCTCTCCAAGTCTTGGTGAATGTCTCTCCTTACTAGAAGAAACCATAAACAAGGAAGTTAGAACTAAAGAACTTAGAATATATCCAAGGAGTTTTACTAACAATCCATGGGCAAAGGTTTCAAACCCAATTGAGACTTTCCAAACTGATTTTTAACCCTGTTTAATCATTATTTGTTTGAGTCACTGAAAGTTTTTTCTTAAAATATTTATAATATTCAAACATTTTTCAGGCCTATGTAAATAATGTAAATAGTTGATTAAGTTTCATTGTTGTTAATAGTTGTCTGCTCAGTATATTCAATGTATTAGACAGTGTTTATTCTCTTATTTTATCCTTAAAAAAATATTGGAAAAAAAAGGAAAAAGTATATCCCAAACAGTAGAAGCCCCAAGACCGGTCCTTGGGGTACACCACTTGTTATGGGTTTACTACTAGAGGTGGCTTCCCCTATTTTGACTGAGTGGGCTCTATCAGTGAGCCAGTTAGCTACCTATCTGGTGACATACGGGTTGATGCCTAGCTGGGAGAGTTTATCTATTATGCCCAAGTGGGGAATAGTGTCAAAGGCTTTGGCTAGGTCAAGGTAGGTGGTGTACACTGTCTTCCCCTCATCCATGGCTTTGGTGATGGTTTCAAAGAAGATGACCAAGTTTAACAGGCATGCTCTCCCTTTCACAAAACCACACTGTGTGGGGTCAAGCATTTGGAGGTTGCCAAAGTCCTTGTTTATAAGGTCCATGATAATGCACTCCATGGCCTTGCAGATCAGGCCAGTTATGCTGATGGGCCTGTAATTGCCTGGGTTAGTGGACACTCCACCTTTGTGTAGAGGGATGAGAGTGGCTGTCCTCCATTCAGCTGGGATGAAGCCGGTGCTCAGGCTTTGGTTGAATAGGGTGCCTAATGGTGCAGAGAGCTCTTGAGTTCATGTAGAATGCAGCCAGGGATGTTGTCAGGTCCCATGGAGGCTGTAGTTTTTTGCCTTTGAGAGGGCACTAATGACCTGGTCCCTGGTGATGAGGGGAGGGGGGCAGGTGCTGTGGGTGTCCTGGTTTACTGATGGGGGGAGATGGGGTTGAAGTTTTCACTGAACCTGTCTGCCAGCAGGTTGGCTATATCAATGGCATTTGTGTATGTGGTGTTCTTGACCACTAGTTCAGAGCAGATTTGGGTGTTACCTTTGAGATTGCAGACATATGTGAAGAAGGTCTTGTGATTGTCCTTAGTGGATGTGGCCAATTTGGACTCGAAGTTAGCCTTAGAGGATTTCATCAATGACCTTATTTGCTTGTTCAGACTAAGGAGATATTGCTTCCAACTTGGCACCTGCTCCTTCTTGGTCCTGAACAGCATTTTTTTCCTTTTATTATAGAGTTTGTTTATTGCTGCTATCCATCAGACAGCTTTACTCTTCCTTGAGGGAGATGATTTGGTTCTGTCAGGTATTGCTGAGTCCATGCAGCTATATAGGTGCTCATATAGTTTTTTTGGTGTAGGCTTGGATATTAGAGCTAGTTCCAACTGAAGAGACAGTGTCTGTGAAGCTGCTTATACTTGATCTCAGGAGGTTGCAGTCAGCTTTGGAAAAGTTTTTTGTTTGACCTTGGCAGGGGGGGGGGGCAGGGGAGATAGTGACTTTGAAGGTAATCGTTTTATGGTCAGATCTTACCAAGGAGGATGACATGGTACGGGTGGTGCAGTAGTTACTCATGTTGGTTAGTACCAGGTCTAGGATATTTTAACCTCTGATGGGGGTGTTGACTAGCTGATCCAATGCATTAGCATTGACGAAATCAAGGAATCTCAGGGCATTCGTGTTTGGGCTAGAATAGATCTTCCAATCTATGGTTGGGTAGTTAAAGTCGCCCAGAATCAAGATAGAGGGTTGAATCTTGATGGATTTGAGTATGTCCAGATAGGTGGAGTGGGCGTCCTGAGTCATGTTTGGGGGGGGGGTCTGTAAATAGCTATAATTTGAATAGTTGTTTTGTTAGCAGTTAACTGTACCTGGACTGTCTCCTGTGCATCATACTGTTTGGCCAGCCTTGAGGTGTGTATGTCTGATAAATATTGAAACTCACCTCCTTTGGCTTTGTAGCCCTCCGTTTGGGGTCTGAAAGTATGATAGGATGAGTAACCTGCTAAGGCTGGGGTGCTCTCCACAGTTTTGAACCAGGTTTCAGTGACTGCACAAATGTCAGCATCTTCCAAGGTGAGGAACACTTGCAGTGGGTGCATTTTCATGCTAAGACTCCTAGCATTTGCCAACATGACCTTTAAATTTTGTTTAGAAGAATCTTTCATGTTGGTAATTTTGTCCTCATGACTTTACCTAAAGAAGGCACTATGGGGGAGGCAAGAGCCTTTGCCAGAAGCCTGAAGCCCAGGGGAGACAGATGAAGGCCATATCTGGCAAATCATCATGGTTTGTCAATTATGTCCTCTCAGGCTGTCAGTTACTGGATCCCCTTGGAATGACACCAGAAACTAAGCCAATTGTTAAAGTCAGTCATTTTCTGTTTGTATTGAGGCATCATTCTGGGTGATGGTAGAATGCTACTTGTGACACATATTCAACATCATGTCTCTCTTCATATAGTCCAGAGAGGTACGTCTCAAGTCATTTACATTAAAGTTCAACAGCTGTGCATATAATATGGATATCTCAAACAATGCCTGGATTATAAATGTAAGCTCTGTCTTCAAGATTTGTTTTTAGACTTGGCACCTTAATCGTACTATGAATGTGATGGCCATAGCTGTCCTGCACTATAAACAACTGCTTTTAAATAAACCAACAGCAGGACTACATGGTTACATATTAATTCATATTATACAGAGCAGCGTCAATGCTCGCTAGCTACGGCTAATATTTTCATTAATTTGAAACATTGAAATCACACTTACAAAGATGTTTTTATGTTTTTTGATATAAGTAGGATAGTTGATTAGTCTTTTAAGTATAAACATGTTCTATTTATTTATAAACTGTTATGTAGGTAGATTATTTAGCAAATGTTAGTTTTTATTGAATGTATGAACTTTTTTGGATTTGGTTTAATGAAGGAAATGACGTTGTAGCTCAGTAGAGTTATGATTGGTGACATAGGTTTTAAATGTATTCCTTTACTCGGTCCGTTATGGTCTGAAGAAGCATTTTGTGAAAACGCTAACCACCGACTGAGTGCACAATAAATTTATGTGTTGGTAAAGTGTCTTTGAACTCGTGCTTTATCACCGAAGGACATTTTTGGGTTTTACAATGCTGAATGACGTTTTTGGATTAACCTTATGCTAAGGACAGTATAATTGTCGCATGGTTGCTGCTGTTGGATTTCTTTTTGTTTATTCTACATTTTGTGCATTTTTCAACACAGCGTTTACCTGGGGAAGTGTAGCTGCCTTTATTTTTATTGATATATATATATATATATATATATATATATATATATATGTGTATGTCTGTGTGTGTGTGTGTGTGTGTGTGTGTGTGTATATATATATATATATATATATATATATATATATATATATGCACACATATAATCTATGTAGTAAAGGAACTGTTTTTAAACCAGCCACTGATAAATTTAAATAATTTAATTTAAATAATTATAATAAATATTCTTTACCGAATTTTAAAAAAAAAAACATAAAGTGTCTGATAAAATGGTATGTAATCTAATGAATATGTAACAATAGTTTTAACATTGCAGCATAGCACACAATCTAAAAATGTCATAAAGGATTCAGAAATAAATATGTAAACTGGCATGTATGCACAATATTGATGCATAGTACATTTATTGGTCTTATGTACCTTATATACAAATGTAAATTAAGGATCAGTTCTTCAACTAATATTTCCTGGCCTAGCCAAAGAGACTTTAATTCCACTTCACGTCATGGAAAGTATAGAAGTATAAAACATACATACATTACCTTTCCATAGATTAGCAAAACACTAAAACAGTTGCTTTAATTAGTAACAAGTTTGTCATCACAGGGAATAGTTAAGTTAAGAATGATTACTGACAACCAGAACAACTCCATAATTTGTCTGTCTGGTAAAATCAGTAGAACTTCCACCTTGATGAAAACGGGAAAGTGATTTGCGTCAGATGCTCTAAAGTCACCAAAACCTTCCATTACTTGTTAAAGTTCAATTAAACACTAAAGTGGAAATAAAACCATTCCCACCACAATGTTTATCAATGACCACTGCAAACAATTGTTAATCATTAGTTAGTGAGTTAGTGAGATGGATTGCATTAGTGAACATCTGTAACATTCATGCATGAGTATTAAAGAGGGTAGGAGAATATGTAGCTATGAACACAGAAGGATGGCAACAGCTGAAGCAACACCCCAACCCCATGTATAACTGAGAACAAGGGGGATAAGGGTATGTATTAGTAACTGATTTATATGAAATAGCATCTGATTTATTTTTATAAATACATTTTCTGCTTACTGGTCCTTTTCTGAGGTCTATTCTTCTATATTTTATAGCAAAATTGTGTTGTGTGGGTAGTTGACTTTTAATTATTACTTAGCTAAGTCATTTTAATTTTCTGTACCACTCGGGATTTTTTGATAGCATACCAGCCAAGCTAGTCAATGTAGTATGTCTCATTGGGGTTGTTAGTGGTTCTACAGTGTGACCCAAATTTTTCAAGGTTTGGACATTTGTACAGCAAGGACCTCACGTCCAGGACTTACTACATGGTTTGCTGAGATGGTCTCCAGTGATGACAGGCTTTAAGAGCTCCCTGCAAAGATTTATTTAATCTAACCTATGACTAAGTTTATTGCCCTGGTTGCTTTTATAGTTATTTGTAAATGACTGTCTCTTTGTTTTCATAGGTTCATAGGTTGGTACTAGGCTATTGGCTCTAGGGCCTATACAAGCCTAGCCATAACAATTCCTGGATATTTCTTCCCACAATATTTATTTCTCTGGACCCCTGTCTAGCAGGGTGACTGACCTGATCCCCGGGGAGAATTTCCTATCTCCTATCCAATTGTCAAGGTTCCTTTTGAAGAGGGCCAAGGAGGCACTCTGCTTAACATGTATGGGCAGTCTACTCCAGAGTATGGGGAGTCTCTGTGTCAGGAGCCTATCCCTCCAGCATGTTTTATTCATTGTGATGACAAGGTTTAGATCCCTGCAGCATGTGGTTCTGAGGGTTTGGGATTTCTTTAATTGGAGCATGTCCAACAGCTCAGGGTTTGACATGGCCTTGTATGTTAAGCAGAGATCGCCTCTGAGTAGACAATATGTGACAGAGTATAAATGGAGTTTTTTTAGATGGTCAGCATAGGGCATTTGCTTTAGGCCTGTGATTCTTTTAGTGAAGTATTTCTGTGGCCTTCCCAGCTGTTGCAGATGTCTTGTGAGGTACACACCAAACGGGGCATTGTACTCTATAATGGGTCTAATGAGGGATGAGTACAGTGGACAATGACCTCCTTTTTTCTGAATGAAAAGCCCTTAGTGATGAGGTGTGCCACATAGAAGGATTTCCTGACTGTTGTGGCGATGTGATTATCGAAGGTGAGACCACTGTCCACCTGTGTCCCTACATCTCTCATCACAGTTTTGGTGTTCAGTGTACTGCCACCTATGTGGTAATTCATGGGTACATAGTTTTTCCCAAAGGGAATAACTATATATTTCTTGGCATTAAGCTTGAGCCCATGGCTTTGGCATCAAGCATCTGTTTCTGTAAGGCCCTTTTGTAGAATATCCACATCATTTGGGGATTCAATAATGACTCCCAGTTTGCAGTCATCTGCCAACTTTGTTAGCCAGAGTCCCTTAGTGTTGGCCTGTACTTCAGAGAAGTAGATGCCAAACACAAGTGGTCCCAGGACTGAACCCTGAGGTACTCCACTTGTCACTTGTCTGGAGCTGGATTTGGAGTCGGCTACTTTTACAGTCTGGGTTCTGTCAGTAAGCCAGTTGGCAACCCATCGAGTGATGTAGGGATTTATGCCCAGCTTAGTAAGTTTATCTATGATTCCAGAGTGGGGAATGATGTCGAAGGCCTTGGCGAGGTCCAGATAGGCTGTGTGGACCTCCATACCCTCATCCACAGCTCTAGAGACTGATACGAAGAAGTCAGTCAGGTTCAGGAGACAAGATCAGCCTTTCACGAACCCAAACTGGGTGGGGTCCAGTGTTTGAAGGTTGCCAGTGTCTTTGTTTATAAGTTCCATGATAATGCGTTCCATGCCCTTGCAGATCACGCTCATCAGACTGATGGGACGGTAGTTCCCGGGATCCAAGGTGGATCTCCCCTTGTGGAGTGGGATGGCTGTAGCTGTGTGCCACTCAGTGGGTATGAAGCCTGAGGTGAGGCTATGATTAAACATGACACTTAGGTGACGTGCCAGTTCATTTTGTAGTTCATGTAGTACACAGCCTGGGATGTCATCTGCTCCCATGGATGATGTATTCTTAGCTTTGGAGAGTGCAGTTTCTACCTGTGTGGCAGTAATTTGGCAATCTTTTGGTATTGAGATGGGCCTTTTAGGGGGTGAGAGGGGGATGAGGCTGTATCCTTGGGATCAGTATATTTAATGCCATTCTGTTGTAGCTCAGAGCAGATCTGAGCATTGCCATTTAGATTCTTGACATAACTATAGAATGCTTTGTGGTTGTCTTTGGAATCTTTGTCAATTTTATTTTCGTAACTAGCTTTGGAGGATTTTATGAGGGATCTCAGCTTCTTACTGAGTCTGGTGAGGGAGTTTTTTGCATCCTGGGATTTTCCTCTTTTCTGCAACAGTTTCTTTTTTCTGTTGTATAGTTTGTTTATAGCAGGGGACCACAAGATTGGCTTCCTTTTTTTGGAGGAGAGCGTCTTGGTTCTATTTGGGATGGCACGATTCATGCACGAGTGGATGTGCTTGTACAGTACCTTAGTGTAGGATTCAGCAGTCGAACTTTCAGCTCCCATCTGCATGGGTGTCATAAAGTTTGTCACTTCAGACTTGAGTAGCATGAAGTTGGCTTTGGAGAAGCTATTTACGGAGGTTTCCTTACTGGGGGGTGGGGGTGGGATGTGGATGTCAAGGATGATTTGCTTATGGTGAGACCTGACCAATGAGGGGGTGACCACTGGTGTGGAGCATCTCTCCCCCATGTTGGTGATGACCAGGTCTAGGATATTGGAGCCCCTGGCGGGACAATGGATTAGTTAATCCAGGCATTGGAATTTATGAAATCCAAGAACCGTTGGGAAAACGTGTTGGTACCCGAGTAGTTTTTCCAGTTAATGGCAGGGTAGTTGAAATCAAATCACCTAGTATTAGGGTGTTTGGTTGTATCTTAATATTTTCCAGTATGTTTAGAAAAGTGTAGTGAGAATCTTGGGACATGGTGAGGGATCTGTAGCAAGCAACAATTTGGATTGTAGTCTTACCTAGTGTTAGTTGCACCTGGAGAATTTCAGATGCATTGTGTTGGGCAACTAGCCTGGAGGTGTGAATATCCTTGGTGAATATGGACACTTCTCCACCTTTAGTGTTTTGGTCTTGGTTTGGTGGCCGAAAAGTGTGGTAAGAGTTGTAGCCTGGTATGGCAGGGGTGCACTCTGGAGCCTTGAACCAGGTCTCAGTTACTGCACAGATATCTATGTTCTCCATTGTTAGGAGTGCCTTGAGAGAGTGCATTCTGAGGTTTATACTTCTAGCATTGAGTAGCATTACCTTCAGATTTTGCATGCTTGCATCTGTTACGGTGGTGGTTTTGTCCTTTGAACCTTGCCTAAAAAAGGCACTATAAGGGTGGCAAGAGCTTTAGCCAGTAGCCTGAATCCCAGGGGTGACAGGTGCAGACCAGCTCTGGCAAAGCATTGTGGTTTGTCGATCATGTTGTCCCAGACAGACAGTTACTGGATCCCCTTTGAATGACACCAGAAGCTTAGCCAATTGCTGAAGTCAATTATTTTGTCCTTATATTGTGGTATCATTCTGGCGAAGGCAGGATGCTACTCAGGGCTAGGGTCATACCTGCCTGGGCCACATGATCTGAGAGCTCTTCCATGTCTCTTTTCATGTAGTCCAAGGAGGTACGTCTCAAGTCATAACAAGTCTCTCAGAAATGAATACAAACACCAACAGCAAAGTCCACAGCAGAGAAACAACAGGCTGCAGCAAACTGTAGTTTAAAGTCTTTTAATAACCTTTAAAACCCAAAAAACATCGAATATCTCAAGCGGTTTCGCCTGGTTCTCAAGTCATTCACTCCAACATGGACAATGACAGAGTCATATTTGTACTTGTTGTGGAGTGACTTGAGTGCATGCATTATGTGGTGGATCCTGGCACCTGACAGGCAGCTGACTGTAATTTTCTCCTTGTTCAGCCTGGTGAGTGCAGTTTACTTAATCTTATTTTATGGACTTATATCTTTATGTTATTGTGTTGCTTAACTTTATTTTCATTTTAATTTGTACAGTCCTTGGAATCAAATAGTGGAATGCATCAGAAGATGAAATAAAGAAATAGCTCCATTGCAGAATTATTAACAGCATTAACAACAGTGTAAAACGAATGCTCCATAAGCTAATAAGGTGACAGACAGTTCTAATTATACAATCACTAATAAGAGCTGAAAAGCAAGAATAATAATAGTGAGGCATAACTTAATTGATTTTAATGCTGATATAACATGATATATCTCACAGGTGTTCCTTATCCATCATAGACAAAGCAGAATAAGAGAATGGTTTATGCTAGCCCAGGTGCATATACTAACAATCAAGAAGAACTGAGGCAGGCCAAGGGGAGAGAGGCAAAAGGCGAGTAGAGACGTAGAGGGAGTTGTAGGAGATGTCAAAGGCACAAAGAAAGGATCACTGGACAGGAGAAATATTACAAAACTGTGTTGAGAATTAGAGATGTTATGAGAGAAAGGTGGGCATGGATAGTAATAATGTCAGTCAGTTACAAAGCCAATTAGTGCTGTGATTCATTTTTAAAGCTTTATAGAAAGTCATTAACTCAAGTTAAATACTTTCAAATGGTAGTCTTCAGTTTAGAGAACAAGTGGTCACCACAGTGGGTGGTTACTCAGAGAGTTTAGGTGAGGAACAGTAATTTGACCTGAAGCATCAAACAAGATGAATACCATGGTGTGGTCATCTGAAGTAGAAGGTATTTGTCAAATTTGTAGAAAATGGAGGAAGCCCACTTGAGGTGAGTTGTCACCTGGCAGGTTTTTAATTCAACCCATTGGGTTTTCTTCATTGCAAAGCAGTGATGTGTCGTACTAAGCAGGCAAGCAAGAAATGTGTCCATGTTTATTATAAGTGGCTTTCAGCTGTGTTAATAAGGCAGACTGTTGATTAGTAAGTATACTAGATGAGCGGAATAAACAAGGAAGTGCATAGGATCTGGCTTTGGTGAGCTGAACATGATCAGTTAGAAATATCTTTCTTCTGCAACTCTTCCACTTTGAGTAAGTTTTAAAAACACTCTTGCTGGTATTAACATCACATCTTAGATTTTAATCTGTTAAGACATAGGAAAGTATTAAGCACTCCACATCTTTGACTATTGTACCATTTGATGAACAGATGCAGAGACAAAGTGCTTGCTTGGGGTCTGAATTATAGCCTGAAAATAATATATCCTTGGTTTTGTTTCTGTTTACGAGAAAGGAGGCTCTAACTAGTCACTCCTGCATTTTAGAAAACTTTACAATGGTTGATTTTAGCACACAGAAAAAGTTGGAGTCACCTGTTTCTATGACTGTAACAGGAATCAGCCTACAAGAACTCCAAGATTCATTTTGGACAAATAAAGCAAACAAAGCACCACAGAGTCAATCACAAGGTTTATTAGCCAGTCAAAATGAGTGACAAAACTGCACCTGATAACACAGTTTCCATACGGTTTCTAACTAACAAAACTAACAGACTAACTAGCTAACTAATTAACATAACATTTATTTATTTAACGGGAAAGTCCGACTTGTAACATAACAATTTTCAGTGGAGGCCTGGGGAGAAATGCTCCAGATGTATGTCTTTGTAACATGGGAGGAAACTGGAGCACCTGCACAGAAGGCATCCCCGCCGAGAATTGAACCGGAGAACCTCTTGCTGTAATGTGACAACATTACCACTACACCACTGCGCCATCCACCATCTCTTTACTTGGTGTTTAGACACAGTAATGACAATCTACAGTGTTGTTTTTTAGAAGGGACTGTACAAAAATCTGGGGTGCTCACCTATTGAGCAGTTAAAGGTGTTGCTAGTCCAACATGCTGCTTTTACAAAGTCGGTATCTAAGCAAAGATACAGCTTTAATGAATATTAATTTTCTATACACAAGATTATAAATGTTTCCATAGGAAATTTCTCTTATGGACAGAGGCAGCCTGTAAAATGACTCAGGGCTCCAAAAGCCAAAGACACACTACTCTGATACTACCCCGTCCGGAGAATTAACATATACTATTGTCATACTCGGGGTATTATTTGCTAGGCTTGTAAAGGTTCTTGTGCCATATGAGCTGATGAACTTATGAACCTAGAGTAGCTACTAAATGCAATAAATGTATTCTAAATATTCTATGCACAGCAAGTTCACACAGCACAAAACTAACTTTATTATTTTTCATTTGCTACAGACTCCTATGCAGGATGCAGCAGACTTTATACACTTTAGTAAGCAAAGTGAATGTATTGTTTGTTAGCTTTGGGCAGTTTGTTTAGTCAATGGAAATACCAAATGCACTTTCAGCTCATAAGAGTACTATACTAGATTACATTCTGAGGTTTTTAGCTTTGATATTTTCTTCCTGTCAATATGTGATTGGCATATAACTCAGAGGTCCGTTATTTCCTGTATCAAACGGGGATTCTGCAGCATATACTAAAATGTTGTCTAGTTAACTGAATGTGTTCAATATTTGCTCTTCTCTTCAGTGAACCTGCAACAATTGTAAGAGTATATTGTGAAATCAGTGCTTGTTTCATCAATGCATGGGCCCTTAGGTACAAACAAAATGACATTGTTCTTTTTTATTTCAGTCCCATAAGACAGAAAAGATTAATTTTCTATCAGATGCAGTTATACAGGCTGCATTTGTAGAAATAAGCAGACTTGGTGGAGTAAAATTATCCAAGCCCACAACAGGTTAACACATATAGCTATTTTCTTGACTATTGCTAATATGCTCCAGAGAAGCAGGAATTGAGACTTGGGTACTCATTTGGGAAGTGGAACATTAAGCAACAACAAAAATTTAGTCACTATAAATTTATCAGACCACAATGCACGTAGCAAGCATTGAATTGTTTTCTATGCAACTTTCAGTCATAAACCATATGCTGCCAATTTACTTTAAGGATTTACACCTCCAACAACTAATGCCTTCCTTTATGCATGTAATTTCAATTTGCTACAGCATGACAAATGATCTAATTTTACCAAATTTTAAAGATGATTACCTTGAGTTTGTATTTAAGCATAATTCTGGGTGAAGGTAGGATTCCATCACTCAGGACCAAAGTCTTGTCTGTATTTAGCACATGCATGGTGAGCTGTAACTTGTCTCTCTGCATGTGTCTCATGGTGAGTGATGCTAGTCATTTACCCCCAGATGGACTGCCATTAGGTCATATCCATATTCACCTTGTCTGAGGAACCAAAGAGCTCTCCTGCTATCCTGCATCCTGACACTGGAAAGACAGCTGGTCCCAGTTTTTACTTCTTATTTATTGATAATAAGGTCTCGAATACAAATTTCTGTGCTATGAAAGAAAGTTGTATAGAAGACTAGAATCAGGCAGTTGGTTCTTCCTCTGGAGAAGGATCATAAAGGAAGACCCTAGAGGTGTTGATTTCATCAGCCCAGTGAGAGCTAATGACTGAAGTTATTCACTGGTAGAACTATCTATGACAAATAGCTAGAATAAGGGCCTGGGTGAGGCCTGCAGCCTGAACATTTTCAGACAACTCATTTATTGAGAGGTTGCATAGGGCTAACTCTTTTTTTAGAACTAAAAGCCAAATGGGCAATATTTTGTTTTGCTGTTAAACTGAAAGCCAAACTGGTATTAGGTTTCTTTGGAATACCAAATAAAGTTACATTTTTTTTCATGCAGTAGATACCTCCATTGGTTTCTTGGCCCATACACTGGAGGTAAGTACACAGGCAGATGGCCAGGGACTTGCCATCTGACATTTTTTTTTTTTTTGTTTTTTTTTTTTGCAGTATCTCCACTGCAAAAATGTAAACTCTATTTGGAATACCAGTTCCATAAAGAACTGTTATTGTGTCTCTGAGCCGTTTCTTCTACTGGTCCTGAAGTGTTTCCCTGGTGACCCCAACCACGCAGGACTTAATAAAAAAGACTTGCTGAGTCACAGTTTGGAACCAATGTATAGATGTAATGGCTATAACAACAGCTAGCTTTGTTGGCTAATGTATCTGCCTACCCAAGACCCTGTGTACTATGAAGAAACAAGCTAATGAGATGACCTAGAATCATACCTGGTCACTTTTCACTGTCACAACACCTTTGAAAACTAGACCAAGCTGACTGTGCAAAAATCTGTCATCTCAGCTAACAGAAGAGGCATTGAAAATATATATATGGGCATGGACCAGACTGATTATATGGACTGTGGCAAACTTGAAAAAGAAAATTTAAGTAGGGCTGGAATTACCTTTGAAGTACAAGTAAAACAGTTTTATAACTGCAAAGTGTAACATTTACAGATCAGTAATATCACATATGGATAATTTAAAACATATTTTAGAGCTTTGACTATAACCTGATAACAGTAATTAGGAAATCTTAGAAATTTTAGCAGTAGATAGGTTAAAAGAGCCTTATATAGTACTATAAGGGGTATTGCAGAATGATCTCAGGAACTGTGATAACACATTAACTTTATTAGAATGCTTATTAGTTAATGACACAATGCTTAAAATGGAATTGTCTGATGCTGTGTAAAACTGCAAGAAATTTGCTTTCTTATTTGAAAAAACTTGCACGTATTAATCTATTTGAAATGTTGGGGGTGGGGTGAGATGCTAAGTCCTGTGGGGCTATTACTAAAGTAGTTGCTAGCAGTGTGAAAATTGAAATGTCTTCTGTAGGTACATTTCCTACAGAGTGTGACAAGATTATAGATAGGATAATTGAACCAGGTTTGTGTCATTGTGCTACAACTAAGCAATGAAGTACATTGTATTTCTAGATGGAATAAAAGTTCAAACCCTGATAGACTCTGGAAGAATAATTGCTCCTTTCAAAGGTCCTTGTTATATAAGCACAAGGTTAGTAACAACAAAACGTAAGGATAATATCCCCTCACATATAAAGAAATTCAAAATGTTCTATGAAATGTGTTCCATCCAGTGACTATAACTTTGGACCTGAGTCACTATATAATAACAAGAAAAGATTTTCCCCATTTTAGAGCTTTATGGAATTGTGGGTAAAGGTAGAATCCATAGGCACAGTGTGACAGGCTGATATAGTTAATAAGAAACAGAGACAAGGCAGCAGTTTGATACACCTGCTCCATATGAGAGTGGGAGTAATAAAGGTGTAACACGTGTATACAGATCCAGAAATAAAATCAGGAGAAGAAAGGTATGACAGAAGCTACAAAAAGGGCTAGTTTTTGGTAGACAGTAAAAAAGGTGCTGTTTGTTATCAGAAACATGCCCTAAGGATAGAGCAACAGAAATCCAAAACTACAGGAGATGTTGGTACAGGAGTTGAAGGTGAACTGATAGAGAAAGAAGGGCACTTCAGTAGCAACCCTCAGAACAAATACTAAAAGAGAGGTAGGTAAAAAATGCAGAGTTCTGAACATATATCTATTATTGTAAAATAGAAAACATTAATAAAGGTAGCCTCTCAGCAACACACACCTGTATGTAAGACAAGAAGTAAAAACTGACAGTAAAATGTGTTGTGTAATTGCCTTTTCAAATGGAGTGCAAGGGAGAGAAGGGAAAGAAGCTAGTGAGGTAGTAGTGAGTCACAGTAAGTCCAAAGACTTGTACTCTTTGCAGACATAGTAAACTGTAAAGTGCAGGGTTTGATTCCCCCAGCAATTATTTGCCTACTATGTGACCATGAGCAAATCACTTAACCAGTGCTCTGAGGCAGGTGGGAAATTGTGCAAGGTTCTTTAATGATCTTCTGGACCTCATGTCTAGTAACTACCAGTGAACCTGTAAAGCAGGAGACGAAGTGGGGGGGGGGGTGCAGGGGTGCTTGCACCCCTGCTTAAACCCGTTAGAGTACTTTTTTTTCCATTTTTGATCTTTTTATAAGGTCGCCGTTTGAAGACATCGACCATATGGTGTTCGATGTTTTCAACTGTCGATCTTATAATATAGACCCGTATTTATGAAGATCAACATAATATATAACCAAGGCTTTAGAAGAAAAAGAGAGTGAGCAGGATGTTTCTATTAGATTAAACCTATTTTGAGCAGAAAGATGATCTTTCACATAGAACAAACAAAAGTAATAACATTCTACAGCAATTGCTTGTTCCAAAATCTTATAAGACTGTACTAATGAAGCTAGCCCATAGATACATATTAGGTAGTCACCTGAGAATGTACTAATGAAGCTAGCCCATAGATACATATTAGGTAGTCACCTGAGAATGGACAAAAACCAAGATAAGAGTAGTAGTCAGATTTTACAGGCCAGACATAAAGAGAGAGAGAGAGAAAAGTCCTGTGCTTCTTTTCCAGAATGCCAGAAAACTACACCCCCCTGGATTTAAAGACTGTTGATCCAAATGCATGTTATAGAGGTGCCTTTTGCACATAGTTAACCAGGAACACATATATGAATACTTGTATTAAATTTTAGATAGAAATATATTAATTTATACATATAAGTTAGAAGTTTTTAATAATATATAGAAAATGTGAATTGAATGAGTATTTATTTATTTTTAAGAATTCATATAGAATTTTTAATGTTTTTATCCATAGAAGGAAGTAATAGCAAAATGAATATTAATGAGTCCAAAAGATGTATGCTGATTTGTGTATTTGAATTTAATTGACATTTGTTGATTGGATTATGTTAATGGAAGGATGTATATAAGTGATTTATTGAATGAAAGATATCATCTGATGAAGTCCAGTGGAGAGGACGAAAATGCATATAAATTTGAAAGTGCGTTAATGACAGTCTAGTATATTGTTTATGATAGTTTATTTTATTGCCTTTCTGCTTTGTGGTGGACATTAAAGTACTTTTTATGGAGACCTCCATTGTGGGAAATTGCACTCTTTCTTATGTTCCTGGTTAACGTAGTGGAGAGCTTTCCGCAGTTTTGGTGATTCTTTTGCACATAGTGCTATGGATACTGTCAAGCCACTTGTAAAATACCAATACATACTAGTAAAACTGGAGTGTGCTACAGTTTCCAAAAATCAGTGCAATTATGCAGTGATAACACCAACTCTACTGTATGAGAACTGGAACTGTTAGTCTCCATGGAAGGTTATCTCTAAGGAGATGCTCACTGAACAAAGTAGCCCCCTTTATGTCAACAATCCTACATCAGATATATTAGTGCATTAAAGTCAGTTAAAGACATCAGCCTACCATGTGCAGACTGCCGTCCATGTTGAGAAAAGTAAATAATCCAAATAGTAAAAAGAAAGGCCAGCTGTTGCCATACTTGCTTTTTGGTACAAGTGGCATGTCACATGCTTCATCTGGGTTTGCCCCATTTGAATTCTTGTACTGTATGCATCCAAGAAGACTGCTTGACATTGTTCAGGAAGATTAACAAGAACACGACACATTGTGATAGAATGGGTCCACTTTGTAATTTCAAAAGCCCAAAATCTCGAGTTTCAAAATACCGATCCAAGAAACTTGAGGTTTTGGAATCTCGAAATTGCAAAGTAAAAAAAAATAAAAAAATAAAAAGACTAAAAACTCCCACACCCCCTGCAACTTAAATATACCATCTCCGAGATCGCGGAGAGAATGGTAAGTGTAACGGGAGTATTACGATTCTCTTCACTGTAACGCAATCTCGGAGATGTAAGTTGCAGGGGGTGTGGTGGGTGCAGGAGGGGGCTTGCCTCCTGCAAAAACATTGTTTTAGTTAGTTTTGTTTTGCACCTCTTTGTAGTTTCGAGATTCCAAAATCTCGATGTTTTGATTTCGATGTATCAAAACTTGAGATTTTGGGCTTTTGAAATTACAAAGTGGACCCGATAGAACACATTATTTTGCAGGATAGATTAAAGCTGGTTACACCCACAGTAAAGGAGCACATGTGCAGAACACAAGAAATTCAGCAACAAGTTTAATTTATATTAAGAATTCCCCGCTTCAACGCTTTAACCCAGGAGATCAGGTATTAGTACCATTATCTTCCACAGAAAATGAATTTCAGGCCAAATGTCACGGCCCACTTGAGTTGATTTAAAGAATAACTGTAGACAACAACAAACTTAGACATCAGGAAAGAGAAAGCAAGAGCAAACCTCTCACATAAATGTACTGAAACCATGGAAAAAAGAGGAAAGATTTGTGGCTAGAATGAAAGCTGAAGTTCATGCAGGAGAAGCCAGAGAATCTCTTCCTGAGGTGCAGTTAGACAAGTTCTCATCAATGGTAAAAGTGAAGGAGGTGAGAGAATTACTATAAAAGAAATAAAGGCTTGTTCTCAGAAATGCCTGACAGAACCATAAGAATAGTTTTGGAAGGGCATGAGGTGGCTGTCCAGACTACAGTCATTTAGGAGATGCAGTTGCCAGTTGCCAGTGGCATAAAAGTGCAGTACTGTCATCATCTAAGAACTTGCAGGAGATATAATGGATTATTTAATGAATGCTGATACTGCATTCACAGAGCTGAGCATGTTAGTAACTGTAGCAAGCAGCTTGACACAAGTGGAACACATTTTGGTTTGGTCTTTAACTTTGGGTGAGTTGCTGGGTTAAGGTTGGGATCCAGTCTGGGGACTACCCAGGGCAACAGATGTGGAAGGAACTAAACTCACGGAACATAATATTGAAATAACACATGAAGTGAAGGTTGCATTAAAACCTTATGGAGTACCAGAGTCACAGAAACAGTAACAAAAGAAGTTCAAAAATTGCTCCAAATAAGCATATAAAAAGTCACAGATTAACTGGAGCTCACCAATAGTGCTACTTCCTAATTCCTATGGGAATATTGAATACAAAGTTCTATGGGAATATCAGAATCTGTAGCAACTAGGTGGGAATAGCAGAATCTGTAACAACTAAGTCCTATGGGAATATCAGATTTTGTAACAACTTCATAAAAGTGAAGAGCATATCAAATTCTGATAGCAATTTCATAGGCAGAATTGATGTTATAGACAACCTAGGCAATATCTGATAATTCATAACACTTGTTCTGATGAAGAGAAACGGTTCATTTAATAAATTAACATTTGTTTACTAGAAAAGTCCGAGTAGGAATTAAACCCCTTTTTCAGCAGAGGCCTGCAAAAAAAAGCTTCATTTTTAGATATACAAAGTTATTATGACAATGTGCAAAACATCTGTTAAAGCAAAAGCATTTAGAAGGTTATAGCATACACATGACAAGAGTTCAAAAATGAAATGCAGTGCACAGACATTAAATTGAATGCTTCATGAAACTTACACAAAGTTTTGGGAGGTAGCAGTCTAATGCATGTATATAAAAGTGAATCTTTTGTACAAAACTAATACAAAGACAGTTTTGGTGGTTGCACTGTACAGTATACATGCTTTAAAGGAAATGTTTACGCAAAGACAGTATTGGGAGGTAGCAGTCTAGTGCATGCACATAAAAGTGAATCTTTTGTACAAAACTAATACAAAGACAGTTTTGGTGGTTGCACTATACAGTATACGTGCTTTAAAGGAAATGTTTACACAAAGACAGTACTGGGAGGTAGCAGTCTAGTGCAGATGAACAGAAAGTACAAGAAGGAGTATGCCAGTGTAGTAGACCACTGAGAAAAGAACAAGCTTGTGGATTACAGGTGATTTTTTTGTGCAATTTCTAATTGGTTGAGATTGAGGGGGTTGAGGAATCTGAGACATTTTAGTGAATTTAGGACTACTCACTGTTGTTTCCAGTTAGGAAGGCTGGTAACAAACTTTGCAATATTATTGTATGATTGCTAAAATGTTGTGAGTTGCGTTGATTGTAGATTGTTAAGAATTGCACAGGCATTTGTCAGGGAAGGAATAAAGCAGGCAGCAGCAACAGCAGTAGTATCCTCCTGTGCTCGATTTTATATTTATTTATTTATTTACTTTTTTGGAGCAATAGGACATGCCTAATTTTTGGTTTATGTTATGCATGTTTTGGTGAATGTGTAGATTAAATTGTAGATGTTCATCAATAGCGATTCCAAGTCGATATGTGTGGTGAACTAGTTCATTTAATGTGCCATCAGATAACAGAAGAATACATGGGCTGAGTAGTGCTGACACTTATTTACATACAAATATTAAAAGCTTTGTTTTTTTGGGGGGGGTTAGGACTAGGTTCGATTTTAGAATCTAGGTTTCCAATGATGTGAAGGTATGGTAAGTGATGTCTTAAAGTTCAGGGACAGAGGGATCTGAACAGAAAGTGGTGGAGTCATCTGCCTTCTGGATCAGAGTGGAGTTGCTTAGGCCAGTGGACAAATTGTTGATGAATATATTGAAGAGATGAGGGCTGAGGACAAATCCTTAGAGGACACTAAGTAGAATGGGGAGGAGTATGGAGGAGGCTTGTAGCCAATTTAAACTGAGTTTCATGGTAAAGGTAAAATTTTAACCGTCTGATAGCTTTGTCTGATAAGCGTATGTTGGAGAGTCTGTTAAGGAAAAGAGGGTATGAGATGATATTAATGGTTTTACAGAGGCTGAGAAATACTGAGGAGACTAGCAGATTTAACTTCATAAATGCATTGTCAATGTTGAGAAATAAGAGGAGAGGTGTGTCAGTGTAAACAGAGTGCCATGATGGCATTGTGAGAGGAGATTGTGATTGAGGAGCTAAGCTAGATGTGAGTGGATAAATTTTAAGTTTACATAACATTTTTAAGAGAGGTGATAAAATAGCTGTGGGTTTGAAATTAGAAATATCAGAGGATGGATCAACTTTGTGCAGTGGGAGGATGAAGATTTTTTTTGCAATAGAGGGGAAGTATGCTTCGTGGATTGATCTGCTAATTAAGATAGAGAAAGGGTCAGCTGAGATTTCAGATTCTAGTTTCAGATGTTCTGTGGCTCAGTTATCTAGGGCTGTGGTGGAGATTTTTTTTTTTTTTTTTGAGGTACTGTTTGATGGTTTTGGTGGGGACTGGTTTGAATTTAAGAGCATTTTCAGCATGACCTGTGGGAGCTGGAGCTGGACCTGTACTGTGGTTAGAGTTTGACAGGGACAGAGGTGGCAGTATTGATATAGTGTGTATTGAATCAACAAGCTACACTGAAGTCATAGTCAGTGGGTAGAGGTTTAGGTTGTCAGGGTTTGCTTAGAGTTAAATATCACTCCCACTTCCGCCAATGAAAGGACAGCTTATGTAACCCCTGACAGTCTGTTACAGTACACACACTGTTACCAACTGTCCTCTGTAGGACACCAGCCACCTTTCAGTCACTGATGGACTCCCTCACAACTTTGGATGAGACACTAAACCTTGGACCATCTGCCTGCATTAGTTGTAGCTCAGGTGAATGTAAAAGATCTCATGAAACTTACTAAAAAGAGTAAAAGTTATTTCCTGGTGCCCTGATCAAATTTCCTCTAGTCAGTACAAATACTACTTCAAGTCTCCCCTGAAAAGAGGCCCTACGCCTAGTAGGATGAACCCTGTTAAAACATGTAATTAACTAACCAACTAAATAAATAATGTTGCAGTACACCTGGATGGCATAACCATTCATTCTAAGGATTAAGAGTTTAAGTGCAGACAGTGGTGGAATATGTTAGACAGACAGGCTTAATTGCAGTTGCTAAGAAGAGCTGAAGAGAACAACTCATGGCCATGCTTTTTTATCTCAGAATCTATCTTTCTATACATATTATTTATATCTGTGTCTGTCTAGATGGAACTTATCTATATGTAATTATCTACACCTATCTACACAGCCATATCTATATAAATATATATATATATATATATATATATATATATATATAGAGAGAGAGAGAGAGTGAGTGAGATACCATCTCTATATGTATATTTCTGATAAAAAAATAATATATATATATATATATATATATATATATATATATATATATATATATATACATACATACACGTGTGTGTGTGACAGTGCACATGTACATATTTATATATAATGTATGTATGTTTGAGTGTGTATGTGTGTATATATCTATATATCTATATGTATACATATATAGATGAACACACACACACACACACACACACACACACACACACACACACACACACACACACACGTATGTTTGTGTGTGAATATATGAATAGAATGGATAGATGCATGATCGATTACTTTAACAGCCTTCTTGCAGAGATGGTAGTATGACAAATACTAACACAATTCAGGAAAGCATGATAAGGCAGACAAAAAGCAATACTTATATGGGAGATATAAAATGATTACCTGCACCGTAGACAGAAAGAAAAGGCAATGTGGGACAAGTGTCCTTAACTCCTATCTAAATCTATTATGTCTCTGTGATCAGCAATATAAAACACTGATCACACTGGAGTATTTCAGTCTCAGCTGTAGCTAAAGAAACAAGTGCAAAGCACCTGGTGTATATTCCTAAACTTATCCTAAAGTTTCACCTCTAACTTTGGTGCCTTTTTCTTTTTACTTATGGAATATGAATACTGAACAGGAGACCTCACACAGTTTTGTAAGCTGTATCTACATTATGACCTTGTGGTATCTAATCAAACTGATTCTAACCTGGTTAAACACCGGAAACAGAGGTAAAGAGGTTTAAAACACACAACTCTGTAATAAAATAAATGACATAATGGATGCTTTAAAGAAAATGTAAATATGCAGAACTCAAGACTTTTCTAAACTGTGTGCAGCAGAAACACAACTTCCTTCCCAGCGTAGGAAGAAAGCTTAGTGTTCCAACCTATCTTATTAAATATTTAAATAAATCCCGCCTCCTTTTGACATCCTTGCAGCATTATGTTATGAATATTAATAAGTTAGCATGTTGTAGGGACTCATTTGAGAGATGAACAGGAAGTAAGTGTCAGGTTACTTTGAAGGCAGGCCTGTATGTATATGTAGGAAGATTCAGGACTGCTTGGATTTCTTTTGTTTCATTTCTCTGGCTCTTAGCCTCAAAAGATAGGTTTTATTATCTGTGCAAAAGGTATCAGGAATATTTGAATTGCTTGGAGGCAGAATCATGAAATTGGAGGTAAGAGCTTGTGTGCTGATGACAAACTTACTTTCTTTGGACAGGCATTCTATGTTCAAATTCAGAAATCTGAGAGGTACTTGGGCTTTTTGTTATAAATGGTGCAGGTTTCTGATGATGAGGTGGTGTGGAACATATACAGGAGAGCATGAAGATGCACTTAAGGAATTCTGAGCTATATGAACCTGCAGAAAGTTTGTGGAAAGTAAATCTATTCAGTTCTTATAGTCCTGTAGACCTGAATTATAAAAGACAGCAGCATGTTCCTGTATTTATGAATTCTGCATGTTGTGCTGGTGGGGACAGAAACAGGATCATGAAGTTAAAACTAAGGGATGCAGCATGCATTGTGAGCTGTAGTTTTAAATGCTTTTCTGTAAATAATGAAAGTGTACAGTTGGATTAAAACAGCAGCACAAGGTCATTTAAAACTAAAACTGAACTGTAAAAGTCATATTCTTGTCATGTAATATTATTATAGGTTCAAAGGTTTATACTAGGCTATCTGCCCTAGGGCATTTATAAGCCTAGCCAGAGTGTGTGTGTGGCTTTCGCCACCCCTTGGAATGAGAATACTATGCCCATTTAGGGTTTAGTTTATTGTGCCTCTGTCTAGTAGGGACACAGAGATGACCCCCGGGGTAAACCTACGATCTCCCATCCACTCGTCAAAATTTCTCTTGAAGAGAGTCA
The DNA here is from genome assembly GCF_019279795.1 of Protopterus annectens. Lineage (NCBI taxonomy): Eukaryota > Metazoa > Chordata > Ceratodontiformes > Protopteridae > Protopterus > Protopterus annectens. Next base: position 1,818,220,002 of record NC_056732.1, read on the forward strand.
GTGAGGGGCTCTGCCTAACATGGACTGGGATTCTGTTCCAGAGTGTAGGGAGCCTCTGGGTTATGAATCTGTCCCTCCAGCATGTCCTATTTATTTCTGTGTTGAGGTTCAGTTTGTTACCAGAACCATAGCTATCTCATCTTCAAAGAGGTTTCTCCCTGATGTATACAATACAACACAACAAACTAAACTTACCTCATGCTAAGCACTTCAGCTAAGCCATAAATGATCTAATGCAGTATCGGAATTCATGTAATAAATGCTGATACTACTCTCCTGCACCATCAGACATCAATACCTGCTGAATGCTTGTGGTGAGGGGTGACTACTCTCTTCACCCCATCCTAGTTACGGCTCTGCCTGTTACACACTGTTTGCATATGCATGCATGTGTTCTTATATATGTATATATATATATATATATATATATATATATATATATATATATATATAAAATACATATGTGTGTGTGTGTGTGTGTGTGTGTGTGCGTGTGCATGTGTGTGTGCACTGCCTTTGATCTAAACTGTGTGTGCTCAACGTCTGTTTAGTTGACCTCATTTGGTCGTCTATACAGATGGTCAACACATATGCAAGATCCCACAATTTTTAGGGTTGGAGCTAGGGAATATGCATATTCCCAGGTAACTGTCCAATCTCAGAGTACATATATGTTTAGCAGGAGGTGTGGGTAGGGGCTTTACTCCCTGCAAAAAATATTTTTTAGTTTAAAATTTGCATGCCCTGAGGTTGTTGCTTGGCACATGTGTAATAGTGTGCCAATGTGACTTTTGCCTGTATTGACAAAAGTAAGTACACTATATCAACAGGAAAAATATCTAAATTCATAAATATTGATGGTAAAAATTATCTAAGCACAAATATCAACAAAATCTAACTACATCCAAATCCAATATTTTTGCAGTTGAGTAAGCTTCCTGCTCTCCCACACCCCCTACTAATTATTATATACCAACTCTGCATTCGTGCAACAGTGGGGAAAGAGTATAAGCCCTTCGCTAGTATATGTTTGATTTTGTTGTTGTTTTGTGTTTAGATAATTTTTGCTGTTGATATTTTTGAATTTAGATATTTTTGCTGTCAATGGTATGCTGTTTAGACTATTTAAGTACACACGCGCGCGCGCACACACACACACACACACACACACACACACACACACACACACACACACACACACACACACACACACACACACACATATATCATCACTCCTCTTCAAAAAAGAATTAAAAAAACACCTGGCCAACTTTTCTTCATTACCTGCCACCACCCACCTAAATTTTCTGCTACCTTTTGAAAGCTAACCCCCAACAACTAGTAATTTGTTAACCTCATTGTGCATTCTTCTACCTAAACGTTTCCACCTTTTGCCTCTCAGTACTCTCTATTATTCTTACCTATATCTTGTTCATAATGTTAGCTCTCTTCCACCTTTTACCCATCTCTGCTCTCTATTTTTCTTAACTTTATCCTACATAAGGTATCTCTGTAGCAACTTTCCCATACTGTAAACATTACTCTCACATATTTTTCTTTTGTTTCATACAGCTGGTTGTGTTTGACATGTAATTCAATTGAGTTTGTTGATACAGTAACTTTTATTTCATCTCCTTTTTTCTATCTTACTTCCATATATCATGTATTTCTGGAGCTTTATTCACCTTCATTGTTTTAATCAATTATTCTTTTTATCATGTATTATTTTACTGATGCTTCACTTCTTTTATATCGTGTAGCATGTACTTCTTTACATGAATGTATTATCTTGTACTTTTATGTTATGTTTAACATTGTACTCTTTTATCATGTATGTTTTTACACTGTGCTTTTTATCACAGTGTAAAAAATGCACTTTATTTTGCTTATGCCTCTTCTTAAAAGTACTCAGTTGTATTTGTTCTGCTCCATTTATTACTGCTTGGTAGTAGCCTGATTAAATTGTAACTGTTACTGTAAGCCTTTTGGTTTAAGCACTTGGGCTCCAGACCAGTTGTTTTACATTAAGAAGGTTTGTGATCTGCACTGTTGTGGCAGGAAAGGTAGCTTATATCCTTCTAAGTTGGGAATTGCTGATTGAAGGCTCAGTGTCTGTTATTCTAAAAGTGTATTAGTTCTGGTTAAAGCACCTGGGCTTCAGGCCAGTTATTTTTCATTAAGAAGGTTTGTGGTCTGCACTGTTGTGGGAGGAGAAGCTAGATTCTGCCCTTCTGAGCTGGGAATTTCTGGTTGAAGGGTTATTGTGCCTGCTTATTTGAACTGTTTCTTTCTGAAATTGGTGCACTTTGGTTGCTGTAGCATAGACTAGATTCAGGCATCCTGAATTTAGTTTTGTTTGTATAACTTGAGCATTAATCCAGGCCATCTCTTTTGGAGAAACTTCCCCTGCACCCTAGTGGCAGGAGTGTGCAGTTACAACTTGTCTGATTGAAGACTGCTAGAAAGGGCTCAGTTTTGAGCTTTTTTACTTGTTAACAGGGCAATTTGTTTAAATCAATTTGCTCGTTTTCTATTGTTATATAAAAAAATTGCACTTTATTTATCTGCTTTTACCGTATTTGTGTTTCTTCGTACTTTATTTTGCTTTTGCTGCTTGCTAAAAGTACTTAATTGCATTTTGTCTGCTGCATTTATTACTGCCTGTTAGTACCCTGATTAAATTGTAACTGTTATTCTAAGCCTTTGGTTGAAGCACTTTGGTTTCAGACCAGTTGTTTTACATTAAGAAGGCTTGTGGTCTGCACTGTTGTGGCAGGACAGGTAGCTTACATCCTTCTAAGTTGTGAGTTGCTAATTGAAGGCTCATTGTCTGTTATTCTAAAAGTGTATTAGTTTTGGTTTAAGCACTTGGGCTTTGGGCCAGTTATTTTACATTAAGAAGGTGTGGTCTGCACTCTTGTAGGAGGAGAGGGTAGATTCTGCCTTTCTGAGCTGGGAGATTCTGGTTAAAGGCTTATTGTGTCTGCTTATTTGAACTGTTTCTTTCTGAAATTGGTATGCCTTGTTTGCTGTAGCACAGACTAAATTCAGACCTGCTGAATCTAGCTTTGTTTGTATAACCTGAGCACTAATCCAGACCATCTTTTTTTTGGAGAAGGTTCCCCTGCACCCTAGTGGCAGGAGTATGCAATTAGAACTTGTATGATCGAAGACTGCTGGAACGGGGCTCAGTTTTAGCTTTTTATTGGTTAATTGGTTAATTTGTTTAAATCAATTTGCTTATTTGCTACTGTTATATTAAAATATATATAATATATATATATATATATATATATGTGTGCGTGTATATATATATATATATATATATATATATATATATATATATATATATATATATATATATATATATACACACATACATACACTTTATGCATCGCTGCTTAGCTAGGGTTAAACTATTCCCGGCGCCTAAAGTCTGCTCTTCAAATTTTCCCTTAGAACTAGCCAGTGTTTTTAGTTTTAGCACTAAAATCTGTTTCTTTGAGCTCAGCACTTATTCAGAACTCGTTGTAAGCACTAAATAAGCTACAGATTACTACAGCACTCAACTTTCCTCACTTGTCTAGAGGAAAACAATTTTTAGTACTTAATAAATAAGCACCTATCCAGGCATGTCTAACGGTCAGCTCCCGGTGCTTTTTCCAGTCTACCCGATGAATCTGGGCATCTTGGGGCAATGCAGCAATTGCCTAATATACACAGACAACCCTCTCCTCCTACCACCCAACACTACAACCTGTGAGAAATGCACTTATATAGCCAAAGTGGAAGCAAAGCTCTCTTCACCCAAGACTAGACTAGACAGTCAAGAGGAGAAGGTAAACACTTGAACCAAACCACACTCATCACATAGTACCTCAAAATCTACACCACTAAAACACACACATCAAAACACACACCAAAAATCAACAAGAGAACAAAAACCTTCTCAATCAACAGAGACCTCCAAAGCAGAGACGCAAACAACCTCCACCCACCAACACAACCCAAATGATATATAGCCCACAAACTCAGTGTGCCACTCAACCACAGCCCATAAGGCACAACAATGTACCCAGTACTCTAGTCATAGGTGACTTTATAGTCAGGCACACTGATGTTCCACTCACCAGGCTAAACAAGGAGAAAGTTACTGTCAGCTGCCTGTCGACTGCCAGGATCCGCTGCATAATGCATGCACTCAGGTCACTCCACACTAAGTACAAATATGACTTTGTCATTGTCCATGTTGGTGTGAATGATCTAAGATGTACCACCCTGGACTACATGAAAAGAGACATGGAGGAGCTCTCCAATCTTGTAGCCCAGGCAGGTATGACCCTAGCCCTGAATAGCATCCTGCCATCACCCAGAATGATACCACAGTACAAGGACAAAATGATTGACTTCAACAATTGGCTACACTTCTGGTGTCATTCTAAGGGGATCCAGTATCTGTCTGCCTGGGCTGACATGATTGACAGACCACAATGCTTTGCCAGAGATGGCCTGCACTTGTTGCCCTTGGGATTCTGGATACTGGCTAAGGCTCTAGCCACCCCTATAGTGCCTTTTTAGGCAAGGTTCAAATGACAAATTCACCACCTTAATAGGTACAATCAAGCAAAATCTGAGGGTAGTGCTACTCAATGCTAGAAGTCTAAACCTCAAAATACATTCACTCGAGGCACTCCTTAATGGAGAACATCGACACCTGTGCAGTGCCAGAGACCTGGTTCAAGGCTTCAGAGAGCATCCCTGCATTACCAGGCTATAATTCATACCACACCTTTTGGCCACGTAACCTGGACCAAAACACTAAAGGTGGACGCGTGGCCATATTTATTAAGGATATCCACACCTCCAGGCTAGTTGCTCAGCATAATGCATCTGAGATTATCCAAGTGCAACTAACTCTGGGCAAGACCGCAATCCAAATTGTAACTTGCTAAAGATCCTCCACCATGTCCCAGGATTCCCAGTCCTCATTTCTTGATACACTGGAAAATATTATGGTACAGCCCAACACCCTAATAATGGGTGATTTCAACTACCCCACCATTATTTGGGAAAACTAGTTATGCACCAACTCTTTTGCTCAACGTTTTCTGGAATTCATAAATTCCAATGCCTTGGATCAACTTATCCACACCCCCACCAGGGGTAGCAATATCCTAGACCTGGTCATTACCAACATTGGCAACTGGTGTTCCACACCAGAGGTCAATTCCTCGTTGGTCAGATCCGTCCACAAGCTAATCACCCTAGACATCCGCATCCCACCCCCACCCCCCATTAGGGAAACCACTGCAAAAATTTCTCCATAGCCAACTTCACGCTTCATAAGGCAGAAGTAGCAAACTTCACGACACCCATGCATATGAACAATAGAGGTAGAACTGCTGAATCCTACACAAATGCACTTTATAAGCACTTACATGGGTGCATGGATCTTGCTATCCCTAACAGAACCAAGATGCTATCCTCCAAAAAAAGGAAGGCAATCTGGTGGTCCCCTGCCATAAACAAACTCTACAACAGAAGAAACTGTTGCAAAAAAGAGTAAAATTCCATGATTGGAGGAACTCCCTGGTTAGCCTCGGTAAGAAGCTGAGATCCCTCATAAAATCCTCTGAAGCTAGTTACGAGAACAAAATTGCCACTGATTCCAAAGACAACCACAAAGCATTCTATAGATATGTCAAGAATCTCAATGGCAACACTCAGATCTGCTCTAAGTTACAGCACAATGGTACTAAATATACAGAACCAACTGATATTGCCAATATCCTGGCAAATAGGTTCACTGCTAACTTTACCCACCTCTCACCCCATAAGAGCCCATTTCTATACCGGAAGTGTGCAAAGTTCCTGTAATCACAGCTGCACAGGTAAAAAACACACTCTCCAAAGCCAAGAACACAGCATCCATGGGACCTGACAACATCCCAGGCTGTGTCCTACATGAACCGCAGAATGAATTGGCACCCCACCTAAGAACCATGTTCAGTCATACCCTCACCTCAGGCTTTGTGCCCACTGAATGGTGCACAGCAACAGTTATCCTATTCCACAAAGGGGAAGCCACCATAGACCCCAGGAACTACCGCCCCATTAGCCTAACGAGCCCGGTCTGCAAGGCCATGGAACGTATCATCATGGATCTTATACACAAAGACATTGGTAATCTCCAAACTCTGGACCCCACCCAGTTTGGGTTTGTAAAAGGTAGCTCATGTCTCCTAAACCTGATAGACTTCTTTGAAGCAGTCACCAAAGCCGTAGACGAGGGTAAGGTGGTTTACACAGGCTATCTAGATCTCGCCAATGCTTTTAACACCATCCCCCACTCTGGAATTAAAGATAAACTCACTAACCTAGGTATAAATCCCTATTTCACAAGATGGGTTGCCAACTGGCTCACTGACAGAACCCTCACTGTGAAAGTAGCCGACTCCAAATCTGACTTCAGACCAGTGAAAAGTGGAGTACCACAGGGTTCAGTCCTGGGTCCTCTCCTGTTTGGTATCTACTTTTCTGAAGTACAGGCTAACACAGAGGGTCTTTGGCTAATGAAGTTTGCAGATAACTGCAAACTAGGAGCCATAATTGAAACGATGTGGACATCCTACAAAAGGGCCTCACGGAGACAGATGCCTGGTGTCAAAGCCATGGCCTCAAGCTCAATGCCAAAAAATGCATTGTCATCCCCTTTGTTAAAAACTCTATACCTATGAGCTACCACATAGGTGGTAGTCTACTTAACACCGAAAGTGTGATAAGAGACCTTGGGACACAGATGGACAGTAGTCTCTCCTTTGATAATCACATCGCCACAGTAGTCAGGAAATCCTTCATTTCACCTCATCACAAAAGGTTTCTCATCCAGGAAAAAAAGAGGTCATTGTTCCCCTCTACTCATTACTCATTATACCCATTATAGAGTACAACGTCCCTTTTGGTGTGTACCTCACAAGACATCTACAGCAACTGGAAAGGCTGCAGAAATACCTCACAAAGAGGATTATCGGCCTCCAACAGATGCCCTACACAGACCATCTCAAAAAACTCCAGCTTTACTCCGTCACATATCGCCTACTCAGAGGCGATCTCTGCCTAACATACAAAGCTATGTCAAACCCAGAGCTGTTGGGCATGCTCAACTTAAAGAAATCCCAATCCCTCTGAACTATACCCTCTAGGGACCTAAACCGTGTCACTACAATAAACAGAACATGCTGGAGATATAGATTCCTGTCCCAGAGACTTCCCATACTCTGGAACAGACTACCTATCTATATCAAACAAAGCTCCTCATTAGCACTCTTCAAGAAAAATCTTGATGATTGGATGGGAAATAGGAAATTCACCCCGGGGATCACCTCTGTGGCTCTGCTCAACAGGGGCACAGGAACATAATTATCTTGGGTAGCGAAAGCCAGGGTACCTTTTTGGCTAGGCTTATATAAGCCCTAGGGCCAATAGCCTAGTACCTACCTATGAACCTATCTCTGTTTCTATATTGTACTTTATTGTCGTGTATATTTTTACATTGTACTCTTTTATCATGTATGTTTCTATATTTTACTTTATTATCATGTATATTTTTACGTTGTACTCTTTTATCATGTATGTTTCTATATTGTACTTTATTATCATGTATATTTTTACATTATACTCTTTTATCATGTATGTTTCTATATTGTACTTTATTATCATGTATATTTTTACATTGTACTGTTTTATCATGTATGATTTTACACTGTACTTTTTATCTTGAATATTTATCATGTTCTTCTTACCATGTATTTTGCAGCTTTTCTCCTCAGATCTCCCTGAAAATGGGCACTTGGCCCAGTTGGGCTAACCCAGTTAATAAAAGACAAATAAATAAAATATATATATATATATATATATATATATATATATATATATATATATATATATATATATATATATATATATATATATGTGTATATATATATATATATATATATATATATATATATATATATATATATATATATATATATATATATATATACATATATATATATATATATATATATATACATATATATATATATATATATTTGTGTGTGTGTGTGTGTGTATATATATATATATATACATATATATATATATACATATATATATATATATATAATGTGTGTGTGTATATATATATATATATATATGTGTGTGTTTGTATGTGTGTGTGTATGTGTATATATATATATATATATATATATATAATTTATTTATTTATTTATTTCAGTTTGTTAACCGGGAAAATCCACTGGGCCAAGGTAGCCCGTTTTCAATGGAGGCCCGAGGAGAAAAGCTCCAGACAGAATGACAATATACAATATACAATGTATTACTTACAGCATATGAGAACAACAGTTTAACATTCAATATACAGCAAGGCAAGATTTTACATATATTGAAATATATGAGCTGAGTCAATCACTTATAAGATATTAGCAAAAACAATAAATTTATGTTCATTTAATACACTACATGTATTTAGGCAATGGAATTTTAGAGATGAATTGAAGCAGTGGCGGAGATTAGAGTAGAATAGAATAGGGATAGGTATCAGGAATCAGGTAGGATGGGTACAGGAGCACTCCCAGAGGGAGTAGAGGTGATAGTGGAGTAGGGTTTTAAAGGATGGTAGGTTAGGGGTAGTTCTAATGTAAGGGGGAAGAGAGTTCCATAATCTGGCAAGGGAGAATGATAGTAGAAGTTGCCCTGGTGCGTGTAAAGGCTTGTAAAGTTCTAAGAGGTTCTGATTTGTGGATCTAAGTGTTCTATGTGACTGGTGAAGTTTTAGGAAAGAGGAGAGTGATGAACAGTTAGAAAGTTTGAAAATTAGCTTGTTTGCTGTAGTTAGTTGAATGAAATTTAGGTAGCTTGGGAGTTCCAACAAATTTAGAGCATTTAGGGAGTTGCAATGGTTAGTAGAGGATTTGGATCCTGTGGCAAACTTTGAAATTTTGTTATGAGGAAAGTTTCGATTTTAGGGATGATTGGAGTTTAGAGAGTAGCGGAGCTCCATACAAAAGGGAGGGTAGTAGGTAGGTGGTAGATAGGAGTTGTCTAGAAGACAGAGAAAGGTAGCCCCTGTGTCGATAAAGCATACCAAGTTTTTGATGAGTCTTTTTAATATTAGTTTATAGGTGGATATCAAATTTTAGCTGGTCATGGATAAGAACGCTCAGAAGTTTTGTATGGGGAACTATTTCAATAGTTGTTTTGTTTAGGCTAAGTATGGAGAAGGATGCTTTGTCAGCAGCAGTATGTCTAGAAGGGTAAAGATCATTATTTTAGATTTGGAGGCATTTAGGGCTAGGTGATTGTCAAGCATCCAGGACTCAGTGGAGGAGAAGGCTTCTTGCATAAGGTTTATTTTATTTATTTATTTATTTATTTAAATTTGTTGACCGGGAGTGTCCGACTGGACGTGGGTCCATTTTCAGCGGAGGCCCGGGGAGAAAAGCTCCACAGTAAAATAAACAGACAGTAGTTACATTGGATTACATAGCGATTAACAATTTAACATAGAAATTACTTACAACATATTTACAGATGAAGAACATAGTACATCAGTAGACAACTAGAATCTTTATCTGTGAAGTACATAACAGGCATTAACAAATGTAACAATGAGAAGTTCCTGCTGTATAATAAGTACTAGGCTTATGAGCATCTGAGCTTGCTATCATCAAGGTAGTTAGTGGAGGTGAAAGAAAGGTAGTAGTTGGATGGGGTGGATGATATTAGAGTGGGAGTTTCAAGGGCATAGCCAGCATGTTTTTAGGTGCGCTTTTAATAAAGTTTTGAAGTTGGTGCATGATGGTATGGAGGTAATTGTGGGTGGGAGTGAGTTCCATAATTTGGCTATGGCACACGAGAATAGTGCTTCACCAGCAGAGTTATTGGCTTTAGTGATCTGCAAGTGATTTTTGTTGCTGGATCTTAGTGGTCTGGTGGTGCGATAGGGTTGGAGTAGATTCTGGAGGGATGGGACATTTAGTGGATGGTTTACTAGTTTGTGGGCGAGTGAGAGTTGATACCACTGAAGGAGGTGAGGGAGTTCAAGCCAGCCCAGTTCAGCAAGTGAGAGACAGTGGTGACTACGGTAGGATGCCCCTGTGGCGAATTTGGCGATTTTGTTGTAGCAGGTCTCTAGCTTGTTTAGATCACATTGCCTTAGGTTGGTATATACTGGAGAGGCATAAAGTAGGGTGGAGATAAGGTGGGAATTTGCTATTGAAATCTTTGCTGCTTTGGTGAGAAATTGTTTATTTCTGTATAATGCTCCTAGTTTTTATGGACTTTTTTTTATGGTCACGGATATGTGAATGTCAAATTTTAGTTTATTGTCTATTTCCACTCCTAGAATTTGGTGTGTTCAGTTGGGTATATAGTGGTGTTGTCTTTTGCTGTGATGTTAAAGTGAGAGTTGTTTTGAGTATGTTTGGTGGGTTGGAAGATGAGTAGTTTAGTTTTGTTTGGGTTGAGTATTAATTGGGCATTGGATAACCATGTTTCAACAGAGTAAAAGGCTTCCTGTGTGACTTTTTGCAGTTTGGGTAGGGACTGGGCTGAGCAGATGATGGTTGAGTCATCTGCGTATTGGATGAGTGTGCCATGTTTGGTGGCAGAGGCTAGATTATTGGTGTAAACAGAGAAAAGTAGGGGTCTGTTATATCCTGATAAAGAAGGAGACCACACGGTTTCTGGAGTTGTAAGGCCTTTCTTTATTAAGAGCCTCCAGGTGCGCACCCATGCTACATCTCACAACTTCTGCAAGTCATCCATAACCCCGGAACCAACAAGTTACCAGAGAATACAGAACCAACATTACATGTTGCAATCCCCACAGCGCCCCTACAGTACAACAACAACATTACCAGCCCGAATACTACATCCCTCCCCTTTTAAGCTATGACATAATCCCTTACATAAGCAAACTAGGGAGCAAGTTCAAAACAATGCAGTTAGGCACTTACTTCTAAATAACGGGCTAGTTATTAACTGGTTACCATACAATCTAGCTATGTTGTTCTTGTAATCAATACATGCACTTTTTTTTTTTTTTTAACATTGATAGTCCTTCAAGTAACTAGGTTTAACCAGCACACGCTTAGAACGGCGCAGTGGTACCACCTTAGGTGACTCCGGTGTCACAGCTACCACTTCAGGTATCGGTATGTCCATCCCTGGAACAGTTGGATCCTGAACCTCTCCTTCCACGCCCGGGCGGTCTCCTTGATTGGCGATCCTCCGCCACTGCGAGCCCTGGTTCCGAACTGAACGGTATTTCCGAGGCTGGCAGTTCCATGGAGTCCTTCTTCTGTTCACTCTGCAGAATCTGGTCTACATGTCTCTTCACCAAGAAATCTCCATTCAACCTCACCTGGTACGATAATGGACCTGTACTCTTGACAATGACCCTGGAATCCATTTAGGTCCATAACTAAAATTTCGTCATCACTGCATCTCCCTCCAGAAAACTTCTCTCTCTCCGTCGTCGATCATGACATTCTTTTTGCCTCCACTGGGTCCTCTCTACCTTAGCTCGGACGTTTGGATGCACTAGATCCAACGTGGATCTTAATCTCCGTCCTTGCAACATCTCGGCAGGTGACAAACCCGTGGTAGACTGGGGTGTGATACGGTAGTTGAATAACACCCTTGACACTTTTGCTGCTATACTTCCTTCTCCGGACTTTTTCATCATTTTTCCTTCACCTTCCCTTTTCTCTGGGCCATAACTTCCCATACTCAGCCTTTGACAGAACTGTCACACTACACCCCGTATCCACTTCAAACTGCACCATTTTACCATTCAAGTCCAACTGGGTTTTAATGGGATCAACTCTTTCCCACCTGGCCTCTTTCATGTTGAACATCGTAAACACTTCCTCTTCTGCCCTGGGTTGTTGATCTGTACCTTCACGCATGTGGTGTGCATACTGCCATTTTATTTTTCGGTTTCCCTTTCTGTCCATTGTACTGCTCTTTTCCTCCCCCTTTCTCGGCTGGTCCCGAGAGAGCGTTGAGCGGCACATTTTTTCACATGGCCCTTTTTTCCAGTATGGCATTTTTCGTTTAAAAAACGACAGTTCCGTGACAGATGTTCACCTCCACACCTGTAACAAACATACTGACCAGACTTCCCTTGTGGTTTATGCTCCATGACCACTTTATGCACTGGCAGAGGGGTAGCACTCCTGCTCCCCACCCCTTCAATGGTTCTTGGCTGTAAATCTCGAATGTCTTTATTCGCTGTCTCTATGGCCTGTGCCAACTTCAAGGCCTTTTCAAACGACAACTCAGGCTCCGCTAACAATCTGCGTTGTATGCGGTCATCTGCAATGCCACATACGAGCCTATCTCGTAACATTTCTGTCAGTCTGTCCCCATAATCACAATGTTGCGCCAGTTCCCTCAACACTGCGACATACTCCATTACCGTTTCATTGGCCCTCCTAGTCCTGGAATTTAACTTGAACCTCTGGACTATGGCACTCTGCTTCGGGTTATAATGTGACTGAAGCAAGTTCATCAACTCTGTGAACGATTTGTCCCCCGGTTTATCAGGACTCAATAAGTTCCTCATCAGACTGTACGTCTTGCTGCCCACCGAGCTCAGCAATATGGTTCGCTTCCGACCCGCTTCCATTATCTGGTTTGCCACAAAAAAATGTTCCAACACTTCACAATACTCCTCCCAGGTCTGTGTCTGACAGTCATATGCAACCAGTGACCCTAACATGGAACCAGACATCACTCCGGCAGGCCCAGTCTCTTCGTCGTCCAACATGAACTGCACCCCACCGTTTTCACTCGCAGCGGACTCGGAGGCATCCCATCCTCTCGTCGCCAATATGTTATATCCTGATAAAGAAGGAGACCACATGGTTTCTGGAGTTGTAAGGCCTTTCTTTATTAAGAGCCTCCAGGTGCGCACCCATGCAATCCCCACAGCGCCCCTACAGTACAACAACAACATTACCAGCCCGAATACTACAGGGTCCAAGGATGGATCCTTGGGGAACCCCCATGGAGACAGGTAGTTGGGGAGATATGTCATTCTGCCATACAACGGATTGTTGGCGGTCAGACAGGTAACTCTGAAACCAGTTGGTGACTGATTGTGAGAAGGATAGGTTATTGAGGACAGAGATAAGTTGTTTTTGTGGGACCATGTGAAATGCTTTAGATAGGTGTAGGAAAGTAGCAGAGGAGAGATAGCCATTGTTTTTATGCTGAAGGATAGTGTTAGTAAAGGAGAGTAAGGCAGTGGTGGTGCTATGGTTTGGTCGGAAACCATGCTGAGTACTGGAAAGGAGGTTGTTAGTAAGGAGGTAGTGTGAGACCTGAGAGTGTATGCATCTCTCTAGTATTTTGGAGAGTGGAGAGAGAATAGCTATGGGGCGGTAATTGGTTAGTTCTGCAGAGGGTCCGCCTTTGTGGAGGGGAATTATATGTGAGACTTTCCACAATGTGGGAACGGAACTTTCTGACAGAGATTGGTTAATCAAGATGGATACTGGGTAGGCCAGAGCATCAGCTGCGATTTGTAGGTATTCACTTGGGAAGTTGTCTGCTGCTAATTTGGTGGGTTTAAGTTTAGTTAAGAGTTTTTTTATGTTGGAGGTAGGTACAGGAGAAAAGAGAAGGCAGTGGGAGATTACTAGTTGAAGGTGTGGGTTGGCGGGGGGTTGTGTTGTTTAGCTAGTGATAGTATGGTTTGGGTGAAGTGTGTGTGCTGAATGAGGTAGCAATATTTTCTGAGGAGTGAGGGATGTTAGGAGGAGGGGTACTGACTTTACCTGGGTGGAGGATGGAGTTTATGGAGGACCAGAATTGTTTGGGGCTGTGTTGTGAGGAGTCTAGGGCAGACTGGTAGTATTGGAATTTGTCCCGTTTTATTAGCTTTTTGACTCTATTGCGTAGTTCTAGGAATTTCTGACTAGCTGCTGGGGTTTTGGTTTTGTGCCAGTGCTCCCAGGCTTTATCCCTGTTTTTCATTTCTGACTTAGTGGTTTTCTGTAGCCATGGGGGGGGGGTTGTGCTTTGGTTCTGGAAAATCTTATGGGGGCATGGTAATTAAGGATGTTCAGGAAGGTAGTATTAAAAAAATTCAACTGTGTCATCTAGACTGAGGTACTTTAGAGCATGCCAGTTACATTCTTTGAGGGATGAGATGAATGTGAGTGGGTTAAACTTTATTTTTTTACGTATTTGATGATAGATGACAGGTTTAGCTTGGTACAGGTATTTTTTGAGTAGGAATGTTGGGGAGTGATCACTGAGGCTATCTGATAAGCAGCCTGTTATATATGACTGGGGGTTCTTACTGACTAGTATCCAATCCAGGGTAGTGTGCTTGCTGGTGTTTTTATTTATCCTTGTTGGTGACTGGACTAGTTGGGTGAAGCCATGAAGGTGTACATGATGGATTGAATTGTTGCCAGAACAGGATTGCCAGTCAATATTGAAATCACCTAAGATGATAGTTTCTTGGGGGAGGTGGTGGGTAGACCAGCTGAGGAGGTTTTCTAGTGGAGGGATGTTTTGGCCAGGTGGGAAGTAGCATCCAATTATGTTGATGGTTTTGTTTTGGTTAATTTTGAGGTTGGTATATATTATTTCTTCATTGCCTATTTGTGGAGCTGATGATTTTAAGATCTGGATGTTTAGATGCTGTTTAAATATTATAGCTACACCACCTCCTTTTTTGTTTAGCCGGTCTACTCTTAGTATGCCGTAACCTGTAGGGAGTATTTGCTCACTGGTAATGTGAGGTTTTAGCCAGGTTTCTGTCAGGATGACTATATCTGGGGAGTATATGTCTATGGTGGCATGGTGTTCATGGACTTTGTTGGATATACAAAGCGTAATAAATAAATAAATAAATTATTATTATTTTATTAGTAAAGGAAGAGTTTTGACTGAGCAGATGATAGTGGAGTCGTGTGCGTATTGCACCAGTTTAGCATTGGGGCTCTTTGGGTGGAAATCATTGATGAAAATGTTAAATAGTAAAGGAACCAAAATAGAGCCTTGGGGTACACCTGTTGGGGTGTGAAGGAAAGATGAAGTGCAGTAGTTCCATTTTACAGCTTGTTTCCTGGCAGAGAGACAGCTGGAGAACCATTTAATAGACAAAGAGGAGAGATTAAGATGGGAGAGTTTAGAAAGTAGAAGCACATGAGAGATACTGTTGAAAGCTTTAGATAAGTCGAAGAGGAGCGTAGAAACTATGTTCCCAGAGTCACAAGCAGCGTTAATGATTTCGAGGAAGGAAAGAAGGGCAGTGGTGGTGCCGTGTCCTGGTATAAACCCGTGTTGGGTAGGAGTTAGGAGTTGGTTGTCCAATAGGTAGGGTAATAGTTGGAGGTGAATACATTTTTTGAGTATCTTGGAGATAGGGGATAGGATAGCAAAAGGGCGAAAGTTGGAGATTGTACAGTTTGTACCTCTTATATGGAGGGGGATAATGAAGGCTTTTTTCCAGAGGTATGGTACATAGGACTCCTGAATGGAGCGAATGATTAGGATGCTGATTGGAAGGGCTATGCCATCAGCAGCTAGTTGGAGAAATTTGGATGGAATGTCATCTGAGGCATTAAAGGTTCATAGGTTCATAGGTAGGTACTAGGCTATCGGCCCAAGGGCCTACGTAAGCCTAGCCAGCAAGGTTCCATAGCTTACGCCACGCAGGAAAGTTATTTTTCTATGCCACTGTCCAGCAGAGACACAGAAGTGATCCCTGGGGTGTATTTCTTATTTCCCATCCACTCATCCAGATTTTTCTTGAAGACTGCTAATGAAGAACTTTGCTTGACATAGATGGGTAGCTTGTTCCAGAGTATAGGAAGTCACTGGGATAGGAATCTATCCCTCCAGCATGTCCTGTTTATTGTGGTGACAAGGTTTAGGTCCCTTGAGCATGTATCTCGGAGGGATTGGGATTTCTTTAAGTGTAGCATGTCCAAGAGCTCTGGGTTTGACATAGCTTTGTATGTTAGGCAGAGATCACCTCGGAGTAGGCGATATGCTATGGAGTAAAGTTGGAGTTTTTTGAGGCGGTCAGTGTAGGGCATTTGTTTGAGGCCAGTAATCCTCTTTGTGAGGTACTTCTGTGGCCTTTCCAGCTGCTGCAGATGTCATGTGAAGTACATTCCAAAAGGGGCGTTGTACTCTATAATGGGTCTAATGAGTGACGAGTAGAGGGTAACAATGACCTCTTTTTTCCTGGATGAGAACCCTTTTATGATGAGGTGTGCCACATAGAAGGACTTCCTGACTACTGTGGCGATGTGACTATCAAAGGATAGACTACTGTCCACCTGGGTCCCAAGGTCTCCTATCACACATTCGGTGTTAAGTAGATTGCTGCCTATGTGGTAGTTCATGGGTACAGAGTTTTTACCAAAGGGGATGACAATGCACTTTTTGGCGTTGAGCTTGAGGCTATGGCTCTGACAACAGGCATTTGTCTTAGTGAGGCCCTTCTGTAGGATGTCCACATTATTTGGGGACTTGACTATGGCTCCTAGTTTGCAGTCATCTGTGAACTTTGTTAGCCAGAGGCCTTCTGTGTTAGCCTGTACTTCAGAGAAGTAGATACCAAACAGGAGAGGTCCCAGGACAGAACCCTGTGGTACTCCACTTGTCACTGCTTTGAGGTCAGATTTGGAGTCTGCAACTTTTACAGTGTGGGTTCTGTCAGTGAGCCCGTTGGCAACCCATCTTGTGACGTAGGGATTTATACCTAGTTTAGTGAGTTTAGCTATAATTCCAGAATGGGGGATGGAGCAAGGTTTTAACTTTTGTAGGAGCTTTTTTATAGTGTGGGTAGAAATGGATTTGAGAGTAAAAGGGGAGGACTTAGGGTTCATGGATGTTAAGTTTTTGTTATCAGTTAAGTTGTGGGGATGTTGTTAGGGAAAGAAGAGGTGTGTTTGCCTATAGAGTCAATGAAAAAGGAGTTAAATTGGGTAGCTAGGTGGAGGTCTGGTGTGTCTGGGTCAGGGCAAGGGTTCTCTTCTTTGCCTGGGGATAATATTGATGAAATACTATTCCATAATTTTCTGGGGTTGGTTTTATGATTATTTTGAAGTTTAAGTTAGTAGGATTTGCGATCAGTGGCTATTTGTTTTTTTACTTGATTTCGCAGTTGCTTGTATTCTGCAAGAGAGTTGGGAGTTTTGCATTTTTGGTAGTATTTCCAGATTTTATCTCGGTGATGCATAAGTAGTTTTGTGTCTTTAGTTAGCCAGGGGGCTGGTTTGGATCTGAGTCTTTTGGTTCTACTGGGGGGCGAAGTGGTTAAGTATATCAGTGAAAATTCTATTGAAATGTGAGACTGCGACATCTAAAGGGAGGGACTTTAGAGGGTTCCAGTCTATCTGTTTTAAGGTATTAGAGAAAATTAGGGGGTTGAAGTTTTGCATGTTGCGGGTGGTAATGTGTCTGTGTTGAAAGAGGATGGTGGAGGGGGAATGGCATATGTAGGCATTGATGTACAACTAAATTAACATGCAAACCGCATGTTTTTTCTTTATTTACATAATTTAGTTTTTTGTTTTACCTAGTAATTTATGCGAAAGTGCTTTTTCGATAAAACGCACTTTCACGTAAATCAACTCGCGAATGTCCCGTTTCAATGAAACAGCATTCGCTGAAAACAAGTAGATCCATATATATATATATATATATATATATATATATATATATATATATATATATATATATATATATATATGTGTGTGTGTGTGTGTGTGTGTGTATATATATATATATATATATATATATATATATATATGTATATATATATATATATATATATATGTGGGTCTACTTTATTTCGTTGAATCTCATTTCACTGAATTTCATTTCACCCTGACCACATTGCTGCAAACTCAAATTACTGAAAACTTATTTCACTGAACTGCAGTTAGTATATATGGCATTTGTAGAGTACTCTAAGGCAAGTAAAAGGTATATGCCCTTTTTCCCCACTGTAGTGCAATCCTGGAGTTAGTATGTAAAGTTTGGGGGTGATGGGTATAACCCCCCACTTAGTTTCAGTACATATTGTCTTCTGGAGAGAGTTAGTCATTGGCGTTGCAACTATGCATGTCTGTTTAAAATGCATCGTTTTGAAGTTTTTGGTAAAATACAATATAAAACAAACAATGTGTGCCCCCCCCCCCAGTTTAGCCCATATATTTTAAGTACGAAGAAGTTAGAGACAAGTGCTGTCATGCAGTTCTTTGCAATATATGGACCATAAGCAGTTGCAAAAAAAAACAAAAAAAAAAGTGCAAAAGTATGACTTTTTTTATACGTTCATAGGTAAGTACTGTGCTAGCTACCCTTGTAGGCCATTTTAAGCCTAACCCATTTCCCTTGAAAGCCATGATAGAGCTGATAAACTTTCGGATGTCAAACAGTACATGGTTCACATGAATCTAGGGATCTAAAGTTAGTCAGTGACTCAAACAAAACATACTGGGGAGACAGATATGTGTCTCAGAGATGGTCTCTTCTTTGGAACAGGCTTCCAGTTCACATTAAGCACAGCCCTTCACACCTGGGGTAGTGCCTATGTCCCTTATGAACTTTTGTTCCGGGGCAGTCTGTAAGGTACTCAAGGCTTAAGCACAAACCCATGCCATCCTCTTGCCCTCAGGAGCCATATATTGGGTAAAACTGAGTTATACTGGATAGGCTTTTAAGGGCTTTTAAACCATTAACCTAATAATCTTCTATGAACCTATAAACTTTGCAGGTGAGACTCAAACCCTGTACTTCGTGTCTGTGAGGTAAACACCTTAACCATTATGCCATCCCCATTGTTAAAGCCTTGAAAGCTATGCAACACTTAGAGAATCATACATATACTTTTCTTCCAACTTGCTAACAGCTTTACAGACTAATATATTTCATTCTTTAAAAATGTTGAAATCTTTTTTAACTTTGTTATGCTGTTCAGTAGTGACTGCTATTTTTGTTTTTGTGTGGGATTAGACTATAACAGCATTAAAAGGTGCTAAGCAGACTTAAGAACCTTCATTACTTAAGAAAGGTGCTTAACGATTTTGTGTTTTCTCTTTTGCACTTTGTTTTTGCATAAAATAACTACATATATTTGACAATTGCTGTCCCTGTAAGTAAAATTTACACAACTACATTCACATTCGCAAAACAGATCTAGCATTTTCATTGACTTTTTTACTAATATAAGTAAATAACTTCAGCCATTGTTTCCATGAACATGCGCAGAGCCTACAGAAAGTAAAATGCCAAGTAGAGAAATATTTTAGCCAGTAAACTTCTACCACATTTATCTGATAGCCCTTCTGAGAATCAGAGCCTGGTAGGATTTATCTGATAGCCCTTCTGAGAATCAGAGCCTGGTAGGATTTATTCTGTTATTAAAAGCAGGTGCATTTCTTATGCCTCCGATGCTATGAACCCTAACTTTTTTTCTCATTTTTCTTTACTCCAGGCTCATGTTACCCCCATTATGACTTCGCTAGGTTTTTCCACTTTCCTTATTCTCACTGTCTGATCCTCCATAATTCTCATTGTTCGTTCCATTACTTACCTTCTGTTACTTACCTTCCATGTTGTCTCTCCATCCCATGAATGATCTGGGGTCCACCTTAAGATCCAGAGTTTAGCTACCAATGTAGAAATCTCATTTTGGCTATATTTCTTGGTGGCATTCATAGCCTCCTTTTAGGCATGGCTTCTCAGTTGATTCATCACAAGTTGTAGCAGATGAAGTTGGTATTTTCTTTTCCTTATTAGCATAGGTTCATAGGAGTGTACTAGGCCAACCACGACTACTACAACCCTTGTAAGCCTAGCCATGCATCCCAAATGTAACCCACAAATTTGATATATGGGGTGATTTACTGACTGCATCTGTCCATCAGAGACATAAGTGCCAGACCCGAGGTGAATTCCCATCCATTGGTCCAAGTTGCAGTTAAATAACGATAAGGAGGAAGTCTGCTTCAGATGGATGAGGAGCCAGTTCCAGAGAATAGGAAGTCTCTGAAAAACATATCTGTCTCTCCAACATATCTTATTTTTGCCACAAGCAAAATTTAGATACTTTGTGTTGGACATTTTGTTTACTCCCTCTATTCCTTTTCTTGGGAACCTTTGTGGATGTTCCAATTGCTGCATGTGTCTGGTCACGTGCATACTGAAGGAGGCGTTATGCTCTTTAATGGGTCTGATAGTGGCTGAGTACAGTGGCATACCTTTCAACTGTCCAGATTTTTACAGAATGTGAAGATTTTTTCCTCCCACTTTTGGTCTGCTCCTCATAAAATCTGTGATTTTCTGGTAAATCATTGAGTATTGAAGTCACTATATAATACTAAAGAATGACAGACATTTGAGTTTCAGATTTCATATCCTTCAGAAAATACCTAATAATACAAAATCTGTTATTATTGCAACTTTCTGAGTTTATAGGAGCAATATTTAAAATCTTTCCCTATTTTTGGGCCTTTGTCCCACCATTATTTCTGGATTTGTCCAGATTTCTTAAGCTGAGAGGTTGAGAGGTATGTACAGTGGAATGATGACCTCTCTGGACCTAGATGCTAGGCCGTTGCTTATAAGATCGACATTAGAAGGATTTTCATACTACTATGGACACATTTTTCGAAGGTTAGGTTACTATCAACATGAGTTCTCAGATCCTGACTACTGAATCATCATTCAGGGGTGTTTAATTGATGACATAGTTACCGGGGGTGGTTGCCTTCCCAAGAGGTAGTATGCCACAACTTTGGCACCAAGCATTTGTCTATGTTAGACCATTCTGTAGGGTGTACTTGTCTTGGGGGATTCAGTGACTGCTTCCAGTTTGTAATTGTTTGTGAACTTGGTTAGCCAGGGGCCTTTGACATTGGCTTTGACATCTGTGAAGTACATGCCAAAGAGGAGTGGGTCTAGCACACAGCCCTGGGGGGCTCCACTGGTGACCAGCCTCCTTGTAGAGGTGGCCTCACATATTCTAACCTCATGGGTACTGTCAGTGAGCCAGCTAACTCTCCAGAATGTTATAAAGTGGTTTTGTAAGTTTGTTGACAATGCATGAGTAAGGTATTGTATCAAATGCATTAGCCACATCTAGGTAGGCAGTATGTATCATTTTCTCCTCCATTACCTTGGTGACCTTTTCAAAGAAGTCCATCAGATTCGCTAAACATGACCTTTCTTTCACAAAGCCAAATCCAGTGTCTGGAGGTCTCCTATGTCCTTGCTGGTAATTAGGTTCATAGGTTCATACTAGGCTATCTGCCCTAGGGCATTTATAAGCCTAGCCAGAGTGTGTTTGGCTTTCGCCACCCATTTTAAATTAATTTTGCTATGCCCTTTTTCGAGGTTAGTATACTGTGCCTCTGTCTAACAGTGACACAGAAGTGATACCCGGGGTAAACCTGCGATCTCCTATCCACTCATCAAGATTCCTCTTGAAGAGAGTCAATGAGGGACTCTGCCTAACCTGGACTGGGATTTTATTCCAGAGTGAAGGGAGCCTCTGGGTTATGAATCTGTCCCTCCAGCATGTCCTATTTATTTCAGTGCTGAGGTTCAAGTCTCTCGAGCACGTGCTTGATGGGATTTGGATTTTCTGAGGTGCAGCATGTCCATTAATTCCGGGTTGGACATGGCTTTATACGTCAGGCACAGATCGCCTCTGAGCAGGCGGTATGCCACTGAGTAGAGCTGGAGTTTCTTTAACCGGGCAGCATATGGCATCTGTTTGAGCCCTTTGATCCTCTTGGTGAGGTACTTTTGGGGTCTTTCCAGTTGCTGCAGGTGTCTGGTAAGGTACATCCCAAAAGGGGCATTGTACTCAATTATGGGCCTGATTAGGGATGAGTAAAGAGGCACAATGACCTCCCCTGATCTAGATGTGAATCCCTTCATGATTAGGTGGGCTATATAAAATGTTTTTCTAACCACTTTGGCCACGTGGTTGTCAAATGAGAGATTGTTATCAACTTAGGTCCCCAGGTCCCTAATTACTTCTTCTGTACTTAATGGATTACCACCTATGTGGTAATTTGTGGGCACTTTGTTTTTGCCAAAGGGGATGACTATACACTTTTTGGCGTTTAGCTTGAGGCCATGGCTCTGGCACCAGTTGTCTGTTTCTATGAGGCCCTTTTGGAGGATGCTTGTGTCGCCTGGAGAGTCAATTATGGCACCCAGTTTGCAGTCATCTGCGAACTTGGTCAGCCACAGTCCTTCCGTGTTGGCCTGTACATCCGAGTAATATATGCCGAACAAGAGAGGTCCCAGGACTGAGCCTTGTGGGACGCCACTTGTAACTGGTTTGGAGTCCGACATGGCTCCAGCAATTCTAACCATGTGGGTTCTGTCCTTGAGCCAGTTTGCAACCCATCTAGTGACATAGGGGTTTATATTTAAGCTGGTGAGCTTATCTATAATGCCCGAGTGGGGTATTTTATCGAAGGCTTTTGCGAGGTCCAGGTAGGCTGTGTGGATCACTTTCCCCTCGTCAATGGCCTTGGTGACTGTTTCAAAGAAATCAACCAGGTTTAAGAGGCAGGATCTGCCCTTAACAAAGCCGAACTGGGTAGGATCCAGTGTCTGTAGGTCCCCAATATCTTTATTTATGAGGTCCATGACGATCCTTTCCGTAGCTTTGCAGACCAAGCTAGTCAGGCTTATGGGGCGATAGTTTCCAGGATCCGTTGAGACACCACCTTTGTGGAGAGGGACCACTGTTGCTGTATGCCACTCTTTGGGTACATATCCTGTAGTAAGGCTGAGATTGAACAGTAGTTTTATGTTTGGGTTTAGCTCTTCTTGGAGTTCATGTAGGACGCAGCCCGGGACACCGTCTGGTCCCATTGATGCTGTGGTTTTTGCTTTGGAGTGGGCGGCTCTTACCTGAGCATCTGAGATGTCAGGGGGGGCAGCACTCTGCTGGGATAGATATTTGCCCTTTTGGTGGGGAGAAGTTTGCGCTGAACCTGTCAGCTAGCATGTTGGCAATGTCTGTGGGTTCGGTGTATTTTTTGTCATTTTGGACTAATTCTGATCATATCTGGGAATTCCCACCCAGGTTACTAACATAACTAAAGAAAGCCTTGTGATTATCCTTAGTGGCCTGTGCAATTTTTCTCTCGAAGCTGGCCTTAGACGATTTTATGAGTGCCCATAGTTTTTTGCTAATACTGATCAGAGATGCCTTCCCTTTTTGGGATTTTGCTCTGTCATGTAGTAGCTTCCTCCTTCTATTGTATAGTTTGTTTATGGCTGGGGTCCACCAGACAGGACGTCTGCCTTTCGAGGATTGGGTCTTGGTTTTATTTGGGATTGCATAATCCATGCATTCCTGAAGGTGTTCATAGAATGCGTTTATAAAGGATTCTGCGGTCTGGGCCGTATTTTCCACAGGCCCGGGGGCTTTGAAGGATTCCACCTCGGTTTTGAAGAGTGTGAAATTTGCTTTAGAGAAGTTTTTCACTGAGGTTTTCTGGGCAGGGGGTGGGGTCAGGATGTGAATATCCAGTGAGATTAGTTTATGGTCTGATTTTACCAGTGAGGGATACACTTCTGGTCTGGAGCATAAAGTTCCCATGTTGGTGATGATCAGGTCCAGTATGTTTTCCCCTCTTGTGGGAGTGGTAACAAGTTGTTCATAAATTCTAGGAACCTTTGGGCTAGGGTGTTGGAGCTAGAGTAATGCTCCCAGTCTATGTTTGGGTAGTTGAAGTCACCCAATATAATGGTGTTTGGAGAGACCTTCATATTTTCCAGTGTTCTCAGGAAGGCTGAGTGGGGTTCCTGGGTTTGGGAGGGAAGTCTGTAGCAGGCTATAAACTGGAAGGTAGTTTTACCCACTGTTAGTTGCACATGGATAGTCCCTGATGCTTCGTGCTGTGCCACCAACCTGGAGGTGTGGGTATCTTTGATGAATATCAATACTACCCCTCCTTTTCTGGTTCTGTCCAAGTTTTGGGGCCGAAAAGCATGGTATGAGGTATAACCTGGTAGTGCTGGGGTGCTCTCGGGAGCCTTGAACCAGGTTTCTGTTACTGCACAGATATCGATGTTCTCCATGCTAAGGAGAGTTTCGAGTGCGTGCATCTTGAGGTTTAGACTTCTGGTGTTGAGTAGCATTACTCTTAGTTTCTTATCCCTTGTGATACCTATGGGATACCTATTAGCATGATAATTCTTTCCATGGCTTTGCAAATAAGACTAGTCAAATTAATGGGTCTTTAGTTTGTAGGATATGTTGAAGGTCCTCCTTTATGGAGGGGTTGACTGTTGTAGTCCTCCATTCATGCAGCACAAAACCTTTTCTTCAGGAGTATAGTTAAATAATGTCTCTAGGGGTCCTGATTTGGTTTTAGCAAATGCAGCTAGTATATGCTCCCTAGTTATAACTGGAGGGGTTATGCTTGAGAGTATTCCTTGGATGATGGTTGTGGGTGAGAGAGGGGTTAGGTTAGAGCTAAATTTGTCCACTAGCAGGTTTGCCATATCACTAATCTCAGTGAATGTAGCACCATTAACCACCAGTTCAGCACATTGTTGTGTGCTGCCCTTGAGGTTTTTGACAGTTGAATAAGACCTTATGGCTATTCTTCACCAGGGAGGCTATCTTAGCCTCAAAGTTGGCTTTGTCTCACCTAATTAGCCATCTTAGCTGCCTAGTTTGATAGAGAGGTTTTGTCTTTATGGGAATTATCCTTCTTGATTTTTTTGCCATCTTTTTTCCCCCTTTTGTTGTATATGCTGAGTGATGTCCCTGAGCCATTCTCAATTCTCTCTTTGTGACCCTTCCCAGCTCCCCTTCCACAGGAGGTCTGGTATCCTCTGACAGCAGTGCCTCACTGTCAGCCTGGGTACTACTGCTCACCTCTGCCCTTGCAGTCACTCTGTCCATGGGAACATCAGTACCCACAAGCAGCTGTGGTTTACTTTCAGTCTCACTACTACGGGGTAGCTCCCTGCCTGCAGTAACCACCTCACCAGTCCTGGCTGTAAGTATGCAGTCTGTCTAGGTTTCCCCCAGGCTACCAGACCCACATGCATGTTTCCAAACCTGACTGCATGTAACTGCATGCACATATGGTACTGCATTATCAAAATCATTCCATATCAGGACATCTGCAGGGATATCCTCAAACACACCTACTTGCTGGCTTCTTTTTCCACCCTCCCAGTTAAGGTGAACCCTAGCCAAAGGTATTTAGAATGGGGTCCCTCCTAAAGCTCTGCCTGGAGTAGACTGCCCAAGCAAGTAGTGCTTCTCTTTAACCATTGCAGGCTTTACAATGGTTAGTTCAGAAGCTGTGCCTGTCTTAGCAATGGCCTCTTTCCCATTCACTAAGATAGGATATAACCTCTTGTGGTAGTTTGGTACCCTTGTTGTCTCGAGACAACTTACTGCTGGCATTTTGTCATTCCCACTTAGTGGCTCTTCCACCTTTTATTCCCCACCTTGCCTCTGTGGACATCTATATGCTACATGGCCCCGCTGGTTGCATTTAAAACATTTAACCCTTGGCCTGGACATGTACCTGGACTAGTGGCTTCCCCTGCTAGTGGCAGACTCTGGTATGGTTTAGGCTTCCCACCATGGGTTCCCTTAGACCCATGATCAGCACTGGGTATCCCTTTCCTGTGCAGTGATGTTGTGCTTGCTAGGTATATGCCTCCCTTCTTCCTCAACTCATCTGCAGTATTGCATTGCCTATCTGCTAACCAGATTCTCATGTCCTCAGGCAGAGTGCTAAGGGCTTGGTCCCTCACCAAATCGTCTGCCAGCCCTTCAAAAGTGGTGATCTGACACCCACTCACCCATCTATGAAAGTAAGTGCTTAAGTCAGCAATACATTCACACACACTTTCATCTGCCTTGCATCTATGCTCATGATACTTTTTCTTGTAAGCTTCAGGTGTTAATTTAAAACACTCTAACAGACAATGTTTAGCAGTATTATATTTTAAGCGATCAGCATCAGACAATTTAGAAATAGCAGTTACAGCTTTACCATGGAGTAAGGAGGTCAGGAACTGTACCCAAAGCCCTTGGTCAACATTATAATAGTGTTCACTTACCCTTTCAAACATATGAATGAAACTATCAAAATTATTCCCGTCTGTAAATTGTGGAAGAAATTTACTCAATTTTGTTGCTTCTGGGGTTCGATTACTCCCTTCTCTATTACCTACATGACCCTGGCAAAGAGTCAGCATCTCCTTCTCATGTTGCCTCTGCCTCTCATTCTCTTCAGCTTCCAGATGTCGCAGTTTTTCATTTTCCTCAGCCTCCAGATGTCTCAGTCTCTCTGCTGCTTCTACTTCAAAATGTTTGGCCTCCAGTTCAGGTCTCTGTAATTCCAGATGGATTTTTAAGTCCTCTTGTGGAAAAGTTGAACTGTCCATTTTCTGATAGTTTACCTCCCTAAGGCCAGTCTGATTGTCCTCCTGGTTGCTGGTCTGTGATGCAGCTGTGATTAAGGCTGCAATCGTCTCTGCTTTAGTCAGGTTGGCATACACCAGTCCTTTGTCTTGGCATATCTTAGCTAACTGACTTTTTGTCAGCTTGCCATACTCCTCTGCTGACATCCTTGCCTGCTCTCCCTGACTAACTAAGGTAACAAAAATAAATAAAACTATTGTGATGAAACTCTGAATGTTCAATGCATGGCTGATTGAGAGTACAAACACCTTCAGTGACCACTGTTTTACAGGCTTCAAGAGTTCAGTATCCACACCACTGAACCATAATGTGTGGATATCCCACCACTGGCCCAGTAATCAAAGAGCCTCAATCCTCACCACTGGCAACAGTGGGGGATGTACACACTGGGAGGATGACAAGTGCACACAGTAAAGTGCAATTTCCCTTAAGAGCACACAGAGACCATAATCTGTCTGGGTCTGGTTTCTCCCTCTTTCTCCAGAGCCCCAGTAAGACTCCCCACTGGCACAGCTATAGAGTTGAGATCCCAGCTGAGTGGCCAAGCCAAAACCTTCAGCACCCTCTCTGCCCAACCAGCGCTATGTGTCCCTGCCCAAGTAGCTGACACACACACACACACACACACACACACACACACACACACACACACACACACACACACACACACACACACACACACACATTGAGATTTGATTTATACACAAGCACACACCTGGGAAAGGCTGGCACAGGTTTACTAGCTATGGCCCCTTTTGCCCAGACTATAAAGCAGTTATTACTGCCACCAGCAAACTCTTTATCAGCTACTTTAAGGCCCTTAACAAAGGGTGCCCAAACTTACTGTGTGATGTTACTATTAATCCAAATGGTAGTTTGACCAAGATCAAGGCTGTTAGGAGTAGCCCACAGAGTGTCACCAAATAAATATGCAAATACTCTCAGAGCTGAAATATATCTCACAAATATCAGCCACAATGAAATGTTTAAAATATATTTAATAATAAATAGTAAAAGAACAAGAAAATACTCATTAAATAATCACAATTACACCAGCGTTCAAACTCACAGGAAATATTTAAAACAACATTGCAGGAGAGTCTCAAATGAATAAAGAAAACATCTACGCTATACTTCACTATATTCCTGTCTGAATCAAAGATAAGTTACTGTACCCTAGTTAACTTACTTACAGAGCTAGGCAAGGCAGGTGTAGAGAATGGGTTTCCAGCTGATGATGTTAGGTAAAAGACAAAATACAAAATGCATGGTCTCTCTCTCTCTCTCTCTCTCTCTCTCTCAGAGAGTTCCTAAATTTAATATTTTAAATATCACTGCTGGGGTAGCTGGCAGCATGACATCACTTCTTGTCATCTGACTATTAGTTCCCAGGCTCACAACCATTGATTTTAGCATCTACCTGCGAAAACACATAGACCTTAGATCTTTTGGCAAATGGTGGAAGTTACGTTTCCTCCACATTTAAAGACAATACAAAAACTTCTAGTTCTAGACATTATATCTCCTGTTGTACTGAAACCATCTTTTATGGCGCAGTTATAAAATAATTTAATTTCAACTATTTTTCTGAAGTTTTGCAAGTTACCATTCCATGTGCCAGTTTCCACTGTTAAAATATGTACATTTACACAGTTACAATAGTTTATATACATTTTTGTTCTTTTCCAGTAGCGCACCCTGTGGATATACTTTTAAGATGAGTACTCTACAACATATCTCTTCAGCACACATCTATACAAACCGTCTTATATGACATACCGTTCTAATAGATTTGTAACACAAGCATATGAATCATGTTGATATTCACAAATGACATATAGTTATTTACAAAATTCCAGCTAGCTGGGCTGGCAGTATCTCCCTCTGTCGCACTTCTATATAAATCATATTAATATTCACAAATGACATAATTATTTATAACATTCCAGATAGCTCGGCTGACAATATTTCCTTTTGTGTCAGCCTGTATAACTGTTGATACAAACTCTGGACCCCACTCAGTTCGAGTTTGTAAAAGGCAGATCATGTCTCCTAAACCTGATAGACATCTTTGAAGCAGTCACCAAAGCCATAGACGAAGGTAAGGTGGTTCACACAGCCTATCTAGATCTTGCCAAGGCTTTCAACATCATCCCCCACTCTGGAATTATAGATACACTCCCTAAACTAGCTGTAAATCCCTATGTCACAAGATGGGTTGCCAACTGGCTCACTGACAGAACCCACACTGTGAAAGTAGCAGACTCCAAATCCGACTTCAGACCAGTGACAAGTGGAGTACCACAGGGTTCAGTCCTGGGTCCTCTCCTGTTTGGTATCTGCTTCTCTGAAGTACAGGCTAACGCAGAAGGTCTTTGGCTAACGAAGTTCTCAGATGACTGCAAACTAGGAGCCATAATCAAAACTCCTAATGATGTGGACATCCTAAAAAAGGGCCTCACTGAGACAGATGCCTGGTGTCAAAGCCATGGCCTCAAGCTCAATGCCAAAAAGTGCATTGTCATCCCCTTTGGTAAAAACTCTGTACCCATGAACTACAACATAGGCAGTAGTATACTTAACATGGAAAGTGTGATAAGAGACCTTGGGACACAGGTGGACAGTAGTCTCTCCTTTGATAATCACATCACCACAGTAGTCAGGAAATCCTTCTATGTGGCACACCTCATCACAAAAGGTTTCTCATCCTGAAAAAAGAGGTAATTGTTCCCCTCTACTCATCACTCATTAGACCCATTATAGAGTGCAACGCCCCTTTTGGTATGTACCTCACAAGACATCTACAACAACTGGAAAGGCCACAGAAATACCTCAAAAAGAGGATTACTGGCCTCAAACAAATGCCCTATGCAGACCGTCTCAAAAAACTCCAGCTTTACTCCATCGTCGCATATCGCCTCCTCAGAGGCGATCTCTGCCTAACATACAAAGCTATGTCAATCCCAGAGCTTTTGGACATGCTCCACTTAAAGAAGTCCCAATCCCTCCGAGTTACACGCTCTAGGGACCTAAACCTTGTCACCACAATAAACAGAACATGCCGGAGGGATAAATTCCTGTCCCAGAGACGTCCCATACTCTGGAATAAACTACCTATCTATATCAAACAAAGCTCCTCATTAGTACTCTTCACGAAAAATCTTGATGATTGAATGGGAAATAGGAAATTCACCCCGGGGATCACTTCTGTGGCTCTGCTTGACAGTGGCACAGGAAAATAATTTTCTTGGGTGGCAAAAGTCAGGGTACCTTTTTGGCTGGGATTGTATAGGCCCTAGGGCCAATAGCCTAGTACCTATCTATGAACCTATGAGAGAGAGAGAGAGAGAGAGAGGAGAGCTACAGAATCCTGAAAGCCCAAAATCCAGAAAGTTCAAAGTACTGAAAACTCAAAATCCTGAAAACACACAGGATACCAACACTTACTATATTCCAGCACAAGTACATACAGAAACAAATAAAACACAAACTATATTACTGTTCTCCAAGTATAAGTGCAATCTTGGAGTTGATATATTTAAGTAGCAGGGGGGTGTGGGGGGTGCAGCCCCCCACATGGGGGTGTAGGAGGGCTTGCCCCCCTGCATATAGTTGAAGGGTAATATGTTTCTGAATGTACTTGTGCTGGAATATAGTAAGTGTAGGTATCCTGTGCGTTTTCAGGATTTTGAGTTTTCAGTATTTTGAACTTTCAGGATTTTGGTCTCAGGATTTTGGTCTTTAGGATTTTGGGTTTTCAGGATTCTGTAGTGCTCCTATATATATATCTATATATATATATATATATATATATATATATATGTATATATATATATATATATATATATATATATATATGGTGTACAGCTGTACAGGTACTCAATGCTGGTGGCAGAGTGTGGCTGGAAACCTGTATATCAGTGCCTGTTTACAGTAAAGATGATAGTGTACAGCAGTAAATGTATATGTCACATGTGGTAGTGTACAACAGCACAATTACATTGTATAGCTGATAGTGTACAGCAGTGGAGATGGCATAGACTTAGTGCAACAAGGAACCTGTGTGACAATGTTCATGGTATAGGTGATAACATACAGCAATACACGGAAATGGTACAGGAGATTGTGCACCACAGAACAGGTAAATGTTGAAGTTGATGGTGTACAGCAGTAGATGTACATGGTGTAGGTGACAGTGCAGTACGCAACCCATGTAACAGTGCTGATCATGATACAGATGATAGTGTACAGTAGTACAGGGACATGTTGCAGGTGATGATGTCCAGCTGTGTGATATACATTGGTAGAGAGTACAGTAGGGAACCTGTGTAACAGTGTTTGTTCATGGTATAGGATATAGTTTGCAGTAATAGAGGTTTATGGTACAGATGGAAGTGTATAGCAGTACACATAAACAGTGCAGGTGATAATGTACAGCAATACAAGGTACAAGGTGCAGATGGCAAACAATATAGTAAGAATATGTATAATGTTGTTACAGGTGATTTATGTACAGCTACATGCCACAGGTTGCAGTGCAGTAAGGAAAATGTTTGATCGTTGTACAAACAATAGTGTATTACAGCACAGGTTCATGGGACAGGTGATAGTGTGCTGTAGTGCATGCATGCATGTGGTGCAAGTGATAACACATATACAGTACAGGTGGTGCTATACAACAGTACAGGTACATGTCTCAGGTGCAATGTACAGCAGTACAAGTATGTAGTGCAGGAAGCAGAATGTGCAGTAAGAAATCTGTTTAACAGTGTCCAAGTTGCAAATGATAGTGTAAGGGTACACACACACAAGATGGAGGTGGTAAATAGTGTCGTATGAAGTCATTGTACCATTGCAGGTTTATTTCACCTGTGGAAGGGGGTTATTGTGCTGGAATATAGCTTTGCAATAGTATAGCTTCACAATGCAGGTGGCAGGGAGTACAGTAATGAAATCTATGAAACCATGAAGATTTATGGTGCAGATTATAGGGAGGTAGTGAGGCCATTGCAGCAGTACATGCTCATAGTGCAGGTGAGAGGCTTTTGCAGCAGTACAGGTGTATGGCACAGCTCTTCGTGTACATCAGTAAAGGTGTAGTGTAAAAGTGGAGGAGGGTGCATCATTAGGGATCCTGTGTAACAGTGTTTGTAGTACAGGTGTACAGTAGAGGTGATAGTGTACTTCAGTGTAGGTACATGGTACAGGTGATGGTACACAACAAGTATAGGTACAAGAGGTACTGTACAGCACAGGAATTTGGTAAGGTGTTACAGTGCTGTAGGAGCCTGTGTACTATTGTCCATGGTGCAGATGACAGTGAAAGCACCACATGTACCTGGCACAGTTGAATATGTGCAGCAGTATAGGTACATGGTACAAAAAGTAAGTAGTACATATTAATAAAAGTGCATGACACAGGTGGCAGAGATTGCAGTAGAAAGATTGTATATCACTGTGTGTGTGTGTGTGTGTGTGTGTGTGTGTGTGTGTGTGTGTGTGTGTGTGTGTGTGTGTGTGTGTGTGTGTGAGTGAGTGTATGTTCATAGTACAGGTGGCAGTGTACAGTAGTACTAGTATGTGCTACAGGTGATGGTTTTCAGCAGTACTAGTACATGGTACAGGTGATGTGTACAGAAATAACTAGTATATGGTATAGGTGATAATGTACAGCACTACATGTCCATGGTACAGGAAGTAGTGTACAGAAGTACACATACATAGTATAGGCATCAGAGTGTAGCAGTGTAGGTATATGCAGAGACAGCAGAATTTGTACTAGTAAACGTAGGGTACCCATATGTATTTATGGTACAGATGACTGTGTCCAGTTGTATAGGTACATGTTACAGCTGATTGTAACTACACTGCTGTACACTTGTGACAGCATACAGTAGTATAGGTACATGCTACAGGTAGAATAGACTGCAGTAGGACAACGGTGTAACAATGTTTGTTCATAGTACAGGTGATTGTCTGGTCTTTAAAGCAGTACTTAGCTGCAGGTGGAAATGAACAGTAACACCAGTGTAGATTACACATCGTATGGAGGTAATGAAGTAGAGAACCAGCTTAATAGTGATAGTGTAGAACAGGACAGATCTATGGTGCAGATGGCATAGACTGTGCTACAGTATCTGGTCACGGTACAGGTGATAGTGTGCAACACAGAAGTTAAGACATGCAGGTGATTGTGTATGGTAGTGCAAGTATGTGATGCAGGTGACAGAGTTACAAGTGATAGTGTACAGCAGTCCAGGTACATGGTGCAGGTGCCAGGTAGTGCAGTAGGGAAGGTGTTTAAAGGTGTCCATTCATGATACAAATTATGGTGTACAACAGGACAGGTACCTAGTGCATGTGGCAGGCAGTAAAGTATAGAACCTGTAACAGTGTCTGTTTATGCAACAGGAAGTAGTGCACAATGGTACAGGTAATAGTCTACAGGATTATCTGTACCTGGTGCAAGTGGCACAGGATGCAGCGAGAAACCGGTACAGGTGGCAGAGAGTAGTATGTAGCAGCATAGGTTCATAATGCAGGTACAACAGTACGGGTATATGTTACAAGTGGCAAAGAATGCAGTAGAAAAGCTGTGTAACAGTGTACATTCAAGGTATGGGTGATAATGTACAGCACTAGAGTTACGTGGCACAGGTAATAATGCACAGTACTACAGGTACATGATGTAGATGGCACACAGTTTATGGAGTAGAAAGCATGTGTAACAGTCTTCATAGTACAGCTGATAGTATCCAGCAGTACAAGAGCATGTTACAGGTAGTAGTGAACAGCATTGCAGGTACATTACACAGATAGTAGTGTACAGCAGTATAAATTTATGGTGCAGATGGCAAAGAGTACAGCTGGAAGTTTGTTTAGCAATGCTTGCTCATGGTACAAGTGATAGAAGGTGCATGATGCAGCTTGATAGCATACAGCAGAACAGGTGCATGGTGCAAGTAGCACAGAGTGCAGTAGGGAACCTGTGTAACAGTGCTTGTTTGTGGCACAGGTGATAATGTGCAGCAGTACAGGTGCATGTTACATGTTATGTGTAACAGTATAGACTTAAGACAGTTGGAGAAACAGCTGTGTAGATCTTTTTCACCCTTGCAGGTTGTAGGTAAGTTGTTAGGTAGACCAATCAGGAGGCCTGACTATTAACTAAGGCATGTGGATTACAATGATGTAGCAGTAGAGACTAAGATGCGAGTATTAGGACCCCAATATGTTACTCATCATTGAAAACTGAATATCTGAGATACCACAAATAGGTGCATCCATGTACAGGGATGGCAAGGAAAGGTCCAATGGAGTATTTTGAATTGTTTGATAAACTTTGGTAGGTGGCAGTTTGGGGCGACACTTCTCTTGGCTGCTGTGGATATAAAGTTGCAGTGGTTGTATAAACTGAGGGTTAGGAGAAATTAAAGTCTCACAAGAAGTATATACTATGAGTTTGTTTTGTGATCTTCTCTGAGAGGAAGAAGAGTTGGCATTACATGTGGCTGAGGATTTAGTTTGTAATCATGTTTCTTACGACTTTGTAGATCCCAGGAAGTGAACAGGAAGTGAATATCAGGTAGTTAGGGACAGAGCACTGACTTAACTCATTTGCAGCATTGTATTTATTTATATTAATTTGCCTCCTGTTTATGGCAGTAAAACTGTATGCATGCTTTTTGCAGGCTGAGAATTATGGGAAAGTATCTGCCAAGCTTAGAAATGTGGAACTTATTAAAAAGAGTTCTGTTGGAAAAGAAAGAAAAAGGGAGTTTTGTATGGAGGGCTCAGTGCCTATTGCAGGCTTTAATAAAATATAGAGCCAGTTTAAGTAGGAAGTAAGGACTGTTTTCCTTATGTGAGCTTTTATATTTAAAATCATTATAATTCAGAATGTTTTAACCATAGAAAAGCAGCTGCCAGAAATGATTCCAGAAATTCAAACTTGTGTATTGGGTCTAAATACATTTTAACGTGGTGCCAGAAAAAGAAAAACTCCAAAATTTGTAGTATCTTTGTTATAAAGACTGCTGATATTTAAGTATTATTTTATTTGTATATTAATAAGCTGGCTAAGTAAACTGGTCTTCATTTAATATTTTCAGCTATTTCCCATGTAATGAAGGCAAGTGTAAATACATGCAATACATATGGACAGTTAGAGTTGTTATTCAAGGGTGCAGTTATGTTACTTGTCCATCAATAACTACTGTAAAGGAAAGCTCCACCTTCTATTACAGTTTAACTCAATTCTTAGGTTTCTATTCTCCCTACAGTATGGTTCATGTGTTGTGTAGTACAAGAAATCTGCTTGTACTTTTGAATTTTTTTTATTTCCTTGCATTGGAATAATTTTTTTTTATTTTACATTTGTTTACCAGGAAAGTCCGACAGGGACAGAGCCCATTTTCAGTGGAGGCCCAGGGAGAAATGCTCCAGATGCATGTCTTTGGAATGTGGGAAGAAACCAGAACACCCACAGGAAACCCACATGAACGCAAGGAGGACATGCAAACTCTACACAGAAGGCACCAGAGCCAAGAATCGAACTAGAGAACCTCTTGCTGTGAGGTGACAATGCTAACTGCTGCACCATGCCACCACCTTAATCAAAGGAAAGGAAAGCCCACCTACATTTTTTAAGCTTACCTTCTCCTATACTTTACAGAGGAATTTGTCTCCACATGCATGACATATCATAGACACAGTTAAGTATGATGTTTACCCTGTCAGGTACTGCTGTCAATATTGAATGGGCAGTTAATCCTGTTAATATAAGGAACACAGCAAGTGATATTAAAAAAGACAGAAAGCTGTGGAACTGTTTCACACTGTTTTTGTTGCAGAGGGGAGGAGAACTTAATGCTTCCCTTTCATAGCAAAACAAAGCAATTGTATCAGTCATGGGTTTAAAGGCAGTTGTCACCTCTTCTGACAAATTTACATAAGCAGCAACAAAGTATTGAAATGCTAACTTTTAAATGTTGGTTATTTATAATAGTTTATATTTTAAGATAACTTAAATGTAGTATCAAAGATGTAGTATCAAAGGTTTCTGTGACATTTAGAGGAAAGTCAGAAAATATATATTTTTTTGTAAAATAGCTGCACATTTACCATTTTCAAGGCCTCTCTCCCACACACACAGGACAGAACTGCAGAAACTCTAAGTAGCAACCCTGTCAGCACTGATAATGTCCATAAAAAGGTCTTTTATGCTTTTTTGTGACTTCCTTCCAGAGGGGATGCATATCTGGTACACGCAGATCCATGGTAAGGGATTCCCACTGACTTTGAGTCAGTCCTTATATTGTTAAAGTGCATGAGCATGTTGTAGTCTACAAACGAAATGTGACCATTGATGGCAACTATAATATACAAATGAATTTACTTTAACGTATGTTTACTATGTGCTCTTGCATTAAAAAGATTCAGAAAAGGAAATCAGAAGTACTTAACTGTGTTTAAATGCACATGCATACGCTCACACACACACACACACACACACACACACACACACACACACACACACACACACGAATATACAAAAACACTTACACACATGCATCACTACTAAAAGAAGTTATTGTCTAACCAAGATTACAAGGTCACTTCACAAAAATAGTATATTTTGATCCTGGTTGAAAAATTTAAATAAGATTATAAAAGCTAACTGTTCTAGCGAGCTCAAGCAAAATGTTCCTGCACTAACAGCTCAACTTACAGCAGGAAGAGACATTTAATGTATTAAACTAACCTTTCTGTTTAGTGTGGCTGTTTTTGTGTTGTGCACACCGCAATCAGGCTCTACCCGCTTCGTTCGCCCTTGCTCCGCTCTGGTTCACTCCGCTCCCATACTATAACCCCATTTCCCACCCACCCCCAAACTATGCCTACATTTATTTAATCGTAACCACTCCCATAACCCCCTCCATCCAATCACCCAACTACTTCCCTGTTACATCACATCATAACTAATTACAAATCTCATTTATATCATAAGCTCTAGCTACATAATATTAGCCCACCCATTCCTCCAATCTTACCCTAATAAAAATTCCATCAACATAAAATTAACACAAATGCACATAATCAAAACCCCAACTCATCAAAATGTGTAATATGCATCTCTGCAACTGTTTGTACACTATTACACAACTTCTCACCTGAAGTATTCTCAAAATCATAACTTCAAACAGAATGCTGCCATATTATATTACCACCCTTATAATCCTATCATCTGCAGCACATCTTACATCATATCATATATTTATTTTAATTTACATTTGTTTACTGGGAAAGTCCGACTGGAACTAGGTCCATTTACAGCGGAGGCCCGGGGAGAAAAGCTCCACAACAACAGTTTTATACAGTGTTTTATCTATATATATCTATATATATATATATATATATATATATATATATATATACAATCAAAAAATATTTCATACAATAGATCTATCCAGGCAGGTTTGCATTTCACAAAGAGGACCATGGATGTCGGTTATTTGGGAAGGAAAAGAAAACAAGAGATATACTGATTGTCTGATGCAATCAAAGTGAAATCACAGAAGGCAATATAGTAGGAAAAAGCTGAAAGTAGTCCTGCTCTAGGAGTTTTTGAAGTACTGAGTATTGGGCATAGTGAGCAGTGATAGAAAGGAGAATAGAAGAAATGGAGAAGATTAGGAAAGCATTTATGTAAGGACAGAGCCATGACTGCAAGTGGTGTGGCTTTAGGAAAGCATTTATGTAAGGACAGAGCCATGACTGCAAGAGGTGTGGCTTGAGTGATTCTTTGAATAGTGAGATAGATGTTGCTGAGGATATATTTTGGGGGAGCTTATTCCATTCCTTAGCGATGGTATGAGAGAAGAGGGCTTTCCCTGCAGTGTTGTTGGCTTTGGATATACAGAGCAGGGTCTTGTTTGATGAGCATAGAGGACGGTTTGCTGAGTATTGGTTTAGTAGTTGGTTTAGGGCTGGTGTTTTGTGGGGATTCTTTAGTATGTTGAAGGTGAGCACTAGTTGGTGATACCTAATTAGCTGAGGGAGTTCTAACCATTGTAGGTGTTTTAAGGGAAGACAGTGATGACTTCTAAAAGTGGAGTTATTGGCAAATTTTGCAATCTTATTGTAGCATGATTCTAGTTTGTCTAGGTCTGTTTTCCCGATGTGAATTAGGATTGGTGATGCATATAGTAGGGTAGACAAGAGGTGGGTTTGGGCTAGGGTGATTCGCGCTTGGTCTGATAGAAACTGTTTGTGTTTGTATAAAGTTCCTAATTTTTTATGAACCTTTTTAATGGTTTGAGAGATGTGGACACTGAAGTTAAGATCCTGATCTATTTCAACACCAAGTAGCTTAGTATGGGGGGAGAGAGAGATTAATTTGCTGTTGTTGGAGGTGATGGTGAAAGAAAGAGGTGTGGTTTTGTATTTGTTGGGGGTGAATAGAAGTAATTTGGTCTTCTTGGGGTTTAGAATAAGGTGGATATCAGTAATCCATTTTTCTACAGAGCAGAAGGATTCTTGGGTAAGTTTCTGAAGAGTGGTTATGGTTGGGGCTGAGCAGATTAGGGTTGAGTCATCTGCGTACTGTATAAGTGATGCATGCAGGGTGGAGGTATGTAGTTTGTGGTGAAAATGGTAAATAATAAAGGACCTAGTATTGACCCTTGTGGAACACCTACAGTAGTTGGTAGTAGTGGTGATAGTATGCCTTGCCATTTTACTGACTGAGTTCTATCAGAGAGATAGTTTTTGAACCAGGAAGTAGCAGAGGGGGCAAAGGAGATGGCGGTTAGAGTGTCTATAAGTAGGTTGTGTGAGACCATGTCAGATGCCTTAGATAGATCTAAGAATATTGCTAATATGAAGTTGTTGTTGTTTCTAAGCTGGTTAACCTGGTTGGTAAAGGAGAGAAGAGCAGTAGTTGTACTATGGTTTGGGCGGAAGCCATGCTGTGTGAGGGAGAGGAGATTATGTGAGGTTAAGAAGTGCATCACCTTGGTGTGAATACATTTCTCCAGGAGCTTGGAAAGGGGGGATAAAATAGCAATGGGGTGGTAGTTTGATAGCTCATAGGAGTTGCCGCCTTTGTGTAGGGGTATTATGTATGACACTTTCCATAGTTGGGGGATGTAGGCTTCCTGTATGGAGCGGTTTATAAGAAGTGAGATGGGGTAGACTAGGGATTCTGTGGCTAATTTTAGGAAAGTAGTGGGTTGGCCATCTGCTGCGAGAGTGGTGGGTTTTAGTTTTGAGAGTATTTATTTTACTGTGGAGGTTGGTATGAGTGAGAGGGTAAAGGGGGTATATTAATGTGATCTATAGTTGGGGTGAGTATGGGGTTATTGTTGGATAGCTGGGTAGATAATGATAGAATAGAGTCTGTGAAATGATGGTTAAACTGGGCAGCTATGCTGTCATTATCATTGTTGTTGTTGGGAGCCCGGGGTTGTAGTTTGGCCGGGTTTTAGAAGGGAATTTAAAGCCTGCCAGAACTTTTTGGAGTTTTTGGAATGTTTGTTTTGGATCCCTAGGAAGTAGTTTTGTTTGTCCATTTTTATTTGTTTTTTTGCCTGGTTCCGGAGTTGTTGATATATTTGTTTATCTTGGTTGGGGTTATTCTTTTTCCCAGTTCTTCCAGGCATTATCTCTGACTTTTAGTAGTACTTTTGTTGTCCTATTTAGCCAAGGGGCATAGTTAACCTTAATTCTATGTTTCCTGATGGGAGCTAGTATGTTTAGCATTTTCATAAAAGTATTATTGAAATATTCAACTGCCTGGTCAAATGGTAGGGTTTGTAGTGGGTGACATTTACTTTGTTGTAGCATACTGTTAAGGATTTGTGGGTTTACCTTGTGCTCATTTCTGGTCTCCTTATATAGTATAGGTTTGGGTATGTTTACTTGTCTACAAAGGAGGAAAGTGGGGCAGTGGTCACTCAGTATATCAGGTAGGCAGCCCACATGATAATTTTCTTTGGGGAGGTTAACTAAAGTCCAATCGAGAATGGAGAGTTTATTGGATCTTTTGTCAACTCTGGTGGGTTCTTGGATTAATTGTGAGAATCCAAATAAGTTTACAGGATTGTTGGCATTGCAGGCTAGCCAGTCTAGGTTTAGGTCTCCTAGCAGGATGGTTTCCTGGGGCAGGTTGATTGTAGCCCATTGCAACATATCCTCTATTACAGGTGAGTTATTACCTGGAGGAACATAACTGCAGAGAATGTTGATAGCAGGATGGTTTCTTGGGGTAGGTTGATTGCGGCCCATGGTAGTATCTCCTCTATTACAGGTGAGTTACTACCTGGAGGAACATAACTACAGAGGATGTTCATAGCAGGATGGTTTCTTGGGGTAGGTTGATTGCGGCCCATGGTAGTATCTCCTCTATTACAGGTGAGTTATTTCCTGGAGGAACATAACTACAGAGGATGTTCATAGCAGGATGGTTTCTTGGGGCAGGTTGATTGTAGCCCATTGCAACATTTCCTCTATTACAGGTGAGTTATTTCCTGGAGGGATATAACTGCAGAGGATGTTGATAGCAGGATGGTTTCTTGGGGCAGGTTGATTGTAGCCCATTGCAACATATCCTCTATTACAGGTGAGTTATTTCCTGGAGGAACATAACTGCAGAGGATGTTGATATCAGGATGGTTTCTTGGGGTAGGTTGATTGCGGCCCATTGTAATATCTCTTCTATTACAGGTGAGTTATTTCCTGGAGGAATATAACTACAGAGGTTTCTTGGGGTAGGTTGATTGCGGCCCATGGTAGTATCTCTTCTATTACAGGTGAGTTATTTCCTGGAGGAACATAACTGCAGAGGATGTTGATATCAGGATGGTTTTTTGGGTAGGTTGATTGCGGCCCATTGTAATATCTCTTCTATTATAGGTGAGTTATTTCCTGGAGGAACATAACTGCAGAGGATGTTGATAGCAGGATGGTTTCTTGGGGCAGGTTGATTGTGGCCCATAGTAGTATCTCCTCTATTACAGGTGAGTTATTACCTGGAGGAACATAACTACAGAGGATGTTGATATCAGGATGGTTTCTTGGGTAGGTTGATTGCGGCCCATTGTAATATCTCTTCTATTACAGGTGAGTTATTTCCTGGAGGAATATAACTACAGAGGATGTTGATAGCAGGATGGTTTCTTGGGGTAGGCTGATTGTGGCCCATGGTAGTATCTCCTCTATTACAGGTGAGTTATTACCTGGAGGAGCATAACTGCAGAGGATGTTGATTCTCTTTTTGTTTTTGACGGAGATAATGGAGCCTAATGTTTCGGAGTTGCCAAAAATGGGAAGTGGGGTTTTAAGGGGTTGGAGGTTGTGTGTTTTTAAATAAGATTGCAACTCCGCCACCCTTTTTGGTATTTCTGTCTTATCTTAGAATGTTATAACCAGGGGGGAGAATTTCTTCATTTTGGGTGGTGGGTTTTAGCCAGGTTTTAGTTATGGTTAGTATATCTGGTGAGCAGTGGGCTATGAATGCAAGTAAGTCCTGTAGTTTGTTGGATATACTTCTTGAGTTTAGGTTAATAATAAGTAGGTCTGTTTCCTGTTTGTGGAAGAGAATTTCATAGCTTGGGCCTGGGTTTGGGTGTATGTCTCCTGAGATTAGTAGCCATCTTTTGAGGAATAACTTGAGTTTGATTGTGTGAGCTAGGTCTGTATGATGTCTAGCTGCTGTTATTCTATGGGGAGATAATGTGGTGTGTGGTTTGTGTATATAATATAATGAGCTACTATTAAATAGTGTAGGGCAGATTATAATGTTTGTATGTGTATGTATGTGTGTGTAGGTATGTGTTATGTGGAAGGTAGTGTTTAATGGTATGATAGCATGTTTGGATGTGGTGTAGGCTAGAGTAGTGAGAGTTAGTAGTAGTAGTGGTAGTATGCCTTGCATGATATGTCAGGGATTAGTAGAGGAGATGGATGTATGTAGGAGGGTGTGGTAAGAGAGTGGGAGTGGATATGGCAATTGAGGGAAGGTGATAGGTTGTAAAAGTAGGGGTGTGACTATTAGCAGTATAAAGGTATGACCACTGGGGGTGTGTGGGAATTGGGGGCAGGGTATACATAACTAAAAAATGTAACAACTAACACCCACACAACTCAATTCACCTATTCAGCACCTACAAAACCCATAATCATTTTAATATCATCCTCACTATACAGTAATACATGTGTTTAATCAACTTAACCACACTGTATTTCCAATACAAACCCCTCCCCAAAATATGATAATTTTTTCTCTAAAATCCTTAAGACCAAAACACACACAGTATGTAAACTAACTCTTAGCAGGGACATCAACCCTAAACCTGGCCCTAATAACAACATAACCCATCATCATCAACAAACCACAAACCAGTCCCATTTCACACTAAATTTCCCTAGGAAAGGATCTGATCTTCTGTTATTAAACATAAACATCAAGAGTATTGTAAACAAAATTCAAGAGCTCCATGCCAGTCTCTCCCTGTATGCACCAGACATTGCTGTAATAACTGAAACCTGGCTAAAAAAGGAAATTAATGACAATGAAATCCTGCCTCCTGGATAAAACATTCACAGGATTGACAGGAAGGGCAAAAGAGGAGGTGGCATAAACATTCTATTTAAAAACAAACTGATTCTAGAAACCATTGAACAAAATACCACCGACTTTAATAATGCTGAAGTTATTTGTACTAAAATTAAAGAATAATTGGTACCTACATATCTCCAGGTTATAAGCTTTCCACTTTAGAACACATACTCCACTAGTCTTCAAAATTTCTACCCCAAGAGACTATAATTATGGGCAACTTTAACATAGGTTAGTATAACTACAATACCCAAAACCCTACTAGTCATATCAACCGCCACTTTCTTTCACAAATAACTCACACCAGAGCTGACAAAACATGAAACAGGCAATCCATCTTAGACTGGATACTAACAAGCAGACACTCTGTCTCTTTACATGCTGGATGTCTACCAGACAGTCTCAGCAACCATCTGCCAACCTATTTTCTTAGGCACTGAATAAATACACTAAAACAAATAAAGTACTATCAAATTAGGAACAAAAGAAACTTTAAAACCTAACACTTCTTATCCACCCTTAAACTCTCTAATTTGGAGCCACTCAAACACCCCCATCAAAGATGCCATACAATACTTCAACTCTACCTTCCTAAATATTCTGAACAAACAAGCCCCTTCTAGAACATTAAGAATCAAATCAAACTATACTCCATGGCTAACCAAAGAAACTAGGCCAATGCTAAAGTTAAGAGATAAAGCTTGGGAACTTATAAAAACAAATCTCAGTCATCTAGGCAGGCATTCCAAGAACTAAACAAAAAGCCAAAAATAAACAAATAAAACAATACAAACTAAACTACTACTACAACATTCAAGCTAGACACCAGAAACCCCCTCAAAAGTTTTGGTCAGCTACAAATAACATCGTACAACATGGAAATTCCAGCACCTCCCCACCACAACCATCAGCAATACAGACACCATAGCAATCCAATTTAATACATAGTTCACTGAAACTATCTTAGTTCTGTCAAACTCCAGCTGTTGTACTCCTCCAAAAACTCCCTCTGTGTTAAACACTGATAACAATACCTTCTGCTTCCAACCCATCCCAGCCAGCACTATTACAGAATATCTTAACAAACTCAAGCCAACCACCTTACCAGCTGACAACCTACCAGCATAATATCTCTGATTAGATGCCAAATCAATTTCCTACCCAGTATCCATCCTAATTAACCGATCCATTGCTGAGCATCAAGTCCCAGCAATATGGAACATTTACCACATCGTCCCACTCCATAAAGGGAGCAAATCAAATGAACTATATAACTATAGGCCAATAGCTATCTTGTCAGCTCTCTCCAAAATCCAGGAGAGATGCAGTCATTTACAAATTATGCCCTATCTCTTAACTAATAGACTTCTGTCCCAAACCCAACATGGATTTTGTCCATTCCACAATATTACCTCTGCACTAATAAGCTTTACTAATATAATCAATCAGCATAGAAACAATGTTAAATTTGTCTCCTCTGTCTTTTTAGATCTTTCTAAAGCTTTTGATACCGTCTCTCACTATAAGCTCATTCATGCCCTCTCAGAACTAAAACTTAGTCATTCTGCTCTTGAATAGTTTAAGGGCTACTTAACAGGGCACCAGCAAGCTGTTAATTGGCACATGACCTATCACCTCTACTACCTGTTTCTTCAGGACTCCCACCAGGATCTATCCTTGGTCCCCTTCTCTTCACAATATTTACCAACAATCTACATACTGCTACCCTACATGCATCCCTTGTCCAGTACACAGATGATTCCACATTGATATGTGCCACCCCATTCCTACAGCAGTTACAACTCATAACACAACAATCTTTCTCAGCAGTAGAATCGTGGTTAGTGGATACACAGCTCATATTAAACCCAAATAAGAACAAACTCATGATCTTCTACCACACCATACCTGCAGATCCCCCCATCATTCAATATCATATCTTCAAATAACACCATTTCTCCAGTAACCCAGACAAAACTTCTGGGTGTTGTCATTGACAACACCTTAAAATTTGACATTCATGTAGCCCAGACAATAAAATAAGTACACAAAAAAACTGGGAACTTTATATAGGAACAAACAATATTAACAAATCACACAAAAGCCACCATTAGCAGAGCACATTTGGTCTGTACTTTCCTTTATGCCTCAGCAGTAATGGAAAACAAGGAAAACAGACTTGGTTAAACTAGACACATGTTACAATCAAATTGCTAAGTATGCTGTAGACTCCTTAACTACAGATCCCATCACTGTTGGAACTACCACATCTTCTAACCTACAACCAGTTTACTACAGCCCACAGACTCCTAAGTCAGCCCAAATAAAACC
Organism: Protopterus annectens; assembly: GCF_019279795.1. Lineage (NCBI taxonomy): Eukaryota > Metazoa > Chordata > Ceratodontiformes > Protopteridae > Protopterus > Protopterus annectens. The sequence continues at coordinate 1,818,264,482 of NC_056732.1, forward strand.
TGCCCTACAAGATTTACTGCTTCCATGTACTAGTAAGAGTCCTTTGTTCATATAATAAATCTTTACTAAGTATTCCCAAACCCAATAACACCGCTGGAGATGCTCTTTATTCTTATTCCATAGCCAAGCTCTGGAACTCATTACCAGCTACTATAAGACTAACTAGTAATTCTTCCCACTTAGACAAGTGGGATTTTGGTGTTTATTTATCACTTGGCTATGCTCATGTACTACCTCTCTCCCCTTAACATCTAATTCCTAACAAATCCTTAGGCTTCCTATAATATCTAACAAACAATCTCTGCCTATCTTTTCTATTGAGTCTTTCACTAGCTTCTCAAATCATGGACTATTTACTATCTGAAACTGAACTTGCCTACTCTTATCTGTGTACCGTATATTAAACAGATCTCTCTGTCTTGGCAAATCCACTCTGCTACTGTTTGAACACACTTGTTTTAGGCTATATAGAATCCTACTAAATATGCTACTAATATGTTAATAAATATACTACTACTTGTATGTTAGTAAATATACTACTACTCGTATGTTACTAAATATATTACTACTTGTATGTTACTAAATATACTACTACTCGTATGTTACTAAATATACTACTACTTGTATGTTACTAAATATACTACTATTCGTATGTTACTAAATATACTACTACTTGTATGTTACTAAATATACTACTATTCGTATGTTACTAAATATACTACTATTCGTATGTTATTGAATATACTACTAGGAGCACCAGCAGAGTAGACAGCCACCACAAAAGTTTATTCAAGCAATGTCAAAAAGCACTTAAAACAGTTAAAAATAAAATGCTTAACTTTTTCACAGCGTTTTTCGTTCAATGTGGAACTTCATCAGACAAATAAGTAAAACCTTCCCACCATGCCATATTTATACTACAAGTCATTAATGTGTCCGTTAATCCACCCTCATTAATTAAGTTAAAAAATAAAACTCTAAGGACCATTATGAAATGGAATGCAAATACTGGTGACCAATTTTCCAAAGAGAATATTCCCTACCGCCATGTGAAGCCCAAGACCAAAACTTTACATAAGAAAACCTCTATAGTTATGATTTCTAGTTATGACCCTGTTTGTTTATGAAAACTTCTTTTTTTAATTTATGTTCAAGCAATTGTATAGTTGCTGCATAATATCTTGTTTAATTTGTCTCTCAATATTCTAACCACTGTATGCTGCATCATTTGTAAAACTCTGATTTTACTCCTTTTATATGTTCTTTGCTGTTTGTACAAAATAGCTATGTTTGTATAATATTTTATTATTTTTATTATTTTTACTATGTATCTGTAGCTGATGAAAATGCTCACTTTGTGTCCAGTTAGACTAATCCGGTAAACAAATGGAAAATAACATAAATCTATATAATTGTCTTTTGTTGTAAATGTGGAGCTTTTCTTCCCAGGCCTCTGCTGAAAAAGGACTTTGTCCAGTCGGACCTTCCCTGTAAACAAATGTAAAATAAATAATAAATAAATATATATATGTGTCTGTGTGTGTGTGTGTGTGTGTGTGTGTGTGTGTGTGTGTGTGTGTGTGTGTGTGTGTGTGTGCGCGCACGCACGCGTGCAGTATGAGTGCATACAATCTGTTATTTATAATAAACTTAACATAGCAGAGTTAAGCATTATTAATGCATATATTCTAGTAGATGTTGCTTAATGTTTTACTTATTCACTGTCACACATTGGCTATGTGATGCACATTCAGTCTTTGTCAATGTGTTTATGTCAGTATTTTTTTTCTTTGTATTGCTAAGTGCATTTATTACTTGCTATTATCTTTGCCAATGTAGCTCAAGTTGTGGCTGGAAAGGATCCTGGGACCAGTTCACTTTCCTGATTACCAAAGTATAAATAAATATGAAGTACAAAAAAAGGGGGGGGGTAAACATGACAGAAATAATTAAGGAACTATTAAAGCACATTTTAATTCTGCACCATTCGTGAGAGAGCAAAAAAAATCCAATTGAAGGCACTGGGAAGTAGCAGACAGACCTAGTTTGGAGTCCTATTACTTGTAATCTGTAAGCAAGGATCATTTACTGCAGTGAGAGTTTTCACACCTCAGCACGAGAGTGTTGGGGAAGGTCTGTCAATTCCTTTAGAACTACAAAAGAATCCCTTACAAACACCTTCTATTTACCTACTTTCTTCTGCTGGAAGTAGCCAACAGCTATTTATAGCATAGAACAATCTCTGACAGACACATAAATGAGGCAAATTCAGAGAAATATAGAAGTAGGAAAACACAGATAACCAGCACTTGACCAGCAATTTCTTTAATTCAAAGCGATCTGGTACCTCGGCAATTCGCCTTCATGGATCACAGTTCATTCTAATCTTCTTCTTCTTCTTGATCACCTTGTCCGCACATTGAATGGCAGTGAGTTTACAGTGTCGAGTTGCCAGCCAACCTTCCACAGAAGGCACACTCACACGCACACCTAGGGCCAATTTAGAGTGTCCAATCCACCTGCAGCATGTCTTTGGGATGTGGGAGGAAACCGGAGCACCCGGAGGAAACCCACGCGACCACAGGGAGGACATGCAGACTCCGCACAGAAGGCACCCCAGCCGAGGATCGAACCAGAGAACCTCTTGCTGTGAGGCGGCAATGCTAACCACTGCACCACCGTGGCCGCCCTATCACAGTTCATTCTAATACTAAACCAATATATATACATCAAATCACAGCTGTCATTATTCAATTAATAAACATATTAAACAATTAAGCATGATAACATTAAACATTTTTAAAGTGACCACTGAAAACTCAATAAATATGTATATGCTTAATTGCTTAATATGTTTATTAATTGAATAATGACAGTTGTGATTTGATGTATATATATTGGTTTAGTATTAGAATGAACTGTGATCCATGAAGGCGAATTGCCGAGGTACCAGATCGCTTTGAATTAAAGAAATTGCTGGTTATCTGTGTTTTCTTATTTCATTGTTGCTGGTGTTTTTTTTTTAATATAGAAGTAGCTCTGCTACAGAGGGTGTGGTTAGATGACAGTGCTTCACAGTCCAGCCTATCTTAATGAAATGAGACAACAATACCACTTCCTTATGTCTGGCATGACTCATATAAAGAGGACTTGAAATGTATTCTGGGAAGATGGAATAAAAGCGAGAAAGCAAGATCACGTTACTGAGGCAGGCTCCATCATCCGCCATTTTGAGGAAAACCCATTAAAATTTTAAAAGAAGCACTTGGAGTGGTTTTGACACATTAAAATAGCTCAGAAAATAAAGATACAATAAAAATGTTTTTGAGTTCTAAGGTGGAGTTTTCCTGTGCATTTTGCTGTTAGTTCTGCTCCAGTGTAGTATCATAATAGGAATGAATGATCATTTATTTATTTGCATTTGTTTACCAGGATGATCCACTGGGCCAAAAAGTGCCCATTTTCAGTGGAGGTCTGGGGAAAAAAGCTCCATAGTGATTTATACAAACAAATGTATCAAATACAACAAATACAAAAACAAGAACTGACAATGAAATAGATTTTTAACACAAGTAAAATTGGACAATGAGGCAATAAAGTCATAGATAAGGCTATCTACTGATTCTACTAGTATAAGTAATTTCAGCAAAGGATTACTAGTCAGGCAATAGGAAGGATTAAGGAAGTAGGTAGGATGGAGAAGGAATGAACCTTGAAAAAGGGCATAGCAAAATTAATTTAATATGGGTGGCGGGGCAGATAGCCTAGTATGAACCTATGAACCTATGAGGTAGTGGGAGAAAGAAAAAGTTAAGTTGGAGTGTGAGGAACTGGCACATGAGCATAGCCACTGTGAGGACAGATGTTGTTTTAAGGATTTATTTTAAGAGAGATGCACTGCTAGTGGTTCTTAGAGTTTGTGGAAGAGGAGTTCCATAATTTTGCAGTGGAGAAGGAGTGGTGAATTTGGCCAGCGGAGAAGTTAGGTTTGTTAATTTGCAAAAGCATTTGATTCTCGGAATGGATGGGTATGTTTGGGCGATAGGGTTTAAATAGAAAGGAAAGGGCAGGGCAACTGGCAGGGTTGAATATTAGTTTATGGGCAGCTATTAGTTGTATGTATGTGTGATGATGGGGAAGTTCTAGACAGTTTAGTATGTGAAGAGAGATACAATGGTGGGATGATTTTTTTCTGTTAGTGACAAATTTTGCAATTTTGTTATAGCCAGAATTGAGCTTGGATTTTAGACTGGCTCGTATGTTAGTAAAGAGAGAAGCGCCATAGAGGAGAGGTGGGAGGAGGAAGGAGGAGGCAAGTGACTGTTTTGAGGAATGTTTTGTGGCAGTATAGCATGCCCGATTTTTGGTGAACTTTTTTAATATTGTATTCATCTATGATGACTCCTAATAGCTTGGTATGTGTGACAACCTCAATACTAGTGTTATCCTGGGAGAGTATGGAGAAAGAGTCTTTATTTATGGTAGTGGTCTTCTTGGAGGTGAATAGCATAAGTTTGTTTTTTTTAGGGTTTAGGGCAAGATGGTTGTTAGTCATCCATACTTCAGTGGAGGCGAGTGCTGACTGGGTGAGTTTTAGGAGTTCAGGAGGACAGTTGGCATTGCAGATGATCATAGAGTCATCTGCGTACTGGATGACTGTGCCTTGAGAGAGAGAGTAGAGTGAAAATCATTGATGAAAATGCTGAATAACAGAGGCCCTAGGATGGATCCCTGGGGAACACCAGTAGTAGCATTGAGGAAAGGAGAGAGAGTGTAACCATTTTGTAACTTGTTGTCTGCCTGTGAGGTAGTTAGAAAACCAGAGAAAGGTGGAGGGGGACATGAGTTTAGTAAGGAGAAGAGGGTGGGATACAGTATCAAAGGCTTTGGAAAGATCTAGAAATAGAGAGGAGACTAGCTTCCCAGCATCCCAAGCTTGATTTACAGATTCACAGAAGGATATTAGAGCTGTAGTGATGCTATGTCTGGGTCTGAAGCCATGCTGGGTTACTGATAGTAGGTTATTGTCTAGAAGATAGTTAAGGAATTGGGCGGAGATACATTTTTCGAAGATCTTTGAGATGGGGGATAGAATGGCAATGGGTTGGAAGTTGGAGATATCTTTGTTGTTTCCGCCTTTGTGCATTGGAAGGATGAAAGCTTTTTTCCAAATGCTGGAAACATAAGACTCTTGAATGGACCAATTAAGAAGTAGGATGACAGCATATGCTGTGGAATTTGCTGCTATTTAAAGGAATTCTGGGGGCGAGTCATCAGGGGCATTGGTGCATAGCTTTAATTTTAGAAGCAGTTTCTTTGCTGTGGTAGTCGGGATAGGTACAAGAGAGAAGTTATGTAAGTGTGGGGGCATTAGTAGTCTGGTCAGATGGGTTTTTATATTATTATGAGGGAAGTTTTTGGTGAGGTTAGTTATGGTGTTTATAAAATATGTGTTGAAGAGGGTGGCTATTTCGTTGGGATTTTTTTCTGGATTGGGACAGGGGTTACTGTTGGATCCTGGATGGAGAAGGTTGTTTATTGAGCTCCAGAACTGCCTTGGATTTAGTTTGTGTTGGCTTTGTAAAGTGTGGTAATATTCTTTTTTGTCCTTAATGACTAGGTGCTTTACTTGGTTGCAAAGTTGTTTATAATTTGTAAGGTCAGAGTTATTTTTGTGTTTTCTCCATGGCTGCTAACCCGTTATGGAATAAAGTTGAAGCCGTCCATGAGGAATTAACTACAGTGCTCAGTGGTTGCAATTATTGCTTTGGATTTCTGTGGTCAGTTTCCTATCTGGAGTGCACCCTGTGTGGGATCTGCAGGTCTTCTCTCTGTCTATATTGTTTTTTTATTTGGTCTGTCATTTCCCTCCACATTATAAAGTTATGTTCGCAGGTGAACTGGTGATCCTAGATTGCCTGTAAACTTGTACATGTCTACATTTTGCAGTTGACGAGCATCCCTTTCCTGACTGTTTCTCTGCCGTATGGCTGTTGCTGCTCCTCTGTGAAACTCAGTGGGATAAAGCTGGCCTTGTAACAGCCCTCACTAATATCTCTACTCCAACCACCCTAAACCCATCTTCCACCCTACTAACTGTCTTTGGTTACAGCCAACTCCAATGCTTGTAAACCTTTTAATATTTCTCAGCGGTAACCTTGGGTGCTGTTATTCATGTGTAATATCAGCCAGCTTAACTACTAGGAGACGCGCCATCTTAAATCATTTGTAATATTAGCCAGCTTAACTATTAGGAGACGTGCCATCTTAAATCATGTGTAATATCAGCCAGCTTAACTACTAGGAGACCCGCCATCTTAAATCATGTGTAATATCAGCCAGCTTAACTACTAGGAGATGCGCCATCTTAAATCATTTGTAATATCAGACAGCTTAACTACTAGGAGACGCGCCATCTTAAATCATGTGTAATATCAGACAGCTTAACTACTAGGAGACGCGCCATCTTAAATCATTTGTAATATTAGCCAGCTTAACTATTAGGAGACGTGCCATCTTAAATCATTTGTAATATCAGCCAGATTAACTATTAGGAGATGTGCCATCTTAAATCATGTGTAATATCAGCCAGCTTAACTACTAGGAGATGCGCCATCTTAAATCATGTGTAATATCAGCCAGCTTAACTATTAGGAGACGTGCCATCTTAAATCATGTGTAATATCAGCCAGCTTAACTACTAGGGGATGCACCATCTTAAATCATGTGTAATATCAGCCAGCTTAACTACTAGGGGATGCACCATCTTAAATCATGTGTAATATCAGCCAGCTTAACTACTAGGAGACGCGCCATCTTAAATCATGTGTAATATCAGCCAGCTTAACTACTAGGAGATGCGCCATTTTAAATCATGTGTAATATCAGCCAGCTTAACTATTAGGAGACGTGCCATCTTAAATCATGTGTAATATCAGACAGCTTAACTACTAGGAGATGCGCCATCTTAAATCATGTGTAATATCAGCCAGCTTAACTACTAGGAGACGCGCCATCTTAAATCATGTGTAATATCAGACAGCTTAACTACTAGGAGACGCGCCATCTTAAATCATGTGTAATATTAGCCAGCTTAACTATTAGGAGACGAGCCATCTTAAATCATGTGTAATATCAGCCAGCTTAACTATTAGGAGATGCGCCATCTTAAATCATGTGTAATATCAGCCAGCTTAACTACTAGGAGACGCGCCATCTTAAATCATGTGTAATATCAGCCAGCTTAACTACTAGAAGATGCGCCATCTTAAATCATGTGTAATATCAGCCAGCTTAACTACTAGAAGACGCGCCATCTTAAATCATGTGTAATATCAGCCAGCTTAACTACTAGGAGACGCGCCATCTTAAATCATGTGTAATATCAGCCAGCTTAACTATTAGGAGATGTGCCATCTTAAATCATGTGTAATATCAGCCAGCTTAACTACTAGGAGATGCGCCATCTTAAATCATGTGTAATATCAGCCAGCTTAACTACTAGGAGATGCGCCATCTTAAATCATGTGTAATATCAGCCAGCTTAACTATTAGGAGACGTGCCATCTTAAATCATGTGTAATATCAGCCAGCTTAACTACTAGGAGACGCGCCATCTTAAATCATGTGTAATATCAGCCAGCTTAACTACTAGGAGACGCGCCATCTTAAATCATGTGTAATATCAGCCAGCTTAACTACTATGAGATGCGCCATCTTAAATCATGTGTAATATCAGCCAGCTTAACTACTAGGGGATGCACCATCTTAAATCATGTGTAATATCAGTCAGCTTAACTACTAGGAGACGCGCCATCTTAAATCATGTGTAATATCAGCCAGCTTAACTGTTAGGAGATGTGCCATCTTAAATGGCACAGATGTTACAAGTGTATAGTTTATACTCAATTGTCCTTCACAGAAATATATTATGCATCTTGAACTATGTCTGTATTACTGGCATTGTTGGACAAACAGCCTACCTATACTTCTTGTAATCTTGTAATTAACTGCTCTTTATTGTAGAGCTTTTCTCCCCGGGCCTCTGCTGAAAAAGGACCTGTGTCCAGTCAGATATTCCCAGTCAATAAATGTAAATAAATAAGTAAATAAATAAAAGTTGGTGTCAGAATGTATTAGTAAAATTGAAAATGAAGAGGACCTGCACTGAGTTTTATCTTAGCTTATTAGATTCTTATTTTAAACATTTCAGATTTTGTTGGTTTGTGCAGTGTAACCAGTGTCCCACCACTGTACCACATTATTACCACTTCATTGTGTTTGTTGTTCTGTAGAGCACACCTTGCTGCATATCTAAACACCTCATCATATCACCCTACAGGCACACTTTTTTCTTCCAAATACTCAAAAGCACTCCTCTGTCTTCATATCTTCACTTCATCTACATACTGTACAAGAACCAATTCTTCATATTTTTGCCCCTATATTAACCACATCTGTTCTGTCATTTTTATTTATTTTTTATTTCTTGCATGCCAAATATTGTCAGTTTCAAATATTCATTGCACTTCTAATCAGTATTGTAAACACTGTCATTTCAAATTTTTTGTACTTCTACTCAGTGTTGTAAAGGTTGTCGGTTTCAAATCTATAGTTATATTTATTGTACTGAGTATATATTCCTGGGCTGAGTTCGAAAATGGTCCATTGAGATCAGTAATCTACATAAGTTAACAAATCCAAACAAATTATGATTTAATAAAACAATAAACAAGCAAAAATTGTCTGTTCTCAGTTGCCAGACAGATTTGAAGATGTTGCTGTTGGATTTTCAAGAGAGGAGTGGGACCTGCTGAGTGACCAGGAGAAAGACCTGCACAGGGAGGTGATGGTACAGAACTACGAGAACATGATTTCTGTAGGTAAGGAGGGTGTTGTAGGTGCTGTGATTGTCTGAGGATATAGGTATTTTCATAGCTGCAAAAATACTGTTGTGTGTAAGGAAACTGTAAACTAATTTTGATATTTTGTTGTCTTACTTATCTTAATTTCTGTAAAGTGCAGTAAACTCAGTTGATCTTAGACTGTCTGCTTCTATTTAACTAGTATTTCATAGTGAACTGTGATCAAAATCTTATATGTGATGATTTAATGGGTTTACTATGAATAATTAGTCTTATTTAAGCCACACATGATTGTTTGACCCCAAAACATATAAAACATTTGAGAGTTCACTCCTTAACAGTGGGACACCGAGGTCACAAAACACATAATTCTTGTTATATACGAGAGCGACATGTGCTTGGGTTCCATTGAAGATTATTGCCTGTTTTGATTTGCTGGATTCTGTGGGAGTGTAGGCTGGATTTTGACTGACCAGCTCCTGTGAGAGTAAAGCCTTAAATGCATTAAATAACTGGAGGTTTGCTCAGTTTCATGCAGGGGCATGGAGCAGTGTAAATTGTATTGGGTAGGCGGCGTGTGATACGTAAAAGACACTTCCTTCTCTGCTTCAGGCTAGTTGCACTGTTGTAACTGATTTTATTCTAAGTTTGAATCCAGTTCATCATTGATACGTATTACTTAGTCTGATACTTTCATTCATTAGCTTTAGCAGTTGAACTTGGCTAGGCTTGTAAGGGGCCTAGGGCTATTAGTGTTCTAACATCCTGTGAACCTGTGTGTCACCTTGGGATGGGACGACTGACAAGCCTTCCTGCTTTGCTTTGTTGAGGATGGTCATCTCCTCAATAGTTTACAAGACAGTGTAAGAAACTTCTCTGTGTGGAAGATTTTTAGTCCATATATTTGTAGTTAATCACTGTATATTAATCAGATCAGACAATAGTAGTAGAAGTAGCGAACTTAAACTCGTCTTAAGTCAAAACAAAACAAAAAATAATAATAAAAAATATATAATTGAACAGCATTACTAAGTATTCGAAAGTAATCCAAGCAAGGCAGGCAGTCTGTTTCCAGTCGAAAATCCTTTATTAAGTACACAGGCAAGCGATCCAAGTAAAACAAAAATAGAGTAATAATTTCTTCACAAGCTTTCTAAATATATATATATATATATATATATATATATATATATATATATATACTATGTGGTACCTCTTATTTAACCAGATTATTATGGGTGATCTTGAAGGAGACATCCCGAATATTCTGGAGAAACATGAACTCATGTGGCAATTAAAGCTGAACTCTTTTAGGAAGCTTGGACTAAACTACTACTGTTCAATTAAAAGTGCACTGGAACTTAGAAAATTGCCACATTGTTTACATGAATAATTGTATTTTATTTTATTTTATTCTACAAATTGGTTTTAAATACCATTTTAAATAAGTTGAAATTTAAGTGTGTATTTTGTTTCCATCATCATACATACATATTTTCTTATTTTTATTTTTTTCTGGTTCTTTTTTCCACTTTATTCAAAATGATGTGTAATAACAATACTAACTAATTATATAATTATATATATTTTTATAGATTTTTTATAGATTGTTTTTAGGGTTCTTGTACACAGACCTGAAGAAGTCTAGAAGGATGAAAGCGATCTTTGTTAACAATAAGTTATGAAAATAGAAATTGATTTTTACATGCAAAATGTATATGTATACATTTACATATATTTTTTGATTGCCAAATGAACTAAGGTTGATATATTTCCAGCCATGTAATATATTGTTTTGGATAAAATCACAGACTTTAATAATCTACTTAATAATCTGGTTAAATAAGAGGTACCACATCATTATAAATTTGATTTAAAGTATATAAGGGTTATATATTATTGTGACAGCTACTAAGTAGGGCGGGACCAGCTTGAATGTCACACTGATGGGGGAAGGGATGTGAATTTAACACGTGTACCAATAACACTTTGTTTTACAGCACAATAAAGCACTCCCATGCCTGATAAAAAGTATATATATATTTAGAAAGCTTATGAGGAAATTATTACTCTATTTTTGTTTTACTTAGATCGCTTGTCTGTATATTTAATAAAGGATTTTTGACTGGAAACAGACTGCCTGCCTTGCTTGGATTACTTTTGAATACGTAGTAATACTGTACAATTATATATTTTCTATTATTATTTTTTGTTTTGTTTTGTTTTGACTTAAGACAAGTTTAAGTTCGCTACTTCTACTACTATTGTCTGATCTGATTAATATACAGTGATTAACTAGAAATATATGGACTGAAAATCTTCCACACATAGAAGTTTCTTACACTGTCTTGTTTTTGGACCCACTGCACTTTAGTGGGTTGTTTTGAGACTTCGGGGATACCACGGAGATTACTTGTTTTTTGTTGGTACTTTGGCTCCTCAATAGTTTAAAGACATGGGGTAATCCACTTTGACTGTAATCTCTTTTGAAATCTCTAGATTTCACTTTGGTTCATCACTAAACATTCCTGTACATATAGAAGTTTGAGCAAGGAACTTACCTGGGAGGGGGGAAGTATATTATGTCATCAGGTGCAGAGCACATAAGGTATATAATTAAATTTGAATTTAAGCCAACATAAAACCATTAATAAAAACATCCTTGATATTGGCAGCAATGAAAGAGATATATGATCTGTAGAATATTTAAAGACAATGTTGCCTGATAGCGTTACTACTTTAATGTGCAGCTAAGTGCTTCACCCTTACAGAGCAAGGAGTATTACTGCCTTTGAAACCATGATGTAAGAGGATGAAGCAGTCTTATTAACCTACAAACTGTGAAATGAAAGTTAGTATCCACCTTTAAAATGCACACTACTAGACCGAAGCCACCAGCGCAAACTAAGAAGTCAGGTCACATTTGATCGACAAAGGCTCCAAACTAACTGTCTTTTGTGAAAGTGCTCAAAAGTACATCTCATTAACAAAAATTACATTTTCTTGCTTCGTGTACAACTTTATTGGTACAGGCCTCATTTACTTTTAGTTCTCTGCCATTTTTGGGTTAGCAATCCAGGCTTTTTGCCCTGGTTGTGCCTCTTGTCAAGCTGTTCCATGTTACCTGTTTGGTCACTTACAGGGGATTGTTGTTATTTACTTATTTGTTTTTTCCATTGAGGACATCTTTGTTTATTGTTTTCTTGCAGTATGGTTTGTTCCACATTTATTATATTATCAAGTCTGTTCATTTTGGGATCTCTCGCCTGTGGGTGGTCACACTGAGTTTTTCTTGAACTCCAGTTTCCTCCTAGTTTGCTCACCTTCCCCACTCGAGGGGTTTTGTTCCCTTCCTTTCCATTTCTATTTCTCCAGTTCTTCTGTTGCAGGGCCTAAAGGAGTTGTCCAGCCTTTTTCTTCACGTACAGTTACAGAAGTCTGATTTGATCTCTCCAGTCGCTCAGTTTTGTGAGAGGTGTGCAAATAGATCCCGCATGAGTCCTCCCTCGCCCCTTATATTGGAACAGAATTTCAAATCCCTTGGGTTCTGCTCTGCAGGTACCAGAACACCAGGATTTGTAGTGTCATTCCACCTTTGCTACCACTGACACACCTACCATCAGCACATTTAACATCGGTCTGTTTCAGTCTTGCATTGGTTGGTATCTTGTTACCCATCCAGGTAATTCACCATTGGCACACATGCTGCTAGTTTGCTTGCATGGTCCTGATGCAGGCCTAGAGCTGAAATGGATGCTGCATCCTTATGATCTTGCATTTGCTTCACTTCCCACTGAGTTTATATTGGATATGATACAGACCTGTCCAATAAATACCAGTGGGGCTGATTTTGGGGAACCAGTGTTTACTACCTGACATATGCTAGGCTTAACAGTGTCAGGACATGTTTGAACTGCTTCTACCACCACCATCTTTGAGGTGACAGATGTGGGTCCTGTGTCGTTCTTCAGGCAGATCCTTGAACCTTCTCTACTCCGTATGGAAGCAGTTTCCTGGTGTTTCTCAGCCTGGACCTTGTATTCCTCATGGATTTTCTTTATCTTCCTTGCAGAAGACATCTAGGAAAGATCCCCTGAAGTTCTTGAGCCTCATGTTTTCCAGATGGTGGATGATATCCATAGCCATCAGTTTTGTAGCACTTCCTCCAGATGAGACGTGGCTTTTGAGCATTGCAGTGAATGTGTTAAAGGCTAAGATAAGAATAATGAAATAAAATGCCAAATAGGATTGGGTCATTTGTGGCTTGAAAAGCCAGACAAGTCACCTCAAAGCAACCAGTAGGCCACTGAGTAAAAGGAGAGTTATGCTAATCTGTTGGGGTAGGTAATGGATTCATGGTGGTTAGTTTTCTTGGTTAGAAATCTTTGGGGTCTTTCCAATTGTTTTATGTGCTTAAATATTTACATAATAAAGGAGGTATTGTATGCAGTGGTGGGATTATTTCTTTGAATCCTCAGAATATTTCCTTGAAAAGTAACTAGGCAGTCAGGAGCAGAGCACTTTACTGTTTACACTTTTCACTGCTAAATTTGAGTGCAACTACATGTGTTATTTACAAGTTCTGAGTTTGCAGTTTCATAGAATTCTCCTTACTCTCAGGCATAGTGATCTCAGAGGTAGCATGTACAAGCAGCAGGGGTGGCAAAGCTCTCCTCCTTAAAAATGCATTTTTTTTACAATAAGTTTCTGACTTTTGATATTTTACTTCCAAATCACTTTTGTGTCCACACTTTTCAGTGTTCAATTTGGATGCAGTGGTCTTCTGTTGCTATCCCTCTAGTTACCTGGCAACTATTTGGTATAATCTTGCTGTCAGCTTCTCTGCCAGTATTACATCTACCTTATTTGTCTTCTTCCTCTTTTGTTTCCATCTTAGTCACTATCCTGTCCTCCTATCTGCTTCATTGAGTGGTCAAAATGTTTTCAAAAGGGCTTTGAAAGGTCTAGTTGAGATGCTACTCAAGGACGTTGATAAAGACCACACATGATTTGATATACATTAAGTGAACATCATGTGCTCTAAAATTAAATCTGTAATATTTGGCATGTTACTAAAGCTTGTTACGGTTCTTTTTTCCCAGGGTGCTTCTTCCTCTAAGGACTTTACCCTGAATTAGTTTAGGCTTTTTAGGACTGACATATTTGATTTAGATCCCACATAGAGTGGAGATCAACCAGGGTTCACTGCCATGTTGGCTCATTTTGAAAAATAAGCATGGCCTTGGTCTCTGATACCAGATAAGCCAGGTGGAGGAAGGGGGGGGGGTATCCCTTATGTAGTTAGAACACGAGGTTCTCCTCACAACTATTGTGTCAATTGATATAAGGAACAGATTCCATCTCCTTTGGAGTAAAACAACGAAATATATTATCTCCTGTTCCACAAAGGAGCATAGATATCTTGTGCTTGGAAGGGTTGGCTGTCTGTTGAGGTATGTACACACAGCCCCTTGTGCTTATTATTAGACAAACTGATCTCTCGGACCACACCTACTGCTGGGGTATGGTGTTCATCTTGGGTTACTAGCTCTGTTCATTTTGCAGGTGTTGCAAACAAACAAATGCAGGCTAGAGTCTAAGCTGTATGTATACGTACTAAAACTCTTTGTGCATACATTTTGCTCTGTTTTGTGATTAAATATTAAGCTATTATATATCTAGCTTTCATCAAAGCCTGCTGTTTCTAAAACTATGTATATGTTACATTTGTTCTCCCAAGTCTGAGTTGTGTTATATATTTTCTTACCTAGACTGGCTTCAGTGTACATCCTGTCCTGTGTCCCTGCCCTCACTGCTGTATTTCATCACATTTCCCCATACACAGTGTTCCTACCTCCCTGTGCACAAGCCCACCCATGTTGGCGGTGTCATGCTGTGCTGTTTCTTTAAGAACAAAGTCCATGAAGCATAAGGTAATTTATCTTCTTTACTTTTTCTGTTGTAGTAAAAACATAGTACAATGCATGGCTTACTCTGGGTGCATTCTGCACAGAGAGCTCCTCTGGCTGCTTTCCCACAAATCCTTAACATCCATTGGCCCTATGTTTCCCTACTTCATTGTATCATGTTTTGTGAAAGATGCTGTTATTCATGCACTGTTTTTTACCCTGATATCCCATTACATATTTATTTAACAGCAAGTAGGGCTGCACACAGAAAATCTTGGTTACCTTTTTTATTGCTGGCTGAGTTTTATTGGCAAGTCACAAATGTCAATTCTTTCTTCTTGCCCCAGATGCAGCCCTTAACAGGATTTGTTTCTTTTAGTTTGGAAGGCTTCCCTTGGAGAACGTGTCTCAAGATGCGTTGTTGGGAGTAGGCTTACAAAGTAATTCTTGTGAGGTTTGATTCAGACTTTGAGCAGTATTCCAGTGTACTGTCACCTGAACCGAGACAGAGTAGCACATTCTGCTCCCACATCCTGGCTTTGGCCAGTCCCTGTATTTATTTCTAGTGTTTACCAAATCCTCCTTGGACAAGCCTTGTATTACAGTCAAAGTAACTTTCCTGAACACAATCTCCTAGTCATCCCACAGCAAGTAGGAGAAGCTGTGCCTAGCCATTGTTCTTAAAACAGGATAACCAGTATGTCTGGTTTGCAGAATGGAATGGGTGTCCCATTTCCTTTCCACTCCACTGCAATAACTTGCCATCCTACCAGTTTACCTGCTGACTACAGAAATACTCGGTCATCCATAACTTCTAGAAGACACCGACTAGAGATAAAGAAAACACAGTATCTCAGCATTAGCAGCACTGAGGTCATGGCAAAGTAGCAAACTCTGGCAGGATGTCTACAGAAATGCTGACTTGGCCTAACCACTAGAAGACACCAGTTACAAGCAAAGAAATAAGAGTGTCTTGCAGTTACCAGAACTGAAGTTGTAGAAAAGTGGCAAATACTGGCCAGTCACCAGCAGTAAGTATAGGTTCTATAGCTCATGATACCTGTTTTTAGAAATTCATGTTTAATAGCTTCTATTTTAGTAATGTAAGGCTAGGACAGATGTCTCAACTTCCTCTGAAGCCCAGAGATACTCCAGCGATGGTCGCAGTACAGTAGTATAGTGGATTAAGGTTTTCATTTCCTTATTTCAGAAATGGGAAGTTGTTAGTCCTGCTTTCATAGCCTCTGTCTACATCAGTAATAAGTTAATGCACTGGAAAACCTACTGACCATCTAGTTCACAGATAGTTTCTCCAAGTGCTGTGTCTTTCCCTGCACAGCAAGTAGGAGATGTTGTACCTGGGTACCATTTTTAAAACAAGATAAATAGACATCCTTGGTTGCACATGCACCATTTCCTGTCCCATTCACTGTAGTAATTGTAAGCTTCTACTTATAATTTTTCTGCTGTTCCAGTACAGGATTTTGTTGGCTTAAAATTGCTGGTAGCTGCTTGATTCTGCTGTGCTGTGAAGATGCAGTCATACAAAGTACATTGCCATAGTGTTGAAATGTTAAAACTGGCATTTACATAAAGTGACACCCAAGTGTGAAAATGTGCTGCCCAAAGCCTGTATGTTTTTGTATTTTGCACCATTGTTCTACTTACGTTTTTTTTTTTTTTAGCGTTTACATGCTAATTCCTGTTACACAGTGTTGGAACTGTAGTTGTATTTATTCAACAGAACAGAGACTAGTATTTTCTATTTTGTAGCTCCTTTACAGTCCTCTTTTTCTGGTGACCATGAATTGCAATATGTACCCTTAAACTGACTAGTTCACAGTCTTTTGTATAATTTTTGGAATGAGCTGGAAGTAATTACCGTTCTATTTTGCCAACAGAACAGTGACTGACATTTCTGGTACTCTGCATGCTGTCACCATTCTGCCGACCTTGAATTGTAAATAGCTTTAAGTTATACATAGACTGCCCATGCTGGGTAATTTTAGTATTGCTAACTGTGTTTTTCTGGAGAGGCACTTCAAAGAAGAATGTACAAAGTGAAATCTATTAGCTGCCCTACATGATAACTTCATGATGGCTAGTTTGCTCTTTATGTAGGTGTTTCCCTATATGTAAAGGAATTGCAACAGTTGCCTTGATGGTACGCTTAGCATTCTACTTGCAAACAGTCCTGGAAGGGGTAGCAAGTGCAGTGAGGGAATCTATGTTTGGCATCTACTTCTGCCATGAATTACCATATAGGTGGCAGTACACGCGATCTCTTAACATACAAGGGCATGTCAAAACCCAGAGCTGTTGACATGCTACCACTAAAAGAAATCCCAATCCTCAGAGCACACGCCAGGGGATCTAAACCTTGTCATCACAATAAACAAAACATGCTGGAGGGATAACTCCCAGACTCTGGAATAGATTGCCCATACATGTCAAGCAGAGTGCCTGATAGCCTAGTACCAACCTATGAACCTATGAACCTATGTATCATCAGTACCTTTCATCTTGTTAATATTTTTGGAAGCTGGTTTTCTCCCTATTCTATTGCTTAGCTCAGTAAGTGTCTATATTACTAATTCTATGGACGGCACAGTGGTGCAGTGGCTTCGTTGTTGCCTCACAGCAAGTGGTTCTCTGCTTTGAATCTCGGCTGGCGTGCCTTCATGTTGTCCCTGCATTCATGTGAGTTTCCTCTCGGTGCTCTGGTTTCCTCCCACATTACAAAGACATGCGTCTGAAGCATCTCCCAGGGCCTGCACTGAAAATTGTCTCATTCCAAGTCAGACTTTGCCGATAAACAAATGTTAAATAAATAAAATCTTAAACTGTCTTCTAAGAACCACAATTTCTTTCACCTTTTTCCTCATAATCACCTATGTATGTAGTACTTCATCTTATTCCATGCTGCATCCAATGCCATCTGAACAATTTACCTGCTGACTACAAAAATGCTTACTTGCTGCTAACTTCTAGAAGATACCCACTGCAGATAAAGCACAATATTTTGGCATTACCATCGCTGAAATCAAGGCAACATAACAAATTCTGGCCAGCTGCCTACACTGTGTATGTTCAGTAACTCATGATAGCTGTTTAGGAATTTCCTGTTTAATAGCTGCTTTCTACTTCCTCTGTAGCTCAGGGGTACTAAAATTACATAGCCAGCCCTAGTAAAATAACCTAGTGGATTAAGGTTTTCTTTTCCTAATTTCAATAGCAGGACATTGTTGTGCCTGCATTCACAACCTTTTACATATTTTTGTACTTAAAACTTAACTGGTCACCTAGTAAACAGATTTTCTCCAAGTTCTGCGTTTTCTCTGCAACATGGAAAGCTTTGCTCTGTTCTCCCTCTCTTTTCTCAGGCTCATTTTGCAGTTCTACTGTGCCCCAGTTCCTACCCTTTCCCACTTACTCCAAATTTTCAAACAGGCTGTCTCCACCTATCACGATTTAGTCAGCCAGTCAGCATGCACCAAGTTACTTCCCCTGTCCATACTTCCAAACCTAGCCATGTTCCATCAGTTTCGTAGCCTAGCATTTCATAATAAAAGGTAGCCAGTTCAACTCACTGCTCCCACCTGTAATTTTCACAAAACACCTATTTTCCTTATCTTAGCATGTCATTAGCCCACAGGCACACAAATCCCCACAGCTAGTAATCTTCACCTCACACCTCCTACCTTATCCAGTCCAACGATTCCTATGCATAATTCTTAACCATTACCCCTTCACTCACCTAACACAGTATCCATAGTATTTCTTTCTGCTTTCCAACCCTGACTTCCACGCTGACCTTTTAACCCCATTGCATACCATTAACCTTTACTGACTGCAGTCAGATACTCTTGCCTTCCATTGTATCATTACTGAACTCTGAACCACATTCTGAAATTCCTCTTCTAGGGTGTATTATTAGAAATCCATAACTACATTTCCTGTACTGTACTGTCCCCTAAGTTAATCTGTCTCTGTCACCTGAACAATGTCAAACACACAGCTGCTCATGCATATACTCCTTTGGCTGTTGCACACTGCACATCACTACAGCACCTATGCAATGGGGTTAAAAGGTCAGCGTGGAAGTCAGGGCTGGAAAGCAGAAAGAAATACTAAGGATACTGTGGGTTGGGAGGTTGGCCTAATGGTTAAGGTGTTTGCCTTACAAACACAAGGTGCAGGGTTTGAATCTCACAAGGGATAATTGGCTAGGCTTAAAATGGCACGCAAGGGCAGTTAGCCTAGTACTAACCTATGAACCTATGAATCACTACAGCACCCGTTCTGTGCACATCACTACAGCACCCGTTCTGTGCACATCACTACAGCACCCGTTCTGTACACATCACTACAGCACCCATTCTGTACTAGACACCTGCTATAACTTGGTAGGCAAATGAACACTACATCTTCACCTATATTCACATTCCTGTAGATGCAAACCTGTTTAACACCACATTCATCCATCTATCTATTCAAGAAAACCTTCCTCAGCAACAACTCGACAAACTACAGCTTACTTCCAATCATTAACTGAAAGTATCCCACTCCATACTCTCACCTCTATCACAAGTTAAAATAATGTGGAGATATACATCCAAATCCTGGTCCAAATCATCACTTCTAAAACAGACTCTCAGCCTGAAATAACTTGTCTTGGGCCAGTCTCCACAATCAAACAAGAAGATTTGGCTTTCACTTACGCAGCATAAACCTTTGTTGCCTACACAGTAGGACCCCAGAATTCCATGCTTGTATAACCCACCACTAGTTACTGAACTTGGACTAACACAAGTTATAAAAGATAGAGTTATTACCACAAGGCTACAACATTCTTACGCAAGATAGAAAAAAGAAAAACATGGGAAAGTAGCTATTGTATAACAAAACCATCAATGTATACTGTAGTCTACAAGAAAATGCTAAATCTTACACTAAAGTACCTCAACCTTCCCCTTTTTTATAATGCTGAGATACTTATATCCTCTCTTAAAATTAATGTACATAAATGCATATCTACAACTGGAGTCTATATATCCCCTGAAAATAATGTAGACATTGCTGAAGAGCTTCCCTCTTGGGCCTTTTCCTGGAATTATAATTCTGTCCCCATTATCCTTTTTGTTCATTCCTTTTCTGTTGCTAGTACTTTCCATGTCTCAGTACTAAAACCACTGTTGTCACATTTCTTCAGCTTCATATTCTGTATTCCAACTACGCAGTGTTCCCCTTTACTCTGTTAGCATCACCACCCGTAGAGCTCTTTCCTTAAATTATATTAACCATAGCTTCTGTGTTAATAATCATCATCATAAGCATCAATAATGTGACAGCTGTCACTCTGCAATTCAAGGGATCATAAAAACGTGCAAACTCTGGATGCAATGTGATGGGCACCACTGAGAAGGTAAAAGCTTTTTTTTAACAAGAAACTTCTTTATTAAGTTATCACTTATGACATATGCAATCACACATTCATATAAATGAAAACAAATTATATTGACATATTTTTAATTGTGAATATTGTACATCACTTATGATATATCCAGTCCTTGTCAAACATTACATAGCTCATTCAAAACCTGCCTTCTTTTAGACCTCATTCCTCCCCTGGAATGCTATTCTGCATGTATTGTTCCCATAATTCCAATGTTTCTATGTAATTTGCTCCTACCCTTTTCTAAAGATCCCATTTCCAGTTGTTTTATCTCTAACTATATTGATTATTTCTAGTACAGTTTATTTAGACATTGCTTTCCATTTTCTAGTAATTGTTTTTTTGGCAGCCACCATTATTACACTCAGTAAGGCCTTACTATGTAAAGGCAGTCCTGATTCTCTCTCGTAGCTCGGAAAAATCATTTCCTTAGTTATACTAATTTGCTTACCCAGTAGTTCTGGTAGTCTGCAGAGAACTTTTAAAGTCTGACAACTCCTTACACTCCCAAACAATATGTTCCCAATTACCTCTTTCTTCCCCATCACACCTCCAATATTTGCTATCTACCCAAATAAATATTCTTTTGGAGTCTACTTGGGGTATAAAAATACCTATGTAAACACTTCCAAGCAAAGATCCTAAATCTTCTAGACTTTGTTACATGTTTGAGAGACAGACATATATTATTCCCCCCATTGTTTCTTTGTGAGTTGCTTATCCAGTCTCTCTTCCCAACCCTTTCTATCCTTTTCTGACTGATTTTTATAGTTATCATGCAATATTTTATATGCCCTACTAATTATCCCTTTTTTTAGCAGCAGCTTCTGTTCTAGATTCTCCTAGAAACTCTACCAGTGCTGGTCTTCCACTTAAGATGCCCCTATTTCTTTCTCTTTGCCTATACTCTATCAATCCATGATATAGGTGGGAGCTGTTGTTGATGCAATATCAGGGATACCCTGTTGTTATCCTATAATTGCATTGCTTTAGCTGATCAATCAATTTTCATAATTACTTCTTCTTCCACCAGCTTCAGAAATGTAAGCTACAAATCTGCATCAGTGAAGCAGTTTTTCCTCATGCACAAACCTTTTTCATAAGTGTACACTGTTACTTGCACTGTTTCTTTGAGCTCAGCACTTGTTCAGAACTCGTTGTAAGCACTAAATAAGCTACAAATTACTACAGCACTCAACTTTCCTCACTTGTCTAGAGGAAAACAGTTTTTAGTACTTAATAAATAAGCACCTATCCAGGCACGTCTAAAGGTCAGCTCTCGGTGTTTTCTCCTGTCTACCTGATGAATCTGGGCATCTTGGGGCAATGCAGCAATTGCCTCATGTACACAGACAACCCTCTCCTCCTACCACCCAACACTGCGACCTGTGAGAGATGCACTTATATAGCCAAACTGGAAGCAAAGCTCTCTTCACCGAAGACTGGACTAGACAGTCAAGAGGAGAAGTTAAACACTTGCACCACATCGCACTCATCACATAGTCCCTCAAAACCTACATCATCAAAACACACACACAGAATAACATGGAGGCTCTCAATAAAAATCTGCCCAAACAACCGAGACCTCCAAAGCAGAAATGCAAGCAACCTTCACCCCCCCCAACACAACCCAAATGACACATAGCCCACATACTCAGTGTGCCACTCAACTACAACCCATAAGGCATAATGTATCCAACACTCTAGTCATAGGTGACTCTATAGTCAGGCACACTGATGTTCCACTCACCAGGCTAAACAAGGAGAAAGTTACTGTCAGCTGCCTGTCTGGTGCGAGGATCCGCCACATAACGCATGCACTGAGGTCACTCCACAACACGTACAAATATGACTCTGTCATTCTTCTTGGTGTGAATGACCTGAGATGTACCTCCCTGGACTACATGAAAAGAGACATGGAGGAGCTCTCCGATCCTGTAGCCCAGGCAGGTATGACCCTAGCCCTGAGTAGCATCCTGCCATCACCCAGAATTATACCACAGTACAAGGACAAAATCAATGACTTCAACAATTGGCTAAGCTTCTGGTGTCATTCTAAGGGAATCCAGTATCTGTCTGCCTGGGATGACATGATCGACAGACCATGATGCTTTGCCAGAGATGGCCTGCACCTGTCGCCCTTGGCATTCCGGATACTGCCAAAGGCTCTTGCCACCCCAATAGCACCTTTTTTAGGCAAGGTTCAAATGACAAATTCACCACTGTAACAGGTACAAGCATACGAAATCTGAGGGTAATGCTACTCAATGCTAGAAGTCTGAACCTCAAAATGCACTCACTCGAGGCACTCCTTAAAATGGAGAACATCGACATCTGTGCAGTGACAGAGACCTGGTTCAAAGCTCCAGAGAGCACCCCTGCATTACCAGGCTATAATTAATACCACACCTTTCGGCCACCTAACCCGGACCAAAACACTAAAGGTGGAGGCGTTTCCATATTCATTAATGATATCCACACCTCCAAGTTAGTTGCTCAGCATAATGCATCCAAGATTATCCAAGTTCAACTAACTCTGGGCAAGACCGCAGTCCAGATTGTAGCTTGCTACAGATCCCCCCACCATGCCCCAGGATTCCCACTCCTCTTTTCTTGATACACTGGAAAATATGAGGGTACAACCCAACACCCTAATAATGGATGACTTCAACTACTCCACCATTAACTGGGAAAACTACTCATGCACCAACTCTTTTGCTCAACGTTTTCTGGAATTCATAAATTCCAATGCCTTGGATAAACTTATCCACACCCCCACTAGGGGCAGCAATATCCTAGACCTGGTCATCACCAACATGTGTGACCGATGCTCCACACCAGAGGTCAATTCCACGTTGGTCAAATCCAACCACTAGCTAATCACCCTAGACATCCACAACCCGCTCCCACCCCCATTAGGAAAACAACCGTAAAAAAATTCTCCAAAGCCAACTTCACACATCTTAAGACAGAAGTGGCAGATGGACAATAGCGGTACGACTGCTGAATCCTACACAAATGCACTTTATAAGCACTTACACGAGTGCATGGATCATGCTATCCGTAACAGAACCAAGATGCTATCCTCCAAAAAAGGAAGCCAATCTAGTGGTCCCCTGACATAAACAAACTCTACAACAGAGGAAACAAACTGTTGCAAAAAAGAGTAAAATCCCATGATTGGAGGAACTTCCTGGTCAGCCTCAGTAAGAAGCTGAGATCCCTCATAAAATCCTCCAAAGCTAGTTATGAAAACAAAATCGCCACTAATTCTAAAGACATCCACAAAGCATTCTATAGCTATGTCAAGACTCTCAATGGCAACACTCAGATCTGCTCTGAGTTACAGCACAATGGCACTAAATATACAGAACCAACTGATATTGCCAACATCCTGGCAGATAGGTTCAGTGCTAATTTTATCCCCCTCTCACCCCCTAAAGGGCCCATCTCTATACCGTAAGAATACAAAGTTCCTGTAATCACGGCTGCACAGGTAATAACCTCACTCTCCAAAGCCAAGAACATAGCATCAATGGGACCTGACAACATCCCAGGCTGCCTTCTACATGAACTACAGAATGAACTGGCACTCCACCTAAGTACCATGTTCAGTCGTAGCCTCACCTCAGGCTTTGTGCCCATTAAATGGCACACTGCGACAGTTATCCCACTCCATAAAGGGGGAGCCACGACAGACCCCGGGAACTACTGCCCCATTAGCCTGACGAGCCTGGTCTGCAAGGCCATGGAACATATCATCATGGAACTCATAAACAAAGACATTGGAGATCTCCAACCTCTGCACCCCACATAGTTCGGGTTTGTAAAAGGCAGATCATGTCTCCTAAACCTGATGGACTTCTTTGAAGCAGTCACCAAAGCCATAGATGAGGGTAAGGTTGTTCACACAACCTATCTAGATCTCGCCAAGGTGTTCAACACCATCCCCCACTCTGGCATTATTGATAAACTCACTAAACCAGGTATAAATCCCTATGTCACAAGATGGGTTGCCAGCTGGCTTACTGACATCACCCACACTGTGAAAGTAGCAGACTCCAAATCAGACTTCAGACCAATGACAAGTGGAGTACCACAGGGTTCAGTCCTGGGTCCTCTCCTGTTTGGTATGTACTTCTCTGAAGTACAGGCTAACATAGAAGGTCTTTGGCTAACTAAGTTCGCAGATGACTGTAAACTAGGAGCCATAATCATAACTCCTAATGATGTGGACATCCTACAAAAGGGCCTCACTGAGACAGATGCTTGTTGTCAAAGCCATGGCCTCAAGCTCAATGCCAAAAAGTGCATTGTCATCCTCTTTGGTAAAAACTCTGTACCCATGAACTACCACATAGGCGGTAGTCTGCTTAACACTGAAAGTGTGATGAGACCTTGGGACACAGGTGGACAGTAGTCTCTCCTTTAATAATCACATTGCCACAGTTGTCAGGAAATCCTTCTACGTGGCACACTTCATCACAAAAGGTTTCTCATCCAGAAAAAAAGAGGTCATTGTTCCCCTCTACTCATCACTGATTAGACCCATTATAAAGTACAACGCCCCTTTTGGTATGTACCTCACAAGTTATCTGCAACAACTGGAAAGGCCACAGAAATACCTCACAAAGAGGATTACTGGCCTCAAACAGATGCCCTATGCAGACCGTCTCAAAAGACTCCAACTTTACTCTGTCGCATATCGCCTATTCAGAGGCGATCACTGCCTAACATACAAAGCTATGTCAAACCCAGAGCTGTTGGACATGCTCCACTTAAAGAAATCCCAATCCCTCCGAGCTACATGCTCTAGGACCTAAACCTTGTCACCACAATAAACAGAAAGTACAGTTTTGTACCTACCATAAATGTAGATGTCCGATAGGTATGCATCTGCAGTCATAACATATGGGTTGTCCTGCCTCAGGCAGCCCTTCGGTCGGCCGGATTCCAAAGCCTGGGTCTGGCCTCGGCTGATGTCGCACTTTCCCCGACGTCAGAGCTTCTGGGGTATAAAGGCATCAGCCAACGCCATTTTCCTCAGTGTTTCTTGCCCCAGATGCCAGGTGCCCTCTAGGAAGGCTAAATTTGGTTAAATGCTGAAAAGTTCCAATACAGTAGCAAAAAATATACATATATACAAACAAACAAATACACCATAATAGATTCCCCCAGCTAGCTGAAAGAGGGGTAAGCACCCTAGGAATACCACAGAGGGGAAGGAGGGTGGGTAATCCTGACTGCAGATGCATACCTATCGGACATCTACATTTATGGTAGGTACAAAACTGTACTATGTCCTTCAAGGATGCATCTGCAGTCATAACATATGGGTAGAATACCATAGCCAAACTGGGGGAGGAGGTACTAAGAGAAGGATGGTGTAGTTAGGATCCCCTGCAGAACTGCAGTTGCAAACCCTGCTCGGGATCTGGAGTATAAAGGAAGATTATAATGCTTGGCAAATGTATGCACGGAGCTCCAAGTAGCAGCTTCTAAAATGTCCTTGGTAGCCACCCCTCGTAGGAAAGCTGTAGTGGTGGCTGTGGCCCTTGTGGAATGAGGCCTGATATTTTCAGGAGCTGTCTTTCCATGAAAGGAGTAGCAAAAGCGAATGCAATTTCCTATCCATTTTGAAATTGTCTGTTTGGAAATTGCTCTTCCTTGCACCCCCGTTGCATATGCTACAAAAAGTTGGTCAGTTTTTCTGTTGGTTTTAGTTCTGTCCAGATAGTAGCATAGTTGTCTGTGTATATCCAAGGTGTGCAAAAGTTTTTCTCCTTTGTTCTGTGGGTTAGGGAAGAACGTAGGCAAATGAATAGCTTGGTTCAAGGATACCCTGGATACCACCTTTGGCATGAAAGTAGGATTGGTTCTCAGTGACACTCGATCCTGGTGGAAAATAAGAAAAGGCTGCACTGACATTAATGCCTGTAACTCGGATACTCTTCTTGCTGAAGTGATTGCCAGAAGGAAAGCAGTTTTCCAGGATAAAAACTGTAGGTCTGCTGATGCTGCTGGTTCAAAAAGAGGTAGTGTCAATTTTTCCAGCACAAAATTGAGATCCCATGCAGGTAGAGGGGGTCTCCTTGGAGGTTTAACATTTTTGATCCCTCTCAAAAATTGTCTGAGAAGAGGGTGAGAGAAGATAGGGGGATCCATATTGTATTCTGCTGAAATTGCTGAAGCATGAATCTTAATGGAAGAGTAAGACAGTCCATTGTGGAACAGTTCTGCTAAGTATTCTAGGATGTGTGCTAGGTTTGCCACTGTGACATCTGTGCCCTTTGATGTGCTCCAAATGAGGAATCTCTTCCATTTAGCTGAGTATGTTTTCCATGTGGAAGGTCTGCGAGCCTCCAGGATAATGTCCTTGACCCTCTGAGATAAAACAGTTTGTTTTGGTTTTAAGGAATTTTCCAGGCAGTTAGTTGCAATGTTTTCAAGTTTGGATGCAGGGTCTTGAAATTGTTCTGCGTTAGAAGAAGAGGCCATAGGGGTAGAGGCCATGAGTTTGCCTGAGACATGCTTCTCAGTAGCGGATACCAGTGTTGTCTTGGCCAGTCCGGAGCTATTAGTATCACCTTTGGCTGTTCCTCCCTGATCTTCAGTAGAACCTTGTACATCAATGGGAGAGGTGGAAAGGCATATACTGTTAGGGCATTCCAGCTGAATGAGAGAGAGTCCACCCTCCAGGCTTGTGGGTGGTATGTCCTTGAGCAGAATTTCTTCATTTGGTGGTTGAGTGGGAGGCGAACAGATCTATCTCTGGCATTCCCCATTTCTTTGTTATGAGTTTGAAGATGTCTGGATGCAGCATCCATTCGTGAGCATCCGTGGTAGTTCTGCTTAAGCTGTCTGCTAGTGAATTCTCTTTGCCTGGTACGAATTTGGCCTGTAGCTGGATATTGAGATTCAGGCATAGGTTCCACAGATTCATTGCCATCTGGCATAGAGGGTAGGAATGTGTGCCTCCCTGTTTGTTTATGTACCACATGACCGTGGTGTTGTCTGTCCTTATCAACAGATGTCCTTGCTGGAGGAATGGTTTGAATGCCTCGATTGCATGCTTCACTGCCAGCATCTCCTTTGGTTTATGTGCATGCTTAGCTGTCCTTGAGGCCATAGGCCTTGGATACATTTGTCCTCCATGTGTGCTCCCCATCCTAGGTCTGAGGCGTCCGTGGTGATGGTCTGCCTTGGCTTTGGTTTGTTGAAAGGCAACCCTCTGTTGGACTGGCAGGCCTGAGCCCACCACAGGAATTCCTTTTGAAGGCATGGAATGATTGGTATCATGGTTTCTAGACTGTGCCTGTGTTGAGACCATACATTCCTTAGGTACCATTGTAATTTCCTCATATGCAGCCTGGCATGTGGGATCAAGATTATGCAGGATGCCATGTAATCCAGGGCCTGCAGGACTTTCCTTGCAGTAAGCTGAGTTTGTCTTTTAAAGTCATGAAATAATCTGGAAGTTGTTTTTGTTTTTCTTCTGTGAGAAAAGCCATCTGAGTGATTGTGTCCAAATCCGCACCCAAAAAGGTTATCCTTTGGGATTGCACTAGTCTTGACTTTTGGATGTTGACTGTGTATCCCAAGGCCTGTAGCAGGTGTATGACATAGGCCAAGTCCTTTAACAATTTTGTCTTGTTGTCTGCTTGTATTAGGCAGTCGTCCAGGTATGGGTAAATTTGAATTCCCTGAAGTCTGCAATGTGCAATTACTGATGCCAGGCATTTCGTGAATACTGTGGGCGCAGTAGATAAGCCAAAGGGCAATACTGAGAATTGATAATGCTCTGATCCTGCAAGAAATCTGAGGTGTCTTCTGCAATCTGGTCGGATAGGGACGTGCAGGTATGCCTCCTTGAGATCTAGAGTCACCAGCCAAGACTCCTTGCCCAACATGGGAAGAAGTTGCTGTAGGGTCAGCATTTTGAATTTTGGCACAATGAGATATGTGTTCAGTGCGGACAAGTCGAGAATACGCCTCCATTGGTTTTCTTTTCTTGGTACAAGGAATAGTCTGGAGTAAAATCCTTGGCTTTGTTCCATAGGTGGTACCCTTTCTATCGCTTTCATCTGAAGTAAATTGTTGATTTGTCTTAAAGCCTCTGCCTTCTGGTTTGGTGGAAGGTTTGGCATTCCGCTTATTTTTGGTAAAGTGTGGAAGTGAAACCTGTATCCTTTGTCTATTGTTTGCAATGTCCATGTGTCCTTTGTAATGCAATGCCAGTTGTTCGAGAATAAAGCCAGCTTTCCGCCCAAGGGAGCTTCCATTTGATCCCTGGTAGGCGGAATCAGAGTCAAGTCATTGTGTCTGTCCTGTGGTAGTGGTTGTAGTTGCAGCTGTGGCACTACTCCTCTGGTTGGCAGGCTGCCACTGACGGCCCCTGTAGGCACCCTTTGATTGACCTCTGCCTCTAGGGCGTCTATTCCTGCCCCTCTGTGCTCTGGAGGTGTCGGGAAAGGACCAATTCTTTGTAGGCCAGTTCCTGCTGAACCTCGGAGGTTGGACCTGCAGAAATTCCTTTACTGTTTGCACAGATTTTGCTTTTTCTTCCACTTTCTTTAGAATTTCCTGTGCGGGGGAGCCAAATAAATTTTGTTTCTCCATTGGAGCATCAAGGAGTTTAGCCTTGACATGGTCTGGCAAGGATTGCTCTTTTAGCCAGGCATGCCTACGAATTACTGCCCCAGTCATAGCTGATCTAAATGAAGCCTCCAGTGCATCATAGCCACATTTTAAGAAATGATTACTGACCTGCTGAGAGTTGTGTACCAAATCCTGAAGGGATTTACGGTCTAAAGGTTCAGGAGAAGAAAGATTCTTATTCAGCTGATCTAACAAAAATTCTTGGTACTATATCATATGAAATTGACAGTTTAATGCCCTGGCAGAAAGAGTAGCAGATGTATAAACCTTTTTACCCCATCTCTCTAATGCTCTAGACTCTCTTTCAGAGGGTAGGGAATTTGGCAGTAGCAGCTGCAACCCCTTTTGGGCCCTGAGAAATAGCTTCTGGGTCTGCAGCATGGGCTTTATAGAGGTGGAAGTGAGAATCCGGGACCCTGTAATATCTGTCAGGTTTGGCAGGGGCCGGGGGAAGAGAATCAGGGGCAGAACTGACATCATTATACACATCATCAATTACAGTTAGAACAGGTAGTATGGCTAAGGGCCTATGCTGGGGCAAATGCAAAAAAGTCCTTAATCTTTTTCTAGATTCAGAAAAATCCTGACCCTGCCATTGAAAGTGCTCCTCATGGAGTGCAAAGTTTCCCCAAAGGAAAATTCTTCAGGTGGGGAGGCCGAAGGAATAGAATCTTCTGCATCCGAATCCTCATAAGGCGAGTAAGCCCCTTCCTGTTGGTCTGACAAATCAGATCCATCCGTGGAGTAATCAGAGGAGAGAGGTTCAGAGGGATCAGTCCTGGGCCTTTTGTCTGGTGGAGGTTGGGAGGCCCTGTCTGGGTGAGGTTGGGAACCCCTAATTAAAGATATAAGGTCCTCAGCAAGACTGAGAATCTGAGAACTAGAGGAAGGCCTCTGAGAAGTAGATTTGGCAGGCAAAGCTTTTGAAAGTTTGGCAGCTTTAGCCCTGGAGAAGGCCTTAATAGACATAGAAGCTGGGGGCCTAGCTGCCCCACGTGCAGGAGTAGAAATGTCCAAAGGAATGGTGTCGGACAATTCTTGAGCACTAGCTTCGGTAGGGATATCTGTAGCCGATTCAGCCGGGGCCTCTCTGGCCTCGGTTGTCAGAGGTATGGTTTCGGTCATAGTAAGAACCGAGGACTCGGTTTCAGCCGAAACCGAGACACTCGCGGTAGGCCTAGCCGTGGTTTCAGCCGAAACCGCGGGCCGCGAGTGTCGGTCCTTTTCCTTGCGTTTTTTGGCCATATGCGTAGTCGGAGTCTCCAACGGCATTTATATGCAAAATCAGTTCCAAAAAATTCTTCTGCAAACTCTGACCGACGTCTAAGAGTCCGTCGGTTGAAGGAGGCACAGGCTAAACAAGCTGATACGTCGTGGTCTGGGCCTAACCAAGGAAGGCAGTAAGAATGGAAATCCTTATGAGGTATTTGTTTCCCACAAGTTAAACAATTATTTACTTTGTCTGACATCGGCTGAGGCAAGAAAGAGTCCCCAATGGGGTACTTAGCTTTTTTCGAAGTCTTCGGTAGCTGAAATCTCTGGACCGGCACTTGCGAACAGCTTCTGCTTCGGGCACCGCGCGGCAAGAAAGACTGGGGAAAATGGCGTCGGCTGATGCCTTTATACCCCAGCAGCTCTGACGTCGGGGAAAGTGCGACATCAGCCGAGGCCAGACCCAGACTTTAGAATCCGGCCGACCGAAGGGCTGCCTGAGGCAGGACAACCCATATGTTATGACTGCAGATGCATCCTTGAAGGACATCATGCCGGAGGGATAGATTCCTGTCCCAGAGACTTCCCATACTCTGGAACAGGCTACCTATCTATGTCAAACAGAGCTCCTCATTAGCAATCTTCAAGAAAAATCTTGATGATTGGATGGGTAATAGGAAATTCACCCCGGGGATCCCTTCTGTGGCTCTGCTTGACAGGGGCAGAGGAAAATAATTTTCTGGGGTGATGAAAGCTAGGGTACCTTTTTGGCTAGGCTTGTATAGGCCCCAGGGCCAGTAGCCTAGTACCTACCTATGAACCTGTGAACAGGGCCCTGTAAGTAATTGTATTCACACATTTCTAAAGTAAAAGGTACATTTTTATTCCACAACAGGTGAAGGTTATTGCTTTCTATCTATGTAAGTTCTTTACAACGTTTCACATTAGCCTACCTGTCTGCGACTCTCACCTGCCAGCTGTTCTCTTCACATATCTTTTAATCAAAGATGTGCTCACACTTCCTCAACATCACTTAAATTATTACGTTCAGTGAACCTTCTACACAGTCATGCTTAATTTTTCCCTGAATTTGAGAAGCAAAGACCCTAACCCTGGCAATGACTTTTTATCCTCTGCACCATCATCATATTCCCGGTTCCCAAGTCATAAAAATACTAAACATTAATAACCTTAACTTCCATGGTATAAGTAATAACATCACACATTTAGGTGTTCAGCTGCAGTGTTATAATTTACATGTGATGTCTGTAGTAGAAAAGCAGGTGATCTCTCTCCACTTTCATTACTGAATCATTTCATAACCTTGCCAATCCAGGCCATACAGTATGCAGAAGTGTTGTGCTTCTAATCGTAAAAAGGTTGAAACGTATTTCTAGGTAAAATGTTATGCAGTTTGTAAAAATCACATTTTGCCAAGCTTTTTAGTGTTCAGTGCTGAATGTTTCCTTCCCACAAACACACTTAGTATGAGAAAGTGTTCAGCATCTTGGTTGCAGCCTGCTGTACGTGTGAACAATCCTGAAGATGCTCTCAGTCTCTTGTACAGCTTGTTCTTCAGAAACCTCTGTACTCCCTGTCTGAAATGCCATCTTTGGGGCAGCCCCTGCCCTGGGCTCATGTAAGACCTCAGAACACAAAAGAGAATTAGACTTTCTTTGCCTGCACAGGTGTTCTAGAGGGATACAACCCAAGCTAAACAGGTTTGACCAACAGCTTGGGCACATGATGACACAGGCAGGACAGATGGGTTTGCCTGTTCTGAGGGGGTGGTTGGTGGTTCTCTCCTTACTTTTACTGCTGTAATGACAGGGACCCAGCTGGAGAGTAGCATCCCACAGTGATGTGGGTAGCTGGTCCAAGAAACATGTGAGTTTGGTTGCCCAAACCAGTGATGATCCTCATGTAGGAGAGCATGCATACACAGACAAGGGGGACACGGGTGGATCTTGCAGTGACACAAATGCTTGTGTTAGCATCAGAGACTGAATTGGGCCAAAAATAAGAAAGAAAAACTGCGCTGGTTGATGAAATGCCAGCTGGTGAGCACACAAAGCATGCTTGTGACTGCCTGGATGAGGCCATCCCCCAGACACAGTTGTTACTCAGTAACGGGGGTGGGGCTTAAAGATGAGTAGGTACGTGGGCAAAACCAAAAAAAGAGAGAGAAAACGAAAAAGAAAACGGAGACTTTCTTAGGCATACTTGAAAGGCAACAAAAGCTCCCTCTACATTCTCAAATTAAACCTGCCCAGCAAGAAACCCATGTATTCCTAAAGGCTGCAGAATCTTATTACTGCAGACCTTGATAATATTGCTAATTCATAAAGCGTAAGTGTTTGTGGTTCAACATAAAGAAAATTTTGGGTTACTTACAGAAATGTCAGTGGTAAACCTCTCTTACTGTTTGAAACAGCATATTTGCTAGAAAATTATTTCACTGTCAGCTACCTTCCCCCTTCCCAACTTCCCTGTTACATTACCCTAATTCACCACCACCCCCTCCTTATTGCATCGCTTTCCTGTGAGCCCTCCTTGCAACAATTTAATCTGAAAAAAATGTTCAGCTGTCACTGTGCACCAGCAGCTACATAAAATCAAAACTAATTGTACAAATTTCCCATGTCCTCTCACTCCCTCTGTATAAAGAAATCCACTTCATATTTAGCACAACCTTTACAGATCTATTTAGATTTTCAGTCTGTATTGGGGTTATTCACTAGAATAGAAAACTGTGTTTATAAACCTTCTGTCAAAATCTAATAATCCTTTCTTTTCCAATAATTTTTGCCACATTTTGGATGTTTTCCCCACTTGAAAAAAGATTTGAAAAACAACCAAAGTCATAATTTCACTGAGGATTTCAAGATACTTCCTTCACTTCAGCATGGTTTCAGACAAGTGTATGATAGATTAGTTGCTGTTCTCCAGGTGATAGATATGATTTACAAAACATCTGACTTACAGTTACCTAAAAGTGACTCTGTTTATTGACCTGAAGTCACAGCCTCTGAAATATTTGATCACTGTTTACTGCTCAGCCAACTTCATAGCATGGGATACTCTAGAGAATCTCATTCTTGAATTTCTAACAAGCTTGCACACAGAAAAAATGTCAGTTTTTGGCTTCCTGTGACTGATGGCCATCTGACCATTTCTTCCTTATTGGGAATAGCGAATCACAGCACGTCCATGATACAGACAGCTACTGGGGATTATTTTTTTTGCTGTGTATCCGTACTTCCCCATATACCATGTAAACACTTTGGGGTTAGTGATATAAGGGGTCCGTACTTCCCCATATACCATGTAAACACTTGGGGGGTTGTGATATAAGGGGTCCGTACTTCCCCATATACCATGTAAACACTTCGGGGTTAGTGATATAAGGGGTCCGTACTTCCCCATATACCATGTAAACACTTGGGGGTTAGTGATATAAGGGGTCCGTACTTCCCCATATACCATGTAAACACTTGGGGGTTAGTGATATAAGGGGTGTAGCATACTGCCAACACTCTCACACTGTTAAGTGATACAGTTCCTTTGGCAGTGCTGCCTTCTTTGGTCAGATTGCTTCCACTAGCTGTCCTTTCCCCACTGAGGATGAATTTATGGGAGATTTTCCCTGCATCTTGACCCTCAACTTCTCCTTGGGAGAGGTGTGGAAGCATCACCTCCTGTTTACTGTACTCCCTCCCTCCTTGGTTGGTTTATCCAGTACCCGGATCAGTACTTGAACTCAGGTCAAGTGGACATAGGGATTCATCCATCAACAGCACAGGGTTGGTTCCAGTTTTTCTAATGCAGTCTTTCTCTTTTCATACTTCTCTTCAGCCATGCATTTCCCAGGTGTCCCATTTAAAATCCATGCTCCTCTCCATCGTCATCAGCTACCTCCCTTCGGTATTTTCCAAACTCTCATTACTATTCTTTGGGCTAATGCTTTACTTGTTCTTAAATAAACCTCTCCCTCCAAGATAAACCTGATTTAAAAACTGGCATCACACAGCTCTGCTCATGCTCCAGACTTGTATACAAATTCTGAAAAGCAAATTCCATTGTATTTAGAACCCAGCAGAAACTGTCTTTGATTCCCAAACTAATGCCATCCTACAAGTCAGTATGCTAAATTGCATGGGTGAGAACTTGTCACTCTTTGTCTCCTAATCATACTAGCCTAATAACTAAGGATATTCTCAATCATCTAAAAGTGGTCTGGAGACTCCTGAAATATGTGAATCCATTGTTGTAAAGATCCTCAAATATACCTACCTCTTATACCTCCTCAACTAAAAATATCTCCTTTCTTCAAAAAAAAAAAAAAATACTAAGAAAAATCTGTTCATTCATTAACCTAGTGTATCCTAAAATATGTCATTGTACCTTCAGCTGTACTGGATAATGCATCTGATACAACTAGTACATGAAATAATATGGTTTTATTAAATAGAAAAGAAAAGGTGATGCAGACTGCTGTTTTTAGTAAAAGAAAAATAACAAAAGTTTTCCAGTCTGTCATACCACAGCACCATGGTGATTTCACACAGCTCCCTTCTGTCTGGTTCCTTAGTAAAAAAATCTGTAAGCTCATTCAGGTTCTTCCAGTCTGTCCCAAACCTTTGCAGTACCGTACTCCTCAAATCCACAGTTTGTGGCACAAGCTCCCCCTGCATTGAGTGACCATCTTCTCTCATTACCAGATCTGTAGCCCTCTTTTTTATATACCACAAAAATAAGATAATTGCTTGTTAACAGAAATCTCCATGGGGAGCTTTCTGACAAATAGAAAAATGGCATGTACATCACTTTGGCTCATCTTAGGCTGAGAACCATTCTTGTGTGTTACATTTGACCCCCCCAAAAAAGCTTGAAACCTGCAGTTTCAGACCTACTAAATGACTGTGAGCCCTAGACATATCTACTTTGTAGTGGATAAAGCTCTGTAGTTTACATCTTTCAGGTTGTCCATTATTTCAAGTGGATCCTGCCATTTCGCCAAAAATGTGTTTTCTGCAGCAAGGACCAAAACTTACATCTAGTCGCCAGCTCTGAATTCCCTGTTCTTTGCATTTCTGTTATGTACCTCTTATTGAATAGGCAGAAACATTCCTTGTGTTCCCATATGATGGGCATCAGCACTTTCAGTGTTACTTGTAATTTGGTCAAGTGATCGTTTACACTTGTAAATGAGGTTTTCTTTTCTTCCCAAATTTCTCTCATAACATCCAACTGTCCTCAAAATGCTTGCCACATAAACATTGTTTGTGGTATTCCTCCAGTTGTAAACAGGTGGTATGCTATTAGTGGTTCCATTTTTACCGTCTTTCTCACTGATTTTTCTCAGCATGGATTTTAATATTCATTTAAAACCCTCTAGCATGTGTTTGGGGATGTGGATTTAGGTTTTTAAAAGTTTGACCTTAAAATAGTCACACAATTGGTATATTAGTCTGGACATGAATGAAGTCCCCTGGCTGGTAAATATTTCCGTAGGTATTCTTACTGTTTACCTAGATATAAATTTAGTATTAGCCTTATATGGGGTTCATAGTCTCAGGGTACTTAGTTGTATAGTCCAATATAACCAAAATGTATTGAAACCAATTGCTGGATTTTGCCACTGGCCCTACCTTATCCATAGCAACATCTCCAAATGGCATCTCTCTGATAGGCACTGAGATCAAAGAATTTATAAAGGTTGGATAAGGGGCTGTTTTCTTAAACTCAGGGCTTGCACTACTGAATTTCTCAACTTCTTTCATTATTCCTGGTGAGTAGCACTCTGCTAGGATCACACCATCACTTCCATCTTCTTTCCCATTGGTTTTCATAGTGTGTTTTATTCTCATAGTGTAGCCCCCTCATCCTTGGACCTCTTCATTGTTTGTCCTTCATTTCTTGTTCTTGCACATCCTGCTCGTATGTTGTATCTGTTTATCATGTTTTACCCACATATCATCCCTTCCTGTTAGAAGGACTCTGAGTTTGATATTTACTAAGTATACTTTCCCTTAGTAACCGGGAAGTCAGGAAAGTAGCTGGTGCTCATATTTCATTCGTAGATAAAATGCAGACAGCTAAGAATTTGAAAATATGCATTAAATGAAATGTTGTAGTAATGTTCTTTCCGAGAGTGAATAAAGGAATGTAGAACACAACCATCTGAGTCTGGCATTGGCCAATCTTTATGCACAACTCTTCACAAAATGATGATTTGCCCTGTTGTGTGTATTCTTATAGTTGTCAATAATCTGGTTATGAATAAATCATTATAAACATAATGCAAACTTCTGTAAAGATTCCTAATGATTTTATTTTTTAGGATACAACATTCCAGTGGAGCACCTTTGGTCACTTATTATGAAATATGAGACAATCACGTCTGGTGACATTGAAGGAGGAATGATGGCACCACTAAAACAGCTTCCTGGTTACAGTTCTGGTGGTAAGTATCTGATCTGATACTTGACTTTTTGTGTTTCTCCCCACCTGTGGCCTCTTATCCTTTGCCCACTCTGATTTATTTATTTACTCAGCCACAGGTGGTGAATGTAAAAGACCCCATGGCAGTTATTGAAAAGAGGGGTGCTTTATGAATCTAATTTTCAGTTTATTACAGCAGAACTAAATTTGACATAAATTCAAGCCAGTTCATTTTTTAATACATCGAAAGTAGCAGGGGAATTTCCCTTGTGCTCTGGCTACATTTACCATAGTCAGTAGGAACACTGATTCAGGTCTAACCTAAAAATAGTGTGTATGGCCAGTTTGACTGACCTTGTCAGGAAAACATAAATAAAATAAAGTAGTAAAAATTTGCTTTAGTAGGAGTAACAATTCTTTCTAATTTTGTTTGATCTGCTATTCTTTCATCTTCTTTTACAAGGTAAACATTACATATTTTTTCCTTTTAAAATCAATATGGCAAGAGACATTGTTGATCTCAGCCTCGGCTTTTTTCTCCTCCTTTTGACCTTTATCTTAAATTGAGTCCAGGTCACTCAGATCAATCAGTGGTCTTTTCGGTAAGATCAACTATCTTGAGTCCGTTATATAGTTTCTGTGCCATGATGCTTTGCCAATTTTCAGAAACCTGGACGACCTTCCCAACAACCAAGAAGCGGTTGTCAGAGATGCTCTTCTAATCCTCTCCCCATGTGGTGATCCACTCTTTTGTAATATTTTTTATTCAGGGATCTGTTGAACAAATCCACAAGGGGATCTGCCACATTCCGGCAAAGCTTTGTCTTTTCTTTTTACTCCCGTAGTTCACATTCCCAGTTGT
The DNA here is from genome assembly GCF_019279795.1 of Protopterus annectens. NCBI lineage: Eukaryota > Metazoa > Chordata > Ceratodontiformes > Protopteridae > Protopterus > Protopterus annectens. The sequence goes on from NC_056732.1 coordinate 1,818,301,886, forward strand.
CCTTGTTTTCCTATCATGCTGAGCTAGTACTCTGCTGTCCTTCTCTGTTGTGAACAGCGATGCAAAGAGGTCCTTCAGAATTATTGGCTTTTCTTTCGCATTTTGTATCATCTGCCTCTTTCTTTTAATCATGTTGCCCTTTATCCCTTTGAATTACCTAAATAAAGTTGGTGTTTCATATTTAATTTTTTTTTCTGTTGCCTCCTGATTTCTGCCCTCCTCATGAATTCTCCTCTGTAGTTTTCCTTCCCCTTCTGTACGCACTTTTCTTAGACTTCTCTCCGGTTTTACCCCCTTTTCCCAGCCACATTCAGCTGCTTTATCCTGTCTTTGTCCTGCCTGCCCTTGCGTTTGTTTTTGGTCCATTCATTTTGCTGTTTCCCAAAGTTAATTCGCTGTTCTGGTCTTCCACCACTCCTCTGGTTCATCCCTTATTATTCCAGAGGTGCTGTACTAATTGCACGCCCTTTCAGGTTATCTTGTCCTGACTAATCATTCTTTGTTAGGAGTACCTTCACCCCTGTAGTCATTTCCTCCTCAGCCTTACATAATATGACGTCAAGCATTTTTTCTTATTTCCTTATTCTACCCCCTCGTGCAGTAACTTTTTGATTTTGTTCACTTAGACTATTTTATTTTCCCTTCCAGCTCTTGACACTGGCATATGGCACTGATTTTCAAGTGTATCAAAGTCTCTCATTATTACTTGTCTTTTTGTTGCCACCTCACTTCCTTATTCCTTGTTTTATTAATGTCGTCTTGTTGCCACCTCACTTCCTTATTCCTTGTTTTATTAATGTCTTCTTGTTGCCACCTCACTTCCTTATTCCTTGTTTTATTAATGTCTTCTTGTTGCCACCTCACTTCCTTATTCCTTGTTTTATTAATGTCTTCTTGTTGCCACCTCACTTCCTTATTCCTTGTTTTATTAATGTCTTCTTGTTGCCACCTCACTTCCTTATTCCTTGTTTTATTAATGTCTTCTTGTTGCCACCTCACTTCCTTATTCCTTGTTTTATTAATATCTTCTTGTTGCCACCTCACTTCCTTATTCCTTGTTTTATTAATATCTTCTTGTTGCCACCTCACTTCCTTATTCCTTGTTTTATTAATGTCTTCTTGTTGCCACCTCACTTCCTTATTCCTTGTTTTATTAATGTCTTCTTGTTGCCATTCACTTCCTTATTCCTTCTTTTATTAATGTCTTCTTGTTGCCACCTCACTTCCTTATTCCTTCTTTTATTAATATCTTCTTGTTATCACCTCACTTCCTTATTCCTTCTTTTATTAATGTCTTCTTGTTGCCGCCTCACTTCCTTATTCCTTCTTTTATTAATATCTTCTTGTTGTCACCTCACTTCCTTATTCCTTCTTTTATTAATGTCTTCTTGTTGCCATCTCACTTCCTTATTCCTTGTTTTATTAATGTCTTCTTGTTGCCACCTCACTTCCTTATTCCTTGTTTTATTAATGTCTTCTTGTTGCCACCTCACTTCCTTATTCCTTGTTTTATTAATGTCTTCTTGTTGCCACCTCACTTCCTTATTCCTTCTTTTATTAATATCTTCTTGTTGCCACCTCATTTCCTTATTCCTTTTTTTATTAATGTCTTCTTGTTGCCACCTCACTTCCTTATTCCTTGTTTTATTAATGTCTTCTTGTTGCCACCTCACTTCCTTATTCCTTGTTTTATTAATGTCTTCTTGTTGCCACCTCACTTCCTTATTCCTTGTTTTATTAATGTCTTCTTGTTGCCACCTCACTTCCTTATTCCTTGTTTTATTAATGTCTTCTTGTTGCCACCTCACTTCCTTATTCCTTGTTTTATTAATGTCTTCTTGTTGCCACCTCACTTCCTTATTCCTTCTTTTATTAATGTCTTCTTGTTGCCAACTCACTTCCTTATTCCTTGTTTTATTAATGTCTTCTTGTTGCCATTCACTTCCTTATTCCTTCTTTTATTAATGTCTTCTTGTTGCCACCTCACTTCCTTATTCCTTGTTTTATTAATGTCTTCTTGTTGCCACCTCACTTCCTTATTCCTTATTTTATTAATGTCTTCTTGTTGCCACCTCACTTCCTTATTCATTGTTTTATTAATGTCTTCTTGTTGCCACCTCACTTCCTTATTCCTTGTTTTATTAATTCATCCTTTTCCTTTATTTTGTTTGCTTCCCACCTGTATCTGTAAGCCGTCTTTTACCTGGATTTTTCTTCCTCTTCATCTCTCCTCCCTGCTCGCCTTCCCCTTCTTCATTCTTTACAGTGTTGTATCTGAACCATTTCCTTCTGTTTGTTATCATTGTGTTTTCTTCTCTTTTCTGCTTTTCTCTTCACTTCTTCCTAATGCATCCTGCAACTTCCATGCTCCACACATTGCTGTTAAACCAGGTTTCTTTTATCCTTACTGTTTTTGCCTCAGATGCTGTGACTTCTTGTAGCGTGGATTGCTTTTCTCCCTAGACTCCAACCAGTATTAAGCACTACTCCTTCCTTTCCCTTGTCTTGACATTCCTTCTGTTTCATCCTCTTAGCTGACCTCTGCTGCCTTTATCTGCATCCTCTAGTGCTGTTCTCTTACATCTTGGTTTAAAAACTTATTCATCTTGATGTACCTTTGCATATCCACCTACAAGACTTCTCTCCTGTGATGACTCAAATGGATAAGTTTCCTCTTTCCACATCCTCCCCAGTGTCCCATCATTCTCTGCCCCTGGCCTCTCCTTTCTCCATTGACCTTGCCATAGTACTGGCTAATCCTGTCCTTTTCTGTTGCTGCTGCATCCTGATGGCATTAATGAGAAGGTTACCATGTTCTCTAGCTGCCTACACATGACAACTACTTCCTTGACCTATCCTTCTGCCTGCTGCATGAGCCCTCTACAGTTGATCAAAAATAACAAACCAACCAAACCTAGGCAGTGTGTAAAACTAGCAATCAAAAACAACAAACCCTATGGCAGTATGGCATGATTTTGGCTTTACAGTTCTTTTCTACCCTTGTAGGATACTGTATGTAGACACACCATATCATTTGTGAATTCTCTGGTCACACCTTGCCCTGCATCAGTTATCATCAACCCCAGCACCAGCTTCACTTCCTTTATGCCGTTTTATTCCCCCTAATCCCCTCATGATTAAGTCGTATCCCCTTCACTGCTAGGACTTCCTGCCTTACTCTACCTAATTTCATGTCCACTTCCTCATAAGAATACAGGAATGCAGGGATAATACTAGGCAAATGATCACGGGGACCATAAGATGCCTGACCATATCTGCATTTTATTAGCCACACCAAAAAGTTTGTGCTGCCCTTTGATTGACTCCCAGATCAAGCAGAGCCATACATGATAACCCTGGTGTGAATTTGTGACTTCCTGTTCAGTCATCAAGACAAGCTTTAAATGTAACCAAAGTAGTACTTTGTTTGACCTCTAGTGGTAATTATCCCATTGATGAGAACACCTTGAGTTATGATTCTGTCCCTCCAGTGATTGTTCTTTAATGGTTGGCATAGATTTAGGTCCCTAATGTGAGAGTTTGCAGAGCTACTGGTTTCACGAGGAAATTGGAAGTCAGTTAGGACTGGGTCTTTCCTGGCTTGAAAAGCAAGATGTAGGTCACCTTGGCGCAGCAGGTAGATTACCGAGTAAAAGGAGAATGTTCATCAAATTGGTCATTGCTGCAGTAGCCTTAGATGTATGGGTCATATCCTGCCAAGGAGAAAACATCTGGGACACTTCCAAAGCTTTGGTGCACCTTCCAAGTGCTCATACTGAAGTGGCAGCTCAAGCTGAGCTGATTACAAAGACAGGTTTGGACACTACGCCGCTCAGAGCTTTCCTGCCATTGAAGAGAGTGCGCCTGTGCAGTCTTTCAATGATTGAAAGTCATCTGAACCATTGCTGGGCAGATAAGTTCCCTTTGGGAAAGAACCTTCCACATTAAAAAAATGTTGCTTTATTGTACTTTTCTGTTTTGCAAAGCAATTTTTAAGCTAGGAGTTTGTCTTTTAACTTATGTTCACAAGACTTAACTGTATTTTAAACCAGAATACGCTTTTTTTTCCTGTCAGTTTAAACGTTGTTTAAATAATTGAAAACCTTTTTTTTCTGGAGAAGTTTTGTTTACTTCACGTTTTGTGGCTGACAAAAATGTTTTTAAAGTGATTTTTACTGTGTTTTGTGTGAAAAAGTCACTTTTAAAGACTTTAAATTTTTACCAGCTCTTGCTGCTTGTTTTCTGCAGGAAAGGGGCACCATTTTCAGTTTGACCATCAAGCAAACTACAGTCCCATGGTCTGGCCATCTTTCAGCCATAAAAAGAAAAAGTTAAGCAAATAGCCTTTGCCACCACAGTAAGCTAGCAATTTGTCTCGGTCAACTGTGGGTGACTCTGCTGTGGCCATAGATTGTTCCTCAGGCTAGGTATTTTTTACCCTGGATCTGTCTGGTGTACTGCCTACAGCTACTGTGCACTGGAAGTTAGCCACATCCTCTGTGACTGTTGGGGTCCCCTCAGTGGGCAAGGTAGAACCATTCTTCTCGGTCCCGAGAGACTGAACAGGGAAGACTTCCCTGTTTGGTCAGAATGTTGTGCCCATCCCTGAGGAAGCTGCTGCTACCATTAATAACACTGGTGGCCCCAGTTTTCCTATCAAAAAGAAACCGAAAACTAAACATGCATCTTCTCCTCCTAAACTCTCCTTAGACATGAGTAGTTTACTGAGTCTGGATCAGGGTTTAATTCATGCTATTGAGCCTTCTTATAAGGTGGTTTCTGGTAAAAGAAAGAAGTATACAATTTTTCCTGAAGTTATTCAAGATTGTGAATCTGGACAGGAAGATGAAGGGACAGATTTGGGGTTTTCTCCTTAGTTTTCTGATTCACTCTTGGAGGAGAGCTCAGTTTCTGATTACCTCTATGGGGTTTTCTCTTCCTCTGAGACTATTTCCATAATGTGCCAGTGTTTTCAGTGGGAGGACACTGAGGTTTCTCTGCCCTCAGAAAATACTATGAGCTGTTACAGAAGGAATTTCCAGAACCTTCACCTATTCCTTCAGATGTGTCAACTTCGGAGAATGTGTGTGTGTCACTGCTTACTTTTTTCCTGATAGATTGCTGTCCCTAAAAAGGTAGATAAAATGTATAAAGTTCATTAATCTTTTAAATTTTTATTCACTCTTCCCAAACCTGACCCAGCAGCTATAACTTCAGTTAATCCGACTGCTGCTAAACATGGCGTTAATTCCAATCTTACTGTTTCTGATAAGGATGGGAAGATCATTCTTAAGTGCTTGTGCAACTTTGGTTTTCAGAATTCTGAGTTGTCAGGCTCATATGTTAAAGTTTATTCTGATTAACTATGAAAGTATGAGAGATGTTCTGTCTGTAGTTTCTTCTTGTAAGGAAAAATCTGGTTTAAATTATTTAGTTTCTTCCATTGTACAAGTTACAACTCATTGTTTTACAGTGTGTATATGACTTGTTTGCTACTTCTTTCTTGGCTATGGCCTTTGATACTGTTTTGAGGACGTTTGCCTGGCTGCAGTCTCAGAACCTCCCATTTGATGTGAAAATGAGATTTTAAATTCTCTTTTTGGATAGAGTTGTAGTTTTTGGTTCATCTACTGCAGGAGTTTTCAAAGTATGTTGAAATGATGAAAGTGGTAAGTTGATACATGGAAACTATAAGATGCTTCAGCGTTACTTTTCCAAAATTTCTAAGGGATTCACTAGACAACCCCTCATCCAGTTATCGGAAAAAAACACACTCTCAACAAAATGTTGCTAAACAGACATTTAAGAAGAAATGGCAGGGGTGTTCCAAAAAGAATTTAGGAGCCTTCCAAAACCAAGAACAGTCCAACAAGTCAGAGTGACTATTTAAGGACCTTGTTCCTCACCCCCACCCACCTCTCACCGTACAAGTCCCCTTTCCCTTCCAGAAAGTGTGAATCTCCACTTTTTTCTTTGGCAGCAGTGTCAGACAAATGGGTTCTAAAGATCATTCATCAAGGTTGCATATGGCAGTGGGAGGAAATCCCTCCTTTCCAGGTGGGTGATTTTTTTTTATTTTTGTCTGTCCTTCAACACATGTTTTCTCAGGGATTGATAGAAACAGTTCCTCTTTCCAGGTTGGGAGAGGTTTTTATTCAAGGATGTTTTTAGTGTTAAAGAAAGAAGATACTTGGAGACCAACTCTGGATCTTTCTTTCCTAAACTTGCTTGTGATAGTGCCAAATTTCAAAATGCTGTCACTTCATAATGTGTTACCTCTTTTTCTTCATTAAAGTTTCTTTATTCATCCAGATTTCAAATGTTTTCTTAAGGTTTTTTTTGTGTCTGAATCACCTTATTAGCTATCTGCTTTATCCTTTGGACTATACACTGTACCAAGTGTGTTCACAAAGTGTCTATCCCCAATTATAGCTCATTTTTCCACATTTAAATGACTTGCTTATCTTCCCAAAGTCCCTTTCAAAGTGTTAGGAATCTCTCACTTGAGTAAGGGACCTCCTACACAAGGGAACTCCAAGAGAACATTCAAAAGTCTTTTTTGACTCCTCGCATGATTCTGTTCCTGGGATGTCAGCTAAACACTTAAGTTCGAAGAACTTTTCTGTCACAGGAAAAAGTAGATCTATATCTAGATCTATTCCTAAGGTTCTGCACTCAGACTTTTCGACACTGTGATGGAATATTTCACAATTGTGGATCTCATAGCTTCTATCATCTTCATTATACCCCTGGCAGGACTGCACATGAGAAAGATACAGTGGTATCAGAAGTATCACAAAAGGATGGAACGAGTGAAAGACAGAACTAAAAACACAAATGATCACTCGGGAAGTCCAAATAAGGGTATGAGCACAACAGAACTGAATCCAACAGTGTAGTAAGGTGAATCCAATAGTGTAGTGAGGATAAACAGCAGGAACACACAAAAATAAAAGTCCAAACAGTTTAATAACACTTTTCTCCAAGGAAGTACGTTTTCGAGTATCTTCATCAGATAAAACACACAAATACTTAAAATAGTACACAGCTTATATACATAAATAATGAATTGAATAATTGAATAATAAGGTAATGAATGGATTAATTAATATACATTTGATATAACTCTTAAAAATACATGTTGGTTTACTCTCGTTTAATATATAATAAAAATAATAATAAATGTAAAATATCAAATATCCCCAAGCATTGTATGAATAATCTGAAACCTCAAATCCAATGAATACCTTGATAAATAAGATCAGTTTATTATTGCATATTTAAAAATAGGAATAAAAATAGGAATAAAAAAATAGGTGAATAAATAAATAAAATGGTGTTCTGTCACCATCTAGTGGACAAACAGAAAATCACAGCTTGGCAGCTCTTAACTTTAAAACTGGAACAATAGAGAGCATATCATTTAGACCAGGTTTTTTGGTGGCATCCAAAATTATTTGCCAATACAATTCCCTATACTCCAGTTTAGTTTCCCACATGCCACCCCTGATTTCTTTGGGTACTATTTCCAGAACAAAAAATTGAAAAACAGAATTGGTACATGTTTGAGAATGACGGAATAATGCATTGTTAAAATTACCTTTTTTCATTTCGTAATAATGCTCATAAATTCTGGACCTTAATTTCCTTTCTGTTTTCCCTACGTAAAAGGAAGAACAGGAGTGGCATGTGGCAATATATACTACACCCTGTGTATTACAGTTAGCAAATCCAGAACTTGTGATGGTTCTGTTTCTACCTGGAATTAAAAGAGTGGAACCTATTTTAATGTATTGACATTGAGAACCACACTTAAATGTACCTGTTCTGTGAGTAAGATTGTCACCTGTAGTATGTCCACTGAACTCAAAAATATTTTTGAGATTCGTATCTCTCCGATATATAAATTGTAATGGCTGCTTTTTGATGTATTCCAAATCAGTAATTTCCTTAAACCTATCCCATTCCTTGTGTATGACCTTTTTGAGTACAACTGAATCACCGGTATAATCCATAACATATGCTTTGGAAAAATGGTTGTTATTGTTGATATTAATATTAGTTAATCCTGATTCAACAGGATTAGTAGTATTGACGGGTTCGTCCTGCCCTAAAATAGGGGAAAATCTTACTTTCCTACCATCCAATACCACATTGTAAACCTCCTCACACAAATAGGATGGATACCCCCTTTCCTTGAACATTTCCATAATGTATTTACTATCTTCAAAGAAATCAACGTCCTCTGACGTCATCCTACTGGACCTGATCAATTGGCCCTTCAAAATATTTCTCTTTTGTCCAAATGGAGGTCCACTGGAAAAATGAAGATAGGAATTTGAAAAGGTGGGTTTCCTATATATCTTGGAGGTAAAATAGTCATCTCCCTTACTTAATAAAACATCTAAGTAAATACATTCATCATAATTAATACAGTAAGTAAAATCCAAAAAGGTTGTACTGTTTTTTATGTATTCCAAAAATTCATAAAACCTTTCTACCGTATCAGTCCAAAAAATGACTATATCGTCAAGAAAACGTTTGTAAAGAACCCAACAGTTGCTGAATTCACATTGGTTAATGAATTGAATCTCCCACCATGTGAGAACAATATTGGCATATGTAGGGGAGCATTTGGCCCCCATTGCTACCCCCCTCTCTTGCCTGAAAAATTCACCCTGAAAGAACATAAAATTGTTCTTGAGGACTGTTTCCATTACCAAAAGACAGGTCCTAAATACATCACCAGAGAGACCACCATAATGTACCATACTTTCCTCAAGCCATAACAACCCTATGTCATGGGGGATAGAACCAAAAAGGTCCACAATATCCAGAGTAATAAAAATTATGTTCTTTGAAAATAGGTTGGTCTTAACCTGTCTTAAAAAATCCCAAGAATCCCTGAGTACTGTTGTACCTTGGTTTGATAAATCTTTTAATTTTACATCAATGAATTTGGCTAAAAGGGTTGTAATGGAGCCCTCGGGGGAAACTATAAGCCTCAAAGGGGGGTCATTGTGATCTTTATGAACTTTCGGGATCCCAAAAACAGATGGAACCCTAGGATTCTGATTGTGAAGATAGTTGAAAGTATCCAAGTCAATAGTGCCTTCCAACAATAAATCGTTAAGTAATATATTAATTTTTGATTTGGAAATGTTTGTTTCATTAACGGAGGCCTTAGAATAATGTAAAGTATTTTCTAAACTTTCCTTCATTTTTGATTCATACTGAATAGCATCCATTAAAACAGCACCACCCCCCCTTGTCCGGTTGCATTATTCTAATGGTTTTATTGCCCTTTAAAAATTCTAATAATTCCAGTTCTTTTTTAGATAAATTAGAAATTACATAATGGGAACTAACTGTGTTTCTAATTTCCTTTTCTATTAAACGTTCCAGATTTCTTAACTGTGGATGGAGTGGTGGGTTAAAGACACTCCTTTTCTTTAATTTAACCTCAGTGTTAACATAGGGAATAGTGTTGGAATTGGAATTATTACCTCCAAACATGAGGCCCAAATTTTGTTTTCTTAAAAATAATTTTAAATCCACTATAGCTCTTGGAATGTTGGCCTTTCTCAAGGGAATAAATTTAAAACCTTTAACAAACAATTCAAAGAATTCTATAGAAATATCCAATGCACTGTAGTTAAAAATCTTATACTGATTGAATTCAAAAATATTCCCATTCTGTTGTATGAGATTTCTACCCAGATTTACTTCCTGTAATTGTTCCTGGGTGGATATGGATAATGATTGTAATACACTGGGGCACGGTTGCGTAATCTGTCTGACCTGCGTAGGGGTGGTAGGTATTCTAAAGGGATTTCATCATGATGTTCGTCAGTGATACTGTGGTTGGAAATCAAGTCAACATTTGTATCGGTTTGATTTAAGTTACCTACAAATTCACCCCTATATGAATTGTATGGTCTTGGTTTAGGGTAAGCATTCCCCAGCCTATAAGCTTTGATGTCCCTCTCCATTTTAGAGGCCTTCCTTTGCATATTCTTAATAAATTCCTTTTCTAGGTTTATGAAAATATTGTTGTATATGGATCTCTCAGTTTCAACATTGTATAGTAAATCACTGGTGATTTTAGAATTAACTTTATTAATCTTAGTCGCAAGCTGTACCCTGACTCTATCGTTCTCCGCTATTATGGCCTTAGCTATTTCAATGCCACAGTTATCAAAAATATGAATTAAATCCTTATGGAATTTAGAATTTTCTTCCACCCTATTAGGGTACTTGCAAACACGCAAGCCCTTTGGAACAATGCCCTTATTGATACATTCTTGTAAGTAGGTAGAATCACAACCCAATCTCTCATATTTGTCTATGTAAAAATACAAAATGTCAAGATTCTCCTTGTAAGTATTAGTATGTAAAGAAGTATCATCAGAATCAACATTAATTGTATGCATTTTAAATTTTTTATCAAGAAAACCTTTTAAATCAAAAGGTAAATCAGCATGTGTAAAGTCACCTTGTTTGCGAGGTAAACGCGGATCGCGCTGCCTCTGTTGCTCTATGGCTGGTAAAAAATGTCCGTTAGAGCAAACACCACTTTCAGAAGCCCCAGAACGTAATAAATGAGGAAATTCATCAAAGTCATTGATATTGGGTAAGGCCAGTCGAACTGCTCCATCTCCGTTTAAACTATGATCCGAACCAGGAAGTGGTTCAACAGTAGGTAAACAGTTAGGAACTGCGCTAGCGGTTTGCATACTCTGACTGGAAGGGTTTAAACGCTCATTAGCCAGGGCTACTATTGATGTACAAACCGGTGTAAGAAGCTCTACAAGTTGGGAAAGTTGCCCAATAACTTTCCGTAATTCACCTTTCTCGGTTGAAGTGGATTCGTTGTTGGTCTCTGCCCCTGGTGCTTCCGCCATCGCAACGTTACTATAAACACCACAAAATGATGGAATGAGTGAAAAACAGAACTAAAACCACAAATGATCACTCGGGAAGTCCAAATAAGGGTATGAGCACAACAAAACTGAATCCAACAGTGTAGTAAGGTGAATCCAATAGTGTAGTGAGGATAAACAGCAGGAACACACAAAAATAAAAGTCCAAACAGTTTGGACTTTTATTTTTGTGTGTTCCTGCTGTTTATCCTCACTACACTATTGGATTCACCTTACTACACTGTTGGATTCAGTTCTGTTGTGCTCATACCCTTATTTGGACTTCCCGAGTGATCATTTGTGTTTTTAGGTATCAGAAGTATGTTTGGTCCCAACACCCACATCCTTTGTCTTTTCAAATCCCAGTGTTGGGGGTTGTCAGAAGAAAAATCAGTTGGTGGTGACAGCAAATATCCCTAAATCCAGAGCTCTCCTCCTCCCTCCCTGCTCCAAAGCAGTCAGTTATCACAGATGCCTTGGACTTTGCTTGGGGAGCAATTTCAGGAGGGATACAAGTGCATAGTGTGTGGGACACAAAGGACAGGCACAAGCACATAAGTATTGAAGAGATGCTGGCCCCGATAAAGACATTCAAATCTAAATTGTCCTTAGGCGCCAGGACCTCTGCAAGTTGTTACAGCAATGCCACGTCTGTGGTACTACATCAAGCAAGGGGAAACCAGGTCGTACCCCTTTGCATACTAGCCATATTAGCTTGGGATATTCGTTCACAGTGCAGTCTCACTCTGCAGACATCCTACATTCCATCACAGCAAAACTATGTAGTAGACAAGCTGAGCAGGACAAGGACAGACCCTCACAAATGGAAACTAGATCAGGAGAACTTCCAAGATTTGATCCATCTGTGGGGAGTATTTCAAGTAGACCTATTTGCCTTCTCTCTGAACAATCAGATTGCATGATTCTGTTTCAGGACTCCATGTAAGAAGGCCTGGAAGACACATACCTTTTCTTTTCCTCAAACAGGAATGTTACTGTATACTTTTCCACCCTTTCCGCTGATAACCAGGGTGCTTATGAAGATTCAGAATGATGTAACCAGGGTGCTTATGAAGATTCAGAATGAATCTCCAAGATAATTTTGACTCCATTCTGGCCCAACCAGCAGTGGTTCTCCCTTCCTTTGGAAGTGGCCAGGGGCAGTTATCACAAGCTTCCTCACAGAGTGGATCTGCTTACACAGGGTCATGGCACCAGTCAACTTCAACTGACTGCTTGGATGATATGGTCTTAATTCCCTTTAGGCATCTGTTTACTGAGGATGTGCATCAATTATTAATGGAGGCAAGAAGCCCTACTACTTGAAAATCATATATTAGCAAGTGGAAAAGGTTTTCTAGTTGGTACCAACAGCATAACCAGCACTCATTCAGGGCTAGTTGGTCTGTGGTTTTACAACATTTGTGTGAACTATGGACTTTCTTATTCCTTCTTAAAGGTTCATTTCTTGGTCATTTTAGCATGCCTGCCCATGGGTCTTCTTCTCTCAATGGATTTGCATGTCAGAATGTTTTTGAAAGAGGTTTTGTATAGAAGCTTCCAAGAAAAACAGTGAACCCTCATTGGGATCTTAATTTTCCATTTGAATCAGCTAACGTGGCTGACTTGAGGGTCTTGAAATAGAAAACAATTTTACTGATTGCTGATTTCCGTAAAAAGAGTACAGTTGCAAACTCTTATGGTGAGTCAACCTTATCTCATTTTCACTAAGACATGGTTCCTTTTAAGAACTAATCCTTCTTTTATACCTAAAGTGGTGTATGAATTTACTTTAAGCCAAACTATCCATCCACATTTTCTTTCCTGAACCTAAAAATGAGGGAGAAAGGATACGCCATAACTTGGATGTCCACAAACTACTCGGTTACTATTGTGACAGAACTAAGTCTTTCAGATCAGTTGCTCATTTCTTGTGAAAGTAAAATGAGGGGACAACCTGTGTCTATTTCCAAGTGGTTGTATCAGGCTATTTCCATTTGTTATACTTGCCATAACAAAACGTTTCGAAGCAGGGTCAAGGCCCTCTCTTCCAAGGCCTTGGCTTCATCTATGCCTTTTTAGAAAGGTTGGATTCTAGAAGTATTCTAGAAACAGCAACTTGATTCTCTCTGCATACATTTATAAAGCATTACATCCTTGATTCCTTCTGTAGGTCTAGATCAGGCTTTGCTAAGACCAGGCTTCATCTATGCCTTTTTAGAAAAGTTGGATTCTAGAAGTATTCTAGAAACAGCAACTTGATTCTCTCTGCATACATTTATAAAGCATTACATCCTTGATTCCTTCTGTCATCTATGCCTTTTTAGAAAGGTTGGATTCTAGAAGTATTCTAGAAACAGCAACTTGATTCTCTCTGCATACATTTATAAAGCATTACATCCTTGATTCCTTCTGTAGGTCTAGATCAGGCTTTGCTAAGACCAGGCTTCAGCTATGCCTTTTTAGAAAGGTTGTATTCTAGAAGTATTCTAGAAACAGCAACTTGATTCTCTCTGCATAGATTTATAAAGCATTACATCCTTGATTCCTTCTGTAGGTCTAGATCAGGCTTTGCTAAGACCAGGCTTCATATATGCCTTTTTAGAAAGGTTGGATTCTAGAAGTATTCTAGAAACAGCAACTTGATTCTCTCTGCATACATTTATAAAGCATTACATCCTTGATTCCTTCTGTAGGTCTAGATCAGTCTTTGCTAAGACCATTCTTCATGGGCTTCTGGACCCTTCTCCTTCCATCTCCCAAGTGTAGTTAGCTAACGTAATCTAGCCATATAGCTAAGACTACTGCAGCAACGATCAATATGAAGAACATAGTACAGTTGTGTATATAAACTTATTGTAACAGTAGATTAGGTTTCTAGGTGTTTACTAGGCTAATGACCGCAAGGGTCTTTTTAAGCCTAGTCATGCATCTGTTCCAGAGGCGGAGTTTCTCTAATCACATACTAATATTGACTGAAGATGAAGGCCAAGTCTTCAGACTATGCTTCTGTGATTATGCAGTCAAGAAAATCACAACTGTAGATAATTTCAGTAGGGCAATGGTTCTACCTTCAAAGCACACCACCATGAAAAGAACGATGCAAGGAAATGCTATAAACCTTTATTTTCCCGTTCTGGTACCTCGGCCTTTCACCTTCAGTGGAACAATTTACTACAAAAATTCACCTCCTTATATGCTAAACATTACAAGCAAATGCATTCAATTAATTAATTAAATCAATTACATATCTAATATTCACAATGAAGTAATTTCCTTAAAGTGCAACCACATAGTGCAAATCCAAAATACTTAAAACAAGAAAAAGAACAGTATATATACATCGAAATACACGGAATTGAATTTCAGGTGTTGTCTCACAAGCAGGATCTATGAGCATATTTATGCAGTTAAGAAGAACTCCAACAACTCCATTTTTACACATGGATTGGATTGTATCAATTTCAAAAAAATTTTATTTTTTATATTGGAATAGTTACCTGTCCCAAACAGTACTAGTTACTGGGAAGTCAAATAAGTAACTATACTAGCAGCTCATGTTGAATTCCATTCAGTTTCTGGGGATGAGTGATGCTGTATTTATTAGTAGTGTCTTGAACCCCTGAGTTGCTGCGCTGTAGCAAAAACATTAGGCCAGATTCAATAAAGCCTACAGGGTACTGTACTGTTTTGGCTTCAGTAAGCGGCTCAACATGGTGTGTAGAGCCGTGTAAACAAGGTAAACACTGTGGCATGCTAATTACACCATAAGCAGCTGAACTGTATGCTAATCAAACAACCCAAGATGAAGCAGCTATTCAAGCTATAAAGCAATCATGTAAACTCAGTGCTGGTTTTCCCTGCGAATTCCAAAACCTATTATAGGTTCATAGGTTCATAGGTAGGTACTAGTCTATCTGCCCGAGGGCATTTATAAGCCTTGCCAGAGTATGTCGACTTTCGCCACCCCATTGATTAATTACCTGATCCTCTGTCAAGCAGAGCCAATGAAGTGATTCCCAGGGGTGTATTTTCTGTTACCAATCCACTCGTCCGGGTTTCTCTTGAAGAGTGTTAGTGAGGGGCTCTGCCTGATGTAATTTGGAATTTTGTTCCAAAGCATGGGGGGTCTCTGTGACAGGAATCTATCCTTCCAGCATGTTCTATTTATTGTTGTGGTGAGGTTTAGCTCACTAGAGTACGTGGCTCGCACTGACTTGGATTTCTTTAGGTGGAGCATGTCCATCAATTCTGAGTTGGACATGGCTTTGTAAGTCAGGCAGAGATCACCTCTGAGTAAGCAATATGCCACTGAGTACAGCCGGAGTTTTTTCAGTCGGGCTGCATAGGACATATGTTTGAGGCCAGTAATCCTCTTGGTGTGGTACTTTTGTGGTCTTTCCAGCTGTTGGAAGTGTCATGTGAGGTACATCCCAAATAGGGCATTGTACTCTATGATGGGTCTAATGAATGACGAGTAGAGGGGCACTATAACCTCTTTATTTCTAGATGCAAACCCTTTAGTAATTAGATGGGCCACATAGAAGGATTTCCTAACTACTTTTGCAATATGATTGTCAAAGGAGAGATTACTATCTACCTGGGTCCCCAGATCTCTTATTACCTCTTCTGTATTAAGGGGGCTGCCACCTATGTCGTAATTCGTGGGTGTTTTGTTTTTCCCAAATGGGATGACTATGCATTTTTTGGCATTTAGCTTGAGGCCATGACTTTGATACCAGGTGTCTGTCTCAGTAAGGCCTTTTTGGAGGATGTCCATGTCAGCCGGAGAGTCAATTATGGCTCCCAGTTTGCAGTCCTATTCTTACCGTGTGAGTTCTGTCTGTAAGCCAGTTGGCAGCCCATCTCATGACATAGGGGTTTATGTTCAGGCTGGTGAGTTTTTCTGTAATACCCGAGTGGGGAATGGTGTCGAAAGCGTTGGCGAGGTCAAGATAGGCTGTGTGAGCCACCTTTCCCCTCGTCTATGGCCTTGGTGACTGTCTCAAAGAAGTCAACCAGGTTTAGTAGGCATGACCTGCCCTTAACAAAGCCGAACTGGGTTGGATCAAGTGTTTGGTGGTTCCCAATGTCTTTGTTAATGAGTTTCATGATGATGCACTCCATGGCCTTGCAGACCAGGCTAGTCAGGCTTATGGGGCGATAGTTGCCAGGGTCAGTTGTGGCCCCTCCTTTGTGGAGAGGAATAACCGTTGCTGTGCGCCATTCTATGGGCACGTAGCCTGTTGGGAGGCTAAGGTTGAACAGCGTGTTTAGGTGGGGGGGTTAGTTCGTTCTGTAGTTCGTGCAAAACGCAGCCTGGGACACCATCTGGTTCCATTGACGCTGTGTTTCTGGCTTTTGAAAGGGCTGTTTTCACCTGTGCATCTGTGATTTTTGAGACACTACACTTTTCCAGTATTGTTATGGGCCCTTTTGGAGGTGAGAGGAGGGTGAAGTTTGCAGTGAATCTATCTGCCAGGATGTTGGCAATATCAGTAGGTTCAGTATATTTCATGCTATTTTGCACTAGTTCAGTGCATATGTGCGAGTTGCCACTTAGATTCTTAACCGCTATGTTATCTTTTGAATCCTTGGCTATTTTTCTTTCGAAGTTAGCCTTGGATGATTTCATGAGGGACCTTAGTTTCTTACTGATCATAGATAAAGAAGGCTTTGTGGTTATCTTTTGAATCCTTGGCTATTTTTCTTTCGAAGTTAGTCTTGGATGATTTCATGAGGGACCTTAGTTTCTTACTGATACTGATCAGGGATGTCTTTCCTTCTTAGGATTTGCTTTTTTTCTGAACTAGTTTCCTCCTTCTATTGTATAGCCTGTTTAATGCAGGGGTCCACCAAACTGGTTTCCTTCTCTTAGAGGAGTGAGTCTTGGTTTTGCTAGGGATAGAATGATCCATGCATCCTTGTAGGTACTCATAGGGTGCATTTGTAAAGGTTTCTGCATCTTGGGCAGCATTATCCTTTAGTTTGGGGGCTGTGAAACTTACCACCCCTGTCTTAAGTAAGGTGAAGTTTGCTTTAGAAAAGTTTTTACTATGGTTTCCTTAGTTGGGGGTGATGGTGGGGAGTGGACATCCAGAGTGATTAGTTTATGGTCTGATCTAACCAGTGACAGGTTGACTTCCGGTGTGTAACACCTGTCGCCCATGTTGGTGATGACCAGGTCCAACATGTTTTCACCTCTGGTAGGGGAGTTTACCAGCTGATCCAGGGCATTTGAGTTGATGAATTCCAGGAAGCGCTGGGCCTGGGAATTTGTACTCGAGTAGTTTTCCCAGTGAATGGTAGGGTAATTGAAATCGCCCAATATCAGGGTGTTTGGTAGGACCTTCATGTTTTCCAATGTCTCCAGAAAGGTGGAGTAGTGGTCATGGGTCATGGAGGGTGATCTGTAGCAGGCCACAATTTGCATTACAGATTTGCCCAGTGTTAGTTGCACATGGATGATCTCAGAGGTATTATGCTGCGCCACTAACCTGGAGGTGTAGGTATCCTTGATGAATATGGATACACCCCCTCCTTTTGTGTTTCGGTCCGTGTTCTGTGGCCAAAACATGTGGTATGAGTTGTAGCCCAGTAGTGCTGGGGTGCTCTCTGGAGCCTTGAACCAAGGTTCAGTTACTGCACAGATGTCGACGTTCTCCATACTGAGGAGTGCTTCGAGCGCGTGCATTTTGAGATTTAAACTCCTGGCTTTGAGTAGCATACCCCTCAGTTTTTTGTTAATTGTGCTGTTTACGGAGGTGGGTTTGACTTTTGAGCCTTGCCTAAAAAGGCACTATGGGGGCAGCAAGAGCCTTGGCCAGTATTTGAAAGCCTAGGGATGATAGGTGTGAAGCAACGTGGCTTGTTGAGCATGTCGTCCCAGGCTGACAGACACTGGATCCCTTTTGGATGACACCAGAAGCTTAGGCAATTGTTGAAATTGCTCGTTTTTTCATTATACTGAGGTATCATTCTTGGTGAGGGCAGGATGCTACTCAGGGTCAGGGTCATACCAGCCTGGGCTGCATGATCAGAGAGCTGTTCCATGTCTCTTTTCATGTAGTCCAGGGAGGTACGTCTCAGGTCATTCACACCAACATGAACAATGAGAGAGTCATATTTGTACTTGTTCTGGAGTGACCAGTGTTATGTGGCGGATTCTGGCTCCTGACAGGCAGCTAACAGTAACCTTCTGCTTGTCCAGCCTAGTGAGTGGGACGTCAGTGTGCCTGACTATAGAGTCACCTATTACTAGTGTCTTAGGTGTGTTATTTTGCCTTTAGAGCTGTGATTGTGTGGCACACTGATTTTGTGTTTTATGTGTTGTCTGGTTTGTGACGGGAAGTGCAGGTTGTTTGGGTGTCTGCTTTGGAGGTCTCTGATGCTTTTGCAGGTTTTTATTTAGAGCCTCTGAGTATGATTTTGTGTATTTATGTGTATTTTTTGCCAGTGCTGTTTTAGTAGGTCTATGTGCGGCTGGAGGTATGGTGCAAGTGTTAACCTTCTCCTCTTGACTGTCTGTTCCAGTCTTGGGTGGAGACAGCTTAGCTTCCAGTTTGGCTGTATAATTTCGTCTCTCGCATATGTTAGTGTTTTGTGGTAGGAGAAGAGGGTTGTCTGTGTACATGAGGCAGTTGTAACATTGCCTCAGGATACCCAGATTCACCAGCTGGACTGGAGAGTGCACCTGAAGTTCCCTTTGGTCATGCCTGAATAGTAGGGTGAGCTGCTTAGTCGATTGGTTGGTGAGGGGTGAATAAAGAGCCTTGCACTGCTGGGCAATCAGTGTCAGGGTATATTAGTGCTTGCTGTTAGGTCTGAGCATGTGCTGGGCTGTAAGATGCTTTTTGAGTGCTTAGGTTGAGAGTTAGACTAGTTTCAAGGGAAAAACTGAAGAGGAGACTTAGTGGAGCCGGGAATAATTTAACCGTAGCTAACCGGCACTGCCCAGTGGGCAAAACCGTGCAAACACAGTTTTTATAGTAGGGAAATGAAAGAAAGAGAAATTAGCCCAAAATGGCCAATAAACTGCTAACTTTTGGGCTGGAACCACTCCTCCAGGGACAGATAGGTTGCTCAATGCTCCCCTCTCTCACAGGTGAACAGAGAAACTTCCTTCTATCCAAGTAAGGTATGGGCAACTCAGAAACTAGTATCGCATCCCTGAATTCAGCACTAGCCTGAAAACTAGACTATATTAGCTTAGAAAGGTGGGAAACAAGGAATTTTTTTTTTTTTTTTTTTGAAAGATAAGGCAAAAACAATAAAAAAAAAATACACTTAAAACAACTTTAAATGACTACAAACGATCAGAAAAGGCTATCGCACTTTAGTATGTAGCCGACAACAGTTAAACAAATGATTTAAACAAAAAACAACTTTTTAAAAGTGCAGGCAGTCAAATAAGTACAATATGTGAAAAAAACAAGCTTTTAAATCACAATAAACGCTGGAAAATCTGCGTTTAAGAGGAAAACAGTTAAGTACAGCAAGAAAGTACAGAAAACTGATACTTAATCACTCCAAAGTCTCTCTTCTAAGCTAGAAGGCTTGTATCAGTTTAAGGCTTTCTAGTGCTACCCAGTAGGTTAGTTACAGGAAAGATGGGAAACAAGCGCAGATATGGTCTTTTAAACCAGAAAGTTGAAAGAGACGGACAAACTGTCCAAATGGTCAATAAACTACAATTTCTGGGCCTAGAACCTCTCCTCTCGTGGTAGACAGGCTACCCAGTGCTTACCACTCCCACTGATAAGCTAATGCAACCACAGAAAGGCGTCTACATGGAAAGAATGTTAGGGGATGCTGCTGCTTTAATTCATGTGTGTGTGCAACAGGCTGAAGTCTATGCTACTGCTACTACTCTACGTAAATAGAAAGGGCTTCCATGCGATTGACTGTCGAGTCATGTGTAATGCAAAGGGAATCATCTTGAACATGCGTGCTGGTAACCCAGGCAGTTAACCACAACTCGCATATTTGGCACACCTCCCAACTGTATCGGATGTTCACTAGGAGGATATCCCACAAGTCATTTATTGGGGGATGCAGGTTATGCACTGGAACCATGGTTGATGACGCCCATCAGAAATGCACACACACTTGCTGAAGAATGCCATTATGAGGCACTTTCTGAAACCAGAAATATCACAGAGTGTGTGTTTGGGCTGCTGAAGTCATGGTTCTGGTTCCAGGATACATCTGGTGAAGCCTTGCAGTACAATGCATGTTTGTTTGTTTGCATCTTTCGGCTTTTCCTGGTTAGAGGTCGCCACAGCTGAACTCCGGTCCGCTAATGATTGGCAGTTGAGTTTTTACGTACCGGATTGCCAGGCCTGATACTGCATGTACTAAAACTTCCACTGTATGTGCCATGCTACACAACATCATCCTGAGAAAACAGCTTCAGCAGGATCAACAAGGGGAAGGGGCACACATCCCACCACCAATGTCAAGGTCAATACAGCCACACGCTGCTAAGGAGTCATAGGGGGTACGAGTAGCTGCTGTGGGTGTAGGCGACTGTAGGCGTGCTCAATATTTCCTCACATTAGCAAAGAGACAGCACACTCACTCACCACCTAGGGGCCGAAAACCTTCCTCCTACACACATACATATAGTAACATCGATGCCAGTCAACACTCATAACCTTTACCTACCCATGTAATGGCTATGTACTTCTAGCATCAGACAGAGTCAGCCCTGAACTAAAACTGTTGCAACTGCAGGATTTATAAGGTAAGTGTTGAACCTGGACTGAATTGTGTAATAATATGTATGACTGCCGTATCCTTGCAAATTGTTACTTGGTAGAGTAAGCAAGTAAAAGGTGGGATATTTATACAGAAATGCCTTTAACATGTGACAGCAGAGACTTACTTGACTTATATATGTCCATTATTAAGTAGTAGGCCTCAGGCATCAAAGTTTCACACAGTTGTACCTCTCAAAAGTACTGATGGTCACCACATGCCCTCAGTGTAGCACCATACGTTTGTACTGGAAAATCATTAAAGAGAGAAGTTAGAAACTGAGATAGTTTCAGACTTCACAACTCTCACAAGCTAATTAACAATACTGATGCAAAAAAGTTTGATCCTATCAACTGTCTAACTTTCTAAGACCAATATAAGTGAAAGGTACAGTTACCAGTTCAACATGAGAAATGCGGATGTACTAAGCACAAAGTCAGCTATGCACCCTCAGCATCAGACACAAAGCTTATGTATCCCTGAGTCCAAAAAATAGAAAACAGGGATATGGCACAATTATCACTTGCACAGGGTGGTGTCTGGGAGCAGGAAGTCTAGGCTGACACAAAAGGTCAGTGAGTGTGTGTGAGTAAGAAAGAGAAGCAGGATAAAGTAGCAACTGGACAGTGAAACAAAATGAGTTTTAAGCTTCATGGCGGAACCATGCAACTGTTGTGTGTATGTCTGTAGGGGTCCTCCAGGTGAAATTGGTGTGTGAGTGTCTGCATGAACACAGCCAAGCACTGTGCTAGCTGTACATCGTGGTATGTCAGACAGGTATGAGCAGTGCATGGTAGAGGTGGCAGTTCTCCGGCGTTGTACTTGACCATGAGAACTGGCTTTGCCAGGAGTTGCAGTGGCATATCCACGCTCACGGTCAGATACATTACTGTTACCGGAATGTGACTGATGTCTGCTGGACGAGCTCCCCTAACAAGGATGTCCAGGAACATGACCCCATGGCCTGCCATGTCTGCATGTGGACAGCTCAACCATTGACAGAGTAGTGGATGTACTGCCACTATGGAAGTGTAATCGGCATGTCCATGTTGACTAACAGCAGAATATGTGACTGACCTATGCTCATGAGGATGCCACCCCCCTCCCAGCAGACATTCCATCACAGACACTGCCCATTCCAATGTGTCATTCATCTGCTCCATTGAATTGGCAACATGGTGGAGGCAGTCACACATGTGAGCTTGTGCCACATCTACCCTAAGCATTCCGTGGAGGATCTATGGGAACATGCCTGTGCCTCCATTACGGCCCAAAACATATGTTGAGTGGCACGGGAAGAGACACATAGATCAGGTGGACGATGGACAGCAGACCTTCTCTAAGCACCCCTAACAACTCTCCTACGTGACACCTTGCCCACACTTTGGCTACAGCTAGAGTCAGCAGGAACTGAAACTACAGTAACCACAGTTCCCTGATCGATTGTCTCACCCTCCACCTGTCAAATATCTGAGGGCTCAATGAAATGGGTAGGCTGTGTCTGATGGAATTACAGAGGATGGCTTTATGTCAGCCTCAGTGTCAGAGTCAACCTCTGCACCCCCGACTTACTCTGACATCAGGTGGTAGAAGTCCTACACTTCCACTGTCAGGAACACCTGTGGTAATAAGCAACAAACACAGTTAAAAATTAATTACCTGCAGTACTATAGTCGAATATATAACAAACTAACAGTGGTGCCACTATTACAGACAGTACAACAATATGCACAACAGTCCTGTCACCAACATCACACACTAAATATTTCTTTGAACTGCTCATCAGTACTGACATAAAAATGTTTGGCTTACCATGTGCAGATAATAGTTTGCACCAAATGCTGCATGGTCCTGGAAGAAGTTAAGCAATAGGTAAGGACAGCATCATCACAATTAACAGTAACACAGGGGTAAAACTTGTTGCCCTTTTATATGCCCATTAACTGTATTTTCAACATGAACTTGGATGACAAGTCCAACCTAAGCCCCATGTGTAATCAGTCAGAATGTGTTGTTAACTGTAGCAATCTACAATTCTTCCCCAAACAAATTTCTTGTTAAACAGACCTAACATATTGATGTAAATATTGTACTATACAAGAGTGTTTAACGATAGAGATACATAAGCCTACCTGGAAGTGCCTCCTGGGACATACTGTCCCTGAAACAGTAATACCAATGTCAAGGACATGCTGATGTTCTTCATGTTTCACTGTTGCAGTCATTACATTTGGGTTATCTGCCTGCAGTTAGCCCTAAGCCTGCCTGAATATCAAAGTCTTGGATTCCTGCATCGGATGCTGTCTCTTCTTCCATGACGTCAGGTTGTCAGGGCTATAAAACATGCAGCCGATGCCATTACATCAGTCTTTCTTGCTGTGCGGTGCCTGAAGCAGTTCGCAAGTGCCGGTCGGCCAACTCCTGAAATTTTCATTTTCGAGTTTCAGAACCAAAGTCTTCAAAAAAGCTAAATACCCCGTTGGGGATCCCTTTTCTTGCTCTTTAACCGATGTCAGTAAAAGTTAACAATTGTCTTACCTGTGGAAAGCAAATACCACATAAAAATTTTCATTCGTACTGCATTCCTTGCTTAGGCCCAGACCACGATGTCCCTCGCTGTCAGTTTTTTATGCTTTATTCAACCCCTGAACTGTTCGTCGTCGGTCTATTTTTGCAGCAAATTATTTTGATTCTAGGTTTAACTATCCAGAAATGTCATTGGTAAGCCATCCAACTACCGATATTCTGAAAAAACGTAAAAATAAAGACAGAGACAGACCGCATAGGTCCAAAACTGCCGACGACGCTTCCGCTAAGCTTGTCGCCAGTTTGCCCGTACTCAGTGAGGTGCTTTCACAGCCCATGATACCCACTACTTCAGATTTGCAGGCCTCTGCTGAGACACATTCGGAGTCCGGTATGCCGCAAGTTGCTTCTTCGACTATGGAACCTGCGGTTGTCTCTACCTTGGATGGGTCCGGAGCTGCTGTGCTGCTTCTGAGGGTGTGTTCAGGCCTACAGACTTGCATTTCAAACCGATGCCATCTTCATCAAGGCCTAAAACTCGACCAACACCTGGAAAATGACGTCCAAACCACATGGTCAGGCCCATATGCCTAAAAAACAAATGATAAGAATGGATGAAGACCTTATTACTTTAATTAGGGGAAGCCAGCCTTCCCCCTCTAAGAGACCTAGAACTGATTTTCCTTCTGATTCTTCTGATCAGGATTCTGAAATTTCTGTTTCTTCTGATTACCAGGATTTGCCCATATCTACCTATGAGGATTCTGATGCAGAGGATTCCATTCCCTCTGCTTCCCCTCCAGAAGATTTTTCTTTTGGTGAAACCTTGCACACTCTTAGGGGGCATTTTCGCTGGGAAAGCCAGGATTACTCTGACTCCAAAAAGAGGCTTAGGGAATTTTTACTCCTCCCTCAACGCAGGCCTTTAGCTATCCCTCCTGTCCTGGACATTGTAGATGATGCCTTTTTGGAATCTAGCCTGACCCCAGACACCTTACCTCTGGCTCCCAGAAAACCTGACAGGTACTACAGAGTACCTGATTCTTTGTAGGTTCGTAGATTTGTAGATTAGTACTAAGCTAACTGCCTTTGCGAGCCATTTTAAGCCTAGCCAATTATCCCTTGTGAAAATCAAACCCTGCACCTTGTGTTTGTAAGGCAAACACCTTAACCATTAGGCCACCCTCCCAACCCTCACAAGTTCCTCTTCAAGAATCCTACTGCGGACCCAGAGACCATTTCCCAAGGACCTAAAGGCATTAAGGCTACTACTGCCAAAAACCCTACCTCCTCTGATAGAGATTCCAGGGCCTTGGACAGATGGGGTAAGAAGTTATACACTTAAACTGTCAGTTTCATACATTAAAGTATCAGCAGCATATTATGGGACTACTTAAACAGAAAATTATGTTGATTCCTGACTGTGCTGAACATAAAGAATTACAGGATTTAATGCGTTCTGCTGAACAAGTTGGCAAAACATACTTTGCAATGTGGTTTTGACTCTTTAGAAGCATCTTGTAGGGCTGCTGTCACTGGGTCTGTACTTAGAAGACATGCTTGGCTTAAGGAGCAAATCTTGCCAAACAATGTTAAAGCTAAATTACTGGATGCTCCCTTAAACTAAGACCACCTGTTTGGCAACAAAGCAGAAGAAGTATTTAAAAAGATGGAGGAAAAAGCTAAATCTATGCAAACTGTTAAAGATTTCCTGCAAGTACAGCCTCCCAGATTTAGTAGGCATTGGCCTTCTAAGAATTGGTCCTTTCCAGCCTCTTCCAGGACTTCTCAGTCCAAACCCAGGAACAGCAGACCACCTAAGCTACAGCCTCAAAGGCATTTACAAGCCTAGCCAGAATGTGTTGGCTTTCGTCATCCCCTTAGATTAGTTCCCTGTGCCTCTGTCCAGCAGAGCCACTGAAGTGATCCCCGAGGTAAACTTTCTGTTTCTCATCCACTCGTCAAGGTTTCTTTTGAAGAGTGTTAGCGAGGAGCTCTGACTAATGTAGATTGGGATCTTGTTCCAAAGCATGGGAAGTCTCTGGGACAGGAATCTATCCCTCCAGCATGTCCTATTTATTGTTGTGGTAAGGTTTAGATCCCTAGAGTGTGTGGCTCGAGGGGATAAGGTTTTCTTTAGATGGAGCATGCCCATCAAGTCTGGGTTGGACATGGCCTTGTATGTCAGGCAGAGTTCACCTCTGAGTAGGCGGTATGCAACCGAGTACAACTGAAGTTTCTTCAGTCGAGCTGCGTAGAGCATCTGTTTGAGGCCAGTGATCCTCCTTGTATAAAGACAGAGTTCCTTTGGTGGGCAGAGGCCTGCCACCTAAACAAGGGGCTCCCTTTCAATCTACACCCTGCCCCCCAAACCCTGACTACAGACACATCAGACTATGCATGGGAGGGCTCACTTGGCAGGGCAGTGCATTCAGGCCAAATGGAATCCAAGTCAGATGCACCTGCATATCAACCAAAAAGAAATGTTACCTGTACAGAATTCCCTGACAGCCTTCAAAGATGATATCCTTCCACGACAATTATTGGTAAAGACAGACAACACCACAGTTATGTGGTACATAAACAAGCAGGGGGGAACCCACTCGTACCCTCTCTGCAGACGAGCCATGGCTCTGTGGAAAACAGCCCTGAGCTACCAAGTGCAACTACAAGCTCAATTACTGCCAGGCAAGCTAAAGCCACTGGCAGATGGCTTAAGCAGAAATTTCATGGACCCACACGAATGGAAACTGGAACCAAAAATATTCAACCTCTTGAGGAAAAAAATGGGGGACTCCAGAGATAGCCTGGCTAATTCCCTGAGCTCTGCAATATCATCCCTTAGTAAGCAGGTGCTAGATGTCATTCTGGAAGCAAGGAGACCTAGTACTAGAAAATCCTATGCTGAAAAGTGGAAAAGATACTGTTCCTGGAGCAAGACTCAGGGGATGTGCACTACGGTGCCCAGCTTACCTCATATCCTTCTGTATTTAACAGAAATGCTCCACAAGGGCCTATCCTTCGTGTCTATTAAAATTCATGCCTCTACCCACTGTTAAAGCAATTCCTCAGAGAGGCTAAAAATTTAAGACCCCCCCCCCAGGCGAGCCCCTACTCCAGCCTGGGATCTTAACTTTGTATTGGAAAAGCTCACTTTCCCTCCATTTGAACCAGCTACAACTGCAGAGTTGGAATTTCTTTCTTGGAAAACAGCCTTCCTTCTAGCCATCACTTCAGCAAGAAGAGTGTCTGAACTACAGGCCCTCATGGCAGTGGAACCCTTCATTATCTTCCATGCAGACAGGGTTTCCCTCAAGAACAATCCTTCCTTTATGCCCAAGGTGGTGTCTAGTGTGGCCCTAAATTAGTCCATTCATTTGCCTACCTTTTTTTCCTAATCCACAAAACAAAGGAGAACAAATTCTGCACTCTTTGGACGTGCACTGACAACTTAGATTTTATTTGGACAGGACTAAGCCTCTCAGGAAATCTGAATAGCTGCTAGTTGGCCTTGCTGCAGGGGCAGAGGGGGAGGCCATTTCAAAGCAAACCATTTCTAAATGGATAGCCCATTGCATTCATTTCTGCTATAAGCACCATGAAAATCTACCACACAGGGGATAAGATCACATTCCACCGGGGCTGCATCTACCTCTACAGCCTTTCTCAAAGGGGTCCCTACCAGGGACATCCTAGAAGCTATTACCTGGAGCTCTGTTCATACCTTCACCAAGCATTACCACATGCCTATTTTTTCTAAATCCAGAGCTGGTTTTGCCACTGCAGTTTTGCAGGGCCTAATAGCTGGTCTTAATGCTCTCTAACTTCCTCCTCCATTCCTTAGCTTTGGGAATCTACCCAAATGTAATGACTGCAACAGTGAAACACTTAGGACATAGTACAGTTGTGTACACTTACCATAAATGTAGATGTTCAAGTGTATTCACTGTTGCAGTCCTGGTTACCCTCCGTCCAGCCCCCTGACTTCTCTTGGCTCTACCTCCTTCTTGTTTGCTGTATTTGAGCTTTCTGATGTATTTGCCTTTTGTTGAAGGCGTAACATAATATATAATTGCTTCCCATTATGGGGCCACCTGACATCTGGGGCAAGAAAAACTGATGTAATGGCGTCGGCTGCATGTATTATACCCCTGGCAACCTGACGTCATGGAAGAGGAGACAGCATCCGATGCAGGAATCCAAGACTTTGATATTCAGGCTGGATGAGGGCTACCTGCAGACAGATAACCCAAATGTAATGACTGCAACAGTGACTACACTCAAACAGCTACATTTATGGTAAGTGTACACAACTGTGCTATCTGATATTGTTAATCCTCGTTCATTCCTTACGCATGGGTATCGGTTCTGAGCTCGGAACCGAGCCGGCCATTTTCCAAGCTCACATCAGCTTAAAACTCTCAAGCTAAACTCTTACCCACAAGCCCCCTCTCCCTGTTACCTCAGATTTTGTTTGCCGCGTTGCCATCCGGTCGTGTCAAGCTACTTTTCTTGAGCTAAGTACAGTCAATTGTTGTTTAATTGCTTTACAAATTACTTTTCTGTCAGAAAAGTTCATATTTTATTGTCTCTTACCCTATCGCATCCAGCGTTCATAATTTCTTCAGGTTTTTCTGCTTTTTCCTTACTACTTTTACTGCGAGGTATTCTCTCTTTACCATTGTTGGTAATCTTTTTCCCTTTTCTCTCTCATACCTTCGGGTACTCTCTTGTACCATTGTTGGTACTTTTCTATTAATTCGTTTGCTGTCATGGAAGATAAAAAAGGTAGTCCAGGGTTTAAGTGATGTTCTGATTGTGAACACAAACTGCCTACTTCTGATGCTCACTCTCTGTGCGTTTATTGTTTGGGAGCTTCCCATTTGTCTGTTGAACCACCCTGTACTATTTTTGAGAACGTTTCTAATAGAACATTGCTGTTAAGGAAAAACAAGCTGATACTGAAGGGACTTCTAAAATCTCCCTTTTCAGAGGCTATTTCTGGGTCGGAGGTCTCAACAACTCCTAGAGCCCATAAGAAAATGGATGTTCCTACTAAGGCTAAATCTTTGCCTTCGTCGCAGGCTGGGGACTCCCGCCAACCAAAACCTAAAAAGGCTAAAGTTTTGGCTCCAGAGCTCTCTCAGTCAGCCCCAGTGCTTTCGTGCCTAGACCTTCAACACCAAGGCCTTTGGCTCCATTAGTGATTTCAGCTCCATCTTCTCCTGCAGCCTTCTATATATCGGAACCGAGGGGCTCCTCGGTTCAGACCGTTACCACTGTATCAGCACAGACCATTCAGTCAGCGCAGATCTTGACCGCGTCGGCTCCGAGATCTTTCTCGGAACCGACACCTTTATTGTTGACTCCAGTTTTGTCAGTTCCAGCTGCGGCACCGACAACCACTTCGGCACCGATCCCTGTGTCGGTTCCAGCTTTGGCACCGACAACCACTTCGGCACCAATCCCTGTATCGGTGCAGACAATGACCTCGGCACTGATGACTTCTTTGGTGCAGACAGCAGTAGTCCAGTCTCTCTCAGCACCGTTGTCCTCGGTGCGGTCAGATGAGATGGGCACCGAGTCTGCCTCTTCTGTGGACAGGCCTGTTTCTCACTCAGTCTCCATGAGGTCCACTAGAAGCCTTTCCGAACATGATGTGTTGCGTCTTGTGGACCAGGTACTCTTGGCCAGAGGTATCCCACCCCTCAGGAAGTATCCTTCCTTGGGAGGTGATCACCCATCTCCAAAGACCCCTTCTTATTCTCCTCCTTCATTGCCTTTGAAGTCCATGGATATAGCACAGTCTTCCCCTTCTGTGGTTCCCTTTATGGATCTCACTAAGGAACAGCATTTGCCTTCATGGCAGGAAAGTTTTACTACAACCCAGGATGTCAGCTGTGACACGCATAGCTTGCTGCTCCACAGCCATCCAAGGACTCCGGGTCAGCAGGATGAGCCACTTAGGGGAGGGGTGACCCCTGTCCTAGACATACACTCCTCTTCGGGTGGACCAGCCTTCCAACTGATAGAGAAGGCTTTCTCTGCTGCTGGTGATACCGGACTGTCTATACCTCTGCCCTCCTCTGGTACACTGGTTTCACAATTCGCATCTAGCAGACACCGGGTGCAAGGGCCGCAGGACATATTCCCTCAGGAATCCCCCTTTCCATTGTCTTCTCCAGCTTCTTCCGCTGAGGAGGTCCACCGGAAAAGTTTGTGTAAGAGGAAGCACATGAACTCCACAGAGGAGTCCCTCACCGAAGACGCAGATTTCAGTGAGGGGGAAGGATCCCCTCGGTCACCCTCTGAGGTATCCTTTGGTGATATCCTCGAAATCCTGAAACAGAGAGGTGACTGGCAGTCCTCTAATCTGACCTCTGAGGAATCTGTTTTCCTACAGGCCTTTCGCGCCCAGCCCCCTACCTCCTGGGTTACTCCACCTGCCGATGAACTTATCCAGCTCATCGTGCAGTGTGCTTGGAAGGCTCCTGATACTGTCAAAGCTATTCCCCGGAGGCCAGATAAGATCTTGTCCCCTCCTGCTTCGGATCCCCATTGGTCCAAAGGTCTTCCTGTGGATGCTTTAGTGGTGGCGGCCACAACAAAAAAGGATCTGGCAGAAGAAGAAAGCCAGACTGTCCATCCGCCTAACAGAGACTCCCGAGCCCTGGACAGGATAGGGAAGTGCACCTTTGCTTCAGCGACCTTTGCTATCAGGTCCCTGAATTATATGGCACATTTTACCAGGCTTCAAAGGGATCTGGTTTCTGAGCTCTCTGAAACCTTGGCTGGTGCCATGTCTGATGAGGTCCATGACTAAGTGGCCTCTGTGCTGGCCACCATTGAGTCTATATTTAACTCCTCTATGTGACTGATATCTCACACATCAGAAGGAGCAGCTAGAGCAGCAGGTTCAGCTGCGGTCTTGAGACAACACGCCTGAATGCGCTTGTGCAACTTCACGGAACCCTTTAAGTCTTCTTTTCTTAATGCCCCCATTGAGGCCTCCTCGTTGTTTGGGCCCAAAGTTAAAAGCACACTGGCCAGATGTGAACAGGACGGTAAGACCCTTTCTGCCGTAGGTGTCCGTTATTTTTCCCTCAACGTGCTTTCTCCCAAAACCAAAAGAGTGGAAAGATATGGTTCAAGAAATCTCAGGGTCCTTTCCATGACACACAGGTCAAGTTCTCCCCCAGAGGCAGAGGGGGAAACTCACAGGGAAGATGCTTCTTTCGGGGCAGAGGGGGTCTGTGTAACCAGGGTTCCAGGGATTCTTTCCCTGGCCAGTCCTACCAGCGCTCCTGAAGAGCGGCCCAACTCCTTTCCTCTGGAGGTAGTTGGGGGAAGTTTCTCCTTGTACCCTTCTGCCTGGTTAACCATCACCACCGATTCTTCGGTACAAAGGATTATAACCAGAGGTTATCATATCCCCTTCAATCTTTGTCCCATCCCTTCAAAAAACCTTCCCGACGTTCCACCCAGTCAAAGGGAAGAAGCATCACTAGAGCTAGAAAAGCTGCTAAGAAAGAGAGTCATCCAAATAGTCCCTCCAGACCAGATTGGATCCGGATTCTACTCAAGACTATTTTTGGTGCCAAAGAAAACCGGGGACTGGAGACCAATTTTGGATCTCAGTGTACTGAACAATTTTGTGAGAGTACAAAAATTCTGAATGGTCACAATACAGTCTATCCTCCTGCTTTTGGAAAAATATGATTGGATGTGTTCGATAGATCTTCAAGATGCGTACTACCACATAAAGGTGGACAGGCGATCAAGAAGATTTCTGCACTTCTGTGCGGGAGCCAGTCACTAGCAGTTCAGAGTACTGCCCTTCGGACTCTCTACAGCCCCCAGAGTGTTCAAAAAGTGCATGACAGTTGTCACAGCTCACTTGTGACTTCAAGGATTGCAGGTGTTTCCATACCTAGACGACTGGCTCATTTCCGCTCCCACTAGACATCTACTGGAAGAAGCCCTAGCATACTCTCTCCTCTCTGCTCAAAGGTTAGGCATAACCATAAACTGGCAGAAATCCAATCTCACCCCATCTGAGTCGACAGAATTCATAGGGGTTATCTTGGACACAAAAAACTGCAGAGCTGCTATTCCAGAGTACAGAATTCTAAGGATAAAGTAACAAATAATTCCAATCTTTTCAAAGGAAAAATCCACGGTTCACTCGGTTCTACAGCTGTTGGGTTCCATGGCAGCCTCCATCACCATTGTTCCCCTGGCCAGGTTTCACATGAGGCTTCTACAATGGCTACTGCTCACCCAATGGTATCCTTTTCAGCATCCTCTTTCAGCCATGATTCGAGTAACCCACAGGTGCAAACAGGATTTAAATTGGTGGATGACACAGTCTCTCACAATGGTCTCGCCCCTTCTCCCCCCAGCAACCCAAGGCCACAGTGACCATGGACGCCTCCCTGATGGGGTGGGGGGGCTATGTCAGGGACAGACAGTCCAAGGCACTTGGTCCGAACTGGAGGCCCATCTGCATATAAATGTTCTAGAGTTGAGGGCGGTGCTTATGGCGTTGCAAGCATTCCATCCCCTGCTGCCGTCTGGGACAATTGTGATTCAATCAGACAACATGGCGGTGGTCTGGTACATCAACAAGCAAGGTGGAACCAAATCTTACCCCCTTTGTCAAGAGACCATGAGGACATGGCAATGGGCAATGGCTACCAACCATTTTGTTCTAACAACGCACATTCCCGGGAGTTTCAATGTGATAGCAGACAGACTCAGCAGGTGCATTCTTCAACCTCACGAGTGGTCCCTGAATCCCTTGATAGCAGCGGAGATCTTCCACTGCTGGGGCCGTCCTTGCTGCGACCTCTTTGCATCCCCGACCAACTACAAATGCAGCAACTACTTCACCCTGATTCCCCCTCCGGGACAGTCACCCAGGGATGCTCTAGACCACGATTGGCCCTTGGGTCTTCTTTATGCATTTCCACCCTTTCCCCTCATTCCCCAGTTTCTGAAGAAAGCCGTTAGTTGAAGAGCAAGGTGATCCTCATAGCACCATATTGGCCTCGACAGATTTGGTTCCTCTTCCTTTGGCCTCACCTACTAGATCAACCATGGATTCTCCATCCAACCCCAGAGTTGATCTCACACCCACAGAACCTGATTCATCCCAACTTGAACACCCTGAAGCTCACGGCTTGGCTACTCCAATTCCCTTGATTGCCAGGCAGAATGATCTTTCTTTACCAGTACGTGATATTCTCATTGCTTCTCATAAGTCTTCCACTAGAATTACTTATCTGAGCAAGTGGAAAAGATTTACCTGTTGGCTGAAAGCTAAACAAGTAGACTCCTTTTCAGCACCAGTGTCGATAATACTAGACTATTTGGCCGTCCTGTTTCAATCGGGTCTGTCGGCCTCTACCTTTAGAGTTCATTTGGCTTTAATTTCTAATTTTGATGAGGGTGTCTAAGATTCCTCTCTTGTGACCCATAAATTGTGCAAGACCTTCATAAAAGATGTGAATCATATGAAGCCGCCTTTTAGAGAACCTATTCAACCATGGTATTTATCATTAGTTCTACAAGCTCTGACAATGTCACCTTTTGAACCAGCCTCTTCTTGCGACCTCAAGTATTTGTCATGGAAAACCTTGTTTTTGGTCGCTATTACTTCTGCCAGACATATTCCTGAACTTCAAACTTTATGTATCAAGAGTCCATACTTGATTTTTCATAGCGATAGAGTGTCTCTGAGAACTAATCCGTCATTTCTGCCTAAAGTGATCTCTGAAATGTCCATTAATCAAGCCATTGAATTGCCAGATCTGAAGTAGGAGAATTCATTTGTCAGAAACCTGTGGGTATGGATCCGATATCGGATCCGAACCGGCATGGTTTATCCAGCTATGGATCCGAGCTCCTAGCTCCTCCCCTCACCCATAATGCCCTGCTCTCCCTACATGACCTCAGATCTAGTTTGCCGTGCATGGTAAAGGCTGGGTCGTCAGAGCTCCAAAAGCTAAGTCTTAGTATTCTTATTAAAGGGGTTTAAAACTTTGAAAACTTTTAAGTTGTGTGAAAGTTATAGGTTTCCCGTCTGTTTATATCTTTTTTGGGTTAATTTAATATAGTTTTTACCCTCCCCTCACTGGTTCGGAGTTGGTGTGTGTGTGTGTCTGTGTGTGTGTGTGTGTGTGTGTGTGTGTGTGTGTGTGTGTGTGTGTGTGTGTGTGTGTGTGTGTGTGTGTGTGTGTGTGTGTTTTTTGGGGGGCCTTTGTGTGAGTGTTTTAGTTTATTTTACTGTTAGTATTTTTAAAAAAATATTTAAAAAAAAAAAAAAAAAATAGTGATGTCTGAGGCCCCAAAGGCTGTTTTTTCAAAGTGCTCCAAGTGTGGCCATAAGCTTTCCCCTGCTGATGGCCACACTGCTGCTCGATGCCTTGGGGTTGAACACCTCACTTCAGGGTGTTCAATCTGTGCAGGGTTCAACCCCAGGGCATTGAAGGAGCCCCCAGACTCGGCTTCGGCCCCCACCCCCTTGGTGGTCACTGCTTCGGTAGTCCCTGCCTTGCCTGCTCCCCCTCCTCCACCCGAGATTCAAACTCCCGCCAAAGGGTCGGAGGAGAGGAAGCAGGAAAAAGGACCGGAGAGAAGCAACTGGCGGGCCGAGACCTCCGTTCGGCCCGCCCGGCTAAGCAGGCTTCTCCTCCGGCCTCTCTGGCTGCTGGCTCTCCCTCCTCGGCTCTGGTCCCGTGCTTTTCACCGGGCCTGAGGATGAGGAGACCCGACCTCGCCGAGGCTATCGAGGGCACTCAAGGCCTACCTTGGTAGCCTCGTCGAGGTCTACTTACAGCCTCTCGATGCTGATCTGGACGGATGATCACGAAGGTTCATCCAGGCCCAGATGCAGATGGGAGTGCTCCTGCCTTCCCGCCTCTGGGGAGCTTGACCCCTTTAAGCCCATTGCTCCTTCTCCGACCCGCTACCGGGTTCGAGCCGAGCCGGGCAGCCTCGGAGCCGGGTGGGTCAGCGCCGACAGTACTGGGTGCCGGATCTGACCCTGCCCTCGAGTCTGTCAGATCCGACCTCTCGAGCCTTGGCCCGAGCCGGATCCGGGGCTCAGTGTGCCTTCGCCATCCTTGTCGGAGCACTGGTCCCTCAGATCCAAGGGGCTCGGCGCTGGCTCCGATCCGCTCATCGGATCCAAGGGGGAGCCGACTTTCGGATCCTATTGTCGAGGCTGGCTCCCCCTCGGCCTTTGATGTAGTGGAGAGGGCTCTGTTGGGGGCATCCGACCCCGCCCTTGCTTCGCTCCGCCGCACTCCATCTGCTCTGGGCCAGGCTTCCATCACCCGGCCACTGGGACAACCCGCTTCACTGCCCCAAGAAGTTCCTGTGGTTCTGGACATTGCTGGTGAGGGCTCCTCGGACAGCCACCCCAAGGAAGCACCTCGCAAGCATTGTAAGGAGGCACATAGACTCCCCGAGTCTTTGACGAAGACACTGACTTGGAGGAAGGGAAGGCTCCCAAGATCACCTGAGGATGTCTCCTTGGAGACATCATGGAAATGTTACGGATTAGAGGTGGGTGGTCTGCCCCAAAGTCTTCCTCGGACGAGTCAGTGTTCTTGGAGGCATTTGAAGCGGGCCCGTCTACCTCTTGGGTGTCCCCTCCTGCCGACCCCCTGGTGGACCTTATTACCACCAGGGCGTGGAAGGACCCGGACACCATGGAGCAAATCCCTAAGAGGCCCGACAGGATCCTTAGTCCCCCTGCTGACCGTGCCCACTGGAGCAAGGGACCCCCGATAGATGCCATGTTGTCGGCAGCAGCCACTAAGAGGGAACTCGCCCAGGAGAGTCCCTCAGTCCATCCCCCGAGCAAGGAGTCTCGGATGATGGACCGTTTGGGGAAGCGAATCTTTAGTTCAGCGACCTTCTCAGTGAGGGCGCTCAACTATTTGGCACACGTCATTAGGATGCAGCGCGATCTTATCAAGGAACACGCTGCATCCCCCCCAGAGTCCTTATCGGAGGAGGACAAACTTATGCACTCCACCCGTATGGCCACTCTTCGTTCTATGACTAACACCTCTATGCGGTTACTTTCCCATGCTACCGAGGGAGCCGCTAGAGCTGCGGGAGCGGGCCTAGTCACAAGACGGCAGGCCTGGTTCCGCCACTGCGATTTTACGGAGCCCTTCAAGGCGTCATTCGTGAACGCCCCCTTTGACGGTTCTGCCCTTTTTGGCAAGACAGTTCGCGATACCTTGGTTCAGAGCGAGAGGGATGGGAAGACGCTGTCTGTCGTCGGAGTCCGCTTCTCTGTGCCCCAGAGATCCTACTCTAGGAACCAAAAGGGCCAGAAGAAGATGTGGTTCCGGAAGTCGCAGAATTCCCAACCCGCTCCGGACAACCAGTCCTTCCACGGCAGAGGAGGACAGGGAGGACGCCACCCTAGGGGCAGAGGGGCTCCCAGGAACTTTGGGTCCAGGGAACCTTTCTCTGAACGGCCCACGCAGCAACCCTGAGGGGTTGCCCGGCTGCTCCACTCTGGGGGCAGTCGGGGACGCTCGAGCACCTAGCGGCATGGGAGTCCATTACATCGGACCGCTGGGTACTCCGGATTATATCCAGAGGTTACAAGATCCCCTTTCTTCATGTCCCAAAGTTAAAAATCCTCCCTGATGTTCCACCCGATCAGAGGGAGGCCGCTTCAGCAGAAATTGGCCATCTGCTGAGAAAAGAGCCATCCAGCCCGTCCCCCCAGACCAGATCAGATCAGGGTTCTACTCCAGGTTCTTTTTAGTGCCAAAAAAGACGGGGGACCTAAGACCCATTCTAGACCTGTCCCTGTTGAACCTGTCAGTTCCCAAAGAGAAGTTCCGGATGGTCACTTTGCAGTCCATCCTATCCCTTCTAGGGGAGAATCACTGGATGTGCTCTATAGACCTCAAGGACGCGTACTACCACATTCGGATGGACAGACGATCCAGGAGGTTTCTTCGCTTCCGGCTGGGAGCCAGTCACTACCAGTTCAGGGTCCTTCCCTTTGGTCTCACCACAGCCCCCAGGGTGTTCACCAAAGTGTTAGCAGTGGTTGCCCACCTGAGGCTTCAGGGGTGCAGGTCTTTCCGTGCCTAGGCGACTGGCTACTCACCGCACCAACAAGGCATCTACTCTCTTTGGCAAGAGACTCCTTCCTTCGTCTAGCTCCCAAGCTAGGCATCACGGTAAACATAGAGAAGTCCAACCTGGTCCCTACTCAAACAATAGAATTTATAGGAGCCAGGTTAGACACGAGAAATTTAAGAGCCTTTCTCACAACCAACAGGGTTCGGAATCTGCGATTCCAGGTGCGGGCCATCCTTCACTCCAGCTTAACACCTGCGGAATTGATCCTGAGGGCGCTAGGGTCTAGGGCAGCAGCGATTACTCTTCTTCCGCACGCCCGCTTGAACATGCGGGTGCTTCAGTGGACACTTCAGGTGCAATAGTCATTTCTCTCCCTCCCCCTTTATCATCCCATTGCAATCAGCAAGGCTTGCAAGCAGTCTCTCTTGTGGTGGCTCCATTCTCCGGACCTCCACAGGGGCCGCCCCTTTTGTGCATCTCCCCCTCTCACCACGGTGACCACAGATGCTTCCCGTCTCAGGTGGGGGGGGGCATTTTGTGGGCCGGATGGTCCTAGGCACGTGGAGCGATTCAGAGACCTCCCTGCATATCAATGTTCTGGAAATGAGGGTGGTGCTCTTGGCGTTGCAAGCACTTCACACCCTCCTTCCCCTGGGAACAATTGCGATTCAATCAGACAACATGTCGATGGTCTGGTACATCAACAAACAGGGGGGAACCAGGTCTTACCCTTTATGCCGAGAAGTCATGAGAGTGTGGGAATGGGCGATCTCCACCAACCGCTTTCTCATCGCAACGCATATTCCGGGTCGGACCAACATCCTAGCGGACAAGCTCAGTCGCACCATTCTCTCCCCGTACGAGTGGTCTCTCAATTCTCAAGTAGC
Source organism: Protopterus annectens (assembly GCF_019279795.1). Taxonomy (NCBI): domain Eukaryota; kingdom Metazoa; phylum Chordata; order Ceratodontiformes; family Protopteridae; genus Protopterus; species Protopterus annectens. The sequence goes on from NC_056732.1 coordinate 1,818,339,102, forward strand.
GAAACGTATCTTCGCACAGTGGGGACTCCCTGTTGCGATCTCTTTGCCTCTCCTTTAAACGCCAAGTCGACAGTTTTTCACTCTAATCCCTCCAGGGATTCTCCGAGACACTCTGGTGCATGCTTGGCCTCCGGTCTTCTTTATACCTCCCCTACCTCTGATGCTACAAGTACTTCAGAAAGCCTCTCGGTTGGGGTGCAGAATGATCCTCATTGCCCGTTCTGGCCTCGACAGATCTGGTTCCCTTACCTAAGGTCTCATGCAGTGAATCCACCTTGGATTCTAGATCCCATTCGGATCTGATATCACACCCGTCGAACCTGCCAACTCCGAACCTGGACAACCTGAAGTTGACTGCTTGGCTGCTCCAGTTCCACTCCTAATCAGGACTCCCGGTATCTCGTCCCCAGTTAAGGCCATTCTGGTAGCGCCCACAAGCCTCTACCAGAAAAATTTACGCAGTAAATGGAAGCGTTGTCCATTTGGGCAGAGCGGCAAGACCTAGATCCTTTCACGGTTCCCCTTCCTTTGGTTCTAGATTTCCTTACTACTCTCTTTAATGATGGCGCCAGTAGTTCCACGGTCAAAGTTCAGCTGGCGGCCATATCTCATTACCATGTTGGACACGATTCAGGGCCTCTTATGTCGGCTAAGTTATGCAAAACCTTCCTAAAAGGCACCTTTTTGCTCAGACCCCCTGTCAAAGAAACAGTTCCCCTGTGGGATCTTTCCTTGGTACTTCAGGCCTTGACCGCTCCCTTCGAACCTGCGGCCACAGTCGATCTTAAATACTTGTCCTTTAAGACTGCTTTTTTGGTAGCCATTACTTCGGCTAAGAGAGTTTCAGAGTTTCAGGCCCTGTTCATGAAACCGCCTTATTTGATTTTTCATCCGGACCGGGTGTACCTCAGGATCAATCCCTCCTTTCTTCCTAAAGTAGCTTCAGAAGCTAACATTAATCAGTCCATCAACCTCCCTGTTTTCTTCCCTAAGTATCAAAACAAAGGTGAATACAAGCTGCATTCCTTGGATTTTCACAGGCAGCTTCGTTTTTACCTTCATAGGACAGCTGGTCATAGGCAATCAGACCAGTTGTTCATTTCTTTTGCCAAATTCAATCTGGGTAAACCAATTTCCAAAGTTTCTTTGTCACGTTGGATTTCTCACTGTATTCTGTTGGCGTACCAAGCCTCTGGGAGGCCCGCACCAGAGGGAGTCCATGCTCAATCGACCCGGTCTGTCTCTACTTCAGCGGCCTTTAAGTCTAGGGTTCCTCTGGATGACATTTGTTCAGCAGCCACTTGGGCTTCATCTCATACCTTTATAACTCATTACAAGCTGGACATCACTTCTAGAGGTAGAGCATCCTTTGGCTCCGCGGTGCTCGGAATATCCCTCCATGATGGCCACCCAAGATTCATGTAGCTGGGGACTCACGGAAACAGATAGCTGGTGCCAGAGCCATGGCCTGAAGTTAAACGCCAAAAAATGTATAGTTATACCCTTCGGGAAAAACAAGGTAACCCCAAGCTACCATATAGGTGGCAATCCACTAAGCACAGAAGAGGTTATCAGGGACCTGGGGACCCAGGTTGACAGTGGCCTTTCTTTTGACACTCACATTGCTAAAGTGGTTAGAAAGACCTTCTACATTGCCCACCTGATCATGAAGGGATTCACATCCAGATCTAGTGAGGTCATTGTTCCCCTGTACTCTTCACTTATCAGACCAATGATCGAGTACAATGCCCCATTCGGGATGTATCTCACCCGACATCTGCAGCAATTGGAGAGATCCCAAAGTTCCTCACCAAAAGGATAAGGGACTCCAAAATCTGTCATATGCTGCCAGATTGAAGAAACTCCAGCTCTATTCAGTCGCATACCGCCTGCTCAGAGGTGACATGTGCCTGACATACAAGGCCATGTCCAACCCGAATTAATGGACATGCTCCACCTCAAAAAATCCAAATCCACCAAAACCACTAGAGCAAGTGACTTAAACCTTAGCACGGATATAAATAGGACGTGCTGGAGGGATAGATTTATCACTCAGAGACTCCCTATGCTGTGGAATAAAATCCCGGTCCATGTGAGGCAGAGCACCTCGCTGACTCTGTTCAAGAGAAATCTAGACCTGTGGATGGGAGATCGTAGGTTTACCCCGGGAATCATCTCTGTGTCACTGCTGGACAGAGGCACAACAACCTAATGGGCACAGTATTTTTTTCATATAAGGGGTGGCGTAAGCCACAATAATTTGGGCTAGGCTTATAAATGCCTTAGGGCAGATAGCCTAGTATAAACCTATGAACCTATGAACCTATGAACCTAAATGAATTCTCCTACTTCAGATTTAGAAGTTATGTACTTACCATAACGTTCCATCTGAGTAGGTGGATTCATTTGTCTGCAACCATCCCGCCCTCCTATCCCCCTGGCCTTGTCAGTTTCCTGCATAGGGTGTGTTACCCTTTGGTTAGGGTAGTTGGTGCAGGGCAAACTCGATCTGAGGTCATGTAGGGAGAGCAGGGCATTATGGGTGAGGGGAGGAGCTAGGAGCTTGGATCCATAGCTGGATAAACCATGCCTGTTCGGATCCGATATCGGATCCATACCCACAGGTTGCAGACAAATGAATCCACCTACTCAGATAGAACGTTATGGTAAGTACATAACTTCTAATTTTCTTTCCCAATCATTCAAACAGAGGAGAGTATTGCCTACATACCCTAGATATATACAGGCAAATCCGTTTTTACTTAAAGAGGACTAAACCCTTTCGTAAATCTGACCAGTTATTTGTGGCCTTTTCTGGACCTAGATTAGGATCTGCTGTTGCTAAGGTCACATTAGCTAGAAGTTTGAAGGACTGTGTAACCTTTATTTATACACAACACAATCTCATTGCCTACTACCATGAAAGCTCATTCAACAAGGTCGGTGGCAACTTCTGCTGCCTTCCATGCCAGAGCTTCTTTACATGACATCTGTGCAGCTGCAACTTGGGCTACGCCTCATACCTTCATCAATCATTACAAATTGGATTTGGCCTCCAGGGGAAGAGCATCTTTCGGTTCTGTGATGCTCAGGAATGTCCTTCCATGAGAGCCTTCCAGGAATAGAGGTAGCTGGGGACTCTGTCCCATGCATAAGGAATGAACAAGGATTAACAATATCAGATAAAGAAGTTATGTCTTACCATAACGTTCCATCTGTATTGTTGATCCTTGTTCAGTCATTACAACCCTCCCTCCTTCCCCCTCCTGTGGTTTCTAGTGGATCTCACCATCCGGTTCCCTTAGGTTATTTGACCAGAGGTAGCCTCTACCTTTTTTTGACTTGCAAACTCAATCTGAGGTAACAGTGAGAGGGGGATTGTGGGTAAGAGTTTAGCTCGAGAGTTTGAAGCTGACACGAGCTTGGAAAATGGCCGGCTCGGTTCCGAGCTCGGAACCGATACCCATGCATAATGACTGAACGAGGATCAACAATACAGATGGAACGTTATGGTAAGACATAACTTCTTTTTCTGCACTTTCTTGGGAGCTGTCTGGATCCCTGACAGTGTACAGGAACTCTTCATTTGCTGTTAGTGGTGGCTGTGTAGCAGCCCCCCAGTACCCATCTGATCATGGACCACTGCAGCTGCTCTCCTCCATGCAGATGGGATCATGTCAGCTGCCCTATAGTGCACCTGATCATATGCCTTGCTGTGGCCAACTACTGCATTCACATCTGCAACTGTCTGCTGCCAGATTTGCATTCTGTTTGACATAGCTCTACATCCCCTCTCAAGCAGAAGGACACCATGTGAAATGGGTATCTCACATGGACAAACACCTTGTCAACTGTTGCACAAACTCAAAGCTCGCTACTGTGCTATGCAAAGTCAAATGCATGTATTAGTGCTGTTTACTGTCCAGTTCCACTTTGTGCCATGAAACTACATGTGGAAACTTAACAAACTGAACAACATGTCACATATTTACAGTGCAGCCCTGGTTTCTTCAGTACTTTTTCACAAATTTATCAACTACACTACATAAATTAATATCAAATGTTGTGTGATAGGCAGTGCACATCAATCTGGTAACATGCAGAACTAGAACTATCTTCAAAGTTGAACATGCCTACATATCCATCACCTGACACTGGGAACTATTGACCCACAAGCCTAACCAGCCGTATCTGCAAGGCTGTGGAATGATTCATCATGGATCTTATCCACGGGGGCATAGGTGACCTTTAGCCCTCTTGACCCAACCCGTATTTGTTTTGTCAAGGATAGATCTTGCTCATTAAACCTAGGGATGAGGGAAAACAGGGCACACTGCCTATCCTGATGTAGCCAAGGCCTTTGATACAATCCCCCATTCAGGTAGCATAGGGAAACTCTCCCATCCGGGGATTAACTCATACATTACTAGATGGGTAGCCACATGTCTTACCAACAGAACACACACTGTCAAAGTTGGGGAGTCCACCTCCACCAGTAGACTAGTTGCCAGTGGAGTACCACAGAGATCTGTACTGAGCCCGCCACTGTTTGGAAACTATTTCACTGAAGTCCAGGTGAAGGTAGAGGGCCTGCAGCTTATCAAGTTTGCAGATGACTGTCTACTGTGTGCAGTCCTATAGAGTCCCCCAGTGATGTTAACATATTAGAGAAAGGCCTGACACAGGCAAATGATTGGTGCTGAACACATGGAATGAAATGTAATGCAAGAAAATGCCTCATTGTCCCCTTTGGTAAAAAGGTAGCCCTGTTAGTTATGTTTTACATAGTACCCCTCTAAGGTCAAACTCAGTTTTGTGAGACTTGGGTTCACCAGTTGATAGTAATCTAAACTTCAATCACTGTGTGTCCATAGTGGTACAACACACATTCTACATTGATCACCTCATATCTAAGGGCATCTCATCCAGGACCAGGGAGGTAATAGCTCTGCTGTACTCAACCCTTATAAGACCACTAATTGAGAACAATGTTTCCCTCTGTATGTACCTCACCAGACACCTGAAGCAATTGAAGAGACCACAGAGGTTTCTGACCAAGAGAATCCAGGGCCTCCAAAACATGACATACATCGAAAGACTGAAAGCCCTGTCACAGTCTCAGTATCATACAGGCTGCTGAGAGGTGAGCAGTCTCAAACCCACCCTAATGTAAATGCTGGACATCCACAAATTAATTGGGACAAGAATAACTTGCTGCAGGTATCTCAACCTAGCCTGTGAAATAAACAAAACATGCTGGAGAGACAGATACATCTCCCAGCGATTACTGCTCCTCTGTATTAGGCTCCTGCTGCATGTGAATCAGTGCTCCTCAATGACCCTATTCAAGTGCAAATTTGACAACTGGATGGGTGATTAAAAATTCACCCCAGGGATGGCACCTATGCCCCTCATGGATGGAGCAGTCTATACTGATTGCAAAATCGCTCTAACAACAAACATACTCAATAAGGGTATATGGGTTTTTACATGGCTCGGATTGTAAAGGCCCTATGGCCATTAGCTTAGTAACATCCTAGGAAACTCTGAAGCTAGGAATCTATGCAGGCCTCCCATCATCTTCTCTCCTACATCCAGTGCTGATGTCATGCACTATATGTTGTCCTGCACCCTTGTAAAAATCAGACTTGTTCTGTGGTGATTGTGTAAATTACTGAGTTCTGTAGTCTGTGTGCTTAGGTAGGGGTTCTGTTCTCACTGTAGTCAACTGTGTGTGTGTGTGTGTGTGTGTGTGTGTGTGTGTGTGTGTGTGTGTGTGTGTGTGTGTGTGTCTAGCCAGAAGAGCAGAAGTATGCCTCATGTACACAGACAACCCTCTCCTTTTCCCAACAAATTCCAACACATGTGAGCGATGCAACCATATAGCCAAACTGGAGGCTAAGCTCTCTCAACTCAGTACTGGCGTAACCAGTCAGGAGGAGAAGGAAACCACACTCACTACAATTCCAGTCTCACATAGACCTACCACGACAGCAAACCAAACACATGAACATACTCGGAGGCTCTAAATAAAAATCTGCCTAAGCAGCAGAGACCTCCAAAGCAGACACCCAAGCAACCGCTACCCCAAAACAAAACACGTGCAACACATAGCTCACAAACCAGTGTGCCGAACATTCACAGCCCTTAAGGCTAAACAACACACCTGATACACTTGTAATAGGTGACTCTATCGTCAGGCACACTGACGTCCCGCTCACCAGGCTGAACAAGGAGAAGGTCACGGTGAGCTGCCTGCCGGGCGCTAGGATCCGCCACATAACACAAGCACTCAGGTCACTCCAAGGCAAGTACAAATATAACTCAGTCATTGTCCATGCTGGTGTGAATGACCTGAGACATACCTCCCTGTACTACATGAAAAGAGACATAGAGGAGCTCTCTGAGCATGTAGCCCAGGCCGGTATGACCCTGACCTTGAGTAGCATCTTACCCTTACCAAGAATGATGCCACAATACGAAAACAAGATGATCAATTTCAACAACTGGCTTAAGTATTGGTGTCATTCAAAGGGGATCCAATGCCTGTCAGCCTGGGATAACATGCGCGACAAGCCACGATGCTTCGCTAGGGATGGCTTGCACCTGTCACCCCTGCACTTTCGGATATTGGCAAAGGCTCTTGCTACCCCCATAGTGCCTTTTTTAGGCAAGGCTCAAAAGACAAACCCACCTCCATAGGTATCACAAGGGATAAGAAACTAAGAGTAATGCTACTCAATGCCAGAAGTCTAAACCTCAAAATGCACGCACTCGAAACTATCCTTAGCATGGAAAACATCGATATCTGTGCAGTGACAGAAACCTTGTTCAAGGCTCCGGAGAGCACCCCAGCACTACCAGGTTATACCTCATACCATGCTTTTCGGCCCCACAACTTGGACCGAACCACAAAAGGAGGGGGAGTATCAATATTTGTCAAAGATACCCACAACTCCAGGTTAGTGGCACAGCACGAAGCATCAGAGACTATCCATGTGCAACTAATAGTGGGTAAAACTGCCTTCCAGTTTATAGCCTGCTACAGACCACCCTCCCAAACCCAGGAACCCCACTCAGCCTTCCTGAGAACACTGGAAAATATGAAGGTCTCCCCAAACACCATTATATTGGGTGACTTCAACTACCCAAACATAGACTGGGAGCATTACTCTTGCTCCAACACCCTAGCCCAAAGGTTCCTAGAATTTATAAACTCAAATGCTATGGAACAAATTGTTACCACTCCCACAAGAGGGAAAAACATACTGGACCTGATCATCACCAACATGGGGACTCTATGCTCCAGACCAGAAGTGTATCCCTCACTGGTAAGATCAGACCATAAACTAATCTCACTGGATATTCACATCCCGACCCCACCCCTTGCCCAGAAAACCACAGTGAAAAACTTCTCTAAAGCAAATTTCACACTCCTCAAAACTGAGGTGGAATCCTTCAAAGCCCCCGGGCCTGTGGAAAATACGGCCCAGACCACAGAATCCTTTATAAACGCATTCTATGAACACCTTCAGGAATGCATGGATCATGCAATCGCAAATAAAACCAAGACCAAGTCCTCCAAAGACAGACGTCCTGTCTGGTAGACCCCAGTCATAAACAAACTATACAATAGAAGGAGGAAGCTACTACATGATATAGCAAAATCCCAAAAGGGGAAGGCATCTCTGATCAGTATTAGCAAAAAACTACGGGCACTCATAAAATTGTCTAAGGCCAGCTTCGAGAGAAAAATTGCACAGGACACTAAGGATAATCACAAGGCTTTCTTTAGTTATGTTAGGAACCTGGGTGGGAATTCCCAGATATGCTCAGAATTAGTCCAAAATGACAAAAAATACACCGAACACACAGACATTGCCAACATCCTAGCTGACAGGTTCAGCACAAACTTCTGCCCCACCACCAAAAGGGCAAATATCTATCCCAGCAGAGTGCTGCCCCCTGACATCTCAGATGCTCAGGTAAGAGCTGCCCTCTCCAAAGCAAAAAACACAGCATCAATGGGACCAGACAGTGTCCCAGGCTGCGTCCTACATGAACTCCAAGAAGAGCTAAACCCAAACCTAAAACTACTGTTCAATCTCAGCCTTACTACAGGATATGTACCCAAAGAGTGGCGTACAGCAACAGTGGTCCCTCTCCACAAAGGTGGTGCCTCAATGGATCCTGGAAACTATCACCCCATAAGCCTGACTAGCTTGGTTTGTGAAGCTATGGAAAGGATCATCATGGACCTCATAAATAAAGATATTGGAGACCTACAGACACTGGATCCTACCCAGTTCGGCTTTGTTAAGGTCAGATCCTGACTCTTAAACCTGGTCGATTTCTTTGAAACAGTCACCAAGACTATTGACGAGGGGAAGGTGGTCCACACAGCCTACCTGGACCTCGCAAAAGTCTTTGATACAATACCCCACTCAGGCATTATAGATAAGCTCACCAGCTTAAATATAAACCCCTATATCATTAGATGGGTTGCAAACTGGCTCATGGACAGAACCCACATGGATAGAATTGCTGGAGCCATGTCAGACTCCAAACCAGTTACAAGTGGCGTCCCACAATCCTTAGTCCTGGGACCTCTCTTGTTCGTTATATATTTCTCGGAGGTACAGGCCAACACGGAAGGACTGTGGCTGACCAAGTTCGCAGATGACTGCAAACTGGGTGCCATAATAGACTCTCCAGCCAACACAAGCATCCTCCAAAAGGGCCTCGTAGAAATAGACAACTGGTGCCAGAGCTATGGCCTCAAGCTAAACACCAAAAAGTGTATAGTCATCCCCTTTGGCAAAAACAAAGTGCCCACAAATTGCCACATAGGTGGTAATCCATTAAGTACAGAAGTAGTAATTAGGGACCTGGGGACCCAAGTTGATAGCAATCTCTCATTTGACAAACATGTGGCCAAAATGGTTAGAAAAACATTTTATATAGCCCACCTAATCATGAAGGGATTCACATGTAGATCAGGGGAGGTCATCGTGCCTCTTTACTCATCCCTCATCAGGCCCATCATTGAGTACAATGCCCCTTTTGGGATGTACCTTACCAGACACATGCAGCAACCGGAAAGACCCCAAAAGTACCTCACCAAGAGGATCAAAGGGCTCAAACAGATACCATATGCTGCCCGGCTAAAGAAACTCCAGCTCTACTCATTGGCATACCGCCTGCTCAGAGGCGATCTGTGCCTGACGTATAAAGCCATGTCCAACCCGGAATTAATGGACATGCTGCACCTCAGAAAATCCAAATCCCATCGAGTTATGCGCTTGAGAGACTTGAACCTCAGCACTGAAATAAATAGGACATGCTGGAGGGACAGATTCATAACCCAGAGGCTCCCTTCACTCTGGAATAAAATCCCAGTCCAGGTTAGGCAGAGTCCCTCATTGACTCTCTTCAAGAGGAATTTTGATGAGTGGATGGGAGATCATAGGTTTACCCTGGGTATCACTTCTGTGTCACTGTTAGACAGAGGCACAGTATACTAACCTCGAAAAAGGGCATAACAAAATTAATTTAAAATGGGTGGCGAAAGCCAAACACACTCTGGCTAGGCTTAGAAATGCCCTAGGGCAGATAGCCTAGTATGAACCTATGAACCTATGTATCCTACAGTTACTGCTCCAATCCCATGAATTGACATTATTTTGATACTTGCATATGCCTGCACATCCATTTCATTCAGGCCTCCCAACATCTTTTCTCCAACATGCACTGCTGATGTCATCCACTGTAAGTTGGCCTGCAGCCTTGTAAAAGTGTGACTTGTGCTGTGGTGCTTGTGTAAATTACTAAGCTCTGTAGTCTGTGTACTTAGGTAGGGGTTCTGTTTTCACTGCACTCAACTGGGGCATATGTGTTTGTGCATGTGCTTGACCTTACAGAGAGCCTTTTACACCAGCGTGTGAGACACTGTTATTGCCATATTCTACTCACCAGACAGTGCTGATGTCATCACCTGTAAAGTGTTGTCTGAGACATTGCAAATCAGACTTGACCTGTGGCACTGGCCTTAAATACAGAGTTCTGTAGTCTGTGTGCTTTGATAGGTAGGGTGTCTATTCTCACTGCAGTCAACTGGTGTGTGTGTGTGTGTGTGTGTGTGTGTGTGTGTGTGTGTGTGTGTGTGTGTGTGTGTGTGTGTGTGTGTGCTTACGCACACATGCGCACACTTGCTTGACATTACAGAGAACCTTTTACATCATCATGTGGGACACTGCTATTACCATATTGTGCTCACCAGACGATGCTGATGTCATCAACTATATCTGATTTATGGATATGCACTATTCCCACCAGGGCAGGGCCAGAGACTTGCCTGGAAGCCAGACAGAAGTCACCTCATCTCATATGATACAGATTACAGTGACATGTCTTTCAGTCTTTTCACATACATTATGGCATGGTTTGTAGGTCCTGTATTTTCTTGGTGAGAAACCCCTGTTGTCTCTCCAACTGTTTCATATGTCTGGTGAGGTACATGCAGAAGAGAGCATTATACTCTATATTAGTGTTCTGATGAGGTTTGAGTACAGTGCTTTTATATAATCCTCAGATTTGAATAAGTTGGCATGATTTACGATGTGCACAACATAGGCTTTCAATACCAGTGTGCGGACACTTGATCGAAAGTCAGATTGCTATGTACATGTATTCCCAATGCTTGCAACACTGGGTTTCAGCATAGCAGGACTGTTGTCAATGCTATAATTAGCAGAGAATTCTACTTTGCAGAAGGACAAGATAAAGACACATTTTTTGGATTTATTTGTAGACCGTGTGGCTTTGTCACCAATCATTTGTCTGTGCTAGCCCCTACTGTAGTATGTTATCACGATTTGTGTACTCAATGATTGCACCCAGTATGTCAGAATCAATAAAACGCAGTAAGCCAAAGGCAGTATGATTTAGCCTGAACTGTTGAGAAATAGATTCCAAATGGTAAAGGGCCAAGCACAGATCCCTGGGGTATGCCAGTGGTGACAGCTGTACTGGTATAAGTTGATTCACCAACCTTTACAGCATGTGTTCTGTCAGTGAGCCAGTTGGTTACCCATCTAGTGATGTAAGGTTTAATCCCCAGCTGGGAGAGTTTCTCAATGATACTTGAGTGGGGGATTGCATTTAAACCCTAGACCAGGTCAGGATAGTCAGTATGAACTGTCTTCCCTTCATCCAAGTCTATCACACATAATCAATGGGCTGTGACTGCATCACAGATCACCTGTCACATAACTCTTCTCATACACTTTCCTAACACCATTGAATACACACTTCAACACACCTTCCATGTTCTTGTAGAAGGGTGTACATCAACATGAGTCCATCTGAGTTGGGGAGAAAAACAGCACCTGATGCATGCATCTATGAACGCATCGTTGCTCTCCTCATCTGTGAGCGGACCAACATGTCATCAGGGACCTTTTCTAAATGGACACTAGTAATCTCCCTTCTGTGTGCAACAGACCTGTGCGAGTTGTTAATGCTACATCATGTCTGTTACATCTGTTAGATGCCCTCAAAGAGGTGATTGAGAGCATGTATGACAACACTATAATCCTTTTGAACTTGACAAGCATTTCGCACAAATCCATACTGAGGTATTCACTCATCACTGTCAGATGTGGACATAAACACCTGTATCATCAAGTGGGTAGACCACTGTATCACATACATGGCATCTAAATATGTTAAAGTATGTGAAGTGACCTATATCTCAGGTCCAGGATCAGGTCTGCACATCAGGGCTGTCTGCTAGACACTGTCCTGTCCATTGTTTAAGTGACAGACATCACAGATGCCATACATATACTGTATCCAAACAGCTGTCTGAAGGACTACAGATTGTGAACATTCATTGACTCCAACTATGATATTAGTATAATACAGACAGTATCAACATGCGCCAAAGATTGCTGCCACAGCCATGACAACACTGCAATTGCACAAAAACATGGAGGGGGGTTGTTACGTCAGGAAAACAAACACAAAGCCCAGGTTTAATGCTGACATCACACCCTATAATTATTGAATAGGTATGTGACCTGTCTTCTTCATGGAGTGCTTGCTTTGCTCTTGTTTGTGTATTGTTATAGTTTCCTGTGGATATGAATAAACCATAATAAACGTAGTTCACATATCTCTAACATTTTTTGATGATTTTATTTTGCAGGATATAACATCCCAGTGGAGGACATTTTGTCACTTATTATGAAAGATGAAACTGTTCCATCTGTTGACACTGAAGAGGGAATGGTGGTGCCCCAAAAGCATCTTCCTGGTTACGGTTTTAACAGTAAGTACATGATCAGATAAGTAACTCTTTGTATTTCTCTCCATTTGTGGTTGAGTAGATTAAGAAATCTGATGAGGTAGAGGATGGAGTGTGGTTAGTAGGAATGAGTGTACGACTCTAGCAAAACTCTGAAGGTTTTGTGGCCTTATGGAGTTTATTGGGACCAGAGGAAATAAGGGCTCCCCCGAAATATACAAAGTCCAGTAGTCCAATCAAGGATGCTCTTTTCCATTTTCTGTGGCCATTTTTTGAATGTTTACTTCCTGACATGGGTGGTTTGTTAATCACATAAAGCAAGTAGTGCATCAGTACTAAAGTTTGGGGGGTGTTGAGCAGCACAGGAAAGGTTGTTGGACTATTGAAAGATACATCACTGAAGAAGTACCACGGAACATGTTGTGGTACTGAAAGCTGGGGTGAGCAGCACTACATAACATGGTGTGGTACTGAAGGCTGGGTGTGAGCAGTACTGCAGAACATGGTGTGGTACTGAAGGCTGGGGGTGAGCAGTACTACAGAGCATGGTGTGGTACTGAAGGCTGGGTGTGAGCAGTACTGCAGAACATGGTGTGGTACTGAAGGCTGGGGGTGAGCAGTACTACAGGACATGGTGTGGTACTGAAGGCTGGGGGTAAGCAGTACTGCAGAACTTGGTGTGGTACTGAAGGCTAGGGGTGAGCAGTACTACAGAACATGTTGTGGTACTGAAAGTTGGGGTGAACAGTACTACAGAACATGGTGTACTGAAGGCTGGAGGTGAGTAATACTACAGAACATGATGTGGTACTGAAGGCTGGGGATGAGCAATACTGCAGAACATGGTGTGGCACTGAAAGCTGGGGGTGTGCAATACTACAGAACATGGTGAGGTACTGAAGGCTGTGGGTGAGTGGTACTGCACAATATGGTATGGTACGGTACTGAAGGGTGGAGGTGAACAGTACTACAGAACATGGTGTGGTACTGAAGGCTGGGGGTGAGCAGTACTATAGAACATGGTGTGGCACTGAAGGCTAGGGGTGTGCAGTACTGCAGAACTTGGTGTGGTACTGAAGACTGGAGGTGAGCAGTACTATAGGCTGGTGGTGAGGTATTGCAGAACATGGTCTGTTACTGAAGGATGAAGATGAGTGGTACTGCAGAACATGGTGTGGTACTGATGGCTGGGTGTGAGCAGTACTACAGAAGTTGATATGGTACTGAAGGCTGGGGATGAGCAGTATTGCAGAGCATGTTGTAGTACTGAAGGCCAGAGGTGAGCAGTGTGAAAGCTGCCAGCCTAGCTAGATAGAATTTTGTAGATAATTCTGTCATTTGTAAATATTAATATAAGCCACAGGCTTGTTCTCTTAAATGTAAGAAATTTGTGTTAAATGTTGAACGTCAAAAATGTAACAACAGTGCACTCTGCTGGAAGAGAGCTGATAAGCCAAGCATTGTATGACTGTTCGATCTCAAACTCGGAGCCATGATGTCTGGACCAGCAGATTATTTCTATTGTTTTGAGACCAGAGTTTATTGCTAGATTTTACATATATAATGTCTTTAATTGCTGTGATTTCTTGACGAAGTGCAAGATCAGAGATATGTTAAACTCTGAGTTTCTGTTAGCCTGGGAACCAGAGAAGAATTATGTAATCTAAAATGAGTCAGCAGTGATGTATTATCAATTTAAAAGACTGTCTCAGAGAGAGAGAGAGCATTTTGGATTTTGTCTAAAGCTGACAACAACTCACCAGTACTCTGCTTTTGCTCTGTATGTAAGTTTATTTAGAACTGTGATTGCTCTTAGGAAACGATAGAAAATAGTAAGTTCAGTCTAGCTGATTTTTATATTTATGTCAGGACTATTCTTCAGTATTATTTTAAGCATTTTCCTGTGATGTCTGAACTCTTGACTAGCACTGTGTTGAATGAGAAGATTTATCTTGTGTTATTTATTATTAAATATTTTTTAAACCTTTCAAATGTGGCTGTTTTGTATAGAGATAATTTAAGCTCTAGAGTACTTGCATGTATTTAGTGATACTGTACTAAGCCACACCAATAAGCCGTAAAAGTTCTGGTCACACTTACTAACTGGATAATAATATTGCACAGTAATAATTGGACGCCCTTTGGTAAGGGCCTTTTTAGTAACTGATATTAGGGGGTTCTGGTGGCAGTGGATTACTACCTTATAGCCTGGGCAGAAGGGGCATACCTAGTGAACCTGTGCCAGCCTTCCCCAGGAGTGTCTGTGTGTTTGTATATAAATCATATCTCAAAGTGTGTGTGTGTGTGTGTGTGTGTGTGTGTGTGTGTGTGTGTGTGTGTGTGTGTGTGTGTGAGAGCTACCTGGGCAGGGACACGAAGCACTGGTTGGACAGAGAGAGTGCTGGGAGGACTTAGCTTGGAACCCTGGCTAAGGACTCCACTCTATGGCTGTGCCAGTGGGGAGTCTTATTGGTATATGGATAAAGGGAGAAACCAGCTCCAGACTGACTCTGATCTCTGTGTGCTCTTAATGGAAATTGTAGTTTACTGTGTGTGTATTTGTTATCTTTCCCAATGTGGATGCCCTTCACTGGTGCTAGTGGTGAGGATTGAGGCTCCTTGATTACTGGCCAGTGCATGGGTGTCACATATTTATTGTTTGGCAGTGGTGGGATAACCAACCACATATTAATTGGTTGGCAATTGACTTGTAGTGGTGTGGATAGTGAATTCCTGTAGCTTGTGTACAGTGATCACTGAAATTGTTTTTGTACTTTAAATTAGCCATGCAGTGAATATTCAGAGTACAGATCACAACTGTTTTATTTCTTTTGTTAGCTTAGTTAGTCTGGGAGAGTAGGCAAGGATGTCAGCAGAGGAGTATGGCAAGCTAACAAGGAGCCAGTTGGCTGAGATTTGCCAGGCTCTGAGTATGGTTCCTGATCCCCTTACTCCATGATAAAGCTGTAAATATTTTGTCCAAAATGTCTGACCATGATTTCTTAAATTGTACTGCTGTTAAGAATTGTCTGTTGGAATTTTTTAAGCTAACACGTGAAGCTTATAGGAAAAAGTTTTGTGAGCATAGACGCAAGGCAGATGAAAGTGTTTGTGAATATGTTGCTGAACTGAGCACTTATTTTCATAGGTGGGTGAGTGAATTTCAGGTCACCAGTTTTGAAGGGCTGGCAGACCTTTTGAAGATAGAACAAGACCTTAACACTTTGCCTGAGGACATGAGGATCTGGTTAGCTGATAGACAATGTGCTACTTCAGATGAGTTGGGGAAGATGGGAGACCTATACCTAGCAAGTAGGGCCTCCCTGCACAGGAAATGGATCCCCACTACTGCTCATGGGTCTAAATCCCAGCCCAGACTGCCTCAACAGAATCTGCCCGTAGTAGGGGAAGCCACTAGTCCAGGTACACGTCCAGGATCTAGGGTTAAATGTATTGAATGTAACCAGTGGGGCCATGTAGCATATAGATGTCCACGGAGGCAAGGGGGAACAAAAGGTCGAGGGAGCAAGTGAGGGGAAAAGACAAAATGCCATTTGTAGGTTGTCTTGAGACAACAAGGGTACCAAACTACCACAAGAGGTTACATCCTATTGTAGTGAATAGCAAAGAAACCATTGACACAGCCTCTGACATAATCATTGTAAAGCCTGCAGTGGTTACAGAGGAGCACTACTTGCCTGGGCAGTCTACTCCAATCACAGCTTTAGGAGGGACCCCATTCCAAATACCTTTGGCTAGGGTTCACCTTGACTGGGAGGGTGGAAAAGGAAACCAGCAAGTAGGTATGTTTGAGGATATACCTGCAGATGTCCTGATAGAGAATGATTTTGATAATGCAGTACCATGTGCTCATGCAGTTACATGCAGTCAGGCTTGGAGACAAGCATGGGGTCTGGTAGCCATTGGGAGACCCAGTCAGGCCGCATACTTGCAGCCAGGACTGGTGAGGTTACTTCAGGCAGGGAGCTACTCTGTAGCAGTGAAACTGTAGGTGGGCCACAGCTGCTTGTGGGTACTGATGTTCCCTTGGACAGAGTGACTGCAAAGGTAGACTTGAGTGTAGTACTCAGGCTGACAATGAGGCACCGCTGTCAGAGGATTCCAGACTTCATGTGGAAGGGGAGCTAGGAAGGGTTACAAAGAGAAAGGTGAAACGGGCTTAGCTCTCAGACCCTACATTGGAAGGCCTGAGGCAGGTAGCTAGTGAGGCACCTGATTCTCAAGGGAAGGGGAATCTGTATACTGGGACAAAGGGTTACTGTACAGAGAGTGGACCCCTGAGGGTGGTCTAGAAGGTGAGAGAATACAGCAGTTGGTAGTGCCTAGAGCCTACCATCTGACGCTTCTAGCCATAGCCCATGATATTCCCGTAGCAGGTCATATGGACATAAAACATACAAAGAGAACTATTATGCAGAACTTTTATTGGCCTGGAATTTCCAGAGATGTAACAGGATACTGCAGGACCTGTGAGCAGTGCCAAAAGGTAGGCAAGGCAGGAGACAAGGTAAGAGCTCCTTTGATGCCTTTGCCTGTGATTGAGGAGCCATTTCAGAGGGTAGCTATGGATACTGCCGGGCCTCAAAGTTCCACAGGGAAAAATATATCCTAGTGGTAGTAGATTATGCTACAAGATACCATGAGGCAGTGGTTTTGTCCTCCATTGAGGCAAAAAAGGTGACAAATGCTTTCTTAGAGATTTTCAGCAGGGTAAGTTACCCAAAAGAAATACTGACTGACAGAGGTGCCAATTTCATGTCAGACCTGCTGACTTGTCTGTGGAAGTACTGTGGGGTGAAGCACCTGAAGACCACCCCTGCCATCTTCAGACTAATTGTCTTTTTGAGAGGTTAAATTCTACAATCAAGTCTATGCTACGGGCATTTGCAGACCAGATTAAGAGGGAGTGGGACAAATATTTGCCCCATCTGTTTGCTTACAGAGAGGTTCCCCAGGAATCCAAAGGTTTTTCACCCTTTGAGATGCTGTATGAGCATAGGGTGAGGGGACCTCTAGATTTAATTTGTGATGAGTGGGAAGGTGAGTGTGAATCTCACAAGGGGTCTGTTGTGGCATATGTCCTAAACCTCAGGACAAGGCTCAGGGAACTCATGGGCTTGGTCCAGGAGAACCTGGCAAAAGCCCAACAACAGAAAAAGTTATGGTATGGCAGGAATACTGAAGCTAGAGACTATGCTGTAGGGCAGCAGGTAATGGTTCTCATTCCTGTCAGACACAACAAGCTGCAAGCAGCTTGGGAGGGTCCCTACAAGGTGGTAAGAAAGGTAAGTGATGTTAACTACATGGTGGAACTGCTACTCAGGAAGCAGGGGCACAAATTGTACCATGTTAATATGATGAAACCTTACCATGATAGAGAGGCCCTTTTCCTGACTATTTGCAGTGGATTGCAGGAGGAGTCTGAGGGAGATCTGGTGATTGATCTCCTTAGTGAGGCTTGGACTGACACCTCAGTGGAAGGGGTAGCAGTGTCCCAGCAGTTGTCTCCTACCCAGGTTCGAGAAATCCGAGCAGTATTGCAGGAGTTTGGGGACGTGTTCACTGGGAAACCAGGGTGTACCCACATGGTGGAGCACCAGGTGGATGCAGGACCCCAAAGGCCTATTAGGCAGGCCCCTTATAGGGTGACTGAGAGAGAGTCAAACAGAATCTGAGGGAGGAGATGCATGAGATGTTGGAACTAGGGGCAATTCAAGAGTTCAACAGTCCCTGGGTCTCCCCAGTGGTGCTGGTGCCAAAGAAGAATGTCAGCACCAGGTCCTGTGTGGACTGTAGAAAATTAAACAGTCTCACAGAGTCAGATGCCTACCCCATGCCTAGGACAGATGAGGCCCTAAAGCAGCTGGGTGGGGTTAAGTATCTTGCCACCATTGATCTGACCAAGGGTTACTGGCAGGTGCCTTTACTCCCAGTGCTAGAGAGACGTCAGCCTTTGTAACTCTTTTTGGCTTGTATGAGTTCACAAAGATGCCCTTTGGGATAAGAAAATCCCCTGACGACTTTCCAGAGGCTGGTAGATCATATCCTAGCAGGAGCAGGAGGGTTTGCCCTTGCTTACTTAGATGATATTGCCATCTACAGCCATTCCTGGCAAGAACACCTTCAACATGTCAGGGAGGTGCTGGGCAGACTACAGAGGGCAAGGTTGACCATTAAGCCCAGTAAATGTCAGGTGGGTATGGCAGAGGTCTCCTATCTGGGACATAGAGTGGGGAGTGGTAAAATCAGGCCAGAACCTGCCAAAGTGGAAGACATTCAGGCATGGCCTGCACCTGTTACCAAAAAGCAGGTGAGAGCATTCTTAGGGACAGCAAGGCAGTATAGAAAGTTAATCCCCATTTATAGTACCATAGCTGCTCCCCTCACAGACCTGACAAGGTAAAACAGGCCAGATAAGGTAGTGCGGACCCCAGCATGTGAGCAGGCATTCCAGAAGCTTAAAGAAGCTTTGGGAGGATCCCCTGTGTTAGCTAGTCCAGATTACAGCAAAGAATTTGTTGTGCTTCGAACCATGGGGTGGGGGCAGTACTTAGCCAGATTTCTTCAGAGGGAGAAGAGCACCCAGTGGTTTATCTCAGTTGTAGGTTTCAACTCAGGGAGGAATGCTATACAGCTGTAGAAAAGAAATGCCTAGCTATAGTGTGGGCACTGCAGAAACTTCAGCCTTATCTGCATGGTTCACTGTAGTTACAGATCACAATCCCCTAACATGGTTACACCAAAACCGCCAGCAAAATGCTAAGATGGAGCCTAGTGTTGCAAGAATATGATATGTCAGTGCAGCACCGCAGTGGAATTAGCAATGCCAGTGCAGATGGGCTCTCAAGACAGGAAATGGGGTAAGGTGTACTTAGATAGACCTAACCCTCTCAAGCAACGGTTCTCAAGCATCACTTGAAAAACTAGCTTGAGTTCTCTGGGGGGAAAATATGTGACGGCTGCCAACCTAGCTAGATAGAATTTTGTAGATAATTCTGTCATTTGTAAATATTAATATAAGCCACAGGCTTGTTCTCTTAAATGTAAGAAAATGTTGTTAAATGTTGAATGTCAAAAATGTAACAACAGTGCACTCTGCTGGAAGAAAGCTGATAAGTCAAGCATTGTATGACTGTTTGATCTCAAACTCAGAGCCGTGATGTCTGGACCAGCAGATTCTTTCTATTGTTTTGAGGCCAGAGTTAATTCCTAGATTTTACATATATAATTTCTTTATTTGCTGTGGTTTCCTAACCAGGTGCAAGATCAGAGATATGTTACACTCTGAGTTTCTGTTAGCCTGGGAACCAGAGAAGAATGATGTAATCTAAAATGAGTCAGCAGTGATGTAT
Source organism: Protopterus annectens (assembly GCF_019279795.1). Lineage (NCBI taxonomy): Eukaryota > Metazoa > Chordata > Ceratodontiformes > Protopteridae > Protopterus > Protopterus annectens. Next base: position 1,818,358,782 of record NC_056732.1, read on the forward strand.
TATCAATTTAAAAGACTGTCTCAGAGAGAGAGAGAGAGTGTTTTGGATTTTGTCTAAAGCTGTCAACAACTCACCAGTACTCTGCTTTTGCTGTATATGTAAGTTTATTTAGAATTGTGATTGCTCCTAGGAAAAGATAAAAAATAGTAAGTTTAGTCTATTTTCTATATTTATGTCAGGACTATTCTACTGTATTATTTTAAGCATTTTCCTGTGATGTCTGAACTCTTGACTAGCATTGTGTGAATTGAGGAGATTTGTCTTGTGTTTTTATTATTATTTATTGTTAAATATTTTTAAACTTTCCAACTGTGGCTGTTTTGTGTAGAGATAATTTAAGCTCTAGAGTACTTGCATGTATTTAGTGATACTGTACTAAGCCACTCCAATAAGCCTTAAAAGTTCTGGTCACACCTACTAACTGGATAATAATATTGCACAGTAATAATTGGACACCCTTTGGTAGGGGCCTTTTTAGTAGCTGATATTAGGGGTTCTGGTGGCAGTGGATTACTATCTTATACCCTTGGCAGAAGGGGCATACCTAGTGAACCTGTGCCAGCCTTCCACAGGAGTGTCTTTGTGTTTGTATATAAATCATATCTGAAAATGTGTGTGTGTGTGTGTGTGTGTGTGTGTGTGTGTGTGTGTGTGTGTGTGTGTGTGTGTGTGTGTGTGTGTGTCAGCTACTTGGGCAGGGACATGAAGGATTGGTTGGACAGAGGGAGTGCTGGGAGGACTTGGCTTGGAACCCTGGCTAAGGACTTCACTGTATAGCTGTGCCAGTGGGGAGTCTTAATGGGGATCTGGAGAGAAAGGGAGAAACCAGCCCCAGACCGACTGTGATCTCTGTGTGCTCTTAAGGGAAGTTGTACTTTACTGTATATGTATTGGTTATCTTTCCCAATGCGGATGCCCCTCACTGGTGCTAGTGTTGAGGATTGAGGCTCCTTGATTACTGGGCCAGTGCACAGGTGTCACAAGCAGTTTTGCAGAACATGGTAAGGTACTGAGGGATTAGGGTATCAGTTCTACAGAACATGGTGTGTGTGTGTGTGTGTGTGTGTGTGTGTGTGTGTGTGTGTGTGTGTGTGTGTGTGTGTGTGTGTGTGTGTGTGTGTGTGTGTGTGTGTGTGTGTGTGTGTGTATGTATGAGTGTATGTATATGTATGATTTACCTTCAGGTGGTCGACTAACATGATTATCAACATCCTGAAAGAAAACCACTCTTCGTTGAAAACAGAAATGTTGACTTCCTAGTATGCAAGTGCTGAGGAAGAACATCTATATATATATATATATATATATATATATATATATATATATATATATATATATATATATATATATATATGCATCCACTCTGTCCAATGAATGAATGAATGAATGAATGGGTATTGGACAATTTGACATTACTTCTGTTGTGCAGTGGTTGTCATGGCATGCATCACCGATGGCACATTTCTGCAGTGCTGGATCTTAGGGAAGTGATGCAGGGCTGGAGGTGGAGTATACAGCATGTGTTCCTGACCTATCACACTCAAATTACTCCTGATTGCCAGCCCAGCCTGATGTTGATGTCATCATGGGGGAGGGACTTAGGGCTTGCAAAAACCTGCCTTTTACACCATATGATAATCCTGACTCCCTTGCTTCTCTACTGGGTTTGGGGGGATTCCGTAACCAGCAAAGCTGTGACCGACAGATGGAAGCCACCTAGTGAAAGGCACACTAAGGTACCCCCATGGTAGTGACATCCATACCTCTCAAGTGTACCACATTACAAGGAATATACCTCATTTGGGGTCTTAAAGAGTTCATGTTCCTCAAAGTTCCTCAATGTTCTACATTGAAAGACTCTGACACACATTGAGTGTTAGGAATTTTTTTTAAGTGAAATCCATGGTAAATAGAAATGAATCATATTAATTCATTAAAAGCTCTTCTTTATAAGTAAAACCAGCCTATTTTAGCCATCCTATGGCCTTCCTAGTTGAAGTTGTTAGTAAGCTATTAGTATGTGTTCCACATTTTGCCCATTTGTTGCACATTATGAGGGCTAGTGTTCCTCATTTTAGAGATGGAAGGCTGTGAGCTATGGTGACATCAGGAAGAAGGAACTATTGAGGGGCTGCGGATCTGAAGTCAGAAGTAAATTGGACTAAAAAAAAATCAAGTAATACGTCTAAAATTTCAGAATTATCTTGTACAAAGACATTACAACTATGCTTTGCAATGGTCATTGGTTTGCTGTTTCCAATTGAACTTCTTTACTTTAGGCAAGATCCCACAATTTCTGACACCCATGCAATGTGTGAGAGTAGCTTTTCGGGTATCGGTAATGTTTTTGATCCAGACCACTGGTCAGATTTTTGTAGGGTCACAGTGACTGGAATCTACCTGCAACAACAAGGTATTCATACCATAGTATTATAATTAGAAGTTATGTACCTACCATAACGTTCCATGTTAGTTGTCTTCTCTCGCCTTCTTTCTTGCTGGATGGGTTCGGAGCCGATCCTCGGCTCCAACTCGGCACTTGCTTTAGCTTGAGAACTCCTTTTACCAGCTCGAGGCAACCCTATATCCCATGATGCAAGGCAGAACTACCTCAGATCTCGTTTGGTAGCTAACCTACCCTGCTAAGGACTAACCTAATATAATTAGGAACTAAATACATAATTAGAGTCCTCATATGAAGGCTCAGGAGAAAACAACCTGAAAGGAACTCTTCAAGATCTGTCCAGGCCAGGGGGAAGGAGGGAGGAACGCAAGAAAGAAGGCGAGAGAAGACAACTAACATGGAACGTTATGGTAGGTACATAACTTCTAAATGTTAAGTTGTCAATCTCGCCTTCATTCTTGCTGGATGGGACCGCGTCCCTAGCACCTGAATCCTGGGTGGCTCAATGGAACAGACTCTTGAGAACTGTGGAACCAAAACTGGCCCTATCTCTGGAGGCCAAGTCTAACTTGTAGTGAGAGACAAAGGTATGAGGCGTGGCCCAAGTAGCTGCTGCACAAATGGTATCAATGGGAAGTCTATCCTGAAAAGCTGCTGAAGTCGATAGACTCCTGGTTGAGTGTGCTTTCGGTTTAGAAGGTAGCTGTTTGCCTCTGAGAGAGTACACATAGGAAATAATGGAAGTCAACCATCTGGATAAGGTCACTTTAGAAACTGGAAGACCTTTCCTGTTTTCTGCATAAGAAACAAATAATTGGTCTGATTTTCTGAATTGTTTAGTTCTATGCAAATAGTACCTGAGCTGACGATGGACATCCAAAAAATGAAGCTTTTGTTCAGCTCTGTCAGAATAGTTTGGGAAAAAAACTGGTAGATCTATGGACTGGTTAATATTAGTTTGAGATACAACTTTGGGGAGAAAGGACGGGTTCGTTCTTAAGGATACCCTGTCCTTATGAAAAACCAAATAAGGGGAACGAATGCAGAGAGCTTGAATCTCAGAAACCCTTCTTGCTGAAGTGACAGCCAGTAAGAATATAGTTTTCCAGGTCAATAACTTCAAAGAGCATGAAGCAGACGGTTCGAAGGGAGGTAGCATCAAGGATGCCAACATTAAATTTAGATCCCATTGTGGAGGAGGATGCTTTATCGGCGGCTTTAGAAGAAAAACTCCTCTCAGAAAGGCTTTGCATAATCTATGAGACATAATGTTATTATCATGCAAGCCAACATGATACTTGGAAATAGCAGCCAATTGAACTTTAACTGTAGATGAAGAAGATCCTGAATGAAAAACTTCCGCCAGGAAATCTAAAACAGAATGCACAGGAGCAGTAAAAGGATCAATATTCCTGGAATTTGCCCAAATAGAAAAACGTCGCCACTTGCTAGCATAAACAGTTCTAGTGGACGTCTTTAAAGAAGATACTAAGATGTCTCTAACTGAATCAGAGATCATCGGAAGCCTGGCTAGGGAAGGAAGTGGAGCAACCAAGCAGTGAGGTTGAGAGATTGAATAGCCCGGTGCTGCTGACCCGACTGGTGGATCAACAGATCCGGAACTGGGTCCAGATGCCAGGGTTGCACCAGGAGATGACGATGCAGGGATGGAAACCAAATTTGTCGAGGCCAGTAAGGGGCAATGAGAATCAACTGGGCCCTCAAAACGGTGGCTTTCTGAATGACTTGTGGAATCAAGGGAAAGGGAGGAAAAGCGTACAGAAGTCCCCGGGGCCAATCCTGGGTTAGAGAGTCTCTCAGGGGTTGGCCTGGTAGGGGAAAGAGGGTGAAGAAATCAGGGCACTTGTTGTTTTGAGGTGTAGCAAAAAGATCGCAACAAGGTGTGCCCCACTTTAGAAAAATCTGACCAACTACAGATTGATTGAGAGACCACTCGTGAGGCATCAGAATGGATCTGCTCAGCCTGTCCGCCAAGAGGTTGGACCGGCCGGGATGCGCTATCAGAAACCGATGAGAGGAGATTGCCCATTGCCAAAGTCTGAGAGCTTCTCGACACAACGGGTAAGACCTGGTCCCGCCCTGCTTGTTGATGTACCAGACGACGGACATGTTGTCCGTTTGTACTGCAATAGTCCCCGTGGGAAGAAAGTCGTTGAGGGCCTGCAACGTTAAAAGCACCGCTCTCATCTCCAGGACATTGATGTGCAGATGGTATTCTATGGGTTGCCACGTGGACCGTCCTGCCCTGATAATGCCCCCCCCACCCGATCAGAGAGGCATCCGTAGTAACTGTGGCAACTGGAGGAGGGGGAACAAAGGGTCGGCCCTGATGAAGAAGAGGGGAAGATATCCACCAATTTAGATGAGTCCTGCACGATTCTGTGACAAAGATTTCGTGCTTCATCGGAAGACTGTGGTACGACCACTGAGTGAATAACATCCACTGCAGAAGACGCATATGGAAGCGAGCCAATGGTAGAAGAACAATGGCCGCAGCCATAAGACCCAGAACCTTTAGTATCAATCTGGCTTTGACCTTGCTGCTCTGCAATAGAATCCGAACTAATTTTTGGATGTCCAGAATTCTTTGATCTGTTAGTCTGGCTATCATTTTTACGGTGTTTAATTCTGCGCCTATAAAGGTGATAGACTGGCAAGGCCGCAGAGAAGATTTCTCAAAAGTTACTGAAATTCCCAAACTCTTGCAAAGTTGCAGAGTGTAGTCTCTGGTCTGAAGAAGCTGACACCTGGTGGAGGCGGAGAGGAGCCAGTCGTCCAAATAAGGAAACACCTGGAATCCTTGACGTCTCAGATGAGCTGTGACCACTGCCATGCATTTGGTAAACACTCTGGGGGCTGAAGTGAGTCCAAAGGGCAGGGCTCTGAATTGGTAATGACTGGTCCCTAGCCGAAAGCGGAGAAACCTTCTGGAGCGCCTGTGAATCTTTATGTGATAGTACGCGTCCTGAAGGTCTATAGAGCACATCCAGTTGTCCTTGCCCAGAAAGGGCAGAATGGACTGAAGCGTGACCATCCGAATCTTGCCTTCTTGACAAATCTGTTTAGACTGCTCAGGTCTAATATTGGTCTCCAATCTCCGTCCTTTTGGGGACCAAAAGAATCTCGAGTAGACGCCGGATCCTACTTGGTCTGCCGGCACAGTCTGGACGGCTCTTTTTCCTAGGAGCTTTGAAACCTCCTGTTCTGCCAAATCCCTTTGACCGGGTGAGATGTCTGGAAGGGATAGTTGAGGCGGGATACCTTCAAGGGAATTTTGTAACCCTCGGATATGATCGACTGTACCCACATATCTTGTGAGAGGGAATGCCAGGCTACTGGGTACAGCGAAATCCTTCCCCCGACTGCCTCCAAGGGTGGACAGTCGGGCAACACCTCAGGGGTGCTGAAAGGGCTTCTCAGGAAGAGACTCCCTGTTGCCCTGGTTCTGAGGACCCCCCCCCGCCTCTAGGGCGGTGTCTATTATTGTTACCCCCTCTGCCTCTGGGGGTAAACTGACCACGTGTGTCTGGTGTAGCTCCTTGGGCTTTATGAACCACATCTTCCTCCCTTCTGACCCTTGGGATATGGTCTAGAAGGGTGGAAAATGGACTCCAACGGCAGAAAGAGTTTTACCGTCCTGCTCACACCTGGTCAAGGTATCCTTCACCTGAGGTCCGAACAAAGCCCAACCATCAAAGGGGGTATTGGTGAAGGATGCCTTAAAGGGGTCCACAAAATTACAAAGCCGCATCCAGGCTTGGCGTCTAAGAGCCACTCCTGTGCCAGCAGCCCTGCTCGCTCCATCGGCTGCATAGGATATGAGCCGCATGGAGGAGTTGGATAAGGAATTCAGGATTGCTAGCTGTGAGGCTATCTTTTCTTGAGCCCCAGCAGCAGAAGGATCCTGGACCACTTCACCTAGTTCCTTGAGAATATCTCTTTGAAGCCTGGTGAAGTGACAAAGGTAGTTCAGCGAACGCATGGCGAAGGTCGCTGAAGAAAACATCCGCTTTCCATACCTGTCCATGGTCCTAGAATCCTTGTTAGGAGGATGGACAGGTACTGAAGGATCCGCCAGTTCCTTCTTAGTGGCCGCCACCACCATAGCATCCACAGAGACGCCCTTGGAAAGAAATTGCTTGTCTGCAGGGGCCGTGATAAATTTGGATGGTCTCCTGGGAACCGGTTCCACAGAATCTGGAGTTGCCCACGCCTTCGAGCCACTACCTGCATAAGTGGGCCGAAAGGCGGAGACACCCAGGAGGTGGAGGGTCGGGATCCAAAAGCCTCCAGGTATACCGACTCATCCTCAGGGATCAATGGAGGGCCACCCCTCTGTTTGAGGAGCTCAAGGATGTCTGAAAAGGAGACATCCTCAGAGGGGACCGTGGGAACCCTCCGACTCATCTAAGTCGGTATCAAATGTTGTAGACTCGGGAGTCTGTGTGTTTCCTCTTACACGCCCTCTTCCGAGGAGGTTCCCCTGCAGGATCAGGAGAAACCTCGAAGAGGAAGATATTCCCAATGGGGAAACCTGGGCGATGGATCCCTGGGCCTGGGAGCAAGAGGCTGGCAAGAGGCGTCTACAGGCACCGAGGGAGGAGCTAAAGGGATGGACCGCTGACCTGGCTCATGTGCCAGGACACTCCTCATCACCTCAAAGGCTCCCCGGGAGGCCGGAATATTCCCGAGGAAATAGGAATTCCCGGCTCCACTGAGAGGGAAGGCTCCGCCGATGTCGGTGCCGAGCTTACCAGAGCCGAAGCCCCGAGAGGGAGAGCGGGGTCGGACAAGGGTCCGATGCCACTAGCCCCCTCGGAGCTGACCAGGGAAACCCAACGACCGGATCCCTCCAAGGAAAGTCTCAAGGAGGAGATCGGAGCCAAAGACGATGGAGCCGAAGGATGTATCGCCCGCGCCAAACAGTCGCTGTCCCGAGCTCGCCCCGAACTCTGGTGGAGAGTCGAAGAAGCAAGTTCAAGGGGTGAAGCAATAGCCGAAGTCTGTTGAGATGGGCTATGGAGCATTTGGGCCAGTGCCTGCGACTTTAACAGCCTGCTTACCACCCTCTCTAAATCGTGGTCAGACAGCCTGGAACATCTCAAGATCGGCTCCAATGGCTCGCTCCGAAAAGAGGAGACCTCGAGCCGAGTGGATACTCTCCAACTAAGGGGACCGAGATCTCTTTCGGGAAGTCATCGGAGCCGAAGTCCCTGAATTCCAGATGGAGCGAAGGTTTCGCCCGATGCTGGATAGTGTCGGCTCCAGCGGCCGACAAGGCCACAGTAGACTGGGTGTCGGAACCAATGTGCCGGACCCACTACCTTGAAGCAGAAAGATCGGCTCCAGCCGATCTCGCCCGACGGCCGAGCCACCGGAGGAGGCTTGGATACTGTAGCCTGAACTTTCAGTGGCTTAGAAGGTTTACTAGACCCTGTTTTAGAGGGAGAACCTTCTGGCTTAAGTAAGCCACGGAGGATCAATTTGTTCCTCCTTTCCTGCAGGACTCTCTGGCTAAAAGAGTGACACAAAGCACAGGAGTCCTGCAGGTGCAAAGGCCCCAGGCAGTAAACACAAGAAGTGTGACCGTCTGTCAGAGACATTTTCTGACAGCACGAGTCACACTTCTTGAAGCCTGAGACCTTGCCTTCCTTAGACATAGTCCTAAGGGAAAAAGTCAAACACACACCCCAACAAACACACAATTAATCCCCAAACACACACACACTGGAGGGATTAACCAATGGGGTCTAGGCCTAACTTAAAACTGTTATAAACTATGAAATTTTTTAAAAGTTTTAAAAGTTTTAATATAAGGGAAATAGGGTGGGATGTAGAAAAACTACACACTATGAAAAAGGGTAAAATGGGGGAAATAAATCCCTAACTAAGCTTTTAGACAAAACTAACTTACCTCAGCTGGCAAAGGAGACCTCTTTCGCTAAGCGGCAAACGAGATCTGAGGTAGTTCCGCCTTGCATCATGGGATATAGGGTTGCCTCGAGCTGGTAAAAGGAGTTCTCAAGCTAAAGCAAGTGCGAGAGCCGAGGATCGGCTCCGAACCCATCCAGCAAGAATGAAGGCGAGATTGACAACTTAACATCATTGATTCATCTATAACTCATTTCTTGAATATTCATTTTTTTCTCCTGTTCATAATTCCCATTTCTAGGGAATTTCTTGCTCTCTCAACATTTTTTAGAGACTTGGTTATCTCTAACTTGTTATGTATAAATAATGAAAGTTAAGACATTATTCCACACAACCTCTCTAATGCCTACTTGCCCTCTGGCTCTGGCATTAGCACAGCCCACACTTCCTGATATGTATGTTATGTGTGTAATACCTGCACTATGTGATATACCTGTATTGCGAGTCTTACATGTAGTGTGAATCATACCTGCACAATGTGAAAAGCATGAAGTGCGTGTCATACCTGCATTACCTCAACTGCGTGTCATACCTGCACTACATGAATTGCATGCAGTGCGAGTCGTACCTGCTCTACGTGAACTGATGCAGTGCATATCGTACCTGCATTATGTGAACTGTGTGCAGTGCATGTCGTACTTGCACTACGTGAACTGCATTTAGTGCGTGTCATACTTGCACCACTTGAACTGTGTGCAGTGCACAATGTTCTTCATATTTCACTGTTGCAGTCATCACATTTGGGTTATCTGCCTGCAGGTAGCCCTCAGCCAACCTGAATACCATAGTCTTGGATTCCTGCATTGGATGCTGTCTTTTCTTCCATGATGTCACATCATCAGGGATATCAAAAATACAGCCGATGCCATTACATCAGTCTTTCTTGACGTGTGGTGCCCGAAGCAGAAGCAGTTCGCAAGTGCTGGTCGGCCGACTCCTGAAATTTCCATTTTCGAGTTTCAGAACTGAGGTCTTCAAAAAAGATAAGTACTCCGTTGGGGATCTTTTTTTCTTGCTCCAACCGATGTCAGTAAAAGTTAACAATTGTCTTACCTGTGGAAAGCAAATACCTCATAAAGATTTTCATTCACACTGCATTCCTTGCTTAGGCCCAGACCACGATGTACCTCGCTGTCGGTTTTGTGCCTTGTTCAACCCCCGAACTATTCGTCGTTGGGCTATTTTTGCAGCAAATTATTTTGGTACTCGGGGTCAGTACTCTGAAATGGCCTTGTTAAGCCATCCGACTACCGATCTTCCTAAAAAAACATACAGATAAAGACAGAGACAGGCTGCATAGGATCAAAACTGCCGACAATGCTTCCATTAAGCTAGTGCTAGTCGCCAGTCTGCCGGTACTCAGTGAGGTGCTTTTGCAGCCCCTGATACCCACTACTTCAGATTTGCAGGCCTCTACTGAGACCCATTCGGAGTCTGGTATGCCACGAGATGCTTCTTCGACTATGGAACCTGTGGATGTCTCTTCCTTGGATGAGTCCAGAGCCGCTGTGTAGGCACCAGCTTCTGGGGGTGTATTCAGGCCTACAGACTTGCATTTTAAACTGATGCCATCTTCATCATCTAGGGTTAAAACTCTCACCACTCCTAGAAAACTGACGTCAAACCACATGCTCAGGCCTATATGCCTAAAAAAACAAATGCTTAGAATGGCTGAAGACCTTATTACCTTAATTAGGGGAAGCCAGCCTTCCCCCTCTAAGAGACCTAGAACTGACTTTCCTTCTGATTCTTCTGATCAGGAATCTGATATTTCTATTCCTTCTGATTACCAGGATTTGCCCTTATCTATCTTTGAGGATTCTGATGCATAGAATTCCATTCCCTCTGCCTCCCCTCCAGAAGATTTTTCTTTTGGTGAAACCTTGCACACACTTAGGGAGCATTTCCACTGGGAAATCCAGGATAACTTTGACTCCAAAAAGAGCTTTAGGGAATTCTTACTTCTTCCTCAAAACAGGCCTTTAGCTATCCCTCCTGTTCTGGTCATTGTAGATGATGCTTTCTTGGAATCTAGCCTTTATCCAGACACTTTATCTCCAGCTCCCAGAAAACCTGACAGGTTTTACAGAATACTTGACTCTCAAAAGTTCCTCTTTAAGAATCCTTCTGCGGAGCCAGAGACAATTTCCTAAAGACCAAAAGGCATTAAAGCTATTGCTGCCAAAAATCATACCCCTCTTGATAGAGATTCTAGAGCCTTAGACAGATGGGGTAAGAAGGTATATAATTCTGCTACTTTGGCCATTAGGGCTTTAAATTGCCAGTTTCATATGTTAAAGTACCAGCAGCATATCATGGGACTACTTAAACAGAAAATGATGTTGATTCCTGACTGTGCTGAACACAACGAATTACAGGATTTAATGCATTCTGCAGAACAAGTTAATAAACATACTTTGCAATGTGGTTTTCATTCTTTAGAAACACCTTGCAGGGCTGCTGTCACTGGGTCTGTACTTAGAAGGCATGCTTGGCTTAAGGAGCAAACATTGCCAGATCATGTTAAAGCTAAATTACTGGATACTCCCTTAAACCAAGACCGCTTGTTTGGCAACAAAGCAGAAGAAGTCCTCAAAAGGATGGAGGAAAAAGCTAAATCTATTCCTACAAGTACAGCCTCCCAGATTTAGTAGACATTGGCCTTCAAAGAATTGGTCCTTTGCAGTTTCTTCCAGGCCCTCTCAGTCCAAACCCAGGAACAACAGACCACCTAGATTACAGTTTCAGACTGCACACAGGTCTAAGCAGTGGAAAAGCTTGCCTTGCATGCAAAAAATTGGGAACGTATTACCCGGGACTAATGGGTTTTGAACATAGTTTCCCAAGGATACTGATTTCACTTCCACTCCCTACCAACCCCAAACAGTTGGCCAGACCTACCCCCAAATAGTGCACGGAGGCCCAACAGCAGGTTCTCTCTCTTCTAAGTCCTGGTTACCCTCCCTCCAGCCCCCTGACATCTCTTGGCTCTACCTTTCCTTCTTGTTTGGTATATTTCAGTTTTCTGGTGTATTTGCTTTTTGATGGAGGTGTACCATAACATATAATTGCTTCCCATTCTGGGGGCACCTGACATCTGGGGCAAGAAAAACTGATGTAATGGCGTCAGCTGCATGTGTTATACCCCTGATGTCATGGAAGAAGAGAGAGCATCTGATGCAGGAATCCAAGACTCTGGAATTCAGGCTGGCTGAGGGCTTCCTGCAGGCAGATAACCCAAATGTGATGACTGCCACAGTGAATGCACTCGAACATCTACATTTATAGTAAGTGTACACAACTGCACTTTGTACTTGCACTGTGTGAACTGCGTTTAGTGCACGTCGTACTTGCACTATGTGAACTGCATTTAATGCGTGTCGTACCTGCACTATATGAACTACACACAGTGCAAGTCGTACCTGCACTACGTGAACCGCGTGCAGTGCATGTTATACTTGCACTACATGACCTGTGTTTAGTGCACGTCGTACTTGCACTATGTGAACTGCATTTAATGCGTGTCGTACCTGCACTATATGAACTACACACAGTGCAAGTCGTACCTGCACTACGTGAACTGCGTGCAGTGCATGTCATACTTGCACTACATGACCTGTGTTTAGTGCATGTCATACCTGCACTACGTGAACTGCGTGCAGTGAGTGTCGTACCTGCACTATGTGGACTGCATGCAGTGCAAGTGGTACCTGCAGCATGTGAACTGCATGCAGTGAGAGTTGTACTTGCACTATGTGAACTGTGTTTAGTGTATGTTGTACCTGCACTACAGAAAGTGTTTGTATACATGTTATGCTGCACAAGCAGACTCTAAATAGGAACTTCAGCAAACAGTGGGGGGAATGGATTGCAAAACTAAAAGCACAATGGATGAAACTGAGTACAGACAAGGCAGCTGTCATAGGTTCATAGGTTCATAGATTAGTACTAGGCTAACTGCCCTTGCAAGCCATTTTAAGCCTAGCCAATTATCCCCTGTGAGATTCAAACCCTGTACCTTGCATTTGTAAGGCAAACACATTAACCATTAGGCCACCCTCCCAACCCCCTGGTCATGGCAGCAAATGGGAAAAATCAGAAGAAGTTGACAACTGAGAAAGAAGGGAAAATAGTGAAACAGTTTAACTTCTTTAATTATATGGGAGGGGCAGTTCAGGAGAAGGGATCTTTTAATGAAAAGGTCAAAGCAAACATCAGGGCGGGCTATAGCCATTTGACATAAAGGGTTAGTGTTTAGTGTTTGACAGAAGAATGTCAAAGAAACTGGAATGTAAGGTGTACAAAAGAATAGTGTGACCTGTCTTACCATATGGTACAGAAACCTGAAGGCAGTGCAGTTGAGGAAGTTAAGAGGTGATGGCGATGAAGTGCTTGAGTTGGGTGGCAGGAAGCACACTGTAGGAAAGAAGAAGAAACGATGACTGAGATGGGGCCAGAGTACACCCAGTTAAAGAGAAGATAAAAGAAAACAGATTACGGTGATTTGGGCACGTACGCAGGAAAGCAAAAGATGTGTTGATGAAGAAAATTCAGGAGAGATGAGAAGAGGGCAACAGGAAGTGAAAATGTCCTGCAAAGAAATGGATGGACTATGTGAGAGAAGATCTGCAACAGTTAGGCAAGACTGTCGAAGAAGGTAGGATTGTGGCACTCAAGTGGCAACAAAATGGGAAAGGGGGCTGATGATGATGATGTTGAAATACATATAGTGTTTATAACACCTGCTCTACATGAAATACATAAAAAACACATAGTAAAAAATACAAACACAGAACAAACTACCATAACGAATTGTATTTCTAAATGTATGTAACTGTATATAGTATTACTGCACTTTCTTACTCAAATACATTATATTTTCTGCTTTACTACTGTACCCTCTATATATTGTACACTTCTGTAACTTTTCATCATACTATGCCATGATATACTATTATTTGCTCATACTCCTGATTTTTGTATTTTTGTCATGTATGTGGAGCTTTTGTATTTTATATTTTTTGTGATTCTCATATATGTGGAGCTTTTCTCTCCGGGTTTCTGCTAAAAATGGGCACCTGATTGACCAGTCAAACCAACCTAGTAATCAAATATAAAATAAAGTAAGTAAATAAAATAAATAAATACATGTCAAACATGAAAAAGTCTGAATTTCATGAAATTGTATCCAAAATGGTTACTTCTATCCTCAATAAGGTCAGAAATGGTAGTGTCATGGGACCAGATGGGATACCAGAGATCCTAATATGTGCAATCAAAAGTAGCCTAGCGTACCCACTGGTAAACATTCCTATTAGAGTATTATGGAAGGAAGCTATTATGGTGCAACTTTACAGTGGGGACACCCTTGCAGACCCAGTAATTACAGAATGCTCAGCCAAGTAAGAGATGGAAAATCATCATGGAACATGAACAAAGAGAGGCTGTAAGCCTCCTTCTGCATGACGTAACCCATGCTAGTTTTGTCAAAGGCAGATCTTGTTTGCTTGACCTCATATTTTTTTCAGTAGTATGCCTGCTGCCATGAAAGAATGTTTTTCTGTCCAAGCAGCTTACCTTGATGGCTGAGGCATTCAACACCGCATACCATAATGGGCTCATAAACTTGGCAATCTGAAGCTAAATGAACTGTTAATAAATTTGGCCCATAGCTGGCTTCATGGCTGTGTGAAACAGAATAAGAAGATTCCTATCCTCACCATTCTGTCATCACTGGAGCCCCTCAAAACTATGTCCTAAAACTTCTGGGTTTTGACATTATTTCTCAGATGTCATAACTGATGTCATTGTTTATCAAGCCAAATATGCAAATGACTAGACATCTGTAGCATTGTTCTTAACTTTACTGACACTGCCGTCCTTCAGATAACACTTAACAATAAACATGAATGGCACAACAGAAATATTTTTGCCTTCAGTATTAAAGCATTTAGTATTATGGAGTTTGGCAAAACTGTCCCACCACATTTATTCACTACTGATTGGCAACAGATTTTTTTTTATTTTTTTTTATTTAACATTTGTTAACCGGGAAAGTCCGACTAGGTTTTTTTTTTTTTATTAATTTGTTAACCGGGGAAAGTCCACTAGGGTCCCAGATAACAGATAAAAGTTAACTATGTAGTAAAAGATCTTGGAGTCTGTTTAGATGATGACTTTTCATTTGATGTCCATATAGCTGTGTGTGTGTGTGTGTGTGTGTGTGTGTGTGTGTGTGTGTGTGTGTGTGTGTGTGTGTGTGTGTGTGTGTGTGTGTGTGTGTGTGTGTGTGTGTGTGTGTGTGTGTGTGTATCTATGTGTGTAATTGTAATACCTGTCCTTTATGAAATACTTGTAGTGTGTACAATACCTGTATTGTAGGAAATGCATGTAGTATGTTCAGTACCTGTACTGTATGAGATGCATGTAGTGTGTGCAATACCTGTACTGTACAAGATGCATGTAGTGGGTGCAATACCTGTTCTGAATGAAATGCATGTAGTGGATGCAATACCTGCACTGTATGAGATGCACATAGTGCATGCAGCTTATGCACTCTAGGAGATGCATGTAGTGTGTGCAGTACCTGCACTGTAGGAGATGCATGTAGGGCGTGCAATACCTGTACTGAATGAAATGCATGTAGTGGATGCAATACCTGCACTGTATGAGATGTGCGTAGTGTGTGCAGCTTCTGCACTGTAGGAGATGCATGTAGGGTGTGCAATACCTGCACTGTAGGAGATGCATGTAGGGCATGCAATACCTGCACTGTAGGACATGCATGTAGTGCATGCAATACCTGCACTGTCCGAAATGCATGTAATGCCTGCAATACCTGCACTGCATGAGATGCATGTAGTGGGTGCAATACCTGTACTGAATGAAATGCATGTAGTGGATGCAATACCTGCACTGTATGAGATGTGCATAGTGTGTGCAGCACAAAATGTTTGTAGTGTATGCAGTACCTGTACTGTATGAACTGCACATAGTGAGTGCAGTACCAACACTGTATGACATGCATGTAATGCATGCAGTACTTGCACTGTGACTCACATTGTGAGTGCAGTATCTGCACTGTATGAAATACCTGTAGAGTGTTTGTCATATTTACAGTACATGGCATACATGTGTTGTGTGTAATACCTGCACTTCAAGAAATACATGTAGTGTGTGTAAACTTGCATTACATGATGTACATGTAGTGTGTGTAACTGCATCATGTATACATAGTCTGTGCGGTAACTGTGTGACAAGAAGTACTTGTGGTGCATGCAGTACCTACTTTATACCTCCTGGTTAGGTCACTAGCAGAAAGGATAGAGTTACAAAGGGTTTAATAGAGTAGCTATCCTGTGTAAGGGCGACTTCTGTTTTCTTTCACATTCTTAATTTCACTCTACTAAGAATCCCAGATAATTGATGTCAAATGTAATGATTCCACATGTCTCATTAGTGTTTGCATTGATATAGCCCCCCTCCCCCAACAAACAAGAATTCCAAAGCCAAGGAAAGAATTATCATGGAAATGATCAATAATGACACAGGAAACCTCAAGACACTGGGCCTAACTTAGTTTGGTTTCGTCAAGGGCAGGTCATACCTGTTGAACCTAGTGGACTTCTTTGAGAAGACCACCGAGGACTGGTTCACATGGCCTACCTTGACCTGGCCAAGTATTTGACACAATACTCCACTTGGGCATTGTTGACATAGTCAGGAGGTTCAGTATAAAGTCTCATTTTACCCAGTTGGTAGACAGCTGGCTCACTGACAGCACCCATGAAGTTAGAGTTGGAGAGTCCACCTCTATAAAGACACCAGTCACCAATGGAGTCCCACTAGGATCAGTTCTGGGATCACTGCTGTTTGGCAGCTACTTCAGTGGCCAAGGTCAATGTTAAGGGCCTCTGGCTTACCAAATTTGCAGACGATTGCAAATTAGGAGCAGTCATAGAATCCCCTACTGACACTAATATTCTCCAGGAAGGACTGATACAAACATGTAGCTGATGTCAGAGCCATGGGCTAAAACTAAAGTCAAGAAATGCATAATAGTATCCTTCGGGAAGTCATCCACCCTAGTAACTATCGCATTGGCAACACACCTCTAAGAGTCAACCCAGTATAGACAGGGACTTGAGGGCTAAAGCTAAATTAATGGATGCTCCGTTAAACCAAGACTGCCTGTTTGGCAACAAAGCAGAAGAAGTACTTAAAAAAGATGGAGGAAAAAGCTAAATCTATGCAAACTGTTAAAGATTTCCTGCAAGTACAGCCTCCCATATTTAGTAGGCATTGGCCTTCTAAGAATTGGTTCTTTCCTGTCTCTTCCAGGCCTTCTCAGTCCAAACCCAGGAACAGCAGGAACAGCAGACCACCTAGGCCACAGTCTCAAGGCACTCACAGGCCTAAGCAGTGGGGGGCTTCCACTTCCAAAGCTGGAAGTAGTAAGACACCCCACATGGTAAACTGTCACAATGACTTAACCTTAAACCTTCCAAGCCCTGCTCAACTGACTGCTCCTTTAGGGGGAAAGATCGCCCTGCATGCAAAAAATCTGGGAACTCATTACCCAAGACAAATGGGTTTTTAATATAGTTTCCCAAGGATACAGATTCCATTTCCACTCCTTCCCAACCCCAAACGGTTGGCCAGACCTACCCCCAAATCAGTGGGCAGAGGCTCAACAGCAGGTTCTCTCTCTTCTAAGTATCAGGGCTATTCAGCATGTCCCAGCAGAGCAATGGGGACAAGGCTTTTACTCAAGACTTTTCCTGGTACCCAGAAAAGACAATTCCTGACATCCTATCATGGACCTGTCTATCCTAAACACCTTTTTGGTAATCCCAAAATTCAGAATGCTAACTTTTCATCAGCTGCTTCCCATGCTAGGAAAAAATGCCTGGTTGGCAACTTTGGACTTAAAGGAAGCTTACCTGCACATCCTAATAAGGGAATCTTGCAGAAAATACCTATGCTTCAGAGCAGGCTACATGCACTATCAGTTCTCTGCACTGCCCTTTGGCTTATCTACTGCACCCAGGGTATTCACAAAGTGCCTAGCTCCAGTCATTTCATTCTGCAGGCAAATAAATATTCAAATATACCCATACCTGGACGACTTGTACTTGATTGTATCTTAAACCTACGCAAAGACTTTGTACTTGATTGTTTCTTCAACCTATGCAAAGACTCTATACTATTGTGCATAGAAACAATTTTTATTTTTTCTTCCAAACATTTTTGCTCCCTAATGTATTTGAATCTAGTCATTTTTTTTTTTTAATTATTGTATTTTGTAATTTACTTATCCTTGGAGCTTTTCTCCCCGGGCCTCTACTGAAAATGGACATATATCCAGCTAGACTAGCCCAGTCAACAAATATAAAATAAATAAATAAATAAATAAATAAATTGTCTAATTCGGGCAGAAAGCCAGGACATACTAATAAATCATCTGGCATTTGTAAAGAAACTGCTAACCTCACTGGGATACACCATAAATGAAAAGAAATCCCAACTAGTACCCTGCCAACAAATTGTATTCCTGGGAGCAAGCTTGAACACATCTTTCCAGATGGCCAATCTCACACCAGAGAAACAAGTTTATTTGACAGTCTACTTTAAACTACTAGCCACAAAGACACAGCTATCTGCAAGGAAAATACTGCAAGCCCTGGGATTCATGGCCTCTTGCATCCTACTAATTCCGTATGCAAGACTGCATATGAGGAAACTACAGTGGTATCTAAAAAGCCTATGGAGCCAACATTCTCAGGATCTGGAATCAATGATTCCTATCATTCCTTGTATAAAGACAGAGTTCCTTTAATGGTCAGAGGCCTGCTACCACAACAAGGGACTGCCATTCACTCTACCTCCTGCCGCCCAATTCCTAACAACAGACGCATCAGACTATGCATGGGGGCTCACTTGGCAGGGCAGTGCATTCAAGGCAAATGGAACACGAGTCAAATGCACCTGCATATCAATCAAAAAGAAATATTAGCTGTACAGAATTCTCTGACAGCCTTCAAGGACCACATTCTAGCAGGACAATTATTGGTAAAGACAGACAACACCACTGTTATGTGGTACATAAACAAGCGGGGGGGGGGCCCACTCATACCCTCTCTGCAGACTAGCCATGGCTCTGTGGAACATAGCCTTGAGCTACCAAGTGTACCTACAAGCTCAATTCCTGCCAGGCAAGCTAAATTCACTGGCAGATGACCTAAGCAGAAATCTCTTGGACCCACACGAGTGGAAACTGGAACCAAAGATATTCAATATTTTGAGAAACAAATGGGGAAGCCCAGAGATAGACCCGTTTGCCTCCCCTCAGAACTACTGATTGTTCTACAAGCTCAATTCCTGCCAGGCAAGCTAAATTCACTGGCAGACGACCTATGCAGAAGTCTCTTGGACCCACACAAGTGGAAACTGGAACCAAAGATATTCAACATTTTGAGAAACAAATGGGGGAGCCCAAAGATAGACCTGTTTGCCTCCCCTCAGAACTACCAGTTGGACAAATACTGCACAAGGACTCCCCACAGACAAGCCTGGAAAGTGGATGCCCTGTCCTTCGCCTGGGAAAGCCTCTCAGTTTATGCCTTTCTCCCTCTGCCTCTCCTCTCGACAGTTCTACTAAAGATCAAACAGGACAAACCAAGGACAGTACTCATTGCACCAGACTGGCCACACCAACACTTGTACCCCCTCTTGTGTAGTATGTCACTGCTGGAACCATGGCACCTGCCTCAGACCCCTTCCCTGCTTTCCCAGCAGGAGGGCCAGATTCTGCACCCCCAGCTTTAAACCCTGAACCTTGCAGCCTGGCTAATTACCTGAGCTCTCCAATACCATCCCTCAGTAAGCAAGTGCTGGATGTCATTCTGGAGGCAAGGAGGCCTAGTACTAGAAAATCCTATGCTGAGCCAAACACAGGGGATGGGCACAACAGTGCCCAGTTTACTGCATATTCTTCAATACTTAACAGAGATGCTTCACAAGGGCCTTTCCTTCTCTTCTATTAAAATCCATGCCTCAGCCATTTCAGCACATTATAATACTAAGCCACCTTTCTTCTCTCACCCCCCTGCTGAAACAATTCCTCAGAGGGGCCAAAAATTTAAGACCACCCAGGAGAGCCTCTACTCTAGCCTGGGACTTTAACTTTGTATTGGAAAAGCTCACTCTACCTCCTTTTGAGCCAGCTGCAAGTACAGAGTTGAAATTCCTTTCTAGGAAAACAGCCTTCCTTCTAGCCATCACTTCAGCAAGAAGAGTTTCTGAATTACAGGCCCTCATGGCAGTGGAGCCCTTCATCATCTTCCATGCGGACAGGGTGTCCCTCAGGACCAATCCTTCCTTTATGCCCAAGGTGGTATCCAGTGTGGCCCTTAATCAGTCCATTCATTTGCCAACCTTCTTTTCTAATCCACAGAACAAAGGAGAATAAATACTGCACTCTTTAAACATGCACAGACAACTTAGATTTTATTTGGACAGGAATAAGCCTCTCAGGGAAACTAAACAGCTGCTAGTTGTCTTTGCTGCAGGGGCAGAGGGGAAGGCCATTTCAAAGCAAACCCTTTCTAAATGGATAGGCCATTGCATTCATTTCTGCTATAGGCACCATGGAAAAACCTACCCCACAGGGGATAAGATCACATTCCACCAGGGCTGTATCAACTTCAACAGCCTTTCTCAGAGGTATTCCTACCAGGGACATCCTAGAAGCTGTTACCTGGAGTTCTGTACATACCTTCACCAAGCATTACCACTTGCCAATTTTTTCTAAATCCAGAGCTGGTTTTGCCACTGCAGTCTTGCACGGCCTAATAGCTGGCCCTAATGCTCTGTAATTGCCTCCTCCCTTCCTTAGCTTTGGGAATCTACCCAAATGTAATGACTGCAACAGTGAATAAACTCGAACATCTACATTTATGGTAAGTGTACACAACTGTACTTTTTGATGCCTTAGAAGCATCTTGCAGGGCTGCTGTCACTGGGTCTGTTCTTAGAAGACATGCTTGGCTTAAGGAATAAATCTTGCCAGACCATGTCAAAGCAAAATTACTGGATGCTCCATTAAACCAGGAACGTCTGTTTTTCACTAAAACAGAAGAAGTCCTCAAAAAGATGGAGGAAAAATCTAAATCTATGCAAACTGTTAAAGATTTCCTACAGGTACAGCCACCTAGATTCAGTAGGCATTGGCCTTCTAAAAACTGGTCTTTTCCAGTCCCTCTCCGACCTTCTCAGTCCAAACACAGGGGCAGCAGACCAACAAGACTACAGTCTCAGGGTATGCACAGATCTAAACAATGGAGTGCTCCCACCTCAAAAACAGGGAGTAGTAAGCCACCATCGTATGGAAAATGTTCACAATAACTTGTCCTTCATCCTTCCAAGCCTTGCCCAAGTACTTGTTCTCTTAGGAGGAAAACTAGCTCTGCATGCAAAAAACTGGGAGTACATTGCCCAGGACAGATGGGTCTTGAACATTGTATCCCAAGGATACAGATTCTATTTCCACTCACTGCCAACCCCAAGCGGATGGCCAGACCTCCCCCCAAATCAGTGGGCAGAGGCCCGAAAGCAAGTACTTTCTCTTCTCAGTATCAAGGCTATTCAACCTGTCCCAGCAGAGCAAAGGGGACAAGGTTTTTACTCCAGACTGTTTCTGGTACCCAGAAAAGAAATTTTTTGGCACCCTATCCTGGATATGTCTATTCTCAACACCTTCCTGGTGGTTGCAAGATTCAAAATTCTTGTTGTCCAACAGCTGCTTCCTATGCTAGCCAAGGACTCCTGGCTAACCACCCTAGACTTAAGAAGCTTATCTGCACATCCCCATAAGGGAATCTTGCAGGAAATATCTACGTTTCAGGGTAGGCTCTATGTACTATCAGTTCTCTGCACTTCCCTTTGGCTTATCTACTGCGCCCAGGATATTCATAAAATGCCTAGCTGCAGCCATTGCATATTGCAGGCAGAGAGAAATTCAAATTTACCCATACTTGGACGATTGCCTGATTCAGGTGGACAGTCAGGAATTTCTACTTCAGCAACTGACATTTGTAAAAAGACTTCTAACTTCACTGAGGTTTACCATCAACCAAAATAAATCACATCTGGTACCCATCCAAAAGATTGTATTCCTGGGAGCAAGCTTGAACACAACTTCCCAGATGGCATTCTTCACTCCAGAAAAACAGATTTATATGACAAACTTCTTCAATCTACTGGCCACCCAAACCCAGCTATCTGCAAGAAAAATACTTCAAGCCCTAGAGTTCATGGGGTCTTGCATTCTACTAATTCCATATGCAAGACTGCATATGAGGAAACTTCAATGGTACTTAAAAGGTCTCTGGTGTCAACATTCTCAGGACCTGGAAACAATGATTCCTATCATTCTTTGCCTAAGGACAGAGTTCCTTTGGTGGCCAGAGGCCTGCTACCACAACAAGGAACTCCATTTCACTCAACCCCCCACTGCACAAACCCTAACAAAAGACTCATCAGAATATGCATGGGGGGCTCACATGGCAGGAAAATGCATTCAAGGCAAATGGAGCCCAAAACAAATGCACCTGCATATCGATCAAAAAGAAATGTTAGCTGTACAGAATGCACTGACAGCCTTCAAATACCTTATTCTTCCAGGGCAACTATTGGATAAAGATAGACAACGCCACAGTTATGTGGTACATAAACAAGCAGGGGGGAACCCATTCCTACCCACTCTGCAGTTTAGCCATGGTTCTGTAGAACACAGCCTTGAGCAATCAAGTGCACCTGCAAGTTCAATTCCTGCCAGGCAAACTAAATTCAATGGCAGACGACCTAAGCAGAAATCAAATGGACCCACACGAGTGGAAACTGGAACCCAAATCATTCAAGCTTCTGATCCACAGGTGGGGGGCACCAGAGGTAGACCTCTTTGCTTCCCCGCAGAACTATCAGTTGAGCAAATATTGCACCAGAACTCCCCACAGCCAAGCATGGAAAGTGGATGCCCTGTTCTTTACATTGGAAAACCTCTCAATCTATGCCTTTCCCCCTCTGCCCCTCCTCTTGAAGGTTCTACTAAAGATCAGCAGGACAAGCCAAGGACAATCCTGCTTGTACCAGACTGGCCATGCCAGCACTGGTACCCACTTTTTTGCATTCTGACAGTAGTGCCACCATGGGACCTTCCTCAGACCCCTTCCCTGCTGTCCCAGCAGGAGGGCCAGATTTTGCATCCTCAGCTGCAAACCCTGAACTTAGCAGCCTGGCACATTCCCTGAACACATCACCAGCAACCCTTGAGTAAACAGGTGCTGGATGTCATCCTTGAGATAAGGAAGCCTAGTACTAGGAAATCCTATTCAGAAAAGTGGAAAAGATACTGTTCTTGGAGCCAGTCTCAGGGAATGGACACAGCCATGCCCAACTTACCTCAAATACTAAATTACCTAACAGAACTGCTCCACAAAGGCCTGCCCTTCTCTTCAATTAAGATTCATGCCTCTGCCAACTCAGCTCATTACAATACATCTGGTCAAACGGTTCCTGAGAGGAGCCAAAAATTTAAGACCCCCCCAGGAGAGCTCCCACTCCAGCCTGAGACCATAACTCTGTACTGGAGAAGCTGACACTTCCTCCATTTGAACCTGCAGCTATAGCAGAGTTAAAATTCCTCTCTTGGAAAACAGCCTTACTTCTAGCCATCACTTCAGCAAGAAGAGTGTCTGAATTGCAGGCCGTTATGGCCATGGAACCCTTCATTATCTTCTATGTGGACAGGGTTTCCCTCAGGACTAACCCATCATTTATGCCCAAGGTGGTATATAGTGTGGCTTTAAACCAATCCATTCATTTGCCAACCTTTTTCCCTAATCCTCAGAATAAAGGGGAACGGATCCTGCACTCCCTGGACAAGCAACAGGCAGCTTAGGTTCTACCTGGACAGGACTAAACCTTTCAGAAAATCTGACCAGCTGTTAGTCAGATTTGCTACAGGGGCAGAGGGCAAGGCCATTTCAAAGCAAACCATTTCTAAATGGATAGCACACTGCATCCATTTCTGCTACAAACACCATGGGAAACCCACCCCACAGGGGATCAGAACTTATTCCACTAGGGCTACCTCAACCTCTACAGCATTTCTCAGAGGAGTCTCTACCAGGGACATCCTGGAAGCTGCAACCTGGAGTTCTGTACACACCTTCACCAAGCATTACCACTGACCTATCTTTTTCTAAATCCAGAGCTGGATTTTCCACAGCAGTCTTTCAAGGCATGCTAGCCAGCCCTAATGCTTCTTGACTGCCTCCACCCTTCCCCAGCTTTGGGAAACAACCCAAGTGTGATGACTGCAACAGTGAAACACGAAGAACATAGTACAGTTGTGTACACTTACCATAAATGTAGATGTTCGAGTGTATTCACTGTTGCAGTCCTGGTTACCCTCCCTCCAGCTGTCTGACTTCTCTATACTTTCTAGCTATCCTTTTTTTTGGCTATATCTTATAATAGTGGTATTTACTTTTTCTGGGGGTGTTCCACACCATGTGATTGCTTCCTATTTTGGGGGCTCCTGACATCTGGGGCAAGAAAAACTGATGTAATGGTGTTGGCTGCATGTTTTATACCCTTGACAACCTGAAGTCATGGAAGAGGCAACAGCATCCGAAGCAGAAATCCCAAGACTCTGGTATTCGGGCTGACTAAGGGCTACCTGCAGGCAGATAAATCAAGTGTGATGACTGCAACCGTGAATACACTCAAACATCTATATTTATGTTAAGTGTACACAACTGTACTTTTCCAGAGTGGTAAGGAAAACCTTCTATGTTGCCCATCTCATAAGTAAGGGAATCGCATCCGGGTCTAAGGATGTTTAACCCCACTGTACTCGACCTTCATCAGACCAGTAATAGAATACAATGCTCCTTTCTGCATGTACCTCACCGGACACCTGCAGCAGGTGGGGAGCCCACAGAGGTTTCTCATCAAGAAAATTCAGGGCCTCCAAACCATAACATACATGGATAGACTGAAAGCCCTGTCATTGTACTCTATATTGTATGGGCTGCTGAGAGACAACTTGTGCCTGGCCTATAGGCCAGTCTCTGACCTTATCCTGATGGAAATGCTGCACATCCACAAGTCAAATGGCACTAGAGTCACTCACTCTAGGGATCTTAACCTAGCATGTGACATTAACAGGGCATGCTGGAGAGACAGATATATTTTTCAGAGGTTGCCACTACTCTGGGATAAACTTCCATTTCACATAAAGGAGAGCTCCTCACTGACCCCTTTCAAGTACGATCTAGACAAATGGATGGGAGACTGCAAATTCACCCTGGGAGTTGCACCCATGTACCTCATGAACAGGGGTAGTCAATGCTGATCATATAGTCACCCTGCGAATTACATCATTCTAACCAGGGACAATGAGGCAACTCAGGATTAGCATGCCTTGGTTTGTAAGTGTTCTAGGGCTGCTAGCCTAGTAACCTCCTATGAACCTATGAGCATGTCCCTTAAAGTTCATGGCTTAAATGCAGGGTGTGTTCATTCCACATACTACAACACACATCAACATGCAGTGTGACACATGCCACTGTCACACCCTGTGAAATCCCTGTCCATGTCCTTATCCTCCCAGAATGAATTCATATTGTCAGGTCAACCCACAAACACAACCCCATTCCCAAAGCTGTATCACGTAGGGCAAGAAACAACTTATACCTAAAACACATGTACAAGGTATTAACTAAAAATGTGCATGCAGTACTCCCCATTCACTTAACAGAGCTGTGCAATCGATAAATGAACACAATTAGTATTTGCAGAGGTACAGTGATTTCTCAACTTCCTTAGCATGATGAGCAGTGTACTGTCTGTGGCTATTTACTCTGTGGAATGTTTACTTCCGTAGCATGATGAACAGTGTACTGTCTGTGGCTGTTTATGCTGTGGAATATTGACTTCCATAGCAGGATGAGCAGTGTACTGTCTTTGGCTGTTTACTCTGTGGAATGTTTACTTCCATAGCATGATGAGTAGTGCACTGTCTGTGGCTGTTTACTCTGTGGAATGTTTACTTCCATAGCATGATGAGCAGTGTACTGTCTGTGGCTGTTTATGCTGTGGAATATTGACTTCCATAGCAGGATGAGCAGTGTACTGTCTTTGGCTGTTTACTCTGTGGAATGTTGAGGTTCTTAGTATGGTCATTATACTGTTGAATCTATTTAGAGCAAATGTTTTGTTGTATTGTGCAGTTGACCAAGGTGTGCTGCGTTGCTGTTTCCACATCATCTACTCATATAAGGACCTGCAAAGTGCAAGGACCATGCATGAGTGTGTCAGTGACCCTAATGGGAATGTAGGCAAAAGTATTCATTCATTATGGCCTATACAGGGGTTAAGGTGCAGATATTGAAACAGTTGGGATCATTGTGCTGCAGTGGCACCCCTTTCATATCGTAGTTCTCACCAAGACACCATTCTGTCACTCTTTTTGTATCCACTTTACAATATGGTAGCATTGCAACATCTCACACTAAGTGCATGATTTTGCATGTCACTTGTCTGTGGAAACAGTATGCATAGATTCCAGCCCTGATAAATGGCTATGGATTCTAAAAACACTGAGGATGTCAGGACTGCCATGCAGTGCTGTAAGGAGACCAGTATAAAGTGGATGCCTAGCACAGTATAATGGTTAAGGTGTTTATCTCATAGACACAAGGTACAGGGTTTGATTCTCTCATTTGAAAGGGAAATTGCCTTGGCTTAAAATGGCCCACAAAGGCAGCTAGCCTAGTTCTTACTTACCTGTGAATAGCTTTACCAGTCTATCTGCATAGTACCTGCACCTGCTGGCATCACATGCTCTGGTGAGTGGCATTAGCACCACTACAGTGACCTCAAGGGGTCCAATCTTGACCTCTAGGCTGGTGGAAAGAAGAGGTTGGAGAGAGATTGCTCCTGATATGTAGACTAAGGATTCAGAACAGGTCATTGCACTGTATTTCACACAAAGGTAAAAGAGCCATTGCAGGATATTTAATTTGTGATACTTGTCTTTATAGTTACTGTTTTTCAATTCCTGACACATATAGTGCAACAGGCTGGTATATCAGGGGTGGATGAAGTGTTGATGTAGGAGTGATAACTCTTGTACTGCAGACAAGTTCTGTATAACATAGTAGCATTATTTTATCCAAAGCTTATTGTGTAGCGGCAACTTTAGCATCCTGATTGGACATCATCAGATACTGCATGACACAATCTCTGTAAATATGCTGGCATGCACCACGTACTGCATGACACAATTTCTGTTGTATGTGCTGGCATGCACCACGTACTGCGTGATGCAATCTATGTTATATGTGCTGGCATACACCACATACTGCATGACACAATCTCTGTATATGTGCTGGCATGCACCACGTACTGTGTGACACAATCTTTGTTATATGTGCTGGCATGCACCATGTACTGCGTGACAAAATCTATGTTATATGTGCTGGCTTAAAACCCAGCATGCCCACAGGACATAGTTAAAGGATCCACGCATTCACCATTTTCAAACACATGCCCTTAATGGCATGCTCTTACATCATGCCCACTGCCACACATTGGCAGACTTATAGGGTTGTTGGCATACTACCATACTGTGTACTTTGCCACTGAGCAGGAGACCTAACAGCAGGAAGAATGTAACTCACTGTTTTGGCCATGCATCTCTCTACCATGTACTCGTGTATGTGCCACTTTTGTCTGGCATATCCATGGCATTTGTACATTATGACAGCTTTGTCCACTAGTAAATATCCACTTTCATTACAGTGGCTGCCCACTGTATACTGACACCTGCCCATGTTATCACCACTGTCTTGTCTGGCTTTGGTACTGCACACTAATGTGATAAGTTCATATTGATATACCCTTTCTTTGTCCCTATGATGCAAAAAAATACCTGCATTGGCACAACCACACACACCTTCTTTGGCCTTTGTTGGCCTACAGCACATTACTGATGGCAGTGTTATACCCATCTCCCCGAGGCTATCAGTAATATGTCACTACTCCCTTATATGTACTCTTTTCAGATGGAACATATGACATTCTATGCCTAGTCTTGATTATTGCCTGTAGAATCATTTCATGCCTAGCAGATATTTAGTCTACCAAAATTTACCTGTAAGGCTGTTAGAAGCAGATGTAATAGTAACGATCTTGTGTTCAGTGTGTGTTTGTGTGTGTGTGTGTGTGTGTGTGTGTGTGTGTGTGTGTGTGTGTGTGTGTGTGTGTGTGTGTGTCCCTCTCTCATTCTTTGTTGCTGTCCCCCCTTTTTAATTTTAATTTCATGTTTATTGTTTCACTTTTGTCACTTTCTGTCACTTTGTGTTACTACTTCATGCAATGTCATTCACAGCTGTGTCTGTGGTATGGCAGCAGTCTTTGCTTTTTTGTCCTGTCCTGTCCCGCCTTTTGCTGTTTTACCCTATGCCTCCAGACCTGCCTCTCCATTTGGGTTTTGAAAGCTGTGTGGTGGAGGGTGACTTGGATGCTTTCTTGGCGTGCAGTAGTAGATATTTGGAAAAGAGTATTGTACCCTGAGGACAGGGCCAGTAGATCATATTATTGTTATCAGGCAAGAGTTGGAGGTGCTGTTGCTGGAGGAAGAAGACCAACAGCTTCACACCCATATTGGCCACCTAGAGAACCATCGACCTCTAATAAGAAGAGGTGTACAGTGGCCTGACACTGCCAAGTATTCCATCTGCAGTGACCCAGTGAACTTGCACAATCAAGGAGGTGAGTGACCTCTGCCTAGGCCCTGCCTAAGGCAATGCAAAAGGGAGCCAAGACTTCACGCTGTCCCTGATCATGGTGTTCCTCTTCCTTGTGTATCATTTCCCTCCACTGTTCGTTGTCCAGACCTTCCCATCATTGCTTGTTATTCCTCTGTCAGTATGTATGTTTCTATCCATTGTGTTCCCTCCTTTGTGTCAGCATCTTCCATTTTAGTGTCTGTGCTCTGTGTTTGTGTGCCCTTACTTCCATTCCTGTATCTGCCTACCCCATATACCCTTCCTAATAAAAAGGGAAACTGTCCCAAAAAAAAACATTCCTCACCATCACACTTTCCTTCCCTGTGTCCTATCATGTATCCCTCTGCTTGCTGTCCTCAATCTCTGACTTTCCTATACTCCCATTTCTAACCCATTTTAATAAGTAAGCTTATTAGAGACCTTCCTGTTCACCTAGTATCATGGATTAGAGATATATTTTTGTAATTTCTGAAGTTTTACTTGTGCGTGTGCCTACTTGCATATTCATTACTGCTAGAATTCTGTATTTGTATCCAGGGTACACTCGTCTGTTTGCTAGAACTGTTATGATTTTTTTTTAATTAGCAACTAGTTGATATGCTAAATGCCTCCTTGTTGGTCGGCATTTATCCTTGAGGTGCATTGTACAGGCTGGCATCATATTGGCTGCATTAAGAATGTTTCTGGAAAATGTATGCATGCCTAAATACACACACACACACACACACACACACACACACACACACACACACACACACACACACACACACACACACACACACAAACACATACACACAGTAAGGCAGTAGTAATACAGTGCTAATCCCCATCTCCATCACTTTACTTAAACTGATTTATCTGATGATGTGCTTGTTGCCTTTATTGGACTTTGATTTTTTTTGTGCATTGTATTTCTCTTCTAAGCATGTATTTGTATAGCATTTTACCTTTGTGCACTGTATCTTTAAATTTAACTCTTAAGTCAAACAGGGTTTGTCAGTCTTTCTACTACGTCAGGTATGTGTGTGTGCGTGCGCACGTTATTTCACTCCTGTGTTAGAATAGCTGCTTTCTTTTGCTGTGGGTACTGTTTTTGCTTCATGTTACTCACTTTCAGTCTCTGCCTATAATGCTTCATTTCCTGTTTATAGGCTTTGTGTTTTCACTTTCATCAGGAGGTTATTTTTATATTTTGCGGTCTATTTTACTGTTCTTGCAGATAAATCTTAACTGTATAGTATATTTAATCTATGTTTCAATCTTAATTCTTATTTCGGTGGTGTTTATTTTCTGCAGACTATGTAACAGCAATATATTTGAGTTTTGGTGTTTCTTCTCTTTTGTGATATTTTAATCAGTTTACTGTTTTAGTTTTTATTTTTGGAATATTTCTGTGTTTGACAGTTTTTCCTGCTAAATGATTTTTCAAGGTGGTGGCAAAGTTTGTTAGATGTTGAGGTCCATGACAAAGTAGGGATCTGTAACTTAACTGTGAGTTTTAGGTGTCCCTCACTCTTTCCATGTGCAGAAGAGCTCTACAGTGGATATAAAAAGTATACACACCCCTGTTAAAATACCAGGTTTTTGTGATATAAAAAAATGAGAACACAATAAATCATTTAAACTTTTCCCACCTTTAATGTGACCTATAACCTGTACAATTCAATTGAAAAACAAATCTGTTAGGGGAAAAATATAAAAAATAAAAATCTTACAATAAGCTGGTTGCATAAGTCTGCACACCCTTAAACTAATGCTTTGTTGAAGCACCTTTTGATTTAATTGCAGCGTTCAGTCTTCTTGGGTACACACTCGCCATCAATTAAAGAGACTCTGATTAACTCCAAATAAAGTTCAGCTGTCCTAGTAGGATTTTCCTGACATTTACTCAGTTGCCTGCTACAGCAAAAGCTATGGTTCGCAGAGAGCTTACAAAACATCAAAGGAATCTCATTTTTGGAAGGTATCAGTCAGGAGAAGGGTACAAAAAAATTTCCACAGCATTGGATATACCATGGAACACAGTGAAGACAGTCATCAAAAAGTGGAGAAAATATGGGACAACAGTGACGTTGCAAAGAACTGGACAAGTTTGGCGCAAAAACAACACATTTGATGTTGTAAATCTTTATTCATTCCTTACTGATAGGACTTCGGTTCCATCCTCAGAACCGAAACGGTTGTTTCCAAGCTCGCTCCTGCCAAAAATTCTCAGCTAAGACCTACCCATAATGTCCCTCTCATAGTCTCACGCATCTCGTTTGCTGCGTTCCTCGTCAGATGTGCCTAGCCTATCTCTCTCAAAGCTAAGTGGAAAATTTGTATATTTTGTGTAGTTTTCTCTCAAAACTTTGTTCTTTTTAGTCAGTTTCGCTATTTTGTCCTCTCGTCTGTAACCTGCTTCTATTTCCTACCCTCTACCTTTGGTAGTTAACCTTTTACCATCATTGGTACTGTCCCTCTCTCCTACCTTTGGTAGGCCCTCTTTTTACCACTTGTGGTACTTCTAGATACCATCATTGGTACTCTCTACTTTCCCTCCTTATCTTTCTCAAAAAAAAAAAATCATTTTTCTCTTTCACTTGTTTCCTTCTGGGTAGTTTTTGTTGTCTGTACAATATGTCAGACAAAGTTAAGTTGGGGTTTAAACTGTACAACAAGTGTGGGCAAAAAATGCCCAACTCAGATGGTCATGCTTGATGCGTTTATTGTTTGGGTGTGGACCATATAAATGCTTCTTGTGACATCAGCTCTAGTTTTAGTAATCGCACTCTAGCAGAGAGCAAAAACAAGCTTATCTTGAAAGGTTTAGTCAAAATGCCTTTTTCAGAGGCTCTCTCTGGGTTGGAGGTCTCACCACCTAATAAAAAGCAAGAAACACAAAGGGAAACGTAGTCACTCTGTTCCTACATCCCCGACCGCTATGGAACCGAGTCGGCACCGAGCTTTTCCAGTGCCGTCGGCAGATACTACTTCAGCACCAAACCCTGTGTCTTCTCCCTTGGTGCCTTCTCTGATGTTGACTCCTATTTTGGCTCCAGCTTTGGCACCATTATCTTCGGTGCCGTCCTTGGTCCTGACACTGGCTTTGACAACCATACCTGCTTCGGCACCATCCCCGGCCACTGTGCTGATAGCTTATTTAGCTCCACAGACTCTGACCTTGGTTCCTAATCCACAGACTCTGACCTTGGTTCCTAAGGTTGAACATCTCCCAAGAACCAGATACTGTCCAGCCTATGACCCTTTATCGGGGCACTAGTTTAGCCCCTTTCTTGAAAGACTTGACTCTCCTTCAGCACCCTGCTATAGATCCACCAGGAGCCTTTTTGAACAAGATGTAGTGCAGGTTGTGGACCAGCTTCTGGCAGCTAGGAGATTGCCCACCCGGCTAGACCTTCTGTTCCCCTTGGCATGGAACCCCTCACAGTATACTCACCTGTTTATCCTCCTCCAGACTCTACCCAGGCCCCGGAGATCTCGATACTGATGAACACCCCGGTGCATACTGTCTCGTCTCCGACTGCGGAGTTTCCCCTGCCGGCACCGACCTCCCCTTGCTGCATCAGCTCCGTGAGCCGGTACACTCCCGGAGCAGTGTTTGGGCTGCCGGAACCCTGGTACCTAGTCCGGCACCTATTTTTTCGCTGGCGCCATCTATGTCCATGGCTCCGACAGCTTCCAGTCCTCTTGGAGCTCCTCACCTGGAGGCAGGCTCCTCAGGGCGGGGTGTGACCCTGGTTCTGAGGTTATCCTTTTCAGTTCCGGGCTCCCATCCCTCCTTGGGCGGGCCTGCTTTCCAGGTGATGGAGAAGATCCTTGCCTCCACAGGCTTGCAGTCAGCACCAATGGCATCAACACCAGAACCCCCCTCTAGCATGCAGCTGTCCCAACCCCCTACTTTAGGATCCCCGGGCATGGGAGCCACAAGACCTCCCTTTGAATGGAACCCTTTCACCAGAGTCCTCCTCAAAAGATCCCAAAGAGGAGCCACCCCAGAAGAAACAGTGCAAGAGGAAGGACCTTGATTCCCCTGAGGAATCTATCATTGAGGACACTGATTGCGATGAGAGAGAATGGTCCCCACGGTTTCCCCCAGACGACGTCTCATTTGGAGACATTCTCGAAATCCTCAAGCAAAGGGGAGACTGGAAGTCCTCTAACCCTTCTTCGGAAGAATCGGTGTTCTTGCAGGCCTTCCATGCCCGACCATCTACTTCCTGGGTGACCCCATCTGCAGATGAGCTTGTAAAGCTGATTGTGCAGCATGCCTGGAAGGCCCCGAACAGCGTAGAACTTGTCCCCCAGAGACTGGACAAAATTTTATCCATCCCCGAAGACCAGCCCAACTGGTTCAAATAGCCTGACGGTTGATTCCATGGTTATGGTGGCGGCCACCAAGAGGGAACTGGCAGAAGATAGTTCCAATGTCCATCCTCCGAACAGGGAGTCTCGGGCCATGGACTGACTGGGGAAGCAGACCTATGCTTCAGCGACTTTTGCCATTTGGCCGCTGAACTATCTGGCATACTTCACTCGCCTCCAAAGAGACCTAATTTCTGAAATGTCTACCTCTTTGGCAGGGGTACTGCCTGATGAGGTGTGTGACACTGTCGCCTTGTAGCTAGCTACCTTAGAATCTATCTTGAACTCCTCAATGCGTTTGATATCTCACACCACCGAGGGGGCAGCTCGAGCTGCCACGTCAGGCGTTGTCATGAGACATCATGCTTGGATGCATTTATGTGATTTCGCAGACGCCCTTTAAATTTTCCTTCGTCAATGCACCTGTCGACAAATCTACACTTTTTGGTCCCAAAGTACAAGACACACTAGCATGAAGTGAGAAAGATGGAAAGACCTTGTCTGCTGTGGGCATATGTTTTTCCACCCCCCAGAGGTCCTACTCCAGGAACCAGAGGGGAGGGAAATTGTGGTTCAAGAAATCCCAGGATCTTTTCGTGACAGTTGTGAGCAATCCCCCCATGGCAGAGGGGGCAACTCATCTGGAAGATGCCCCTTTTGGGGTAGAGGGGTCTGCATAACCAGGGTGCTAGAGATTCCTTCTCTGGACGACCCTACCAGCGCTCTTGAGCAGTGGCCCGATTGATTTTCTCTGGAAACAGTCGGGGGTCATTTTTCCCTGCACCTACCAGCCTGGCAACTTATTACTACCGATGTCTGGGTGCAGAGAATAATATCCAGAGGCTACCATATCCCATTCGATTTAACTCCCAGACCCGTCAAACGAATCCCTGATTTGTCACCCAATCAGAGGATGGTAGCAGCCTTAGAAATAGAAAAGCTGCTAAGAAAAAGTCATCCAACCAGTCTCACCAGACCAGAGAGGATCTGGGTTTTACTCGAGGTTCTTTTTAGTGCCAAAAAAGACAGGGGACTGGAGACCAATCCTGGATCTCAGCCTATTGATCAAATTTATGAAACCTCAAAAATTCCTGATGATCACAGTACAGTCCATTCTCCCCTTTCTAGGGAAGGACAACTGGATGTGCTCTATAGATCTCCAGGACGCGTATTACCACATAAAGCTGGATCAGCACTCCCGGAAATTTCTACGCTTCCGGCTGGGAGCCAATCACTACCAGTTCAGGGTACTGCCATTCGGTCTCTCGACAGCCCCCGGAATGTTCACCAAATGTATGGCAGTTGTAGTAGCTTATCTACTACAAGGATTCCAGGTGTTTCTGTATCTAGACGATTAGCTCCTTACCACATCGACCAGGAAGCTTCTAACCCGCAGCCTCTCTTACACTCAAGGCCTCGCTCTCCACTTGGAGATTACGCTCAATAAGGACAAATGTCAAATGCTCCCAACAAAAACACTGGAATTCATTGACACAACATCCTGTCAAGCTTCCATCCCTTCTCACACGCTTTCTAAAATAAGACACCAGAGCCATGCCCTCCTTCCACAGACTTTTGTACCAGCACGCCTTGTACTGCAGCTCTTAGGATCTATGGCAGCTGCCATTACCCTAGTACCACTGGCGAGGTTGCACATGAGAATATTACAGTGGCTCCTTTCTTCACAATGGTCGATCTTAACCCAGCCTCTTGACCACATGATACGCCTTACAAACCTTTGCAAGAAAGAAATGCTATGGTGGATGAAGCCAGAATCAAATCTTTGGTGTCGACCATTCTGTCTCCCCTCAGCCCAGGGCCACAGTAACCATGGATGCTTCCCTGTTAGGGTGGGGGGGGCCATTTCCAGAGAAAGATGGTCCAAGGCACCTGGTCCCCCATGAAGGCCAATTTTCACATAAATGTCCTGGAATTGATGGCAGTTCTCTTAGCGTTGCAAGCATTCCATACATCCCTCCCTTCCGGGACCATTGCAATTCAGTCAGACAACATGTCAGTCATCTGGTATGTAAACAAACAAGGTGGAACCAGGTCTTACCCCCTGTGTTGGGAAGTCATGAGGATTTGGCAGTGAGCGATAGCTTCCAACTGCTTTCTTATAGCAATGCACATTCCCAGGAGTTCCAAACTTATTGTGGATAATCTGAGCAGGAACATCCTGATGCCTCACGAGTGGTCCCTCAATCCTGTAATAGCGGATCGGATCTTCTGCCGCTGGGGTAGGCCTTGCTGCGATCTGTTGGCTTCCCCTCTAAATAACAAATGCAGAAGCTATTTTGACCTGATCCCCCCTCAGGGGGAATCACCAAGCGACGCTCTAATGCACGATTGGCCCCCAGGTCTACTGTATGCCTTTCCCCCATTTCCCCTCATCCCGAGATTCCTCCAGAAAGCTCAAAGGTTGGGAAGCAAAGTGATCCTCATTGCCCCTTATTGGCCCCGTCAAGTCTGGTTTCCCTTCCTATGGCCTCATCTGATTCACAGCTTGTGGATCCTGGATCAGTCCCAAGGTCTGCTGTCTCAGCCTCAGGGATTGATTCACCCTAATCTCCACAGCCTGAAGCTCATAGCTTGGTTTTCCACTTCCGATAATTGCCAGGCTGCCTGATATCTCATCTCCCATCCATGAGATTCTTCTGGCTTCACACAAACCTTCCACCAGAAAAATTTATTCTAGTAAATGAACTAGGTTCTCTACTTGGGCCAAAGATCAGAACATAGACCCTTTCTCTATGCCTATTCAGAAGATCTTGCAGTACCTGACTACTCTTCTACATGCAGGAACCTCAGCATCGACAATTACTGTGCATTTAGCAGCCATCACAAATTTTCATAATGGATTTGATAATTCTTCTGTTATGTCACACCATCTGTGCAAAACCTTTTTGAAAGGAGGAAAGGAATATTACATGTTAAACCTCCTGGCACGCCCCCTATAGAACCCTGGGACTTGACTTTGGTACTTCAGTCATTAACAAGCCCTCCTTTCAAGACTTCTGATCTATGTAATATAAATTTTTATCATGGAAGACTACTTCTAGTAGCACTTACCTCAGTGAGAAGAGTATCTGAGTTGCAGGCCTTGAGTGTCAACAGACCTTACTTGAGCTTCCACAGTGATAGAGTGTCCCTTCATACTGACCCTTCATTATTGCCCAAGGTCAGTTCTGGATTTTCAATTAACCAGTCTATTGACCTGCCAGTTTTCTTCCCTCAACATTCAAACAGAGGGGACTATCTTTTGCACACCCTTGATGCTCATAGGCAGCTTCATTTTATCTTGGCAGGACTAAATCTTTAAGGAAAACAGATCAGTTGTTTGTGGCCTTTGCAGGACCCATATTGGGTAAACCTGTCTCTAAAGTGACTCTGTTCTGTTCTCCTGGCTTAGAAACGTCATTACCTTCATCTACCATCAGAATAAACTATCCTTACCTTCCAGAATAAAGGCTCATTCTACCAGATCGATGGCTACTTCTGTGGCTTTTCATTCCAGAGCCTCTATGGATGATATCTGCGCAACAGTCACTTGTGCAAGACCTCATACCTTTATCACTCATTACAAATTGGATTTGGCCTTCAGTGGACGAGCATCTTTTGGTTCTATGGTGCTCAGGAATATCCTTCCTTATGGCCACCCAGGACTCTAATAGCTGGGGACTCAGTCCTATCAGTAAGGAATGAATAAAGATTTACAACATCAGATAAAGAAGTCATGTCTTACCATAACGTTCCCTCTGTGTTGTGGATCTTTATTCATTCATTACTTCCCACCCTCCTTCCCCCTGTCTGGACTCCTAGTGGACTTTAGGAACTCTTGGTTAAGGTATTTGCTCGGACAGAGCCTCCTACTCTCTCTCTTACTATCTCTATAATATAGGGGCAGACAAACTCAATCTGAAGAGACTATGAGAGGGGCATTATAGGTAGGTCTTAGCTGAGAGTTTTTGGCTGGCGCGAGCTTGGAAACGGCCGTGTCAGTTCTGAGGACGGAACGAAAGTCCTATCAGTAATGAATGAATAAAGATCCACAACACAGATGGAACATTATGGTAAGACATAACTTCTTTTTTGCATCACCAAAAGAACACCATCCCCACGGTGAAGCATGGTGGTGGCAGTATCATGCTTTGGGGTTGCTTTTCCTAAGCTGGGACTGGGGCATTAGTCAAGGTGGAGGGAATTATGAACAGTTCCAAATACCAGTCACTTTTGGCCCAAAACCTTCAGGCATCTACTAGAAAGCTGAAGATGAAGAGGAATTTCACCTTTCAACACAAGAATGACCCCAAGCATACATTCAGATCAACAAAAGAGTGGCTTCACCAGAAGAAAATTAAAGTTTTAGAATGGCCCAGCCAGAGCCCAGACCTAAATCCAATAGAAAATCTGTGGGGTGACCCAAAGAGGGCTGTACACAAGAGATGCCCTTGCAATCTGACAGATTTGGAGTGCTTTTGCAAGGAAGAATGGGCAAATATTGTCAAGTCAAGATGTGCCATGCTGATAGACTCCTACCCAATAAGACTAAATGCTGTAATTAAATCAAATGGTGCTTCTACAAAGTATTAGTTTAAGGGTGTGCACACTTATACACTTATGCAACCAGCTTATTGTAAGTTTTTTATTTTTTATAGTTTCCCCTGCTAACAGATTTGTTTTTTTTTCAATTGAATTGTACAGGTTATAGGTCACATTAAATGTGGGAAAAGTTTTGAAATGATTTATTGTGGTCTCTGGGATTTTAACAGGGGTGTGTACACTTTTTATATCCACTGCATATATCTATGTCTATATCCATATTTATGTTCATTATCTGTCTATTTTTTGTCTATGTATGTATGTATGTATGTATGTATGTAACACACCCTATATATGTATATATAATATACATACATGCATATACATACGTATAGCTGTAGCTCTAGTTGACTGAAGCCTAATTTGCTTGGATTACTCTCATGTGTATGTTACCATTTGTGCATTTATTAACATGTACTGTTTATGCATATTCTGTTGATGCTGTATATCACCTGTGCATTTATTGTGAACGTGTGTTGTTTATGCCGTTTTATTAATGCTGTACATCACCTGTGCATTTATTTTGAATCTTTACTGTTTTTATTGATTATTACTGCTCAGTATTTAAGTTTCTTTGCAATACATGGAAACTAGAAAATGATTTCTGTATTGTAATGTATCTTGCTGTGGCTTCAGTTATAATGTGATTTAGCAGCTGGACACTACTGGTTAGTAAATGTCGCTAGCTACGAAAACAGAATTGCAGCAGATAGTAAAGACAACCACAAGGCCTTCTATAGTTATGTAAAGAATCTCCACGGCAATACCCAGATGTTCATCGTGTTACACTGCTGCAGTCATCACACTTGGGTTATCCTGCCGTCAGGCGGTCCTGCAGTCGGCCAGAGTTCCAAAGTCTTGGTCCAGCGTCGGTTGCTGTCGCTTCTTCCCTGACGTCAGTGCACCAGGGGTATATAAGAGGCATCCGACGCCATTTTCTCCAGTCTTTCTTGCCGCGCAGTGCCCGAAGCAGAAGCAGTTCGCAAGTGCCGGTCGGCTGACTCCTGAGATTTTCAAATCGAATTTCAGACCGAAGTCTTCAATAAAGCTAAGTACCCCACTGGGGAACCTTTTCTTGCCTCAGTCCGATGTCAAAAAAAGTTAACAATTGCATTTCTTGTGGGAAGCAAATACCTCATAAGGACTTTCATTCTTATTGTATTCCTTGCCTAGGCCCAGACCATGACGTCACAGGTTGTCGGTTTTGTGCTAGGTTTAAAAAACGAACTATTAAACGTCGGTTTGATTTCACCCGACATTATTTTGGTAGGAAATTTAATTGTACCATGCCGTCAGAGCAACCGACGACCGGAATGCAAAAAAAACGCAAAGATAAGGACAGGCAGCCGAGACCCAAACCAGACTCCGAGGCCTCTGCTAGGCCAATCGCCGGTTCTCCGGTTTTCAGTGAGGTGCCTACGCATGGCAAATTACCTAAACAACCAGTCAACACTTCTTTCTAAAGCTGTTATGGATGTCATTCTGGAGGCCAGGAGGCCCAGCAGCAGGAAAGACTATTCAGACAAATGGCAAAGATTCTGCGCCTGGAACCAGGCTAAAGGTCAAAATCCCCTTGTCCCAGATTCTGCAATATTTAACTGAGATGTTGCACAAAGGACTTTCCTTTAGAACCCTAGGCGGCATCCGATTCCCAAGCAGAGATTGCTATGCCTCCACAACCTTTATCTTTAGGCCCTTCCGACTCCATGGCTGAAGGAGATTCCGGTGCAGTTGAAATGCTTTCAGTTTCAGAAGGTGTCTTCAGACCGACTACACTCACTATTAAATCCTATGCAAAGCTGAAAACTCCTTTAAAAGCAAAGAAGATTGTACAGCAGTCTCCAGTACAAGGCCCCATTCCTAAGAAACAGATGCTTAAGATGGCTGAAGACTTAATTACCCTAATCAGGGGTTCCCATCCCCCTCCTGATAAAAGGCCTAGACAGGAGGAGGACTACGTTTCCTCTGACCAGGTTTCAATTTCCTCAGATTCTTCTGAGGAACAGGAATACTCTTTTCCCCCTTATGAAGACTCTGATGCTGAAGAGTCTATTCCTTCAGCATCTCCCCCAGAAGACTACTCTTTTGGGGAAACTTTATATACCATGAGGGAACTTTTCCACTGGGAAGGACAGGATTACTCTGATTCTAAGAAAAGGCTCTGAGAGTTCCTTTTATTACCCCAGCACAGATCACTTGCTACTCCACCCATGTTAAACATTGTGGATGATGTTTATTCAGAATCTAGCCTTAACCCAG
Source organism: Protopterus annectens (assembly GCF_019279795.1). NCBI lineage: Eukaryota > Metazoa > Chordata > Ceratodontiformes > Protopteridae > Protopterus > Protopterus annectens. The sequence continues at coordinate 1,818,398,223 of NC_056732.1, forward strand.
ATTCACTACCTCCTTCACCAGCCAAACCAGACAGATACTACAGAGTCCCTGACTCACACAAATTCCTATATAAAAGCCCTGTTGCTGACCCAGAAACCATTTTCCAGGGTCCCAAAGGGGTTAAGGCCTCTATTGCTAAAAATCCTGTACCCTCTGAAAGGGATTCTAGCAGTAGACAGATGGGGAAAGAAAGTATATACCTCAGCTACTCTAGCTATGAGGGCCTTAAATTGCCAGTTTCACATGCTGAAATATCAACAATATTTGATGTCTCAATTAAAACAAAAATGATCACACATACAGAGCAGCCTGATTACAAGGAAATGCAAGATTTGTTGCATGCAGCTGAACAAGTGGGAAAGCATACTTTGCAATGTGGATTTGATTCATTGGAAGCTTCTTGTAGAGCAGCAGTGACAGGGTCTGTCATACGTAGGCATGCTTGGTTAAAAGAACAAACTTTACCTGATTATGTTAAAGCAAAGTTATTGGATGCACCTTTACAACAGGATGTTTTATTTGGTGTAAAAGCAGAAGAGGTTTTAAAGAAAATGGAGGATAAGGCAAAATCTATGCAGACGGTCAAGGTTTTTTTACAGGTACAACCCCCTCGTTTCAGCAGAAATTGGCCAACAAGAAACTGGTCCTTTCCAGCTTCTGACAGACCACAGAGGGGCAAATACAGATGCCCAAGGGGCAGAGGTCAGTCACATGTCCCCTACAAGCCTCGACAATGGGGTGCCACAACCCAGAAAGGAGGAGAAGACAGGTCTCAAACTATCAGAAGACAAACACAATGACTTACCCCTCAGACTGCCAAGCAAATCCCTCTTGGCAGCTCCCTTGGGAGGAAAACTAGCACTTTTTGCAGACAACTGGTACATCATCACAAAAGACAAATGGGTCCTAAATATTGTATCTCAAGGATACAGATTCCACTTTCACACTTTACCAAGGATAAAAGGAATCCCAAACCTGCCACCAAATCAATAGGCAGAGGCTCAAAAACAAACTACAGCTCTCATGGACCCATTCAACAGGTTCCTACACAGGAGCAAGGACAATGATTTTACTCAAGACTCTTTCTAGTTCCCCAAAAGGACAAAGCCTGGAGACCCATTCTGGACCTCTCAATTCTAAACACATATCTGGAAGTACCCAAATTCAAGATGCTAACACTACAGCAACTTCTTCCCATGCTGGGCAAGAAGGCTTGGCTAGTAACGTTGGACCTCAAGGAGGCATACCTGCATGTCCCTATCAGACAAAATTGTAGAAGATACCTCCGATTTATAGCAGGTTCAACCCATTACCAATTCTCTGCACTGCCCTTTGGCTTATCTACTGCACCCAGGGTCTTCACAAAATGCCTGGCACCAGTAATTGCATACTGCAGACAAAGAGGAATTCAAATATATCCATACCTGGACGACTGCCTTATTCAAGCAGAAAGCAAGGACATTCTTTTAAAGCATCTGGCGTTTGTCAAAAACCTATTAAGTTGCCTAGGGTACACAGTAAATGAAAATAAGTCAAAACTAGTGCCCTCACAAGACATAATATTCCTGGGTGCCAGCTTAAATACAACGGCCCAGATGGCTTATCTCATGCCAGACAAGCAAGGACAACTGATTCAATACTTCAAAATGATGGTAACAAAGACCCAACTCCCTGCAGGAAAAATTCTGCAGGCCATGGAATTCATGGCATCTTGCATACTACTAATACCATATGCAAAACTGCATATGAGGAAATTACAATGGTACCTGAAAAGCGTATGGACTCAACACAGCCACAGCTTGGAAACAATAATACCACTAATTCCCTGCCTTCAACAGGAGTATCTGTGGTGGGCTAAGGCATGTCACCTCAACAAGGGTCAGCCTTTTACCTTATCCACAGCCAGGCAAACTATAACAACAGATGCATCTGATTACGCCTGGGGAGCACACATGGCAGGACAGTGTATTTAGGGCAAATGGTCTGCAGATCAAAGGCCTCTACATATCAATCAAAAAGAGATGCTAGCTGTACAAAATGCCCTAACAGCTTTCAAGGACCTCCTACATCCAGGACAACTCCTAATAAAGACGGACAACACCACAGTGATGTGGTACATAAACAAGCAAGGGGGCACACATTCCTACCCGCTATGCAGGCAAGCAGTGACCTTGTGGAACACAGCACTGACCTACCAAGTTCAACTACAAGTACAATTTCTGCCAGGAAAGAAAAAACACATTGTCAGACGATCTAAGCAGAAACATCATAGATCCTCACGAGTGGAAACTAGATCCACAAGTATTCGCAATGATAATTCAAAAATGGGGGAGCCCAGACATAGATCTGCTTGCCTCCCCCCAAAACTACCAACTTCGGAAATTTTGCACTAGGACACACCACACACTAGCTTGGAAAGTGGACGCCCTCTCATTCAGTTGGAAAACATTAACAGTGTGCCCTCTCATTCAGTTGGAAAACATTAACAGTGTATGCCTTTCCTCCACTGCCTCTTCTGGCAAAGGTGCTGCTGAAAGCCAGATTAGAGAGGCCACAAATGATACTCATTGCTCCAGACTGGCCACACCAACACTGGTATCCAATACTAAGGAACATGGCTCAAGGCCCATCATGGATTTTACCTCAAATTCCTCACCTGCTCACTCAGCAAAACAATCAGATTCTACACAGCCAGTTCAAGACTTTAAATCTGGCTGCATGGCAAATTAACTAAACAACCAGTCAACACTTCTTTCTAAAGCTGTTATGGGTGTCATTCTGGAGGCCAGGAGGCCCAGCAGCAGGAAAGCCTATTCAGACAAATGGCAAAGATTCTGCGCCTGGAACCAGGCTAAAGGTCAAAATCCCCTTGTCCCAGATTCTACAATATTTAACTGAGATGTTGCACAAAGGACTTTCCTTTTCATCTATTAAGATCCACGCCTCAGCTGTTTCAGCTCAATACAACACGGATTCTCCTATATTTTCACATCCATTACTAAGACAGTACCTCAGAGGGGCTAAGAACATAAGACTGCCCTGGAGAGCACCAACACCAACTTGGGATCTCAACTTTGTTTTGGAAAAACTTACACTACCGCCCTTTGAACCAGCTTTTACAGCTGATTTACAGTTACTATCACGGAAAACTGCCCTGCTGCTAGCAATAACTTCAGCACGAAGAGTCTCAGAGCTACAGGCCCTAATGGCAGTGGAGCCTTTAATCATTTTTCATCAAGACAGAGTCGCTTTACGAACTAACCCTTCCTTTATGCCAAAGGTGGTATCCAGTGTGGCCCTAAACCAAACCATCCATTTGCCCACCTTTTATCCAAACCCCCAAAACAAAGGGGAAAGGCTCCTATACTCTTTGGACATTCACAGGCAATTACTTTACTACTTGGATAAAACTAAGGCTCTTTGTATCCTATGCTGCAGGATCACAAGGAAAGTCTATCTCAAAACAGACCATTTAAAAATGGATAGGACATTGTATCCATTTCTGCTACACACACCATGGGAAACCTGTACCTGGTAACATTAGGCCCCATTCCACCAGGGCTATAGCAACATCAACAGCGTTCCTCAGAGGGGTACCAACCAAGGATATTTTGGAGGCTGCAACTTGGAGTTCAGTGCACACCTTCACCAAGCACTATCACTTACCTCTGTACTCTAAAACCAGAGCTGGCTTTGCCACTGCAGTTCTGCAGGGCCTACTAGCTTCTCCAAACCCTGTTTAGTTCCACCGCCCATCCTTAGCTTTGGGATTCAACCCAAGTGTGATGACTGCAGCAGTGTAACATGATGAACATAGTACAGTTTTGAACCTACCATAAATGTAGATGTTCGAGTGTTCACACTGCTGCAGTCCAGGTTACCCTCCCTCCATCCCCTCTGACCTATCTGAACTTTTCTATACCTTTCTATCCTGTACAACCTTTGTGGTGTATTTGCTTGTAACTGAAGGTATTCTTTTTATTCCTTTTATATGTTTTATTAGCAATATGTATTGCCTACCTACTTGGGGGCACCTGATATCTGGGGCAAGAAAAACTGAAGAAAATGGCATCGGAAGCCTCTTATATACCCCTGGCGCACTGACGTCAGGGAAGAAGTGACAGCAACCGACACCGGACCAAGACTTTGGAACTCTGGCGACTGCGGGACTGCCTGACGGCAGGATAACCCAAGTGTGATGACTGCAGCAGTGTGAACACTCGAACATCTACATTTATGGTAGGTACAAAACTGTACTATTTGTTCTGAGCTACTGCACAATGGTACCTCCTATACCGAGCCAACAAATATTGCCAATATACTGGCCAACAGATTTAGTGCCAACTTTACCCTCCCCCAAAGGACCAATCACAATACCAGTAGATTGCCAGGCACCCAGTATTACTGCTGCACAGGTTAAAACAGCACTGTCCAAGGCCAAGAATGCAGCTTCTATGGGACCTGACAATATCCCTGGCTGTGTTCTACATGAACTACAGAGTGAACTGGCACCTCACCTGTGTGCCCTGTTCAGTCATAGCCTCAACTCAGGCGTTGTCCCTACCAAAAGGCGCACTGCTATAACCATCCCTCTACACAAACGAGGAGCGACTGCAGACCCTAGGAACTATCGCCTCTTTAGCCTGACAAGTCTGATATGCAAAGTTGTGGAACGCATCATCATGGACCTAATAAACAAGGATATAGGGAATCTCCAAACTCTGGATCCCACACAGTTTGGTTTTGTGAAGGGTAGATCATGCCTGCTCAACTTGGTCGACTTCTTTGAGTCAGTCACCAGAGCTGTAGATGAAGGCAAGGTGGTTCATACAGCCTACCTTGATCTGGCCAAGGCCTTTGATACCATTCCCCACTCAGGAATCATAGAAAAACTCACTAAGCTAGGCATCAACCCCTATATCACTAGGTGGGTTGCAAACTGGCTCACAGATAGAACCCACAGTGTGAAAGTAGCTGGCTCCAAGTTAGATTACTGACCAGTCACGAGTGGAGTCCCACAGGGATCAGTCCTGGGTCCTCTCCTGTTTGGTATCTACTTCTCAGAAGTCCAGGCCAACACAAAGGGACTTTGGTTGACAACGTTTGCTGACAATTGCAAGTTGGGAACCATTATTAACTCCCCTAGTGATACTCACATCCTACAGAAAGGCCTCAGTAAGACCAACAACTGGTGTCAGAACCATGGCCTTAAGTTCAATGCCAAAAAATGTGTTGTCATCCTCTTTGGGGAAAAACCCAGTTCCCATGAATTACCACATTGATGGTAGTCCACTGAACACAGAAGGTGTTGTAAGAGATCTGGGAACACAGGTTGACAGCAACCTCTCTTTTGACAACCACATTGCCACTGTGGTAAGAAATTCCTTCTATGTGGCATATCTCATTACTAAGGCTTTGCATCCAGGAAGAAAGAGGTCATTGTCTCCCTCTTCTCTTCCCTCATTAGGCCAGTCATCGAGTACAATGCCCCATTTGGCATGTACCTCAGTAGACACCTGCAACAACTGGAGAGACTGTAAAAGTACCTCACAAAGAGAATCCTAGGCCTTAAACACTTGTCCTGTATGGACAGACTCAAAAAGACTCCAACTATTCTCTGTCTCATGTCACCTACTTAGAAGCGATCTCTGCTTGACTTACAAAGCCATGTCTGACCCAGCTCTGTTAGAAATGCTACATCTAAAGAAATCCCAATCCCTCCATACCACACACTCCAGAGACCTCATCCTCATTACCACAATCAGCAGAACATGCTGGAGGAATAGGTTCATAACCCAGAGACTGCCCATGCTATGGAATAGACTTCCCATACATGTCAAACAGAGCACCTCACTGGCCGTCTTTAAGAGAAATCTTGATGAGTGGATGGGAAATAGAAAATTCACCCCAGGGATCACTCCAGTGGCTCTACGCGACAGATGCACTGGGAGACAAGGTCGGGTGGCACGATGCCAGAGTAATCCTATGGGCTAGGCTTGTAAAGGCTCCAGGGCCATTAGCCTAGTATACACCTATGAACCTATAAATATAAAAGTCAGTAAGTAATGTTGACTGAACTAAGGGCCAAATACAAGTGCACCATCTCCTTGTACCTTTCTTGCCAGAGAGAGAGAGAGAGAGAGAGAGACAGAGAGACAGAAGTTAATTTTACAAGCGAACCCTTTCTAAGTTCTTGACTGCTTCCATTTCTTTCCTTGTTTCTTTCATGACCAGTCTCAGAAGATCCCACAAGGGAAATTTAAATCCCACCCCACCAGAAAATGTATCCCCTGTCTGTCTAAGCAGTTCTAAGATACCTTCTTTTTTCCTGATGAAAAGCATGGCTTGCATAGCAGTAGTAAAGGGCATTTGTTCTTTTTTCCCACTGAATGACCACATTTCCTATTACTTTAGAACTCCCAGCCATTATAAATCGTAAGTTCATAACTTCATAGTTATATACTAGGCCAAGGACGAGCAGGGCCTTTATAAGCCTAGCTGTGCTATCCAACCCAGTTGCATCCATAGATCATGTTCATTTATTAGGAGGAGTATGTTAGGAAGTTTCTAGAGGTTATGTGAGGGAAGGTATGCTAGTTTGGGCATTACTGTTTGCCTCTATCAGAGACGTGGGGTACAAGACCTGGGGTGAATTTCTGATTTACCATCTTTTGGTCAAGATTACACATAAATAGAGTTAGGGATGAACTCTGCTTCACTTGGATTGGGAGCCTGTTCCAAAGCATGGGGATCCTCTGAGACACATTTCTGTCTTGCCAACATGCCTCATTCATGTCACAAGCAAAATTTAAATCCTTGGAGCTACTGTTTCTTATGCTGTTCATTTTGCAGATGTGCAAAAGGTCCATCAGTGCTGGATCTGAGGATTCCTTTTATGCCAGGCATCGATTGCCTCTCAGTAACCTGTAGGAGACACAGAGTATAGAGAGAGGTCTTCAAGGCGATCCATGTAGGACAGTGTGTTTATGCTTTGGATTCTCCTGGTAAGTAATCTTTGTGGGCGTTCCAACTGTTGCATATGTCTGGTTGGGTACCTGCCAAAGGGGGTAGTATACTCAATGATGGGTCTGATAAGGGCCAAATAAATCGACAGTATAACTTCCTCGGATCTGGATGCCATGTCCTTACTTATAAGTTGGGTGACATGGAATGATTTTCTTACTGCCTTGGCCTCATGTTGGTCAAAGACCAGATTCCTGTCCATATATGTTCCCAGATCCCTGACTACTGGGTCAACTCTTAAGGATGTCTTAACGATAAAGTAATTAGCCTTGTCTCAATTTTCCCAAAAGGCTCTATAATGCATTTCTTGGTATTGAGTTTTAGTCTGTGACTTTGGAACCAGTCATTTGTCTGTGTTAGATCCTACTGTAAGATGTTTCCAGCTATTTAGGAGGCATCCTAGGATATTGTTAGGGGCCCATTGAGGCTGTGTTTTTAGCCTTAGCGAGCAGAGCCAGAACCTGCTTCCTGTTAATAGTTTGAGTGGGGTTATGCTAGTAGGTATTTCATGGAGGGAGGCAGAAGGTGGGGATTGAAGTCTGAGCTGAATTTATCAGCCAACAAATTTGCTATGCCACTGTGCTCAATTTAGGTGGCACTACTAACTACAAGTTCGGCACACTAATGTGTGCTGCCTTTAAGGTTTTGGACATAGCTGTAGAAGGCCTTGTGGTTGCCTTTATTCTGTGAAGCTATCTTGACCTTGTACTTGGTCTTGTTGGACTTAATTATCCCTCTTAGTTTCCTGTTTAGTTTAATTAGAGGCCTTCTATCTTTATGGGTATTCCTTTTCCTGATTTTACCAATGGCCTTCTTCCTTTTGTTATGTATACCCTATTAAGGTTAGGATTCCACCAGTGTTGTTTGTTTCTGAGGTTTGTTTTGGGCTTACTTCTAGTAGGTACAGCATCCTCTATACAGCCACTTACATGGTATTACAGGGTCTCTGTGAACAATTCCACATAGGTTGTTGTGAACTGTGGGTTGGGAGGGACATTGAATGTGGATAAACTACCACTTAATAGGAGTAATTTGCTTTGGAATAGTTCCTAAGTGTTACAGGGTTTGCTGGGGTTGCCTATTCAATTTTTATTTCAAAGGAGACAGCTTTGTGGTCTCACCAGTGACAACGTGATATTGGGAGGGTGCAGCACTCTCCCATATTGGTGAGTGTCATGTCCAGCATGTTTGAATCTCTGGTAGGTGTGAACATTATCTGGTCAAGGGCTTTTGTGTTAATAAAGTCCAGGAATCATTGTGCCTGTGAGTATGTGGCAATGTATGTTTCCCAGTCTGTAGAGTGGTAGTTAAAGTCTCCAGCAAATAGGATATTTGGTTTAATGGTGAGTGTGTCAAGTAGGTCTAGGTACAAGATATGGAATTCTATGGACATACAGGGCGACCTGTAGCTTGCTAGGATATGGTGTGGGACTTTGCCTACAGTGATTTGCACAGGGCATCGTCCTGTTTAACCATCGTAGAGTTATGCTTGCTGCTAAAGTAGATAGAGACTCCTGCACCTTTTATCCCTCTCCATGCAACTGATGGTGTAAATGTGTGGAAGGCACTGATGCTTTGCACTGTCAGAGTACTTTCTGCAGATTTAAACCAGGCCTCATTATCTCATTAAAAGCACAGATGTGTATATCCTCCAGAGTGAGGAGAGCTTAAAGGGTGTGGAGTATCTTGTTTAGGCTTCTAGCATTGAGCAGTGACACCTTTAGGTTCCGTTGGGTTTTATTTGTTATGTTGGTAGGTTTGTCAGTTTGACATTGCCTAGAAAAGGCTCTAAGAGTGTGACTAAAGGTTTAGCTAGTATTCGGAAGTCAAGCTGAGACAGCTGCAGACCATCCTTTGCAATGCAACGTAGTCTGTTAATCATGGTCCTTCCATGCTGACAGTATTGAATCCACCAGGAAAGACACCAGAAACTAAGTCCATCATATTTTGTTCATGCTGTGATATCATCCTTGGTGGAGGTAGAATAGTGCTCAATGCAAGAATCATTCCTGCCCAAGACACATGTAGAGAGATCAAAACTGTCTGTCTTCATCTAATCCAGGGAAGTACTTCTCAGGAAGTTAACTCCCACATGGACTGTGACATGATCATACTGGTACCTGCGGTGTAGTAACCTGAGTGCTTGCCTAACTTGGTGGATCCTGGCTCCAGATAAGCAACTAACCATCATCTTCTCCTTGTTCAGTCTGGTGAGTGAGGCCTCTGTGTGTCGTACAATGGAGTCCCCTATGACAGGAGTCCTGGGTAATGTTTGCTTGCCTCAAAGGCTTTGCTGTTGGGGCTCCACTGGGGTGTAGGAGTACGTGTGTTGTTTGGTATTTGTTTTTGGTGATTGCTTTAGAGATCGCTGAGGATAGGTGCTCCTGTTTACAAGCTTAGGAGGTCTTTGAGGTTTGGGAAGATTGTTTTTTAGTGCCTCAGCATAGGTTGGTCTATGAATGTGTGGTGGGCACTATGTGTGGTGTATATATGGTGTGTGTTCTTGGCAGCATTGTTTGTATGTTAGATTTTTGCCTTCAGTGAAATTGTGTATGTGCATCTCTTGCATACTCTGTTTGTTTTTCTTTTAAGGATTAAATGGTTTTCTGTGAACATGAGACAATTGCTTCATTGCCTCAGGATGCCCATATCTACCAAGCTGGCTACAGGGACTTTTGGAAGTTGCATATCCATGTTGTCCAGATCTATATTTGGGTGGGCTACTGTAGGTTGTGGACTACAGAGGTCTCCTTGGGTGGTCTCTGGGATCTGACACTGTACTAGATTAGATTGTGCTAAGATTTGATAGTAGTGTTGTTTAATGTGTATACTAGCTGTTTTAAGCATGTCTCTGCACAATTGCTTTATTTTAGCCACAAAATAAGTTACAGGTTTCAGTTCTAAGTGACATTTTATAGATATCACTGCAGCAGTGATTGTTATAATGAGCACCGTACAGTTGTGTGAGTGGAACATTGTATGGATGCATGAGCACATGTGCCATAAAATCCCTGGAACAATTTACCTTTCTACTGCCCACTTCTTGGCATATTTAGTTACCTCATAGTAGACACAAGACCTTTAAAACTAAAAGTGGTGTCACCCTTGAAGTTCATTTTATTTATTTAACCAGGTTAAGAGACAATTGAAGGATAGGGAAAACTAACGCTGGACTATAAGAAGCAGCTTGTTGGTAATGCATCACCTTAATTCTCTGAGTTGACAGGGACTTATCTTTTAGCCTCATCTCCAGGACCTGTGGGTGGCATGTGCTGTTCTTTTCTTTGTACTGTACATCCTACTGGTGTCTGTGGCATGGGGATATTCTAACCTCTCACAGGTCATGCCCAAAGCTGTAGAAGTCAGGCTGGGTGGTCGAATGTCTGCCTATGGGCCTACCTGCCATTCATTACAAAGATGCTACAGCGGTAAACCTTTATACTCACACATGCTGATAGTACTGTGTTTTTATTGGTGACATACTTTAAAATTTTATCCAAAAATAGTTCATTTTTTTTATTTAAATTAGAACATAACTAGTGTTCACTGAACTGTATACTGACATACATTTCAGTCTGTCAAACTTCAAGTAAAAAAATAAACCTTTACTGTAGATCATCATTTTCTGACGCACTGTTTTTTCTTTTAGTCAACAGAAATACACATTTCAGAGAGTTTCATCGTCAACAGTTATTGCATGGAAAATATGCCAATTCTGAATGCCAAAAAGCTTTGAAGGATAAGCTATGTGGAACAAGAGATGAACTTCTGCAGACTGGAAAGCAATGTCATAACTGTGTGGAAAGCACTACTAGTGTTATTTGGAAAACTGAACTAGAAATGTGTCTGAAATCTCATTGTGATGGAAAGCCATATAAATGGCTTAATTGCAATAGCAATTTTACTGTCTCTCATGACCTATTAACTCATCCTGGGAAAAGTCAAAATAATACCTTTGAAACACATGAACAAGCTTTCAACAGTGAGAAACTTTATGAATGTGTCACTTATGTCAGTGAGAGAAACTGTAAACGCCACATGTGTACCATATGTAGCAAAGATTTCACAACAAAAACAAGCCTGACCAGGCATCAGTATGTCCACACAAAACAAAAGCCATATCATTGTGCTGTATGTGACAAAGCATTTACGCAGAAGTCTAGTATGAAACTGCATCAATATATCCACACTAAGCAAAAACCATACAAATGTACTGTATGTGACAAGAGTTTCACACAGAAAAGTAACATGATTAAGCATCAGTATATCCATACTAAACAAAAACCATATAAATGTGTTGTGTGTGGCAAGAATTTTTCACAGAAGAGTAATATGATACAACATCAGTTTACTCATGTGGGACAAAGGCCGTATAAGTGCACTATATGTGACAAAAATTTTAGATATAAGAACATTATGGCAAGGCATCAGATCATCCACACAGGTCAAAAACCCTATAAATGTGTGACTTGTGGTAAGGGTTTTACACAAAAGGGTACCCTGAGGAAACATCAGTATATCCACAGTGGTGACAAGCCCTACAAATGCACTTTGTGTGACAAGAGTTTTAGACACAAGAGTTCTGTAGTTACTCATCAGAGTGTCCACACAGGGCAAAAACCCTATAAATGCATGATATGTGAGAAGAGATTCAGTCGGAAAAGAAATAAATTAATGCATCAGCTGCTTCACAGTGGACAAGCACCATATAAGTGTACTACGTGTGAGAAGGGGTTTACAGATAAGGGAAGCTTGAGAAGGCATCAGATTGTCCACACTGAGCAGAAACCATATAACTGCCCCTTGTGTGGCAAGGGTTTTAGGCAGAAAATTAATATGATAAGTCATCAAAGCATCCACATGCAAGAGAATCCATATAAATGTGCCACATGTGGCAAGGGTTTTACGTTGAAGTCTAGCATGGAAAAACATGAATATATTCACAGTGAACAAAAACCATATAAATGTACTACATGTAACAAGGGTTTCACACAAAAGACAAACTTGTTGCAACATCAGTATGTCCACAGTGAACAAAAACCGTATACATGTGCTGAATGTGGCAAGGGGTTTGCAAGTAAAAGAAGTTTCCTAGTGCATCAGGTCACTCACACTGGGGTGAAACCGTACAAATGTTCTACCTGTGACAAGAGTTTTACTCAGAAGTCAAGCATGGAAAAACATAAGATTGTCCACACTGAGCAAAAACCATATAAATGTGCTATATGTGACAGGAGTTTTACATGGAAGGCAGCTTTGGTAAAACATGAGTACATCCACACTGAACAAAAACCTTTCAAATGTGTTGTATGTGACAAGGGTTTTGCACAAAAAGGTAACATGATACGACATCAGTATGTCCACACAAAACAGAAAACATATAAATGCGTTGTATGTGACATGAGTTTTACAAAGAAAGCTAGCATGTTAAAGCATCAATACATTCACATTAACCAAAACCAATAGAAATGTGTTACTTGTGAGAGGGGTTTTGCACACAAGGCTCAAATGATACCACATCAGTCTGCCCATTAGAGAGATGGAATTAGTGCAAAACAGAAATTAGATGTTGGTTAGAACTGAGTTCATCCTGAAGCCCTGGTAGGTACCTTCACATGGTGGACCCCATTATTTACTAAAGGTTGTGTGTCAGAACTGGTAACTCGGCACGTAAAAATCCACTGCCAAACATTAGCGGACCGGAGTTCCGCTGTGGCGACCCCTAACCGGGATAAGTCGAAAGACACAACAAAAAGTGTCTTGCAGAAGAAGAAGTACCAAGGCAAAGCTGATATGTAGACTGTTGTATATGCTATGGAGAAAAACTAATATAAAGATGAGTTGGGTGCATTTATCACAGGATACAAAGTGCCCAAACCTGGCAAAGTCATAAGGAGTAACACTGGTAAAAAATAGTCAAAACTCCTCTGGTGATGAGAAAGAACTTGACATAGTGTTAGGTCATGATCTAAGAGTAACTGATCCAAGAAACACAGCTGTGGCAACAGAAAAGTACACAAAAAGTGAAAAAATGGTAAGTCAAACAAGAGGCTTGAAAAAATGAGACGGATGCTTGAGAACAAAAAAAAACATATTGTATTAGTTTATGCTACAAACCTGGAGTTCACCTAAAGGGGCTACCCTGCAAGAATAAGGGAAAAGAAAAATGTTCAAATGGAAGATGCTTCTGACATTACAGCCACCTAACAATAATTGTTAAATGAGTGAGTAAAATTAAAAGGGTATGTGGGTAAGAAACCATTGAGTGAATTAGGAAAAGATGCAAACATTGAAGTATTTAGAGAGAATAAAAAAGACCACAGGTATTTTGAACCTTAAAGAGAGAGAATGTAATTGGGAGAAGAAGAGAGACCTAATATGTTTCAGCTCATACTCAGAAAAGAAATCATTCCTAACTAATCTTTCTAAAGCAAGTCAAATGTGTGTATATATATATATATATATATATATATATATATATATATATATATATATATATATAGGAAAGATGCCCAAAGTAGATGTTAGTTACAAAAACAGAGTAGTAGCACAGAACTCTAGTGTAAAGAAAAGTAAAAAGTTCAGTGATATAGAAAATGAAAAAAATATAAAATGAAGTGATAGATCACCTAAGAAGTATAAGATTTGTAAATGCTTTATTAAGTGCAACAACACAGGATGTATACCAGATAACTGTTTTGGTCTTTCCTTTGTGATGTCTGAAAGTGGCCTAAAACTGTTGTTTGTATCCTGCATAGGCAACATTTTATTCTTCTTTGAGATATATCAGTGAATGCTATTTAACTGTCTAGAATAATGCTGAGATTGCCAGTTATAGTTTTAAACAGAATTTTAGTTTGATATGTGAGTTTCTTGCTACATATATCATAAACGAAACACTGTGAGTCTGTACTGGTTCCTACCTTCTCTTTAACCATATTCTTGGCTATGTACTATCTCTATGTCCCACCTTCACTGCTTACCCTACTGTTTAACATTACCCTGTTCTTACTGCTCATTTCATACTAATAACTCTACCTTTTTCACTCCTTTCTTTATTCTGTCTCTCTTATACCATTGTTGTTTGTAAATTTTATTTATTTATTTTACATTTGTTAACCGGGATAGCCCGACTGGATAAGGCCCATTTACACGGGAGGCCTGGGGAGAAAAGTTCCACAAATTAGTTAACATATACTATAATAAAGTTTTACAGATGTAGAAGAAACATAGCACAGTGGCATACAAAATATCAAAAAAGGAAAAAAATGATAAGAATACACATTTTTCATCTAACTATTCCTCTCTCCCCCTCTACATAGGTCACACGGCAGTTAATAACTTCCATTTTCCAAGTTTCCTGACCATGAACAAGCACACACTATGACTACAACTACTGCTGCATATCCTTGGCTTAACTTCAGCCCTTAAAGCATTTAATGTATGTAACACAATCATAAGTATTTCTACCATTCAACTTAACCTATAATCTCTATTTGCACATTACTGGGACCCTCCGGTATCCCCTACGCCACCACAGATTGCTCCTGCTTTTATAGTAGCTATTCCTCCAGTTCCACATTCTTTCTACTGTAGCTTTCTTTTTAATGTTGCTGTTGCAGTTAACAAGTGGGGAACCTTCTTTCTAATTTTCTTGGCTCTCAGCCACTTCCCCTGCAGTGCGACTGTTAACTTTTTCAGTTGGTCATTAATTCTTTTTTTTTCTTTTCTCCCATTGTTTCTCTCACTTTTAAACCTCTGTGTGCTATACTTACACAGTATAGCATAACATCAAAGCTAGCAGCCTAGTTTAGTAAACAAAACCTTCTTTGCCAAACATTTGAATCTCAATGACTTACTGATTGTTTCTGTACACCAGCAGCAATCAGAATCTAGGCCAAATCCTCTCAGTTTGCATTTGCTATATTCGGACACACTCTACTTCCCTACCCTACCCTACCCCCATTTCTCACCCACCCCAACTATGTCTTCATTTATTTTGAACTAACCTATCCCACCACCCACATCAACCAATAAAATACAATAACTGATTTAAATAAGAACATCGCTTAGCTAACACACCCCTTCTCCTTTAATCTAAGAGCAAAACACATACATAGTACCCTTTTTAATTCAAAATCTTATAAACAGTACTTTATAACAAATAATAATACTAGCTCCCTGCCACTAATTGCCCCCACTACAACAGTGTGTTCCAGTTATATACTGCTGCTCTAGTAATCCTGACATTAGCTGCCCATATTACCTCCTACCACGTCAACCTAAAACATTCAATTCACTACTAAAATACCTCATTCTCCAATCCACAAAGAGTTAAATCCAACAGCATTATCATATCCTCCTCAGTCTTTAACATCACAACCATCCAGCTTGCACACTACACCATAGTACCTGACCCTAATCCCCCCAGAATCTCCCAAAATACAACAGGTATTTAGTTAAAACCCTAAAAAAGTTAATTTATATAGCATCCAAACTAACTCTAAGCAGAGGCATTCACCCAAACCCTGCCCCAAAGACCATCCAAAAGCAGACACCCCACAACATAACCAGTCCCAATGCCTACTAAATCACCCTAGAAATTCAAATGACCTCTTACTATTAAACATCAATATTTTAAATATTACAAAGTCCATGAGTGCCATGCCAGCCCCTGTTTATACTCACCCAATATAGTGCTAATAACCAAAACATGGCTAAAACTTGACACTAGCAATAATGAAATCCTACCCCCCTGGATATAGTAGCCTATGGGTGGACAGAATGGGCAAAAGTGGTGTGGTGTGGCCGTACTATTTAAAAATCACCTTATCCTCGAAATCTCTAATCAAAATGCCCCCATCTTTGACAATGCTGAGGTGATTTTTTTTCCAAACTAGAAATTAATTCCAAAAAGTAGGTAAATATAATAGGAACCTACATACCACCCAGAAACAACCTCTCCACACTAGAAAACATACTGCATTGGACCACTAAAACACTACCCCAGGAAACAATAATCATGGGTGATTTTAATATAGAGTGGTTAACCTATAACTCTCATAACCCTACTAATCACATCAACCTGTATGGATTCACCCAAATTATTCAAACACCCATCAGAATTGACAAGTCATCTGATAAACAATCCATTCTTGATTGGATATTAACAAATAGACCAGCCCTCTCCTCACTCTGGCTGTCTCCCAGACCACCTCCCAACATTCCTGCTCAGGCATCATATATAAACATCAAAGCATGCTACATACCATCTAATTAGGAATAAAAGAAACTTTGACTCTGAAAAGTTGGCATCCACCCTCAAACAATGTAACTGGGCACCTCTTAAAGCATCTTCCCTAGAGGATGCTGTCAACTTTTTTAACTCAGCCTTCCTAGATAGCTTGAATATACAAGCACCTCCCAGATCTCTGAGAATCAAATCCAGCTTTGCCCTATAGCTAAGCAAAGAAACCAGATCACTACTAAAATCAAGAGACAAAGCCTGGGATCTGGATCAAAAAACTAGGACGCAAGCCACTAACCAAGCCTATTGGGAACTCATAAATATGCAAAGAGACTAGTCAGTCAAGATAAAATAAACTATTACCATGATACCTGATTTAAAGGAGAACAACAGGATTCTGTATTTAATCCCTGTTTTCCAATCCCTTTACAAGCAATGAGCATTGCAGCATTTAAAAGCTACGAATCCAACTGTTTTACTCACAAGTACAGAACCTTAGTGTACTGAGATAGTTTCATTTTAAAAAGCAATTCTCACTCCATGGCAAAGCTTGCTTGAGTCTCTAAAATCCTTACATCAGGACTGCTACAAACTAGCCATAGTTTGCCAAATGTTCCCCTCCCCCAAAACCCCCAAACTGATTCTACAGAATGCATGCATACATCTGCCTATTCAGTAATGTCACTGCTCCCTAGCCCTTCCTATGGCTATAAGGTGTTTAAAAGGATCTTTTTAGTCAGGAACTTCGTCTCTTTGCTGATGTTGCCTGCAAATTGTGTTTTGTTATCAGACTTTAGGAAAACTTATCTTGGTCTGCTGTGTGCTAAAAGGTAAGAATTACCATTATTTTATTGAGGTAACTGGTCCTATGACTTCTACATGCCTTCTGTAATGTTGTTCACTTTATGTATTGATAATTATCGCTTCTACAAAGTCTGCCACTCAGTGCTTATATTTTCTTTTTTCACCCTTTATTTAATCTGCTCAGATCAATGTTAATTTAAATTTACATTAAAACTTCATTCTGTCCATGAAGCGTTGTAATATTATTTTAATAGAAAATACTGTTTTTTTTTTGTTTTTTTTTACTTTTCTTGCACTGGAACATTGCAATTATTTAGAAGAGTACTAAGCAAAGCACATGGTGCATTATTACAGTGGTGTGTTGGTCGCAGCTGGAAAAGTACCGACCATATTTCTACCAAAGATTGCTGTTTCTTTGCCGGTTTAATGAAGCACAGATGCAATGCAAAGCATGTGGTGTAAATCATTATCTGTTGCCTAAATAGAAAACACATGCACCAGTTTATTATAGTGTGCCTGATAACGTTATATTTAGGGTTTTGTAGGAATGAGTTACAAAGTACAAGTATTGTTGGTTGTCTGCTGGCGAATATGAACTGCAGTCCTCATCTGTATATTTGTCTAATTTTTACACGTTATCTTTGTTCATAAAAACAAAAATACTCACGTAGTGTTCCCCTAATAGGACACATCATTGAAGTTAAAAAAAAAAAAAACAACTGAGAGAAGTGCAGTATCAGCGTTCTACTTAAATGGCTATAGCAGAATCGGTTCAAGCATACGATAAATAAAAGCACAAAAATGTTTTTTGTTTTTTCTTTACTGAGACGTTTCCAACAAGGGGAATGCAACAAGAGCACTTCTGTTTTTGATTACTTTGGCTGCTTTGCTGCACAGACACCTGCCTTTATTTTGGTTTTCTGTATTGAGTAATTCTATCTGCCCCTGGTGCTGTTATGAACAATGGCTCTGGACCCATAGGGTGAGGAGGGTGAGTGCCCCCCCCCCACACACACATTATATAAAGTTATGAACTTTGCCCCCAACTCCTGGCTCAGATTGTTTTTAAATAAAGAAAGATGTGCTGAAAAGAGAAAAAGGACATACAAAGAGAAAGTGTGTGTGTGCCTGGTTGTCTGCAGTGTCCGTGAGTGCATGTATGCCAGTGTTTGCAAGTGCGTGTATGTGACTGTATGTGAGTACATATGTGTATGCAGGTGTGCATGAGTGTCTTTTGTGTGGGTGTGTGTGGCTGCATATATGTAAGTGTGTAAGTGCATGTATGCTTCACAGTATCATTGGGCAAGGGGTAAAAATTGTCTTCTTTTGACAGTGCAGATGATTTCTGAGAGTTAAAATTAGTATTGCAACTTGTAATATGAGCAGCTGAGAAGAATGGCAGCCCCCTCCCACTTTAGAACCAGCATGTACTACTGCAATTTACTGATTAATTAGGAGGAGAAACAATTGATCATAATTAAGAAATTTACATAAATATCATATAAAATAGCTGGGAGCCTGTTAAAGCCTGACTGTTCAATCTTCTGAGCCCATCTTTTTTAGTGTAATATGTTCCTATGATTTACGTATATGTTCTTTTCCTTGTATATCATATAAAATAGCTGGGAGCCTATTAAAGCCTGACTGAGCCCATCTTTTTTAGTGTAATATGTTCCTGTGATTTACGTATATTTTCTTTTCCTTGTATATCATATAAAATAGCTGGGAGCCTATTAAAGCCTGACTGAGCCCATCTTTTTTAGTGTAATATGTTCCTAGGATTTACGTATATGTTCTTTTCCTTGTTTTTTATGTATTTCTTACTTCCTTTGTATAAAGACCAATTGTTCTCCTACTTCATTTTTTTTGTATTAATCAATGCATTGATTATGTAGTTGGAGCTTTACTCCTTGGGTCTCTGCTGAAAAAGGGCATCTTGCCCATTCAGACTAACCCGGTTAACAAATGTCAAATAAATAAATATTATATTTAGTTTGACTAATAAGACTGTTTACAAAGTAATTGTATAACACCATGGGAGTCGTAGTAACAAAGCAAATAAACTAATTATCACGCTGCTATTAGTAGCACATTAGAGTTAGTAGAACTGAAATTTTAAACTAACTCCTCATTCTCTGGGGCTATTACATATGGTTCAGAATCACCCATCTACATCTGCAGATCAGAACTTCTAAATGAAAAAGTACATGCATGGTTCCTGTATCTGTAGAATTAAAGTTAAACAGTTCATAATATTTGTAACATAGCTTGAGTTAATAGTCCTAAAACAATCATTTGCATGTTTATATTATCAATCCACAAAATACTGTAAAAACCTGGGTACTACAAACTGAGGCTATTAAGTTTGTAATACAGGATACATGTTTCAGTGAAAAGTTGAACCACTAATTTTTTAAATAATAGGTCTGTCTTTGTGAAAGACAGATTGGGTATTTACTTTCTATTGAAGTAAAATCTCTGCAAATTAAGACTGCAGCAGAAATTAGACATAACAGCTAATCTCTTCTCCTTCATAATATTAAAGAGAAAGCCCTGCAATATTTTAACATCAAACTCTATTTATTTTACTGCTGTGTTAAATATATGTATTCTTTATATATAATACGCACAGATAGATGTAAATATAAATCATGAGCATGAATAAAGTAGCTATTTTTCTTTCTAGTAGAGCAGTGTAGTAGTGCTAGCAGCATTTTAATAGTTTGATAAGAGCTTTAGGCCATAAGATCATCTTTTTTTTTGGGATATCTTTTTATTGAAGTTTATCTGTTACCAAACTATATACAATAACATAAATCCAAAAAAGGAAAAAAAAAGGCATATACAAAAATTTAAACAAGTATAATTGAGAACTATATACAAAACTCCTCTATATCTAGTTATTTTTAAATAGTAATTTACCAAAGTTGTTATGATAGAATATCGTCGTTGATCATCTTCCAAATCTCCTTCTGTACTGGCTTTAGCTTCATGGAATACCACAGGTATTTATGCACATACAGTTGTTTTCTGGCTACTTGTCTGAATCCTTCCCATGATATCTTAGATCTATCTTTCCAATTTAGGGTAATGTAATATTTTATCAGCGTGAATGTTGTTATAAGAAAGTGTAGATGTTTGTTAGTCAGTCCTGATGGGGGAATGTGTAAAAGAACAAATTTCCAAGATAGGGTTGTTTTTTCATATCCCATTTTTTCTAGTTTGACTCTTAGTGCACACCATAATTTATATGAACATTTACAACTCCAAAATATATGAATGATATCCGCTTCTTGTGAAGGGCAGAATTGGCAGTATGGTGGGAGCTCCTTGTACATCTTATTTAATATTGAGGGGATGTAGTATGCATTATTTAATATTATAAGTTGCGTATATTTATACTTTTGAAGGGGGATAAATTTGGAGGATTTCTGAAATGTCTGTGCAATTTCTTTGGAAGAAATAGTAGAGTCCTGTTTCGTCCAGTAGTTAGAGTGTATAGCCTCTCTATTATATTTGATGGATAAAGTTAGTTTATAGACATTTGAGATAATTTTTTTTTCCTTGTCAGTAGATCCCATAGGGTCTTACATAAATCTCTATGTGGTTCTAGGGTGTCAGTATTTTCCCAGTATCTGAGACAAACTTCTTTTAATTGTCTAACAATAATTGTATATTTAGGTGTCAAATTCAACTTGATTCTTGTGTTAAATAACGAATCCTGTTTGAGGAGAAGGAAGTCAGTAACTGTTTTATCCCTTAAGAGTGGGTATGGGTTCAGATTGATCATTCTCTCATTAAGTTGTATATTAGGATTGAGGTGAAGAGGTTGTAGTGTTAGAAATGCCTCGTATAGGTTCAATGACTTAAAAAAATTTTGAGTGATTTTAATTTGTTCCCATAGATCTTTCTGTAGTTTGTATCTTTTCCTAGCTGTTCCATCTAAGAATGGGAGGGCCATGGGGTTAAGTCCTAGTGTTTTAACATAGTTATGGTATAGTTTCACCCAAATCGGACACCATTTATTGGGATCAGCCTTAAAAGTTGCAATGTTGATTATTCTGCTACTACTATTAATTTCATAATAAAGTTTAAAGTCAGGTAGTCCCACTCCGCCTTTATCTTTGGGATAAATAAGCTTTTGATAACTTATCCTTATAGGTTTTGGGTGCCATAAAAATTTCGATAGGGTTGCTTGAATGTTATTAAAGACTTTATTATGTATCAGTGTATTAGTTGTGTTAAATATGAAGAGTAGTCTTGGGAGAACATTCATCTTAATAATGGCCACCCTTGATAAAAAAGGAAGTTTAAGTTGAGACCATCTTTCCAGGTCTTTTTGTATGTTTAACCATACTTTCTCTACATTTTCTTGGTAATATTTATATGAGTCAGTATGAAATGTTATTCCTAAATAGTGTAGTTGGTCTCTAATTTTAATATTTACCAGAGTAAGAATACTTGGATATTGAGTATGTATATTTAATGGGAATATTATTGATTTATTCATATTTATCTTATAGTTCGAGAATTTAGAAAATTGGTCTATTGAGTTAATTATCTTATTAAAGTCAGTATTAGGGAGGGAGTAATATATGTTTAAATCATCTGCATAGGCTGGTAGTGCTATTTCAGTGTTAAATAGAGACTGGATATTGTGAAGTGTTTTCTGTTTTATTAGTAGAAACAGTGGTTCAATATGCAAATTAAATAAAAGAGGTGATAAGGGACATCCCTGTATCCTGTATTCCATTGTTAATATTTATTTTTCTTGAACTATATTTGTTTATTTGTAGCATGGTATAAGCCCTCATATGAAGTGTGTTGATATAGTGAACGAATTGTAGGGGAAAGCAATACCTTTGCAATATAGCTATGAGAAAGTTTTTGTTTATTCTGTCGAATGCTTTGGATGCATCTATAGCCAATGTGTAGATGGATGTTTGCTTTATCTGGGATAAAGAAATCATTGCTTCTAGTGTAAGTGTCTGATCTGTTGTTTGTCTATAATTAATAAACCCCGATTGTTCTGGGGAGACAATTTTTGTAATTACTGTTTTAATTCTGTTCGCTAATATTGATGCCATAATTTTCATATCCACGTTCATAATAGAGATGGGCCTATAATTATGGAGGTTATTGGTGTCAGTATTTGGTTTGGGAGGCCATAAGATCATATTGATGGTATAGTGATAGTGATGCCAACATGGTGTGTTGGAGGTCTTGAGTTTGAGTCCCAAACGAGAGCTAATATTATCCATTCATTTCACTGCTTCTAACAGTGGTCAAGCAAAGTGCCTTCTCTGTATTTCTGTGTGTGCTTGTGTGTGTATTTATAATTTGACCTTCCAGTACAAGGAAATTCATTTACAAAATGTGACAACAGTGCTCAGGAACCACAGTGTCCAAATTAAGTGAGTATACACATTCTGTTACTCTTATTCATTTTTAGAGCGAAACAGAATGTTATTAGACGATTAAATGAAGTAGTTAGATGTATTCACCGAAGGCATTCTGCAAAAGCAGTCATCATTATTGTTGTTATTATTATAATTATTACTACTATCAAACTGACATTACCTCAGAAAGTTTATTTATCCCCTGCTGGTTATGTGTCCCTTTGTGTTACTGCATCCCACACAAATCCTAATTAAAGTCAGAACAATTAAACTAAGGTAACGTTGGCATCATACATATTCTATACCTCGATTAGCAATCAGATACAGCCAATTTAAGTACATTTTTCTGTTGTATTACTAGCATTAGTACTGCAAGGCAATTTATTAGAAAGATAATGCCTCTGTCTGCTTACACATGTTCATACTGGGAGCTGCTCTGAATGCAGCCTTCCCAGTTATCTTGTCAAGTAATTTTTTTTTTTGCTGTCTTTTTCTTAGCAAATCTGTTTTATTACCCAAATCCATCATGACATATCCAACCTACAAGCTGTCATCCATCTCCTCTCAGTCTTGACGCTTTCACTGAAAAGCATACTCCATTATCTCTATGATTCTGCTGCATATATATTTGTATATATTTACTACTGTTCAACATACACAAACACTCAGTCTAAGGCTGCTTTATTATAGCAATGGTTCTTATCCCAGTGGTGGGATACTAGCCCGGCCGGATAGCGTTACCAAACAAAGCCAACCGCGGGTAGGACCCAACCACCCACATTATTTAAGAATCTATGACATTATTTAATTTCATTATATTACTTAAAGAAGCTGTTGCTTTTTTCTAAAATAATGGCATAATGCCTGTTTGCTGCCCTTGCCATGTCTGGCATCTCTCGCGGCGGGTTCTGTATTGGCGGCGGCGCAAGCGCGTACATCTCAAAGCAAAAAGCAAACGGAGAAATCAAATCTCCGCTGTTCGTTGCTTGTCTCGCTATGTTATTTAGTTTAACATAGCGAGTTTAAGACTAAGACAAGGACATCTATCTTGTCTGTTTTAAATTGTAAAAAAACTGTCTGCTTTCTCATTAGCAAAAAGCAAATTTCTTTCAACTTTCTCCTTTTTTTTTTTTAGTCCTGCTTTCTAAATGGTTTAATGGGTTTTAACATTAAAAAATCTTTAAAATAAAATCTAAAATAATGGAGATCTCTGTTCTGTTTTTTCTTAGTCTCGCGTTAAAATTTACCACATTGATTTTTACAGTAAGTTAGTTAGAGGGAAAAAAAAAGGGGGGGGACGGACCTTTTCCTTTTCCATTAGTCGTTACACAACGGGCGCTGGCCAATATCAGCGTGCGTTCGAGGGGTCATGGTATAATATTACATATTGAAAGGATAGGAAAAAAACCCTTCCAGAGATGGTAGCAAGATGTAAAATTCATTTTCCCTTCTGTTTTTGAATTCCAATACAAATAGGAGAGAAGGTGATTTAGAAAGTAATGCTAAGTAATCAAAGTATCAAGGTGACTATATCTGATATCAGATCAATTAAAATAGCACTTTTTAATATCGGAGCTAAACGGACAAGGACTGGTTAAGATTCTGTTTATTGAGTAACTGTTTAGTTTGTCTGAGAGTTTTATTTGTGTGGGGATACTGTTCCAGAGTTTAGTAATGTATTGGGAGTAGATTTAGTCACCAGAAACATTATAGTGGATGTTCCTTGCTGGATGGTAAGGCAATAATATGTTTTGTAGTGCAGGGCAATCTTCTGGGTGATAAAGGAGTCTATGTGCTGTAGCAAACTGTGAGTATGTTAAGTAGTTGTGCAGTTCAAGCCAGTTTAGTTGCATTAAGGTATGACAATGGTGGGTCCTGTGAGTGAGAATGATGGCAAATTTAGCTATTTTATTGTAGCTGGAGGCATTTCTGTGTAAATTCATCCTGTTAGGAAACCAGTTCTTTTTATTGTGAAGCAGCAACTTCAAATGTTTATAATATACCAGTTCATGGGAGATCTAGCGGTTTTGACCACAAAGAAACAATGTGTTTATTGCTGCTCAGACAACACACTTTTACCTGAATAATTGTCAGTGAATATTTTGTTGTATCTCAAAGATCATTAATCATAATTCTTAGCTAGTAGACGTTACTCACATGGTTTGTTAGCTTTTATATAAATGCATCTTTGCTATGTCTTAAGTGATAATTCAATAAAGGTGCCTTCCATCACAGCAGCCTGGTAATTTGCCTCAGATGCAGGTGAGAGAGACTGCTATGGCCATGCTGGTTCCTCAGACCGTTCTTTTTCCTTGGATCCATCTGTGTG
Source organism: Protopterus annectens (assembly GCF_019279795.1). Lineage (NCBI taxonomy): Eukaryota > Metazoa > Chordata > Ceratodontiformes > Protopteridae > Protopterus > Protopterus annectens. Next base: position 1,818,423,025 of record NC_056732.1, read on the forward strand.
ACAGATGCTGCCACTATGCACTGGAGGTTAGCAATGTCCTCTGCATCTACTAAGCCCCCCCCCCTTAGTGGGCAAGGCAAACCACTTTTGTTGGTGTTACAAGAAGGGGGAGAGAAGGTATCGCTGCTTAACCAGAATGCTTAGCCCATCCCTGAGGAAGCTACTGATGCCAGTAAACATGTGGTTGCCTTAATTTTCCTCTAAAAAAAGAAAGCAAATTAAACTTATAGCTTCTCCTGCTCCAGTTTCACTGGACAGAAGTAGTTTATTAAGTCCGGCTCCGGATCTTGTACAGGCTATTGACCTTTCTTATCAGGTGGTTTCTGGTAAAAGTGATTACTCCTTTCCTGAAGAGATTTAAGAAATTAAATCCGGAGAGGAATGTGATGGAATAGATAACAGTTTTTTTTCCCTCAGAATTCTGATTCAGACTCAGTGGAGAGCATGTTAACTGCATCTCCCCATTGATGACTATCTTTCTCCGAGACTATTTCCAGAATGTGCAAGTGTATTTAGTGGGAGAACACTGTGAGGTTCTCAGTCCCCCAGTAACTACTATCAGCTGTTACAGAACGAATTTCCCAAACCACAGCAAATACTATCAGCTATTACAGAAGGAATTTCCAGAACCTTTTCCCATTTCCCCAGTTCTGTCAGATCTGGAGGGTGTGTCACTGCCTGCAGTTTTCCTGATATTCAACCTACCGCCCCTAAAAAAGGCAAATAGAATCTATAAGGTTCCTCAGTATATTATGTTTTTATGCCCTCTTCCTAAACATTACCCAGCAGCTATAGCTTTAGTTAATCCAGCTGCTGCTAAACATTTTAACTCTAATCCTTATCCTCTTAAAAATGATAGTAAAGCATTTTTTTAAGTTTGGGGAAAAGTGTTTGCTTCTGCAACTTTATTTTTATAATGTTGAGTTGTCAGGCTCATATGTTAAAGTTTATTGTGACTAGCTGTCAAAATATTAGGAATGTTTTATCTGCAGTTCCTCCCTGTGAGGAAAAATCTGCCGCATGGGGTTTGGTTTATTTTATTTTTCAGGTCAATAGTAATTTAAAATGTGTTTATGACTGCAGATACTACATCCAGTGAGGTTGCCACTGGTACTGTGTTGAGGAGGTTTGCCTGGCTTCATTATCAGAACCTCCTAGAGGATGTAAAAATGAGCTTGTAAATTCACCTTTGGATAAAGATTTTGGTCCCACTACTACAAAGGTTATCAAAAATGTGATGAGAGGGTTAAGGTAATGTACTGGGAGACTTTCGGATTTTTTTTCCCTGCCTCTCTAAATTTTTCAAAGGTTATTTTGCTCCCTTGTCCAGCTGTGGCAAGAAACAAAACAAACAGTCTCAGCAATATGCTGGTAAGTGACATTAAAAACAGTAGTGGGAAGGTTCCCTAAAAGAAAGCAGGAACCCCACAGAACAAAGAATGGTAAAAAAAAGACAGAATGAGTATGTAAGGGGTATTATCCCACCTCCCACACTGGCAGTTTTGTATCCCTTCTTGAAAGTCATATTCTCCATTTCTCTCTCTTTAGCAACAGGTTATTTCAGACCAATGTGTTCTAAAAATGACTCTGTGGGAAGAGAGCCCTCCTTTGCAGGGAATTATTCCACATCCTCAGATCAAACCCCTGTCTTCCCTCCTGTCCTACAGCACATGCTTTATCAGGAAGGAGGGGAGGTAATAGAAATAGTTCCTTTTTCCTAGTAGGGAAGAGGTTTTCATTCAAGAATGTTTTTGGTCGCAAAAATAGAAAATACCTGGAACTCAGTTATGGACCTTTTTCTTAAACTAGTCTGTGATAGTGCCCAACTTCAGGTTCCTTTCACAACACAATCTCTTACCCCTTCTTCCCATGTTGAGATTTTTTTGGTAACCTTGGATTTAAAAGATGCTTAATGTCACATTGCTATCCATTAAGGCTTCAGATGTTTCAGTATCACATTATCCATTCTCTACCTTAACCTTTGGGCTTTCCACTGCCCAAAGAGTGTTCACAGTGTCTAGCTCCAGTTATAGCATATTGCAGACTACATGGTATCTACATTTTCCATATTTAGGTGTCTTACTTATCTATGCAGACTCTTTTTCAAAGTGCCAGGAATTCACCTCTTTGGTGAGAGATCTCCCATGCAGGCTGGGATTCCAAGAGAACCTCAGTAGAAAGAGCTTTTCTTCCATAGAAAAAATATATCTACATTTAAATCTTTTCAGGGGTTTTCCCCTGAACCCTCTGGTGTTACACATACAGCCACTATGGACTGGGGGGTTATCAGTGTCTTCTACAAAAGGGAGGGAACACCTCAGGATTCTGAGTCTCATGGCATCCATGATTCTCCTGATACCTCTGGCAAGACTCCACATGCGAGAGACACAGTGGTATCTTAAGTCTCTTTAGTGCCAGCACCAACACCCAGTATCTTTTCAGATTCCAGATTTGGGATGCGTGAGAAGAGAAATCACTTGGTGGAGACATCAAGTATCCTGAATCCCCCCAGTCACCACAGTTAACATGCACTGTGCTAGGAGAATAAAGGTGCAAGTTATTTGGGACAGCAAACACAGAGACAAGCACATAAATGTAAAGAAGTTTGCCCTTATCAAGGAACTCAAGTCTATAAGTCACCTTTGGTCCGCAGGATCACTTCAAGTTGTTACGGACAATACCACAGTGATGTGGTACATAAAGTGAGGGAGAACCAGGTCTTACCTCCTTTGCAGACTAGACTTGTTATCTTGGGATATAGTTTTATAGCAGAATCTCACTCTACTCATTCATTCTGGAACAGAATGAATGTTGTGAGCTGGGGGGCAGCAGGAAGACAGACAGATGAATGGGGGATAGACTATGGGGGTCTTCCAAGTTCTGATCCATCTGGGGGGGGGGGAGGAGTTCTCACATTTTTTTTTCCGTGAACAATCACCTGGCAATATTCTGCTCCAGGACTTAATGCAAAAAGGCCTGGAAGATGTGTGCCTTTTCCTTTCATTGGACAGGAGTACTCCTGTATGCTTTTCTACCCTTTCTGAGATTCAAAGTAATTCTGAAGATTTCAGAAGGAATCCCCCAAGATCATTGTGGTGACTCCGTTCTGGCCCAGGCAGCAGTGTTTATCCCTTCTTTTGGAATTGTCCAGGGGCAATTACCAGACATTTCCTCACAGACTGGATCTAGTCACACAAAAACAATGATGAAAGAGGTAAATGAGAATATTTTATTTTGGATTGTAATGAGCTGACAGAAATTCCCTGTAGACTACTCTATCAGAAATACTGGGTGAGCAAATTGGTTTAAATCTGCGAAACACAATTGGAATTGCCTACACTTAGTAAGGCCTTTGAGTTTAATTCTGGTGGCTGCCAACAAACATTTACTAGAAAGTCTAAACCAACTGTAGCTGAAGTAGTAGAACTGGAAATGAGATCTTTAGAAAAAGGTAGGACCAAATTACATAGAAAAAATAGGAATGGTGAGAACAATACATGCAACATAATGTTTTGAAGGAGAAATGGGGTTTAAGGGAAGTCAGGAATTGTATGAGCTTTGTAATGTTTGCTGACAGTGATTGCATAGATTATAAGTGATGCATAATGTTTGCAACTGAAAATATGTCAATATGGTTTGTCTTAGTTTATATAAATGTAGGATTGCCTATGTCATAAGTGATACTTAATAAAGGCATTTCTTATTTAACAAAATAAGAACAGGGAATCCCAACCCCCAACAACTTTAACTGACTGCTGGATCTTAGGGTCTTATCACCTTTCAGGTACTTGTTACTGCGGATGTGCAGTAGGTACTAATAGGGGAAAGAAAGCCCTCTACTTGAAAATCATATATTAGCAAATGGAAAATGGTTTCTAGTTGATACCAAAAACATAACCTGAACCCGTTCAGAGTAGTGTTTTACAGTATTTTCATGAGTTGCTTTTCTATTTGCCTGTCTTACTCCTCTGTCAAGGTTCATTTGTTTACCATTTCAGCATGTTGTCCAATAGATCTCCTTTTTCAAGGTATTCCCATGGCAACTTATTTTTAAAGGGGTTTTGCATACAAGACCTCCAAAAAAGCCAGTAACTCCTCCTTGGGACGTTAATTTTGTGTTAGAGAAACTAACACTTGCGTCATTTGAACCAGCTCATCTGGATGACTAGGAGTTCTTAAGATGGAAAATCGTTTTACTTCTTGCTCTGACCTCTGTAAGAAGAATATCTGAGTTGTAAGCTCTTACAGTAGGTCAACCATATTTCATTTTCCACAAGACAGGGTTTCCTTTTTACTAATCAATTTATGCTTAAAGTGGCAAATTTACTTAAAACCTAGCTATCCATATCCCTGTGTTATTCCCCAAGCCCCAACATGAGGAGAAAGGATATTTCATACCCTGGATGTCCACATACAGTACAGGTACTGTCCTAATATTGCAACATTTTTCAGAACTTCTGCTCAGTTATTCATTTCTTGTTAAGGTAAAGAGAAGAGACAACTTGTCAGGGCAGACTATTTCCAAATGGATATCTTATTGCTATTACCTTTTGTTATTCCCATTGCAACAAAACTATTCCAGGTAGGGTCAAGCCATATTTTATCATGTCTTGGTTTCATCTATGGCTTTTTGGGAAGGGGATGAATTATAGAAGAATTCTAGCAGCAGCAACTTGGTCCTCTGTGTATACTTTTACAAACCACAACAAGACAGATTCCTTCTACAGGTCTAAGCTAATTTTTGGTAGGACCATTCTCCAGGGCTTCCTAGACTCTTGTTCTTCTACCTCCCAGTTGTTCTAAGCTATAGAAATCTACCCATACAGCTTAGGCTATCACAGCAATGATAAATATGAAGATCATAGTACAGTTGTATAAATGAGTTTACCATGGCAATAGATGTTCAAATGATCACTGCTGCAGTAGCCACTCCCTCCATCCACTATCCCCCCTGTTTTTGGTGTGTTTTTATTCCAGTGTAGGCATTTTTGTTCCTAGCAACACCTTCTCAGGGCTCAGTCTCCCTCTCTCAGTTGGTATGTAAGCTCTGAAGGTCTTGGCACCTAAACCTGTCTTTTTAGCCAGCTCAGCTCAAGCTAATGGTTTGAGAGCTTTGGTTTACTGTCTTAACCCATCAGATATGCAGTAGCAAGCACCATCCACACCCCTCCCAACACACAGAACCTGGTGGCATTTTAAATGCACGAATAAACATTTTGATGTTTTACTTGTCCACATGAATACTCATCCAGGATTGTCAACATGCATAAGTACTGGAAGTCTAACATATCAAGTTATGATATGTTATGGAAATAGGGTGAAACGAGTATGGCTCAGTTTTTCCCATTGTGCCATATGTGATTATTTGGGATGCTCAGAGTCCCTTCCCCAAGTAGGTAATGAAGGCTAACGGAGTCAAAACTTTCCCCTACTGTATAATCATACCTGTCAACTGTCCCTAATTTTGGCTCAAATTTTTAACTCTGTCCCTCTTAATCTCTCCTAAAATTGGTGACTTTTGAACAAAAGATAATGACGGGAAAACAGGAATTACAGCAACCCCAAACCAAACACTAAACTACAGATGAGTTTGTTAAAGGTAGAATAGCAAATAATGCTTACTGACATACTTAAAAAGTTTAAATTATAAAGTAATGCATGTGTATGGAAATGAATCTAACTAGCAATCACCCAAAACAAATTCTGTTCACAGCTGAGAAGACTAAGAAGGGATGCCCTTTTCCCCCTTTCCCTCTGCTTTTGCAGAAGGGCAAGCCCCCCTACAGCCCCACACCACTGCTACTTAAATATACCAACTTTGAGATCACACTACATTAAGAAAGAGGGTAAACTATGGTTAGACAATGAATATTCATGCTTTTACAGGCAAATCTGCGTGGCATGTCAATCATGCATCATTTGCATGCTAAATCACAGTCATTTGGCTTGTCAATCACTCTAGCCACACCCATTCCTGCACAAAATGGCCAGTGGGTTAAGACATAATTGTACTACATTCCAGAAAAAAACAAGCCCCACAGTCCTGTGAAAAGTTGCAGGGAGCAAGTACAGACAACATTACTATAATTGGTAAATGGACAAAGACCATGAATTTCAAATGTCCTTTATTTTATATAAACACAGTTTTGTTATCAGGCTGTGGACATTTTATTCACAACTTCTAATAGGGTAAAATACTATTGATTTAAGGAAATGTGACACTTTAACATTGCATCTTAATAGTAATTAATGCAAACATGTAACATCCTTTACCTATTCGGTATTTGCACCATAGTGGTCAAAATTTCTTTGGTAGTTTGGCATAAAAAGCAGCCGTGAGAATGGGACAGTGCATTCATAAGTACTACTGAGCATGGATCACAATTTCAGGACAGGAGGAGGCTGTGGTGCAACAAAAATAAGTGTTCCATTGTCAAAGAAAAGGCTAGAATGAGGAAACACACCATGAGTCAAGTCTCCTGCTATGAACTGTCAATCACAGGAGTAAACAGCTCAAATTACCTTCAGCACATTGACACCTAGGGTGAGGTGTAAAGAGGGAGGGGAGATTAGTTGAAAAACTGCAACTCAGGGATTATAAAATACTCCAAACTTGCAGCTCTAAGAAGCAATAAAAAGCACTTTGAAAGTCTGTGTTTTGAGAAGACATTGAATAGCAACAAATGTTAGTTAAAACTGACTGATTGAAAGAAAGCAGTGTTTGCATGCAAAATCAATGCAGGGACAGCAACTTTGAAACAAAGATGCCTGCATGATGCAATGCTTTAAAGACAAACATTGCATTGTGGGATACCTGGAGGATCAGTAAAAAAATCCAAATCATTTCAAGATGCTAGACCCTAAAGTTACATATAAAATATTAAAAAATATATAAGTATTCACAGATTGGTGTTATGGATTGTACTATGTCAGAACAAATGTAAGCCAAAAGTAGGGACACTTGTCTGGACTCAGACAATGTATATGTGTGTGTGTGTGTGTGTGTGTATATATATATATATATATATATATATTTTTTTTTTTATTTTAAGTAAGCAGACCTTCCTAAACATACATGTGTAGACCAAGTATTTACCAAATATTTATATGGAAATATAAATATAGAGCTCATATAGTATATGTGTGTGTGTGTGTGTGTGTGTGTGTGTGTGTGTGTGTGTGTGTGTGTGTGTGTGTGTGTATATATATATATATATATATATATATATATATATATATATATAGGCAGTGCAGTGGTGCAGCAGTTAACGCTGTTGCCTCACAGCAAGAGGTTCTCCGGTTCAATTCTTGGCTGGGGTGCCTTCTGTGCGGAGTTTGCATGTTCTCCCTGCATTCGCGTGGGTTTCCTCTGGGTACTCCAGTTTCCACCCACATTCTAAAGACATGCTTCTGGAGCATTTCTCCCCAGGCCTCCGCTAAAAACAGGATCTGTGGAACCTAGTCGGACTTTCCCGGTCAACAAATGTTAAATAAATAAAAAAATTAAAAAAAAAAAAAAAAAAAATATATATATATATATACATACACACACACACACACACACACATACACTCACCTCTTCAGCTAGTAAACTAGTGAATACTCTGTTGAATACAAAGGGACTTCAGCGTCAGCTGTAATGAAACTGTTTTCTTTCTCAAGTGATTATCTGTTAAATTAGCTCTCCTTGCATCGTTCATATTCCCTTCCTTGCCCTCTTCTTCACACCTGATTTCTTTTACCCCAATGACCTGCACATTTTGTATATATGCAAATGTCAGTTTATAGTACAGCACTCACGGTGTATGCTAGAGTAGTACTAACACATACATGTATGCCTTTTCAATAAGTGGTCTATATTTTTCCTTTGATTTCTGCACGTTATATTCCATTTGTTTTGACTACCTTGGATGAAGTTGAAAAGCACTAGTTAAAAAAAATAAATAAATAAAATGAATCTGTTGGGTGGACAGAAACCAGATGATTACGGTGTCTTGTCTGTGACTCATTTGCAGTATTATCAAGACATAAGAGAAAGATGCCTTGGAGTAAGCATGTGCATATCCAAAGGCAGAGCTGAAGTACAGAAGGAAAGCACCCTGTGGAGGTGCCAGATTAAGGAACAAAGATGAGTGCACAGGATTCAAAGTGAAATCAATGTCTGTGAAGGTATCTGATACAAATAAGACTACAAGACAACATAGCAACAATTCTTCTGAAGGGCAGTGTTAACACCCGTAGCCGGCCTTAGGCATAGGCCAACTAGGCGGGTGCCTAGGGCGCTGCTCTAGCAAGGGCACCTTTCCAGTAATCTGGATGGTGTAGGTAGACCAGGATGGGAGCAAAGGGTGGTGTTGGGGGGCACTGTGGAGACCTTTTGCCTAGGTCCCCAGTTGACCAAAGGCTGGTCCTGTTTGACACCTCCTTACTTCAGGAGGAAATGGAATGGTCATATATCTTTGAATGACTTCAGAAATCATAACGTGTGAGGGCAGTTAAATAACAATGACCCAGAGTGTTTTCAGTAGGAAGGGAGAGGCATTGTAAGGAAATGTCAGTGATTCCATCTGAAAGGCAACTGCAGACATTGGGACATCTATGTAAATGAGTGCTTGATATTTGAGAGAGACAATGGAAGAACAGGTTTGACAAAAGGTAATGGGTTGGTAGCTATCTCACAGATAGCCACGAACCCCCCTTGGGTGTCTTAACTGTGCTATCTGATGACTTTAGCCAGACCTTACTTAAAAAGGAGTAAATAGTATTATCAGACTGGGTTTTGTGTAAGGGAAAACATGTGTTTTGCTCAAGTTCTGATATAAAATACAAATACATCATCATTCCACCTGAGAAATGTGTGGATATGTACTTAGACCATCATTCAGCATATGAACATGTTATATATATTAACAACTGTATCTTTAAAAGTCATACGCACACACATGCATTTTTCTACCTCTACTCTCTTTATCGCCACTGCTAACTTACCCTGCCCTCCCTTCCTCTACACATACTCCCCTGAGGTTGCACTCATACGTCTGCACATACTCCCCTGAGGTCACACTCACCTTTTCCACATCTATTCCTACTATCCCCTCTACAACACTGTACTCTTCTCTACTTGTACTATCCTTCCCCTTCACCAGTATAATCTGTTACCATATTTCATGACCTCTAGAATATTGATTGTCATGATAATCATCAATTATGTTAATTATGCTGCATCTTTCTATTATCAGGCTTTCCGTATAATTTCTGCTTGAACACTATGACTTTAATGTCTTTTGAGTTTTTATTATGACAAACTAATGTGTAGTTTTTCAAAGTTTGTGCTTGAATGTTATGACTTTATTAGGTCTGTCTAGTTTTTCCTTCTGTTAACTATATGTGTCTGTAGCTTTTCTCCCCTGGCCTCCACTGAAAATGGGTACCTCGTGACCAAGTCAGACTTTCCTACTAAACAAATGCCAAATAAATAAATAAGGTTCAAAAACACTGAAACAGTCTGTGCTGGCTGCTAAATTGTCATACAGCAAAGGAAAGGAGCACACAGCTTTCATAACATGTCCTATGCAGATTGCCTCAAATGCCCTATCACTATACTTAGTCCCCTACAGAATGTTGATGGGTGATCTGTGTGTCGTACATCCCTGTAACACAGGTGACAAGCAGGTGGGGTTGTTCATTTAGATGCTTTATTACACAGTAACACATCAGAATGGATAGCAGCAGCATAAAATATAAACAAACTGATTAACAGTCAGACCTTACATAAAGACATGCGTACATCTCAACAGCTTACTGCAAAATGGCAGTCAGGCTTGCACATGCTCAGTATTTAATACACTTGTGTAAGCCCTTGAATAGCTTCTTAAAGAGACATACACATATTGATCTACATCTTCCCTCTTGAAAAGATTGCCCTTAATCAAAATGACATTCCAGTTAAACATGTCTTCTTATAGACATTAGAAACAAACACAATGTTCATGTCCAAGTTTAGAATATGGTCTGGAGATGCAACTGGATCTCGTAACATAACAACCAGGACTGAGTTTAGCAACAGCGACAGTCTTCGGTGAGCAACTCATATCAGGAACTTTGGAATTCATCACAGGAACGGGAATACTGTCTGGAACGTCAACACTGGACAACTCACTCTGAGATAATGAGTCTTTCTCACATGCTATGTGCTGTGGTATAAGCTTGGACACCAGTATCAAATGTTTAAAATTCCACCTAAACTTTACTCATTGTGAGTCCACAATGTATAATCTCAGCTGTAGGCAAATATTCTTTCCAACTTCAATCCAATCATAACCTTTAGATGTTTGCATCCTTACCACTTCTCCCTCTCATAATGGATTGAGTGGTTTGCTGTTCTTATTTTAGTAGGACTTCTGGATTAAACGCTTCTTCAACAGATTGGTTTTCACTGACCTGTTGTTCTTGACACATGGAACCAACAATTGACTACTGATTGGTAATGTGCTTTTGGTTTGTCTCGACAGAAGTCTCTGAGCAGGTGAACCACGATGTCTATCACAATAAATATTTCTAAGATTTAAGAGATTCAGGAAAACATCAATATTGTCTCGTTTCTACTTCGCTAGTAACTGCTTTGCACTTTGAACTGCACATTCTGCCAAAGCATTTGACTGCGGATACTCTGGGCTACTCTTGACATGAGTAAACTCCCACTCTTTGGCAAATCTTTCGAAATATTGGTTAGTAAACTGTGTGCCATTGTCAGAAATAACTTTGTGCAGACTCCCATGAACTGTAAAATGATGCTTCATCTTAGTAATGACAGTATTGGATGCTAGATTAGGAAGTAGGTCATTCTTGAACCAATTGGAATAAGAGTCTAATAACACCAAATAATGTTGACCATTCCACTCAAAAATGTCTGTGGCTACTGTCAACCAAGATAGTTCAGGAATCTGGTTCAACAGAAGTGGTTGTTTCTGTTGATGCGGCCTAGTACTGTTACATACTGAAAGTACTCTTTCAATATCTTGTGACATACAAGGCCAAAATACTAATTTCCTCTTCCCTTTCTTTTGGTAGAGTCTGCTTCTGGGTGACCCCAGTGTAAGATAGTGATATACTCTTGTTGCAAAGACTGTGGAACAATAACTTTCAGACCTTTCATGATGATACCATTGTCTGACAAAATCTCATCTCAGTATGGAAAATAAGGTTGCACTTCTGGAGATAAACTAGATTGCTTTGATGGGCATCCTCCTTTGATAAAGTGGTTGAGCTTCTCTAAAACTGGATCTGTGGCTGTATGATCATCAAGACATGTGGAAGAAAAATGTCTGACCTCCTTGACTTCAGAATCAAAGTGTTCATTCTCATTCTGTTCAGTGGTTGATATGGGCGATCTGGACAATATATCAGCAAGATAAAGAATTTTGCCTTTCTTGTAGACAAGATTGAAATGATACTTTTGCAATCTCAACATCATACTTTACAATCTGGCTGGAGCTGTATGCATAGGCTTTCTCAAAATAGTGACTAGAGGTTGGTGGTCTGTTTCAATCTAAATTGGTTTACCATAAACATAATTATGGAACTGGAAACATGCAAATACAATTGCCAATAGTTCCTTCTCTGTCTGAGAATACTGCATTTCAGCTTGGATAAGGGTTCTGGACACATAAGCAACAGGTTTACCCGCTTGTAAAATGACTGCGCCAAGACCAAATTTCAAAGTGTCATATGAAAGAGTAACTGACTTGTGGCCATCATAGTATCTGAGAGTAAGTGAACTGGCAATTCTCTGTTTCTGGACATCAAATGCTCTCTGGTGCTACTCTAACAATGATCAGGTTACATCTTTACATGTCAGCTCTCTGAGTGGTGTGGATATTTGACTCAAGTCTGAAATGAGCTTGCCTAGGTAGTTAACCATGCCAAGAAAACATTGCAGGGCTTGAAGGCTGTCTGGAGATGGCATCTCAAGAATGGTTGTTTTCTTAGAAAGGTCTGGTCATAGGCCTGAACTGGTAAATAAATGACCAATGTTAAGTGACTTCTCATAGCCTGAATTTGCATTTCTGAGGGTCCAGCTTAAGATTCATTTGAAGTGCCCTTTCGAGAACTTTTCTGAGGTTTCTGTCATGCTCAGCTTCATCATTACCTCCTACTAGTATGTCATCTACTATAATAGCACATGGATATCTAGAAATATTTTGTTGCATTGCACATTGAAAGACATCACTTGCGGAATTTATCCCAAATGGCTGTCTCAAAAATCTGTACCTTCCAAACGGAGTACTAAAAGTAGTTAGCAATGAGGATTTCTTGTCAAGCAAAATTTGCCAAAATGAACTCTTTGCATCTAAGACAGAAAAAATCAGTGGCATTTGGCATAAGAGCTGCAACTTCTTTGAGTGTACGCATTGGATGATGAGGTCTTTTTAGTGCCTTATTCAAATCTTGTGGATTAATACACATTCTGATGTCATCTGAGCTTTTCTTATGAACTACCACCATGGAAGATACCCACTCAGTCAGGTCTATATTATATAACCAAAAGCGCTAGCCAGTGAATGCTTACATGAGCGAAAAATCCAGAGATTGAACTTCATATTGTGGGGGGCTGTGCCCCCCACACCCCCACTAACTATATATTGGTTGCACTACAGTGAGGAAAGGGCAAATATCCCACTCCTCACTGTACCCCGACCCCACAAACACCCTTTTGAACTCCGGCATTTTCGTTCATGTGATATAATATAGACCTCACTCAGTCAGTTCATCTACTGGAGAGATCACACCTTGCTGCACCATTTTGTCTAGCTCAGCTTTGACTCTGGTCTGCGTAGCTATTGGAACTTTCTGGGCTGACCTGACAACTGGGCTGACATCTGAGTCTAACTTCATGGAGTACACAACTGGAAGCTTGCCTACTTTGTCTTCAAAAAGATCATCATAGGTAGAAAAAATAGAATGGGTGAAATTAGAATAGTAGTCATTTAAGCTAACATGGTGGGCTTCCTTGTTAAATGAAAGCACTCCCATTTTCAAACTGTCTCTGTGCCCTAATAATGACTGGACTTGCCTCTTGACCACGTAGAATAATAAGTTGTAGCTTCTCCCAGCAGAGTAATGTGAAAGCATTACTGAGCCTTCAGTTTGAATCTCATCTCTTCACCAGCATAAGCAACAAGCTTCACACACTTTCCCAAATTAAGCCTTTCAATAGCACATACTCTAGCAAATGTTTCTGCAGACATAACATTGCACTTTGAGCCAGTATCAACTTTGAGCTCTATGGGTTTGTCATTTACCTGATCAGTACAAAACACTTCATTTTTGGCCCATAAATCTACTGCATTGATTGTTTCATGAAGCACAGACACACCATCAACATAAAAAGTAGGAGACCCCACTTTGCTGCTTTCTAATTGATTAACTAATTTCTTAAAATGTTCCCTTTTAATAAAAGAATGTGTGGCTTTTGATTTGCAAAATCTTTGAAATGGTTCTATTATTACATTTGTGGCATTGTTGACCAAAAATGATTACCACCACAATTACGACAGATGACAATGAAACTGGGTGTTGGCCCTTGCTTTTAGTTTGCTGACTCACTCTTATGCTTCACTGAGGCTGTGCAAACTTTGAAACTTCTAGAAAGCTGTGGGGTTTACCAGTGAGTGTTGCAAGGACTACAGTTCCTGCTATATGCCTGGGCCTGTTTCTTTTAACCACGTGCTCCATGATATCAACATGAGCCTTAGAAATTACTGGAAACATGCCTTTCTCATAGTAAGCATATTTGTGTGCTTTTCTGTGAGCTTGTATATCTGACAAATCTCGATGGCTTTACTCAAAGTTAAATCACTGTCATGAAGCAAAATCTTTCTCATAGCATCATCATTAATACCACACACAAGTCTTTCTTTTTATCAATGCATCCCTTAAATCACGAAATCTGCACATTTTAGCCTTATTTCTCAAATCAGTTATATATGCTGCAAAAGTTTCACCAGGCTTTTAATCCCTTCTATAAAACAAGTATCGGTCCATTTTAATGTTTGTCTACGGTGGTTACACATCTCTAAATTTGTTATAAGCACTCAGGGTCCTCCTTTGACTCAACTGGTACAACAATATGACAGTTTTCCCCCTCTTCTGTAATGATAGCAGGTGCATACACAAATGAACATTCCCTTTCAATGGCTTCTGACCCAGCTAAATTAAGTAGAATAAGTGCCTTTGTATGGTCATCTTTATCAGAAAATGCAGCCTGTATGAAAATGTCGTAGTCTTGCTCAAACATTCTCCAGTTCTCTGCAATATTAATATCAAACACAAGTGGCCCTGGTTTTCAAAATCCTTCAGCCATGCCAACAAAGTAAGCCTAAACACACTGAAAATATGACCCCTGTAATTATATATGAATAAGTTGCCTCTCTGCAGCTTGCAGTAATACTCAAATGCACAATAAACTCTTCAAAATACTATACTTTGTGAAAAATGCTCTGAAATAGCTGTATTTTCAAAATAACTTTACTGTAACTCTGCACAAACATGTGAACACTTCATATATTTCTGACAACTCGGGTGGACTTAATTAATATGAAAAATGCATGCTTGGTGAAAAATGTGGTTGTTTGCTTTCATTTTATTAATTTTATGCAATTTGTACTTTATTTCAAACATTTTCCATAGAAATTTGAATATTTCTATCAATATCAGACATTTTGACTTATTTAAATATTATTTAGAGGGTCCTGTTTGCTTCATTTCATATTTTGCGAATAAGAAATAGTCTGAGCAAGTTTTAACATCTGAATTTGTTTCTGACCTGTTTTGCAAATTATATGTGCAGTAGGGATGGACCACTTCTCTACATTCCTCAAACACTAACTGGATGCCTCTTAAATTCAAAGTGGAGAAACTGGAGCTCTTTCTGGCCACAATTCATTTCAACCATCCCACTTCTGACACCATGTCACTCATCCCTCTAACACAGATGACAAGCTGGTGAGGTAGTTCATTTAGATGCTTTATTACACAGAAACACATCAAGCTGGATAGCAGCATCATAAAATATGAACAAACTGATTAACAGACAGACATTACATACAGACATGCTTACATCTCAATAGCTTACTACAAAATGGCAGTCAGGCTCACACATGCTCAGTTTTTACACACTTGTACAGATAGCATCCTTGGATTTTGCTCTGATAGACCAGTTTCATATTTACAAAATAAATGGTAACAGAAGTACCAGATCTGAAGACCAGATTTAAAGACAAACTGCTTGGGACATAAACTGGATATGTTGGAGGGATAGGAGTGTGTCTCAGAGAATACCCCCTTCTCTAAAATAGGCTTCCCATCTATGTGAATCAGAGTTTTTTCCATGATCCTAGTCAAGCATAATGCCAACAAGGTATGCCTAAACACACTGAAAATATGGCCCCTGTAATTATATATCAATGAGTTGCCTCACTGCAGCTTGCATTAATACTCAAATGCACAATAACTCTTCAAAATACTGTATTTTGTGAAATATGCTCTGAAATAGCTGTATTTGTGAAATAACTTTACTGCAACACTGCACAAACATGCAAACACTTCATATACTTCTGACAACTCGGGTAGACTTAATTAATATGAGAAATGCATGTTTAGTGAAAAATGTGGTTGTTTGGTTTCATTTTATTTGCTTTATTCATTTTATGCAATTCATACTTTATTTCAAACATTTTCTGTAGTAATTTGAATATTTCTATCAATATCAGACATTTTGACTTATTTCAATATTATTTAGAGCGTCCTGTATGCTTCATTTCATATTTTGCAAATGAGAAATAGTTTGAACTAGTTTTAACATCTGAAATTTGTTTCTGACCTGTTTTGCAAATTATATGTGCAGTAGGGATGGACCACTTCTCTATATTCCTCCAAAACTAACTGGATGTCTCTCAAATTCAAAGTGGAGAAACTGGAGCTCTTTCTGGCCACAATTTGTTTCAACCATCCCACTTCTGACACCATATCACTCATCCCTCTAACACAGATGACAAGCTGGTGAGGTAGTTCATTTAGATGCTTTATTACACAGAAACATATCAGGCTGGATAGCAGCATCATAAAATATAAACAAATTGATTATCTAACAGAAATTACATACAGACATGCTTACATCTCAACAGCTTACTACAAAATGGCAGTCAGGCTCGCACATGCTCAGTTTTTACTCACTTGTGCAAGCCCTGGGATAGCTTCTTAAAGAGACATGCACACAATGATTTACACTATGTCTGTCATACTAATACATCCCCAGATCCTACTCTGATGGACCAATTTCATATTTACAAAAGAAATAGTATCAGAACTATCAGATCTAAAGACAAACTGGGACATAAACTGGATATGTTGGAGGGACAGGTATGTGTCTCAGAGAATACCCCCTTCTCTGAAATAGGCTTCCCATCCATGTGAATCAGAGTTTTTCTGTGATCCTAGTCAAGCATAATTTGGATCTGTAGATGGGGAGATAGTTGTAGGCCTAGTTTATTACATCTGTTTGGAAGACACTGTGCAATATGTAGTTAGTTGTTTTTCAGGCATTGAAGTGAGTTGGAGTGGCAGTCCATGATTTAATTTATTTTCACTTTTAAAATAAGTAGGGATTTTGGTTTGCAGTTAGTTTAGGTAGGCTAGGGTGTTTGGAGTTGTGGGTGGCCACATGTGTCTCTACCATTTTTACCTCTGTGGGAAAAGTCTTTAGGCCTTGGTTCTACTAATGATGGAGATATTGGTACTGTGGAGAAACTAGACTTCCAGGATGATTGGATCTGTAATAGCACAAGTGCCAAGCTGGAGATCCACCCACAGTGTACAAGACTAGGAATGAAATGATAGACTGTATTCCATGTTAGTGAGGACCAGATCCAGTATGTTTACACATGTAGTAGGCATATGGACTATATGTTAGATGTTGTTTCTACTGACAAAGTCCAGGAATATTGCACATTTGTGGTCATGTATAATTCCCAGTTTATAGTGGGGTAGTTATAAGTCATTTACGAGAATGGTATTTTGTTGAATGGTCACTTATTTCAATATAAAGATGTGTTACGGGATTTCATGGTCTGTCTTGTTGTCAAACCCTCCCCTTTGCCATTTCATACTACGCTCTATGTACCTATGGCCATCCACTATCTTACCCACATTTTGTGTGTATACCACCCCTGTCTGTGTTTCTGTTCTATGTTTGTCTATCTGCCCCTGCTACCTGGCCTTCTTTCCCTGTCCTATCCCCAGGCATCCCACAGTACCTTCTCCACTTTTCTTTTTATAAATCTTACAGAAAAGGCTCTTTCCACACCAAATAAAATGCATCATTCCTACTACTCATCTCTCATACCATATGTTTACCCTTCTGTGTTCACCTGTACGTGATCTTCTCCAATTTCCTACCTTTTTATCTACCTGCACACCAACACTGGTCTTTCTCTGCTGACCACTGTGCTGTTACTCTGATGCCACATGGAAACTACCTGCAGCTAAACATCTTCATGTTGCACATCTGAGCACACACTGACTAGGCCCCTCTAGCTTCTGCTGACCACTGTGCTGTTATTCTGATGTCACATGGGAACTAGCTGCAGCTAAACATCATCATGTTGCACATGTGAGCACACACTGACTAGGCCCCTCTAGCTTGCCTTGCCTCTGACATTTATCACATCAGCCAGCTGTGCTACTCTAACACTTAAAATAGGATCTGAATAGGTTCTGAGAGTTGGCATTATCTGTGGAATTGGTGAAGTAGTTCAAAGATAATGAACACAGGAAATTAAAGAGGAGTTCTTCCAAGAAGGGAGCAGGTCCTCATGGCTGCAAAAGAAAAGGCCAACAGTGGACATCAAGGAGTACAGGACCACTTTTTCTAGAACAGAAAATTCAGTAAGATATTAGCTGAGGCAATGCTAGTTATCCTAATGACAGTCCACAGATAAACAGTGTGATAAAACATGTACCTGGAGCAAGGGCATAGCTATGCATACTCAGTGTACACAAATTAGTACACATTTTTCTCAACATCTCTCACAAAATGTGTGTTTCAAAGAGCGCAGTATGTTTAGAACTAGTTAAACTTACTGTCCACTTGTTAGAGTTGTACAAAACAAGCTAACATGCTAGGAATATATTTTTTAAAATTGCCTTTATATGGTTAAAACTGGTAAAAGTTGAAAGTACAGTGCACCTTTTCAAACTGTATAGGGACAACATTTGCAGCATTGTGTACTTTTTTAAAAGATAGGTGGGTAGTAGAAGCAGCAGCATTAACCATGAGTACACAATTTACTTTTCTAACTACATCCCTATGTCCTGGAGCACTGTTTAGAAAATGTTTGTTACAAGCATTGTTAGAGCGTCATCAAAACTTTATCTTCACCACTGATGTGTTGGCAAGCAATTATCTATAGCCTTGGTGCATCAGCAAAGCTAGTAAAAATCTCTTAAACATATCATATTTACAGCAGTCCCTACAAACTAAAGCTCATATATTGTACATACAAAACAGACACAACTCCAAACACCCTTCTTCATCTTTTGGCTTTTTCCCGGTTAGGGGTCACCATAGCGGATCACTGTCTGCTCATGATTGGCAGTGGAGTTTTATGGTGTTGAGTTGCCAGCCCGGCACCCAACCTTCCACAGAAGGCAAACACACACACACACACACACACACACACACACACACACACACACACACGCGCGCGCCTAGGGCCAATTTTAGTATGTCCAATCCACCTACAGCATGTCTTTGGGATGTGGGAGGAAACCGGAGCACCCGGAGGAAACTCACGTGACCACAGGGAGGACATGCAGATTCTGCACAGAAGGCACCTCAGCTGAGGATCAAACCGGAGAACCTCTTGCTGTGAGGTGGCAACGCTAACCGCTGCACCACCGTGGCCACCCACAACTCCAAACACCCTAACCTACCTAAAATAACTGCAAACCAAAATCCCTACTTATTTTAAAAGTGAAAATAAATTAAATCATGGACTGCCACTCCAACTCACTTCAATGCCTGAAAAACAACTAACCACATAATGCACAATAAACACCCAGTATCTCCAAAACAACAATGCACACCAAAATAAATTCTTTAGAAACAAAATTTACTAAATTTGTTATTAGTGAAAAGCAAAGTAAATAAATAAATAAGTAGATAAATAGTAATAATAATAATAAGAGAAATACAACACTTAATGCAACTAGTCACTCAGAGAAAGGTATTTCCAGCAAAATCAACTCAATTCTGACTATTTAAACTAATTGCTTATATAAAAAATAACTAAACTATAAAACTATCAACTATTAGCATAACCATCAATAGGCTACTAAAATACAGCAAAATGAACTTGACACACCAGGAAAAAAGGACTGAAGAGGTACATTTGAACCAGAGTAGAAAACAACTGACAGGATTCATAAAAACCTACAAAGACTACCTAAATCGCCACCCCCGACACTGTTTTCATGAGAGACAGAGACATATGTTACTTTTTTCAGTGATCAAGAAGAGACTAATTCTATAAATTTTGAGGATGTGGGTGGCTCACCTCCACATGAGGAGGGGACAGGGGAGCTTGATCCCCACCCCTATAAAAACCCTTACATTTTAGTGAACCTGATCATCAATGGGGTTCAATCCTCCATAATTCATAGTGGAAGGACTTAACTATACCCTTGTTTTAAAATCAAGGGTAATATACATTAAAGTTGTGCTTGGCTTTGCTGCATTGCTGTCTATCAATTAGCATAGGCTACATTGTTTGTTTTCTTTCTTTGAATGTCCTGGATCACTTTAGTAATTTGTCCATGTATGTACAAGCACTTCAGTGACACCAAAATGAAACATTTCCCCCATGCATCCCTTCGGAAGTTTATCCATGTCTGCACAAGCACTTGACTGACTACAAAATGAAACATTTCCCAAAACAACCCCATCATTACTATGTCCAGGTACGCACAAGCACCAACATGAAACATTTCCCCAAGCTCTCCCTTAAGTAGTCTTTATGTCCATGTACACACAAGCACTCAAATGACATTAAAAGGAAACATTTCCCAAAGCAACCCCATCATTACTATGGCCAGGTATGCACAAGCACCAACATGAAACATTTCCCCAAGCTCTCCCTTAAGTAGTCTTTATGTCCATGTACACACAAGCACTCAAATGACATTAAAAGGAAACATTTCCCAAAGCAACCCCATCATTACTATGTCCAGGTATGCACAAGCACCAACATGAAACATTTCCCCAAGCGCTCCCTTAAGTAGTCTTTATGTCCATGTACACACAAGCACTCAAATGACATTAAAAGGAAACATTTCCCAAAGCAACCCCATCATTACTATGTCCAGGTATGCACAAGCACCAACATGAAACATTTCCCCAAGTGATCCCTTAAGTAGTCTTTATGTCCATGTACACACAAGCACTCAAATGACATTAAAAGGAAACATTTCCCAAAGCAACCCCATCATTACTATGTCCAGGTATGCACAAGCACCAACATGAAACATTTCCCCAAGAGATCTCTTAAGTAGTCTTTATGTCCATGTACACACAAGCACTCCAATGACATTAAAAGGAAACATTTCCCAAAGCAACCCCATCATTACTATGTCCAGGTATGCACAAGCACCAACATGAAACATTTCCCCAAGCGATCTCTTAAGTAGTCTTTATGTCCGTGTACACACAAGCACTCAAATGACATTAAAATGAAACAGTTGCCAAGCAACCCCTTCAGTAGTCTAGTCACGTATGTATGCACAAGCACCAACATTTCCCACAATGACCCCTTCAGTAGTCAGTCTATGCATGCACAAGCATTCAGATGACATCAAAATGAAACATATTTTGTTCACGTTTTGTTCACCTCTTCAGTAGTCTGTCCAAGTATGTATGCATAAGCACTCAAATAACATCAAAATTAAACATATTTCCCTCAAGTAATGACCCCCTTCAGTATTCTGTCCAAGTACATATGCACAAGCACTCAAAGGACATCAGAATGAAACACATTTATCTGAAATAATGACCCCTTCAGTAGTCTGCCCAAGTATGTACGTACAAGCACTAAAATGAAACACATTGCCCCAAGTAGTAACCCCTTCAGTAGTCTGTCCATGTAAGCACCAACATTTCAATGATGCCAAAATTACACATTTCTTCAAAGTAATGACACATTTAGTAGTTTATCCATGTCTGCACAAGCAGGTCACTGAATCCAAAATAAAATATTTCCTCCAACGACCCCTTTAGTAGTATGCCCAAGTAAGTATAATTACCAAAATGAAACATTTCCCCCATGTCCTCTTGTATAATCACCAAAATGAAACATTTCCTCCAACGACCCCTTCAGTAGTATGCCCAAGTAAGTATAATCACCAAAATGAAACATTTCCCCCATGTCCCCTTCAGTGGTATGTCCAAGTAAGTATAATCACCAAAATGAAACATTTCCCCCATGTCCCCTTCAGTGGTGTGTCCAAGTAAGTATACTCACCAAAATGAATCATTTCCCCATGTCCCCTTCAGCGGTATGTCCAAGAATGCACAAACAAAATAAAACATTCCCTCAATGACCCAAGTATACACAAACACTAAAATGAAACATTTCCCACAAGGACCCCTTCAGTAGTATGTCCAAGAATGCACAAGCAACAAAATGAAATATTTCCCCCAAGGTCCCCTTATGTACAAGCACCAAAATAAAACATTCACACCAATGATTCCTTCAGCAGCCTGTGGTATGCACAAGTACCAAATTGAAGCATTTCTCCAATGACCCCCTTCAGTAGTATGTCCAGGTATGTACAAGAGTCAAAATGAAACATTTCCCCAATGACCCCCTTCAGTAGTATGTCCAAATATGTCCAAGTACTAAAATGAAACACTTCTCCAATGACTCCTTCAGTAGTATGTCCAAGTATGCACAAACACCAAAATAAAACATTTTCCCCAATGACTTCTATGTTGAAGGGTGGTTAGGTCTAGGGCTTGGAGAAGTATCCTCACTGGTCCTTTTGAACTAAAAAGTTTTTTCAAGTTCTTAGCTTCTGGTATTTAAGCGTTGTATTTGAGCAGGTTTCTACTTGTTTGCACATCATGCAGCATCGCACACTGCCGCATGATTGTGCGATAGCCGGACAGATTCATTCAACGTTTTTTCCCCTAGATACAGCTGTAGCACATTAGTGTAGCCATTGTTCTTTTTACTTTTAATGTCAAAGAATTACTGCTAGTGAGCTGTGACCTATCAAACCACAAGCAAAAACAAAACAAAAGAAACCCTGGCAGAAATACCAATTCCCTTAGCACCTCCTTGATCAGTCCTGTAAAGCCCCTGCCCCCCCCCCCCCATGATAACAGTTCTTCAACCTAGCATTATGGACAGTTGGACTACCCTTGTTTCTCCTGCCAACCTTGTTGACTTGGATCTCCTGAGGCACTGTAGCAATTGCCTCATATACACTGACAACCCTCTACTAATAACTCACTCTAGTACAGAATGCAAGAGATGTATCTACACCAAGAATCTTGAATCCATGCTCTCTCCCATTTAAAACTAGCACTGAAGAGGTTGTCAACACACCCACCACTACTCCAGCACATAGTACACATAGTACACATCCAACACATAAATTAACATATGTGGAGGTTACCTACATAAACTTATCAAAACACCAGAGACCTCCAAAACAAAAGACTGCCACAACAAACACAACAGTTCCCACAGCACCCATGACACATAGTAACACTAGTGTTTCACCTATGAAGCTTTTCTTCTCATTGGAGACTCCATAGTGATATACACAGATGCCCCACTCACTAGACTGGACAAAGAGAAAGTCATGGTCAGTTGCCTTTGCAGTGCCAAGATTCATCAGATCATGCATGACATTGCACTCAGGTCTCTCAGCAACAAGTACCATTATGACTCTGTCATAGTTCATGTTGGAATGAACAACCTGAGATGTACCTCACTGGACTATATGAAGAGAGTCATGATTGAGCTCTTTGAGTATGTGTCCCAGGCAGGTATGACCCTAGCCTTAGGCAGCATACTACTTTCACCTATAATGATTCCACAGTATAAACAAAAAATAATTGATTTCAATAATTACCTTAGTTTTTGGTGTTATTCAAAGGGGATCCAGTTTCTATCAGCCTGGGAAGCCATGGTCGACAAACCTTGCTGCATTTCCATAGACTGTTTGCACCTGGCACCACTAGGATTTTGGCTGCTGGCAAAGGTTCTTGCCTTCCCCATAGTGCCTTCTTTAGTCACAATCTTGAAAACAAACCTACAGACATGAAATTTATCAAGCAAAACAAGATAAGGGTCATGCTGCTAAACGTTAGGAGCTTAAACCAGAATTTGCACACCCTGGAAGCACTTCTATCATTAGAAGATGTAGATGTCTGTGCAGTCACAGAAACCTGGTTCAAGGCCTCAGTGTGTACCACAGCCTTGAAGGCTACAATGCCTTCCAGACATTCAGACCATAAAACAAAAGTGTGAGAACCAAAGGTGGAGGCATTTCTATATGTTTTTAAGATAACTTCACCTACCGTCTAGTTAAACCGGACAATTCCATGAAGCTCCAAGTACAGGTTACTATGGTTAAGACCCCCGTTCAAGTCATAGCCAGTTATAGAGTCCCCTGCATGGGTCATGACACACATGAAACCTACTTGACCCAACTGGAATCAATCCAAATATTTCTGAACACTCTGGTTATAAGGGGATTTCAATTATCTCACCATCGACTGGGAAACTTATGCTAGCCCTAACTTATTAGCACAAAAGTTCCTTGACTTTGCTAACTCAAATGCCCTGGAACAAATTGTTCATACCCTGACAAGAGGAACAAACATATTTGATCTAGTCCTCACTAAGATGACAAACAGATGCATGACCACAACTGTCGGACCCTCATTAATTAAACCTGACCATAAATCAGTCACCTTCGAGCTAGCACTAACACCAGCAGCCACAAAGGATGTAATCAGACTAAAAAACTACACCAAGGAAAAGCATACTCTCCTAGGCAAAGGTATAAATGCATTCCAAGCCCCACCCCAGCTGGTAGTAGTAACTAGACTGAATCTTACACTAAAGCCCTGTACAATCACTTGCATAAGTGTATAGATTCAGCTGTACCAGAAATAATCAGAGCCAGAGCCCCAAGTAAAAACAAGCCAGCATACTGGATACCTGGCATCAACAAACTTTACAATAAATGGAAAAAGTTGCTTTCCAAGAAAACAAGGGTGAGGCCCCAACAATGGAAATGCACCCCCCTCAGACTCAATAGGCAGATAAGACAACGTGTCAAATCCTATAAGGGCATCTTTTAGAAAAACTTAGCAAGCACAGCCAAAGACAACCATAAGGCCTTTTACAGCTATGTATGCAGCCTAAAGGGTAGGACCTAATTATGTGCAGAACTGGTGACTAATGGTATCAGACACACTGACCCCACTGAGATTGTAAACTTGCTAGCTCATCACAGATCTTGCCCCAACCCTCCCCCCCACTCTACATATCTGGAAAGTGGATCATTAAATCCTTGTCCAAGTCAAAAAAACACAGCCTCTATAGGACCACAAGACACTCCAGGCTGTCTTCAAAACAGGCTAACAGGCTATAACAGGAACTAGCATCGCCATTAAATACCCCTTTCAATCATAGCCTAGACACAGGCTTTGTTCCTGTGGAATGGAGAACAGCAACAGTTATTCCACTCCACAAAGGAGGCCTACCCACAGTCCCGGGGAATTATAGACTCATAAGCCTGACCAGTCTCATCTGTAAGGCTATGGAATGTATCATTGTGGACCTCATAAATAAAGACATAGCTGACCTCCAAACCCTGGATCCAACCCTATTTGCCTTTGTCAAGGGCAGATCCTACCTGTTAAATCTTGTGGATTTCTTCAAAAATGTGACTGACGCCAGTGACAAGAGCAAATCTGTGCAGACAGCATACTTCGACTTGGGAAAGGCGTTCGACACATTCCCACACTCAGGCATTCCTAATAAACTTAGCAAACTGGATGTAAACCCCTTTGTTGTAAGATGGCTTGCCAACTGGCTCACATACCAGACACACACAGTCAAAGTGGGTGACTCCACATCAACCAGCAGACCTGTCACCAGCGGGGTGCCACACGGGTCAGTGCTGGGTCCCCTACCATTTGGTATATACTTCTCAAGCCAGAACTAAAGCGTTGTGGCTGACCAAGTGTACAGACAACTGCAAACTGGGTGCAGTCATTGAATCCCCAAATGATGTCAATACATGCCAGGAGGATCTCACGTAGACCAATGACTGGTGTCATAGCCATGATCTCAAACTGAATGCAAAGATGTGCATTATCATTCTCTTCAGCAAAGACAATGTCCCTTCACACTTTCAAATCAACAACAATACCCTAAGTACTGAGGAAGTGGTAAGGGATCTGGGATCACAAGTTGATTGCAACATTAACTTTGATGACCATGTGTCTACTGTAGTAAGGAAAGCTTTCTATGTAGCACACTTCATCATTAAAGGCATCACCTCAAGAGCAAAGAACGTTATAACCCCTCTATACTCTGCACTAATCTGGCCCATAATTGAGTACAATGCTCTGTTCAACATGTACCGTACAAAGCAACTGCAGCAATTAGAGACACCTCAGAGATTTCTAACAAAAAATATCAAGAGACTCCAGCATGTGCCTTATATAGACCAACTAAAGTTCCTGTCACTATACTCTGTATTATATAAACATCTTAGGGGAGACTTGTGCCTGGCTTACAGAGCAATCTCAGACCCAAACATTATGAAATTGCTGCACATCCGTAAATCAAATGGGACTACAGCTACTCATTCCAGAACTTAAATATGGTCTGCGACTTAAATTGGACATGTTGGAGAGGCAGATTTGTCTCACAGTGACTGCCACATCTTTGGAACAGGCTACCAATTCTTGTGAAACAGAGCACCTTTACGATACTGTTCAAGAGTAACCTGGATGAGTGGATGGGGCAGGATAAACTCTTACCAGGGATAGTGCCCACAACCCTCCTGGACATGGGCAATCATTACAATCCAGGATATTGACTAGCATTTCTATGGTATTACATTGAGATGAAATGACTAGCCTTGAAATGACCTCTGGGTTGATAGCCTAGTAAACTCCTATGATCCTATATCCATTTCAGCAGTCTGTCCAAGTATGCACAAGTACCAAAATGAAATATTTACCATATTAACCTCAGAGACAGCACAATCCAGAAACAGTTGGAGACCTTCTGATACTCTAGTAAAATAATTTCCACAACAACAGCACTCTTACAATATCAGTACTTCAGTCTGTGCAAACAGTCTGTAGCAATACTACAATCCTTTAGTGAAACAAAGATGTGCAAAAACAGACAACTACAAAAGAAGTTCCTGCTTCAGGTCAAGGGTGTTTTTATGCCGGTTCCATTTAGATGCTTGAAAGTCCTTTTACGCAAATACGAAAAGAGTGACACGTATTGCACGAATCACGGAAACGCCTAATGTCCAAAACTGCAAAATTCAAAATTTTGAAGTGTCATGGTTGGCCCATCTGCGGTATATCTCCGTAAGGTAAGTGTGTGATAGTTATGGACCTTAGGGTTAGGGTGCGGGTTAAGGTAAGTGCATAGATAGGTAATGTATGTAAGGTTTAGTGTAGGGTTAGAATTAGGGTTTTGTTAAATGTATGTGTGGATTATTTATTTTGTTTTGGTATATCTCTGTAGGGTAAGCGTGCGATAGTTACGGACCTTAGGGTTAGGGTGCAGGTTAAGGTAAGTGCATAGATAGTAATGTATGTAAGGTTTAGTGTAGGGTTAGAAGTAGGGTTTTGGTGCTTTACTTTAGGGTTAGAAGTAGGGTTTTGGTTAGTGTACGTATGTGGTTTATTTATTTTGTTTGGGTAGGCAGTATGTAGTGTGAGGTGGAGTTGGCCGACTATGGGAATTCGACTTTTTGAATTTCGCGGTTTAGTGCGTTCGGCATATTCGTGGTTCGTGCAATACGTGTTGGTGTTTTCGTATTCGCTTAATGGGATTTTTGCTAATATAATATAGACCCTTTTTATGCATATAGGAAGGTGGGGTGAAGGATGCGATTGATTAATAATGCTAATAAGGGCATGCATAATTATAAAAGGGCATGTCCTGGGTGAAAACAGAAGAGGAGGGTGTGTTCAGTTGAATTCTACTGACATCTGTAATCAGACTGATGGGTGACTTGTCAGATGATCAATCAAGTGTGAGAGTAAAGTTTTTTAAACATGGCTAACAATACCTATAGACAATAGCTCATAATCACAAAAATGATGAAAATAAAAGCTTCCTTGTGCATTAATTACCTTTTAAGTGGTGGGATCATTAGGAAGGGGAGATAAATGCATGCTGGAGAAGAAATAATGTACTTTTCCTGTAATTGCCCTTTAAATAAATTATTAGGAGAGATTATTCTCTTCTGGATATTAGAATATAATAATGAGAACTAAACTGATTCTAATCTGGTAAAACACGAGAAACAGAGGTATTAAAACACACAACTGTAATAAACCTGGAGCTTTATAACCTTTTATAACCTGGAGCTTTTCTCCTCGGGCCTCCACCAAAAATGGGCTTACCTTGGCTCAGTGGACTTTCCCGGTAATCAAATACCAATAAATAAATAAAATAAATAAATAAATACAATTACATAATGGATGCTTGAAAGAAAATGTAAATGTGCAGAACACAGACTGTTCTAAACTGTGTGCAGCAGAAACACAGATTCCCTCCCAGTGTGGGAAGAACACCTGGTGTTCCAACCTATCTTATTAAATATTTAAATAAACCCCGCCTCCTCTGACTTCCTTGCAGCATTATATTATGAATATTAGCATGTTGTAGGGACTCATTTAGAGATGAACAGGAAGTAAGTGTCAGGTTACTTTGACGACAGGCCTGTATTCACATGCTGGAAGATTCAGGACTAGTTGGATTTCTTTGTTTATTTCTCTGGAAGACCTAAATTATAAAAGACAGCATGTCCTTGCATTTAATAATACCATGAATGACCAGGTTGCTAAGACTCGGGAACTTTAATAAATAAAAAATACAAGGTTAAGGACATTCTTCCGATCAGAACATCATCAGAACCATCCAAATATACAATGCTCACTGTAGCACCACATGAAAAAATGGAAAACCCCTGAAAACACCCCCACACAGAGCCAATCAGCATAGGTTCGTAGGTTCATAGGCAGGTACTAGGCTATCGGCCCTAGGGCCTATAAAAGCCTAGCCAAAAGGTACCCTGGCTTTTGCCACCCAAGAAAATTATTTTCCTGTGCCCCTGTTGAGCAGAGCCACAGAGGTGATCCCCGGGGTGAATTTCCTATTTCCCATCCAATCATCAAGATTTTTCTTGAAGAGTGCTAATGAGGAGCTTTGTTTGATATAGATAGACAGTTTGTTCTAGAGTATTGGAAGTCTCTGGGACAGGAATCTATCCCTCCAGCACGTTCTGTTTATTGTGGTGACAAGGTTTAGGTCTCTAGAGCATGTAGCTCGGAGGGATTGGGATTTCTTTAAGTGGAGCATGTCCAACAGCTCTGGGTTTGACATAGCTTTGTATGTTAGGCAGAGATCGCCTCTGAGTAGGCGATATGTGACAGAGTAAAGCTGGAGTTTTTTGAGACGGTCTGCGTAGGGCATTTGTTTGAGGCCAGTAATCCTCTTTGTGAGGTATTTCTGTGGCTTTTCCAGTTGTTGTAGATGTCTTGTGAGGTACATACCAAAAGGGGCGTTGTACTCTATAATAGGTCTAATGAGTGACAAGTAGAGGGGAACAATGACCTCTTTTTTCCTGGATGAGAAACATTTTGTGATTAGGTGTGCCACATAGAAGGATTTCCTGACTACTGTGGCGATGTGATTATCAAATGAAAGAATACTGTCCACCTGTGTCCCAAGGTCTCTTATCACACTTTCGGTGTTAAGTAGACTACTACCTATGTGGTAGCTCATGGGTACAGAGTTTTTACCAAAGGGGATGACAATGCACATTTTGGCATTGAGCTTGAGGCCATGGCTTTGACATCAGGCATCTGTCTCAATTAGGCCCTTTTTGTAGGATGTCCACATCATTAAGAGTTTCAATTATGGCTCCTAGTTTGCAGTCATCTGTGAACTTCATTAGCCAAAGACCTTCTGTGTTAGCCTGTACTTCAGAAAAGTAGATAGCAAACAGGAGAAGACCCAGGACTGAACCCTTTGGTACTCCACTTGTCACTGGTCTGAAGTTGGATTTGGAGTCTGCTACTTTCACAGTGTGGGTTCTGTCAGTGAACCAGTTGGCAACCCATCTTGTGACATAGGTATTTATACCTAGTTTAGTGTGTTTATCTTAATTCCAGAGTGGGGGATGGTGTCAAAAGGCTTGGCGAGCTCTATATAGGCTGTGTGAACCACCTTACCCTCGTCTACAGCTTTGGTGACTGCTTCAAAGAATTCAATCAGGTTTAGGAGAAATGAACTGCCTTTTACAGACCTGAACTGGGTGGGATCCAGAGTTTGGAGATTACCAATGTCTTTGTTTATAAGTTCCATGATGATACTTTCCATGGACTTGCAGACCAGGCTTGTTAGGCTAATGGGGCGGTAGTTCCCGGGGTCCGTGGTGGCTCCCCCTTTGTGGAGTGAGATAACCATCGCTGTGCGCCATTCAGTGGGCACAAAGCCTGAGGTGAGGCTATGACTGAACTTGGTGCTTAGGTGGAGTGCCAGTTTATTTTGCAGTTCATGTAGAATGCAGCCTGGGATGTTGTCAGATCCCATAAATGCTGTGTTCTTGGCTTTTGACAGAGTGGTTTTTACCTGTGCAGCCGTGATTACAGGAACTTTGCATTCTTCCGATATAGAGATGGGCCCTTTAGGGGGTGGGGGGGATAAAGTTAGCACTGAACCTATCTGCCAGGATGTTGGCAATATCAGTTGGTTCTATATATTTAGTGCCATTGTGCTGTAACTCAGAGCAGATCTGAGTGTTGCCATTGAAATTCTTGACATAGCTATAGAATGCTTTGTGGTTGTCTTTAGAATCAGTGGCGATTTTGTTTTCATAAATAGCTTTGGAGGATTTTATGAGGGCTCTCAGCTTCTTACTGAGGCTGACCAGGGAGTTCTTCCAGTCATGGGATTTTACTTTTTTTTGCAACAGTTTCTTTCTTCTGTTGTAGAGTTTGTTTATGTCAGGGGACCACCAGATTGGCTTCCTTTTTTGGGAGGATAGCATCTTGGTTCTGTTAGGGATAGCATGATCCATGCACTCGTGTAAGTGCTTATAAAGTGCATTTGTGTAGGATACAGCAGTCATTTCTCTATTGTCCGTCTGCATGGGTGTTGTGAAGTTTGCCACTTCTTTCTTAAGAAGTGTGAAGTTGGCTTTGGAGAAATTTTTTACAGTGGTTTCCCTAATGGGGGTGGGGGCGGGATGTGGATATCTAGGCTGATTAGCTTGTGGTTGGATCTGACCAATGAGGAATTGACCTCTGGTGTGGAACACCGGTCACCCATATTGGTAATGACTAGGTCTAAGATATTGCTGCCCCTGGTAGATGTGTGGATAAGTTGATCCAAGGCATTGGAAAGTATGAATTCCAGAAAACGTTGAGCAAAAGAGTTGGCACATGAGTAGTTTTCCCAGTTAATGGTGGGGTAGTTGAAATCTCCCATTATTAGGGTGTTGGGTTGTACCCTAATATTTTCCCTTGTATCAAGAAATGTGGAGTGGGGAATGCTGGGACATGGTGGGGGATCTGTAGCAAGTTACAATTTGGATTGCAGTCTTGCCCAGAGTTAGTTTGGATAATCTTGGATGCATTATGTTGAGCAACTAGCCTGGAGATGTGGATATCCTTAATGAATATGGACACGCCTCCACCTTTAGTGTTTCGGTCCAGGTTAGGTGGCCAAAAGATGTGGTATGAATTATAGCCTGGTAATGCAGGGGTGCTTTCTGGAGCCTTGAACCAGGTCTCTGTCACTGCACAGATGTCAATATTCTCCATTTTAAGGAGTGCCTCGAGTGAATGCATTTTGAGGTTTAGACTTCTAGCATTGAGTAGCATTACCCTCAGATTTTGCTTGCTTGTACCTGTTACGGTGGTGAATTTGTCATTTGAACCTTGACTAAAAAAGCACTATAGAGGCGGCAAGAGCCTTAGCCAGGGTCCGGAATCCCAAGGGCAACAGGTGCAGGCCATCTCTGGCAAAGCATTGTGGTCTGTCGATCATGTCATTCCAGGCAGACAGATACTGGATCCCCTTAGAATGACACCAGAAGTTTAGCCAATTGTTGAAGTCAGTCATTTTGTCCTTGTACAGTGGTATCATTCTGGGTGATGGCAAGATGTTACTCAGGGCTAGGGTCATACCTGCCTGGGCTACAAGATCAGAGAGCTCCTCCATGTCTCTTTTCATGTAGTCCAGGGAGGTACGTCTCAGGTCATTCACACCAACATGGACAATGACAGAGTCATATTTGTACTTGTTGTGGAGTGACCTGAATGCATGCGTTATGTGGTGGATCCTGGCACCTGACAGGCAGCTGACAGTAGCTTTCTCCTTGGTTAGCCTGGTGAGTGGAACATCAGTGTGCCTGACTATACAGTCACCTATGACTAGAGTGTTGGGTACGTTGTTATGCCTTATGGGCTGTGGTTGAGTGGCACACTGAGTTTGTGGGTTATGTGTCATTTGGGTTATGTTGGGGGGTGGTGGTTGCATGCGTTTATGCTTTGGAGGTCTCTGTTGCTTGAGCAGATTTTTATTGAGAGCCTCCATGAATGTAGGTGTGTGTTTTGTGTTGCTCTGTATGTGTTTTGGTGGTGTAGGTTTTGAGGGACTATGTGATGAGTGTGGTGTGGTGCAAGTGTTTACCTTTTCCTCTTGACTGTCTAGTCCAGTCTTGGGTGAAGAGAGCTTTGCTTCCAGTTTGGCTATATAAGCGCATCTCTCACAGGTTGTAGTGTTGTGCAACAAGCTAAGAGCAAAAGACTGCTAAATAATTTAAGGCACAAGCCTCACTTGACCATATTCTCATTGCTCTAAATGCAAAATACAAAGATGACAGTAATCATTACAATTAAACCTTACTTGTCCATAATTTAAGTTCACCAGCAATTGCAATTGCTTTATTCTAATCAGGGTAACTGGCAGCATCCAAATGAAGCTACCACAACATCTCATGGTGTAGCAGACGATTCTGCCAGTCCCCAGAATAAGCTGCCACTTCAGTCTGTTTCAGTACTAGAAATTTAAATTTGGTATAACCCATACATGATATGGCATACCTGGCGAGTGCACTCTTCCCATCCCTTCATCTTATACTATACTGATGCTGGTAGATTTGTTTATTGAGTACATTCTTAGTCTTTGCAATGTAGAATGCTGGACAAGAGCAGCACTTCGCCAAGTACACTACTCTGTCAGTTAAACAGTTAAACTTTCCAGTGACATTCATGCTCGACATTCTATAAAAAGTTTGCCTTGCAGTTCAGCATCGATGAAGGGATATTGATGGCAACAAACATATTTGGACATCGTGTATCCATTAGTTTTAAACATTCTCCCTGTTTTCTCCAACAACCCTTTAATACTGGATTTGTTCTTGAAAGTAAAAGAGGGTAGACTTGCAAACAATAACTTCAAATCATTGTCACAGTGAAGTATCAACCAATTTTTGCAGATTATTCTTTGAATGTCCGCAGAATCCAATGAATAATGTAGAATCATGTTTGAAAAGTTAGAGAGGCTAGAGGACAAATTCGAACAAATGCCCATCCCACTTGTAATGGGCCTATTATTTTCAAGATCTTTTATAGTGATGGGAGCATACAAGTCATCTCTTTTTTGTAATACCTGGTCATAAAATTCATCTGCTAGGGAAATGCGAGTAACCACGTGTGAAGTCTGCCAGCCCAGCCAGCTTGAAGTTTGTAAATAATTCTATGTCATTTGTGAATAGTAATATGATTTGTATGCTTGCCTTAGAAATTTAAGAAAACTACCACCCCATATCCCATGATGCCTGGCGCTAGATACCCAGATCTCGTTTGCCGCTTCTGCTGCGAGGTTGTCTTACTGGCTCAGGTCGTATATTTTCATTATTTACTCGTTTTTTCATAAAAAAATTATAGCCTTGTTAGTGTAGATTGTTTATACTAGTTAACCTTTATATATATATATATATATATATATATATATATATATATATATATATATATATATATATATATATACTTGTAGTATCTATAATTCTTTCTTAACCTTCCTCTATCCCTTCAGAAAACTCGTTTTAGTTAGAGAGTTTTCCCCTCCTTCTTCACTTTCTTAGGTAGCCGTTTAAATTAGAGGCTAACCTTTTTCACTTTCTCTATCCTAAACAAAAAAAAAAGTTTAGCTTATACATATATATATATATATATATATATATATATATATACACACACACAATATTGTCAGTTTTCTTGGCTGTGTTTTGGGTGTCTTAACTGTGTGTGTGGTAGTAGTTACATCCTAATTCTTTAGTGTGTTGTCCTTGGTTTTTCTAATTCCTTTTCAGAGATGTCCAAGGACACCAAGGTGTCCGGATTCAAGAAGTGTGACTCATGCTGTCAGAAGATGTCTCTGACAGATGGTCACACTTCTTGTGTCTATTGTCTCAGCGCCGTGCACCTGCAGGACTCTTGTTCAGTTTTCCACGCCTTCAGCTCAAGAGTCCTGCAGGAGCGCAAAAATAAGTTAATCCTATGTGGATTACTTAAACAGGATTCACCGGGTAAGACTCAGCCCATGAAGGCCTCTAAGCCACCTAAATCTTTGGCTCCCAGTTCGGAGCCATCGATGGGTGAAGCTGTTCCTTCAGCCTCGGTTCCGACCGGAACCGATTTACCTGTCTCCCAGTCAGTTCTGACTCTCCCTTTAGACCCTACGGGGAGTCGAAAGAGATCTAGGTCCCCCTCCCTGGAGTCGATACGCTCGGTTCCGAGGTCTCCTCTGCTCCAATCGGAGCACAGTTATCGGTCCCACTCTTCTCGGTCCTCAAGACTATCTGATCATGATGTGGAGAGAGTGGTCAGTAGGCTGTTAAAATCGCAGGCCCTAGCAAAAATGTTGTCCAGCCCCCCCCATCAGGTGTCGGCTCCATCCATATCTGCAGTTATTCCTCCTCCGACTCCTTCCTTGAGCTCGGAGCTGGATTTAGTGGGGGTTCAGGTCGTGGAACCGTCGACACCAATATCTTCTGCTTCAGTTCCGTCGTCAGCTCCGATCACTTCTTTGGTACCGTCCTTGGAAGGGTCTGGGTGCCGGGACTCCCTCATCGGCTCCGAGGGAGCGAGTGGCATCGGACCCTTGTCCGACCCCGTTCACTCTCTTGGAGCTTTGGCGCAGGTGAGCTCGGCTCCTACATCGGCTTCGGAGCCATCCCCCTCGGTGCAGAGAGGGATTCCGGTCTCTTTGGAACTGGAGCCTTCTCGGCATCCGAGCAGGGATGCCTTTGAGGTCATGAGGAGTGTGCTGGCCCCTGAGTCAGCCCCACGATCATCCCCACTGGCTCCTCCCACTATGGTGCCTGAGTCTGCCTCTGTCCCTCCTCCAGACCCCAAGCGTGGGGAACCAATGCTCCAGGGCACCCCCTTGGGTGTATCTTCCTCTTCCGAGGCCTCTGATCATTCAGAGGAGCCACCTCATAAGAGGAAATGCAAGAGGAAGCATGTTGACTCCCCTGAGTCTGTCACATCAGATACCGACTTGGAGGATTTGGAAGGTTCCCCAAGATCCCCCTCTGAAGATGTCTCCTTCTCAGACATCCTTGAGATGCTTAGGCAGAGGGAGAACTGGACTACCCTAAGCCCCTCCGAGGATGAGTCGGTATTCCTGGATGCGTTTGGATCCTGTCCTTCCACCTCCTGGGTGTCTCCGCCTTTCGACCCACTGATGTCTGTGGTAACTCGGAAGGCATGGTCATCTCCAGACACAGTGGAACCTACCCCCAGAAGACCCACTAAATTCATAACGGCACGACAGGATAAACAGTTTTTGACCAAAGGTGTCCCTGTTGATGCCATGATGGTAGCGGCAGCCACAAAGAAAGAGTTGGCTGAAACTTCGTCATCTGTCCATCCCCCTAACAAGGAGTCCAGGACGATAGACAGATATGGGAAGTGGATGTTCTCTTCAACGACCTTTTCTATGAGGTCTCTGAATTACTTGTGCCACTTTACCCGACTTCAAAGGGATCTCCTTAAAGAGCTTGGAGATACCCTCCAAGATCCATCAGCCGAGGGGGCCCGGGCTAAAGCAGCCTCCCAGCTGGCGACTCTTAATTCAGTGGTGAACTCCTCCATGAGGCTAATTTCTTATGCAGCCGATGGTGTGAGTAGAGCCACAGGCACAGGTGTTGCTCTAAGGAGACACGTTTGGATGTGGCTATGTAACTTCATGGAGCCTTTCAGAGTGTCTTTCACCAACACCCCCTTTGATGGTTCTTCTCTTTTTGGATCACAGGTGAAGGACACCCTTACCAGGTGTGAACAGGAAGGCAAGACTCTCTCTGCCGTGGGAGTCCATTTTTCCACTCCTTCCAGACCATATCCCAAGGGTGAGAAGAGTGGAAAGATGTGGTTCCAGAAATCTCAGGGAGCCTTGCTGGACACACATGGTGAGTTCCCATCCAGGGGCAGAGGAGGGAACAATAATAGACACCGCCCTCATGGCAGAGAGGGTCCGCAAAACCAGTGCATCAGAGAATCCTTCTCTGAGAAGCCCTCCCACCATCCCTGAAGGGTTGCCCGACTGCCCACCTCCGGAGGCAGTCGGGGGAAGATTATCACTGTACCCAAGAGCCTGGAAAGACATAACACAAGACAAATGGGTACAGTCAGTTATATCCGGAGGCTGCAGAATACCCTTTGTTCGCACTCCCGTAGTGTCAAACAAGTCCCTTCCAGATGTTCCACCCAATCTAAGGGATCAAGCAGTACAAGAAATTTCAGAACTGCTAAAAAAAAGGGCCATCCAGCAAGTCCCATCAGACCAGCAAGGATCCGGAATTTACTCAAGGTTCTTTCGGTACCAAAAAAGACAGGGGACTGGAGACCCATTCTGGATCTCAGCAGACTGAACAGGTCTGTACAAAGAACCAAGTTTCGGATGGTCACGCTACAGTCCATTATGCCCTTTCTGGGTCAGGACAATTGGATGTGCTCTATAGATCTTCAGGATGCGTACTACCATGTCAAAATGGACAGATGCTCCAGAAGATTCCTTCGCTTCCAGTTGGGAGCCAGCCATTACCCGTTCAGAGCTCTGCCCTTTGGTCTCACCACAGCCCCCAGGGTGTTCACCAAATGTGTGGCAGTAGTTACCGCTCTCCTGAGATGGCAAGGATTCCAGGTGTTTCCATACCACCAGGCATCACCTTCTGCAAGCCAGAGACTACACTATCGAGATTTGCTCCAGACTAGGTATCTCAATAAATTTCAAAAAGTCTGCATTGTCACCCTGTCAGTCTATCACCTTTATAGGCGCAAATTTAAATACAAAAGACATGTCAGCGAGCCTTCCACCAGACAGGGTACTAGTGATTCATCAACATGTACAGGTCTTATTAGCATGCAAGAGAATTCAAGCCAGGTTCGTCCTCCAAACTCTAGGTCTCATGGCAGCAGCGA
The DNA here is from genome assembly GCF_019279795.1 of Protopterus annectens. Classification (NCBI taxonomy): domain Eukaryota; kingdom Metazoa; phylum Chordata; order Ceratodontiformes; family Protopteridae; genus Protopterus; species Protopterus annectens. Next base: position 1,818,459,854 of record NC_056732.1, read on the forward strand.
TCATACTTGTTCCTCTAGCTCGTTTTCACATGAGGATCCTCCACTGGCTGCTTTTCACCCAATGGTCCTTCCAGCAGTTTCCCATGTCTCACATGATTATGATCACAGAAGCATGCAAAAAGCACCTTGCATGGTGGATGGTCTCCACATCAGTACCCCTAGGCAGACCATTTGTACTCCCCCCCCCAGTTGCTACAGTTACCATGGACGCTTCCCTGATTGGGTGGGGGGGGCATTATCAGGGCAGGACAGTCCAAGGCACCTGGAAACCTCACAAGTACCACCTGCATATAAACGTCTTGGAGATGAGGGCTGCGCTTCTAGCGCTGCAAGCTCTTAAGGACTCTCTTCCTACCGGGACCATTGCAATTCAAATGGACAATATGTCAGTAGTGTGGTACATCAACAAGCAGGGCGGAACCAAGTCCTACCCCCTATGTCGAGAGGCACTCAGACTCTGGCAGTGGGCGATCTCTTCCCAATGGTTTCTGATCGCAATGCACATCCCTGGGAAGTTCAACATCATAGCAGACAGGCTGAGCAGAGCAATTCTCATGCCTCACGAGTGGTCTCTGAATCAAGTAGTTGCAGACCAAATATTCCGCAAATGGGGTCAGCCTTGCTGCGACCTTTTTGCCACCCCCTTCAACAGCAAGTGCAACAAATTCTTCTCTCTCCTTCCACTTCCCGGACATTCCCCCAGAGACGCTCTAGTCCACAATTGTCCTCAGGGACTTGTTTATGCATTCTCTCCGTTTCCCCTTATTCCAAAACTGATACAGAAAGCTACCGTATTGGGCTGCAAAATGATCCTCATTGCTCCTTACTGGCCTCGACAAATATGGTTCCTGTTCCTGCATCATCATCTTCTAGAGCAGCCTTGGACTCTGGACCCAGTTCCAGACCTTCTGATCCATCAATCGGGCGGGCTGCACCAATCCCTGCAATCTCTCCAGCTCACTGCTTGGTTGCTCCACTTCCAGTCTTAGCCAGGCTTCCAGATATCTCCCCGTCTGTGCGGGAAATTATTTTATCATTGCACAAGTCTACCACTAGAAAAACTTATGCTAGTAAGTGGAAACATTTTTCTTCCTGGGCAGAGACTAAGAATATAGACCCCTTTTCAGCCCGTATACACCACATTTTGGATTTTCTTGCGGAACTCTTTCATTCTGGGTCCGCTTCCGCTACAATTAGAGTTCAGTTAGCTGCAATTTCAAATTTTCACATTGGCCTGTCGGGAAATAATATCATGTTGCATAAGCTATGTAGAGCCTTTCTCAAAGGGACCACTCTGCTCAGGCCTCCAGTGAGAGATCCTCCACCTTTGTGGGATCTAAATTTGATTTTAGCTTCTCTAATATTGCCTCCCTTCGAACCTGCAGCATCTTGTTCCCTGAAGTTTTTATCTTGGAAAACTCTCTTTCTGGTAGCCATTACTTCAGCCAGAAGAGTTTAGGAACTGCAGGCTCTTTGTACCCGTCCTCCGTACCTAGTGTTGCACAATGATAGGGTTGCTCTCAGGACTAATCCTTCCTTCCTTCCTTCCTTCCTAAGGTCTCTTCAGAAAATAATTTGAATCAGTCCATAGACCTTCCTGTGTTTTTTTCCCAACCACTCCAATAGGGCGGAATATAAGTTGCATCAGTTAGATGTTCACAGGCAACTATGTTTCTATTTACATAGAACTAAAAATATCAGGAAATCAGACCAACTTTTCCTTTCTTATGCTGAGGGTAAACAAGGTCTTACAGTCTCAAAAGTAACCTTGTCCAGGTGGTTGACTTATATCATCACATTTATCTATCAACTGAGGAATAAAGAATTACCTGTTAAACCAAAAGGTCACTCCACCAGGGCTTTAGCCACTTCTGTGGCCTTTCAGGCTAGGTTGCCCATGGAATCTATTTGTGCTGCGGCTACATGGGCCAACCCACATACTTTCATTTTGCATTATAAGTTGGATGTGGTTTCCAGAAACAGAGCAGATTTTGGTTCCACTGTTCTGAAGAGTTTGGTCCGATGAGCCACCCAGGATTTTAGGTGCTAGGGACGCTGTCCCAACCAGCAAGAATGAAGGTGAGATAGACAACTTAGCATAAAGAAGTTATGTACCTACCATAACATTCCATGTTAGTTGTCTTCATCTCGCCTTCTTTCTTGCGTCCCACCCTCCATCCCCCTATCCTTGTAGACCGAGAAGAGTTACTTATGTTTTCTTTTTTCACTGGCTGAGTCTTCTCTGACTATTCCTTTCTGTCTAGTAGCCTCTCTGGTGGTTTTATATATTCCAGGATAGGATCCTTTCCTTATTATGTCTGCAGTTAGACTTACCAAATGAAATCTGGGTACTTAGCGGCAGGCATCATGGGATATGGGGTGGCCTCAAGCCAGTATGCAGCTCTCGAGCTTTTGAAGATGACCGAGTCGGAGCCGAGGATCGGCTCCGAACCCAACCAGCAAGAAAGAAGGCGAGATTAAGACAACTAACATGGAACGTTATGGTAGGTACATAACTTCTTTTTCTGTACTGAACTTCAAGATTGTAACCACAGTGCACCCTGCTGGAAAAGAGCAGAAATGTGTATAAACTACATGCCTATGCAAATGTATGTGTTAATGTTAAAGGTTGGAATATACAGAGTTAACTTGCAAACTCTAAAAAAATAAGTAAAAAGTTTTACAATGTGTTTTCCACAGCAAAGAGACAAAATGTCTGCAGCTGGAAATTCTTTCTATTGTTTCGGAACAGAAATAATTACAGATTTCCAAAGTAAAAGTGTTACGATTTCCAGTTCCAGGCAAGTTTCTAAGAGATAAGTGTCAGCTTCTAAGCGATAAGAATTCATGACACTGAGGTGTTATATTTTAAGTTCCTGTTGGCCTGGAAACTAAGGGCAGAGGTGACAAGAATAATATAATCTGAGATGACCCAGCAGAAATATTTGTTAGTAACTTAAGAACTATCTCAGAAAGAAAGTCAGTGCATTTTTTATCTTGTTCTGGATCTGTAAACATCCTCTCACCAGCACTTGTCTTTGCTCTGTAAGTAAGACTTAGATCATAGTATTCTTTTAGAGATAGATAGAAATATAACAAGATTAGTCTAGATGTTTTCTGTATTTATGTGAGACTGTCCTGCAATGTTGTTTTAAAATATTTCCAGTGATTCTGAACTCTGTTGTTACTGTATTGAGTTAATGGGTATTGTCGTGTGCTTTTATTATTTATTATTAAATATATTTAAACCTTTTAATTGTGGCTGGTTTTGCTTAGAGATATTTAAGCTCTTAGAGTACTTGCATATGTATTTGGTGACACTGTATAGGCCACTCTAAAATAGCCTTAAAGTCTTGGGCACACTTACCATTTGGATAATAGTAACATTACACAGTGGAATTGGTAACCTTTTGTAAGGGCCTTTAGTAGTTGATAAGGGTGGTTGGTGACAGGTGGTACTACCTTATAGACTGGGCAGGAGGAGGCCTAGCTAATGAACCTGTGCCAGCCTTCCCCAGGAGTGTAATTGTATTTATATATAAATCAAATCTCAAAGTGTGTGTGTGATGTAAGCTACTTGGGCAGGTGCGCAAAGCACAGGTTGGACAGAGAGGGTGCTGGAGGTTTTGGCTTGACCACTCAGCTGAGATCTTAACTCTATAGCTGTGCCAGTGTGGTGAGGACTGAGGCTCCTTGATTACTGGGCCAGTGCAGGGGCATCACACCATGGTTGAGAAACATAGACTTTAATTTTTCAAACTGTTCTATGCAAGTACTGTCATCAGATGTAAGGCATGACACTCTGATGAACAGACTATTCATTGGTTCATAGGTGTATGCTAGGCTAATGGCCCTGGAGCCTTTACAACTCTAGCCCAAAATAAATTGCCCAGGCATTGTGCCACTGATGCTAGTTCACAGTGCCCATATCCAGTAGTGCAACTGGAATGATCCATGGAGTGAACTTTCTGTTACCCATCCACTCGTCAAGATTTCTCTTGAAGAGAGCCAGTGATGTGCTCTGCTTGACATGAATGGGAAGTTTACTCCAGAGTATGGGCAGTCTTTAGGAGATGAACCTGTCCCTCCAGCATGTTCTGTTAATTGTGGTAATGAGGTTGTGATCTCTGGAGCATGTGGCATGGGGGGATTGGGATTTCTTTAGGTGTAGCATTTCAAGTAGGGCTGGGTCGGACATGGCTTTGTAAGTCAAGCAGAGATGACCTCTAAGTAGACGATAAGAGACTGAGAACAGCTGAAGCTTCTTGAGTCTGTCCATGTGGGCGGCGCAGTGGTGCAGCGGTTAACGTTGTCGCCTTACAGCAAGAGGTTCTCTGGTTCAATTCTTGGTTGGTGTGCCTTCTGTGTGGAGTTTGCATGTTCTCCCTGCATTTGCATGGGTTTCCTCCAGGTACTTCAGTTTCCTCCCACATTCTAAAGACATGCATCTGGAGCATTTCTCCCAGGGCCTCTGCTGAAAACAGGCTCTGTGGAGCCTAGTTGGACTTTCCCAGTCAACAAATGTTAAATAAATAAATAAATAAATAAATGCAGGACATGTGTTTAAGGCCTAGGATTCTTTTTGTGAGGTACTTTTGTGGCCTCGCCAGCTGTTGTAGGTGTCTGGTCAGATACATGCCAAACAGGGCATAATATTCGATGATTAGTCTAATGAGGGATGAGTAGAGAGGGATGATGACCTCTTTCTTCCTGGATATGAAACCTTTAGTTATAAGATGCGTCACATAGAAGAACTTTCTGACCACACTGGCAATGGGGTGGTCAAAGCTGAGGTGGCTGTTGACCTGGATGTCCAGATCTCTTATGGCCCCTTCAGTGTTCGGTGGGCTTCCATCAACATGGTAATTCATGGGAACTGAGTTTTTTCCAAAGAGGATGATAACGCATTTTTGGGCATTAAGCTTCAGGCCATGGTTATGACACCAGTCATTGATCATTGGTCTCAGAGTGGCTCTTTTGTAGGATGTCGGCATCACTTGGGGAGTTGATAATGACTCTTAGCTTGCAGTCATCAGCGAACTTGGTCAGCCAGAGTCCTTCTGGGTTGGCCTGGACTTCTGAGAAGTAGATGCCAAACAGGAGAAGGCCCAGGACCAAGCCCTGTGGGACTCCACTCATGACTGATCGACAGGCTGACATGAATCTGCAACTTTCACTCTCTGGGTCCTGTCTGTGACCCAATTTGCAACCCACCTAGTGATGTAAGGATTGATGCCTAGTTTGGTGAGATTATCAATGATACCTGAGTGGGGAATGGTATCAAAGGCCTTGGCCAGGTTGAGGTAAGCTGTTTGCACTGCCTTACCCTCATCCACAGCCTTGGTGACTGCCTCAAAGAAGTCAACCAGGTTCAGTAGGCAGGATCTCACCTTGACAAAGCCAAACTGTGTGGGGTCAAGAGTTTGGAGATTGCCTATATCTTTGTTAAGCCGGTCCATGATGATGCGCTCCATAGCTTTGCATACCAGGCTTGTCAGGCTAATGGGGAAATAGTTCCCAGGTTCTGTATGGAGTGGGATGACTGTAGCAGTGCGCCATTCATTAGGGACATAGCCTGAGGTAAGACTGTGATTGAACACGGCACACAGATGTGATGCCAGTTCATTTTGTAGCTCATGTAGGATGCAGCCAGGGATATTATCAGGTCCCATGGATGCTATATTCTTGGCTTTGGACAATGCAGCTTTTACTTGTGCCACAGAAATTGTGGGTACCAGGCTTTCATCTGGTGTTGTTATAGGGCCCTTGGGAGGAGAGAGGGATAAAGCTGGCACTGAATCTGTTGGCCAGTATATTGGCTATATCTGTTGGCTCAGTATAGGAGGTGCCATTGCGCGATAACTCAGAGCAAATCTGGGTATTGCCTTTGAGGTTTTTGATATAGCTATAGAAGGCTTTGTGGTTGTTTTTCGTGTCAGCCGCAATTCTGCCTTCATAGCTGGCTTTAGAGAATTTGATAAGGGATCTCAGCTTTTTGTTGAGACTGATAAGGGAGGTTTTCCAGTCTTGTGACTTCATTTTTTTCTGCAATTGTTTCTTCCTTCTGTTGTAGAGTTTATTGATGGCTGGTGGCTTCCTTTTTTGGAGGAGAGCGTCTTACTTCTATTTGGTATGGCAAGGTCCATGCATTTGTATACATGCTCGTACAGTGCATTGGTGTATGATCTGGCAGTCGTGCATCTATTTTCCATTGGCATGGATGCCGAGAAGTTAGCCACCTCTGCTTTTAGGAGCCCAAAGCCACTTCTTACATATGTTAGTGTCCAGGAAATTGATGGAGTACACATTGGTATTGTATGTGGATCTCAAAAAGGATGTACTTAGCTGTAATTACATCAGAAACTCAGAAAATTGTTTTTGTCCCTGGACTAAATAATAAGAATATCATCCAGGTAATGGAAGTAGCCCAAACAACATGTAAAGCGATCAAGTTTAAAAACTGACCCCCCTTCTTTTGGTGTAAGGGGTGGGAACTTGTGAAATGCAAGAATGAGTTACAGAAAGTAGGTTTTCTATACAAAAATGTTATAAATGTTCCATCAATGCTCTTACATATGTCAATGTCCAGGAAATTGATGGAGGACGCTTTGGTATTGTATGTGGATCTCAGAAAAGATGTACTTAACTGTAATCGCATCAGAAACTCACAAAATTGTTTTTGTCCCTGGACTAAATAATAAGAATATCATCCAGGTAATGGAAGTAGCCCAAACAACACATAAAGAGATCAAGTTTAAAAACTGACTCAATTTCCTATCTTAATAAGACTGTATTGGCAAAAATGGCACACGGCATCCATTGCTATACCTTGAAGCTGCTTGTAATGTTCTCCATCACAGGCCAAAAAACTGTTACTTAAGACCAACTCCATAAAACCATGGACCAAGGACATGTCTGTGTCCAGTAAAAAAAACAGATTTGGAGATAATATCACCAAACCACTCAAGGCCCTCTTTGTGAGCGATTGCCGTAAAAATACTCTGTATACCACAGGTGATTAATAATGACTTCTTGTCACATCTAATGTTCCTTAACTTGTAAAACAAATCCCAGGAATCTTGAATAATATGCAGAAATCTGCTGAAGAGGGATTTAAATTTTTTAACTTTATACCTGTCCGTGGGCTCTGTAATTGAGCCCCCTGCAGCCACAATGGGTCTTAGGGGCAGATGGAGAATATAAGAATGAAATCTTGGTATCCCAAAACTCTTGGAGAATAACCGGGTGGTGAACCTTGAGAAAATCAAACAACCCCAGTGAAATAGTGTCAAATAGTAGAAGTTCTTCCAAGAAAACATTAATTGCTCTGTATGCAATGTTAATCTCATTGATGGATATGACACTATACACAGATTCATCATTGAGCAATCTAAACATACGACCTGTATAATCCATCCAATCCACAACCTGTATAATCCACCTATCCAATACATGATTACCAGTCCCCACCTTTATTAGGTTTCATACACCTGACACTTTTGTTATCTTGTTCAAAGTCATTCTATTGTTCTTAGATAAATTGTAGAAACCACACTTTTTCCTTTCACCCAAAAGATTCCTTATATCCCGTTCACAGGAGTTATCGAATATGTTAAGAACAGGGTGAAGGGGGGATTGGCAACACTTTTTCTTTTAAAATGAGAAGCAGGTATTTCAGAGGTAGATGTATCCCCAAATAACATATGGAAATTCATTTTTCTGGTGAATAATTTCAAATTCACCAGTGTATGTTCCACATTGGCCCTACTAGAGGGTATAAAACTGAAACCTTAAGAAACAATTTATGATGGTCAGGCCCAATCCACAAATTAGTGAAACTGTATATGTTAAAGTTATAGTAGCAGGCAGAATATCTGAAGTATGTAAAAAAATCCATATTCATAGAACTTCCAAAGTTCGCCATCTCTTGTGTTGGTTCCAATTCCTGTTGCCCCGTGTCTTGCCCCTCTTCTGATAACCCGGACTGTCTGAGGCTGTGGTGGCTGCCCTGTGTTTGTTTACCAAACATTCTGATCTCCTGGATTCTGCTTGCTGATGAGCATCAACTCTGTCCAAAACTGGATGAACCCGAGGGGTACTAGGTACTTTGGGATACACAGTTTTGTTATGATAGTCATTGTCATCTCATGCCAACTTTTTATCTTTTTTCAACTTAATATGTACCAGCTTATATAAATTTGCTCAAACATATTGTTGAAGTTAGAGTTGTGCCTTGAAAACTGAAGGTCCAATGTTAAGGAATTAACCAGTTTTGAAATATCTTCCTTATATTTGCGCATCCATCTCTAATTCTCTTTCATTACAAGGTGTGTTAATTCCAAGCCATTTCTGTCAAATAAGTCAAGTAATTCCATGTGGAAGGATGAATTCACCTCCACACCTTGGGGGAATTTCCATAGTCCAAGACCCTTAGGGACATGCTGCCTGTTAACGCTTGCCCCCAGAAAATAATTGTAGTGTTTTGAATTTATACAAGGATTTGTCCAATGAATGAAGTAAGTTGTTCTTGAAGAGATAAAAAAGCACCATTGAGTGAACAAGTGTAATCCTTACCTGTATGAAAATCAGTCTTGTCGAGCCATTTGCTGATGTTCCCATTCACACTAAAATCCCATTGAAAAACGGAATGTCTGTTAACTGATGAAGAATTATTAAGTCCTTGTGCCCGTTGTGTATTAGGTAGCCTCAGTGAGCCAGAGTCAGCAGCCATACTGTTCACATTACCGTTGTCATGGCTAAACTGTGACAGAAGTTGTGACAGTTGCTGAATAAAAAGGGTAAGATTACCCATACAGCTAGACAAGTTAATGTTTGGGGCATCCAAAAAGAGATGGTCCTGCTAGTCAAAAGCAGACATACCAGGGACTACTTGTAAAATAATATCAACAAAAACAAAATGAGCAGAAACCCTGGAGCTGGAACATAAAAGAAAAAATAATACCAAGAACGACCAGGTTGCTCAGACTCAGGAACTTGAATGAATAAAAAATACAAGGTTAAGCGCTTTCTTCTGATCAGGACATCATCAGAATCATCCAAACATACAATGCCAAATGTAGCACCACATTAAAAAGTTTAAAATCCCTGAACACACCCCTACACAGAGCAAATCATCAACAAGGTAAGAGCAAAAGCCCGCTAAATAATTTAAAGCACAAGCTCGACTTGATTATAATCTCATGGCTGTAAATGCAAAATACAAAGATGACAGTAATCTTTACAATTAAACCTTACCATCCCTTAATTTAAGTTCACTAGCAATTGAAATTGCTTCATTCAAACCAGGGTAACTGGCAGCATCCAAACGAAGCTGCCACGACATGTCATGGTGTAGCAGGCGATTCTGCTAGTCCACGGAATAAGCTACCACTTTGACATGTTCCAGTACCGGGAATTTTAATTTGATGTAACCCATAGAAAACATGGCATGCCTGACAAGTGCACTCTTGTGATCCCTTTGTCGAATACTATGCTGATACTTGTAGATTCATTTATTGAGTGCATTCTTAGACTCTCCAATAGGGTGAGCATAGGGTGACGTACAAGAGTGGAGAAAGATGCACACAGCTGGGTTGTATCCTATGTATGAGGGCCAGTCTGAAGGGGACTGGAGGCTGTAAAGTGGTGACAGAGGAAAGAGTAGTTAGGCAGCATAGGATGGTGGTCTGTAGGATGATGCTGGTGATCAAGAAGAAGAGGAGCAGAGTTAGGGCAGTGCCAAGGACCAAATGGTGGAGGTTGAAAAAGGGTGACTGTGAGGTGGATTTCAGGGAAGAGCTAAGACAGGCACTGGGTACAGTGAGGAGTCACCAGATAGCTGGGCAGCCACAGCAGAGGTGGCAAGGGAGATAGAAAGGTGCTTGGTGTGACATCTGGACAGAGTAAGGAGGACAAGGAGACCTGGTGGTGGAATGAGAAAGTACATTAGAGTATACAGAGGAAGAGTTTGGCGAAGAAGTGGGATTGTCAGAGAGATGAAGAAAGTAGACAGAAGTATAAGGACATGAAGCGTATGGTGAAGAGAGAGGTGGTGAAGGCTAAGTATAAGGCATATGGAGAGTTGTATGAAAGTTTGGACACTAAGGAGGGAGAAAAGCACCTGTACCGATTGGCTAGACAGATGGACGGAGCTGGGAAAGATGTGCAGCGTGTTAGGGTGATAAAGGATAATGACGGAAATGTACTCACAAGTGAGGAGAGTGTGTTGAGATGGAAAGAGTACTTTGAGGGGCTGATGAATGAAGAGAATGAGAGGGAGAGAAGGTTGGATGATGTGTGGATAGTGAATCATGAAGTGCAATGGATTAGCAAGGAGGAAGTAAGGACAGCTATGAAGAGGATGAAGAATGGAAAGGCTGCAGGTCCAGATGACATACCTGTGGGAGCATGGAGGTGTTTAGGAGAGATGGCAGTGGAATTTTTAACCAGAATGGTTAATAAAATACTGGAAAGTGAGAGGGTGACTGAGGAGTGGAGAAGAAATAATTTGGTACTAATTTTTAAGAATAAGGATGATGTGCAGAGCTGTAGTGACTACAGAGGGATGAAATTGATCAGTCACAGCATGAAGTTATGGGAAAGAGTAGTGGAAGCTAAGTTAAGAAAAGAGGTGATGATTAGTGAGCAGCAGTATGGTTTCATGCTAGGAAAGAGCATTACAGATGTGATGTTTACTCTGAGGGTGTTGATGGAGAAGTATAGAGAAGTTCAGGAGTTGCATCATGTCTTTGTAGACTTAGAGAAAGCATATGATAGGGTGCTTGGAGAGGAGTTGTGGTATTGTATGAGAAAGTTGGGAGTGGCAGAAAAGTATGTAAGAGTGTAAGAGTGGTGTAGGATATGTACGAGTGTAGTGTGACAGTGGTGAGGTCTGCAGTAGGAGTGACAGATGCATTTAAGGTGGAGGTGGGATTACATCAAGGATCAGCTCAGAGCCCTTTCTTATTTTCAATGGTAATGGACAGGTTGACAGACAAGATCAGACAGGAGTCCCCATGGACTATGATGTTTGCAGATGACATTGTGATCTCTAGTGAGAGTAGGGATCAGGTTGAGGAGACCCTGAAGAGGTGAGATATGCTCTAGAGAGGAGATGAATGAAGGTCAGCAAGACTAAGACAGAATATGTGTGTGTGTGAATGAGAGGGAGGATAGAGGAATGGTGAGGATGCAGGGAGTAGAGTTGGTGAAGGTGGATGACTTTAAGTACTTAGGATCAACAGTTCAGAGTAATGGTGAGTGCGGAAGAGAGGTGAAGAAGAGAGTACAGGCAGAGTGGAATGGGTGGAGAAGAGTGTCAGGAGTGATTTGTGACAGGTGGCTACCAGTAAGAGTGAAAGGGAAGGTCTACAAGATGGTAGTGAGACCAGCTATGTTATATGAGTTGGAGGCAGTAGCACTGATGAGAAGACAGGAGTCAGAGCTGGAGGTGGCAGATCTTAAGATTTGCATTGGGTGTGACAAGGATGGCCAGGATTAGGAATCAGTATATTAGAGGATCAGCTCAGGTTGGATGGTTTGAAGGCAAAGCCAGAGAGGCAAGATTGCATTGATGTGGACATGTGCTGAGGAGGGATGCTGGGTATATTGGGAGAAGGATGCTAAAGATGGAGATACCAGGTAAGTGGAAAAGAGGAAGGCCTAAGATAAGGTTTATGGATGTGGTGAGAGAGGACACGCAGATGGTTGGTGTGGCAGAGGACTGGAATAAATGGAAACAGATGATTCATGAGGTAACGCCTAATGGGAGTAGCTGAAAGAAGGAAAAAGATTCTTAGTCTTTCCAATGTAGAATACTAGACAAGAGCAGCACCTCACCAGGTATAAACTTTTCAGTGAAATTCATGCTTGAGATTCTATCAAAAAGTTCGACCTGCAGTTCAGTATCGAAGAAGGGACATTGATGGCAACATCCACACTTGGACATCATGTACCCATTCTTCTGAAGCATTCTCCCTGTTTTCTCTAGCAACCCCTTAATACTGAATTTGTTTTTGACAGTAAAAGAGGGTAGATTTGCAAACAATAACTTCAAATCATCATCAAAGTGAAGTTTTGACCAATTTTTGCAATTTTGTTTTGACTGTTCGCAGAATCCAATGAATAATGTATTACCATGTTCGAAAAGTGAAAGAGGCTAGAGGACAAATCCAAACAAATGTCCATCCCACTTGTAATGGGTCTATTATTTTCAAGACCTTTTATAATAATGGGAGCATAGAGTTTATCCTTTTTTGTAATATCTGATTATAAAATTCATCTACTTGAGAAATGGGATAACCACAGTCGAAAAACAGACTTTAATTTTTCAAACTGTTCTATGCAAGTACTGTGATTAGATGTAAGGCATGACACTCTGATGAACAGGGTATTGAATACCCCCTTCTTTCGGTGTAAGGGGTGGCAACTTGTGAAATGCAAGAATGAGTTACAGAAGGTAGGTTTTCTGTACACAGATGTTATACATGTTCCATCAATGCATTTGCATATCTCAATGTCCAGGAAATTGATGGAGTACACATTGGTACTATGTGTAAATCTCAAAAAAAGATGTAGTTACCTATAATTACATCAGAAACTCAGAAAATGTTAGGAATCTGTAAGACAGGCAGGCTTGACTGCAGTTGATAAGAAGAGGTGAGGAGAACAACTTAGGATCATGCTTTTTTTAAAACAGTGTCTATCTTTTCCTACATTTGAGAGACCAGGTGGCTTAGTGGTTAAGGTCTTCGCCTCCCATGCACAAGGTACAAGGTTCAATCCTGACCTCTGACCGATGCCTGTTTGGAGTTTGCATGTACTCCCTGTTTCTCCATGGGGTTTCTCCCATGTCCGAAAAACATGCTGAGTGTTTCCATGTCAAACTCACCAATGAATGGAGCTATGGGCAGCAGCACAGACTCTACATGGTGCCCTGTAGGGGGAAGAGTTGTACAGACCAACCGCTTTGGGCATCTACTGTGGTGTGCAGTATCCTCAAGATAGGAAAACATGGATCACAGACTGTGCACCGTGGCAGGGCTAGCCACTCAATGGTGTAAAATATGGCTCTAGGTAACTCGGTCATGTTGACTAATGTTTCCAGAAATGGGCATGGGTAGCTAACGGTGATAAGTGGGTTGAGGACCTGGCCTACTCTGACCCATGCCAGGGATCCATGCTAATGGTGGGAGGGGCATATGTGCCCCTATTGGCCAGTGTGTGCCTGCTATAAAGCCCAGCAGCCCTGGGTCAATAAGCTACTGGCTGGCCGGTGTCTAGTTGCTCTGCCTGGGTTATCTGGGATAGCTCTGTTGAGCGAACCAACCAACCTGCCAAACATGAAATGAAAATTGCTATGCTTAATTTAGGTTCACTGACAGGACGCAGCTTGGAAGTGGATGAGATGATGATACGGCTGAACATCCTATGTATCCAAGAGATGAGATGGAAGGGCATGGAAGGGCAGTGCAGCAAAGCCACTTGACTTGGGATCCAGAGTCTACTACTCAGGTGGAGGGCAGGCTAGAAATGGTGTAGGAATTCTGGTGAGACAGAGGCTTCAGAAGGCAGTAAGGGATATCATCAGAATTAATGACAGACTCATGGCAGTCCGACTCCAGTGTAATGATAGGGCAGTATTCATAATATCAGCCTATGATAGGGCAGTATTCATAATATCAGCCTATGATAGGGCAGTATTCATAATCTCAGTCTATGATAGGGCAGTATTCATAATATCAGCCTATGATAGGGCAGTATTCATAATATCAGCCCATGATAGGGCAGTATTCATAATCTCAGTCTATGATAGGGCAGTATTCATAATATCAGCCTATGATAGGGCAGTATTCATAATATCAGCCCATGATAGGGCAGTATTCATAATATCAGCCTATGCCCCACAGCAGGGTTGTAATAGTGAGGATAAGAGTGCATTCAGACAGCAGTTGCAGAACCTACTAAATAAAGCAGGACAACATGAATTGGTGTTGATATGGGTGATTTGAATGACATATTGGGACAGACAGAACAGGATATGAGGACTGCCTGAGTCCACATGGGTGGGGCAACAGGAATAAAGAAGGATACGCCATTCTAGACATCTGTCTGGCAAATGGCTTGATAGTAGCCAACACATGGTTCAGAAAGGGAGACAGTCACAAGATCACATACAACATGCAACTCAGGTAGACTTCCTACTAGTAAGGAAAAGGCACTGGGGTAGAATCCATGATTGCAAAGTCATCCCCAGTGAAACGGTCGGACCACAGCATAAACCACTAGTTGCCACTATCAGCCGCAAGCAGTGGTCAGAGAAGGCTCTAAGGTCAAAAGAGACCAGGCTGAAGACCTGAAGCTGACTGGAGAGAAAGTACAACAGTCCAAGGAATTACTCAGGGCTCTATCACCCCAAGAACAGGAGGAAATAGGTGGAGTTGAAGAAGAATGGCAGCGCATAAAAACAGCATGTGTTAGGACTACAGAAAAGATATCTGGCTGATCCAGGTATGGAAATAAGGTACATAAGTTGAATGGAGAGAAAGTACAACAGTCCTAGGAATTACTCAGGGCACTAGCACCCCAAGAAGAGGAGGAAATAGGTGGAGTTGAAGAAGAATGGCAGCGCATAAAAACAGCATGTGTTAGGACTACAGAAAAGATATCTGGCTGAGCCAGGTATGGAAATAAGGTACATAAGTTGAATGGAGAGAAAGTACAACAGTCCTAGGAATTACTCAGGGCTCTAGCACCCCAAGAAGAGGAGGAAATAGGTGGAGTTGAAGAAGAATGGCAGTGCCTAAAATAGCATGTGTTAGGACTACAGAAAAGATATGTGGCCGAGCCAGGTATGGAAATAAGGTACATAAGGAAAGCTGGTGGTAGAATGCAGAAGTCCAGGAAATCATCAGAAGAAAGAAGGAGTGCAGGAAGTAGTGGGAGATAGAAAAGACTGACCAGGCTAGGAAGGACTACTGGTTGGCTAATAAGCTAAGAAAGAAGTTGCAATAGCATAAAATAGGGCATCGGAGGCACTGTACCAACTTCTGGAAAGTGACTCAGTAAGGGGCACAAAGAAACTATTTCATGTTGCAAGCCCAAGACAGAAAGATAAAGAAGATAGTCAGACACCCTTCATAAGGGATGCCAGCAACAACCTGCTCACCAGTCCAGAGGACATCAAAGGCAGATGGAAGGAATATTTGCAGCAACTTCTGAATGAAGAAAACCCCACAGAAGCTGTACTGCCCCAGAAACAGCCTATGAAGAGAGAAGAAGAGGAGTCCACCCTAGAAGAAGTAAGAACAGCACTAAGGAAAATGAAGTCAGGAAAAGCAGCAGGCTCAGATGAGGTTACAGCATATATGATAAAAATGCTGGATGAGATAGGGGAGAAATGGCTCCTGAGGGTACAAATAACAGTGTGGAGAGAAATGCGTATCCCAGATGACTGGAGAATAAGCATACTCATGCCAGAGTACAAGAACAAAGGGGGCATCCACAACTGTGAGCAGTGCAGAGGCATCAAACTCCTATCACATTGCATGAAAGTTCTGGAGAGGGTGATTGATAAATGGATATGCAGAGTAGCAGAATGTAATATGGGAGATGAGCAGTTTGGATTCAGATCAGGATGCAGCACAATTGACTCGATGTTTGCATTGAGACAGTTACTTGAGAAGAAGCTAGAGATGAGGAGAGAGTCCAACTGGGCATTCCTAGACTCAGAGAAAGCATATGACAAGGTCCCAAGAAAACTGATCTAGGCAATACTGCCACGGTTTGAAGTCCCAGAAACATTGGTAGAATTAGTGTAGGCTATGTACAAGGACCCAATATCTCAAGTACGAACAATGTTCATTCTCACAGAGGGGTTCCCAGTGGGAGTGGGTGTACATCAGGGTTCAGCTCTGAGACCACTGCTGTTCATAGTGGTGATGGACTACATTAGCAAACAGGTTGGAGGGAACAGACCAACAAAGCTGCTGTATGCAGACGATGTGGCAGTACAGGCAGACTCTGAGCTAGAACTTCAGCAAAGGATAGGAGAATGGAATGCAACTTATGGCACATGGGATGAAACTAAGCACAGATAAGACGGTGGTAATAGCAGCAAATTGGGGAAATCAGAAGAAACTGAGAAAAGAGATAGAAGGGAAGATAGTGGAACAGGTAAACAGCTTCAAGTATCTGGGAGGGGTAGGTGAGGAGAAGGGCAGTCTGAATGAAGAGGTCAAAGCTAGAATCAGAGGGGCTGCAGCCAACTGCCATAGAGTATCAGGTGTAGTGTATGATCGGAGAATGCCAAAGAAGCTGAAAAGTAAGGTGTACAAGACAGTGGTGTGACCAAGTACTACTGTATGGTGCAGAAACCTGGGCAGTAAAGGCAGAACAGTTGAAGAAGCTAGAGGTGATGGAAATGAAGTGCCTGAGAAAGGTGGTAGGGTGTACACTGTGGGACAGACAAAGAATTGAAGACATAAGAGCAGAAGCCAAAGTAGCTCCAATTGCAGAAAAGATCAAAGAGAACAGATTACGGTGGTTTGGGCACTTGTGTAGAAAAGCAGAAGACAATCTGGTGAGGAAGATTTGGGACAGACAGGAACAAGGTAAGAGGAAGTGAGGATGTCAAGCAAAGAGGTGGATGGATTGTATGAAAGAAGATCTGCGACAGTCAGTCATGAGTGTTGAAGAAGGCAGGAGTGTGGCACTGAATCGAGAGAGTTGGTGACAGTTAACACAATACCATGACCCCATGTAGAAAAATGGGAAAAGGGGGGGCTGCTGCTGCTGATGATGATGATAATCTTTCCCTACATATATCTAGTATCTATATCTATGTCTATCTAGCTATATTCATAGAGCCTATCTGTATATACTTATCTGTGTCCATATATACATACATGTATATCTGTATCTATCTGTATAGTCATAGCTATATACATTCTATGTATTTGGAATTTTATATATATATATATATATATATATATATATATATATATATATATATATATATAAGTATGTATGCATGCACACAAATATGTATGTTTGCATGTGAATATGTGAGTAGTCATTCCGCCAGTATTGATGGATGGGTGGTGAATTACTGGAGCAGTCTTCTTGCAGAATTGATAGTGTCTGAAATACTGGCATAATACAGGAAAGCGTGAAACAGGTGTAAAGCAATGCTTATATGGGATAAATAAAATGATTAATCTGCAGGACAGAGTGAAGGAAAAGACAATGTTCTTAATGCCTGCCTAAATCTAATGTGTCTCTATGATCAGCAGTATTTTATTTTATTTTGAATGCGTTAACCAGGGTAGAACACTAATCCAACTGCAAATGTCTAAGAGAACTTATCCTAAAGTTGCAACTCTTTAATTTTTTTTTTTTTAACCATGGAATATGAAAACAGAACAGGACTCCTCACACATGTTTGTAAACCGTATCTACATTATGACTTTGTGGCACCTAATCAAACTGATTCTAACCTTGTAAAACACCAGAAGCAGAGGTATTAAAAGGCACAACTCTGTGATAAAATAAATGACATAATGGATGCTTGAAAGAAAATGTAAATATGCAGAACACAGACTGTTCTAAACTGTGCGCAGCAGAAACACAGATTCCCTCCCAGTGTGGGAAGAAAGCCTGGTGTTCCAACCTATCTTATAAAATATTTAAATTAACCCCGCCTCCTTTTACTTCTTTTCAGCATTATGTTATGAATATTAATCAGTGAGAATGTTGTCGGGACTCATTTGAGAGATGAACAGGAAGTAAGTGTCAGGTTACTTTGAAGGCAGGCCTGTATGCATATTTGAGAAGATTCAGGGCAACTTGGATTTCTTTGTTTTATTTCTCTGGTTCTTATCCTCAAAATACAGACACTGTCTGTGCAAAAGATTTCAGGATCAGGAATATTTGGATACTTGGAGGCAGAAACTAGTAATTATGAAACTGGAGGTAAGAATGTGTTCTGATGATAAACTTGCTTTCTTTGGAGAGGCATTCTTTGTTCTTCTAATTCAAAACTCTGAGAGATAGTTGGGCTTTTTGTTTTAAATGATGCAGGTTTGTGATGATGAGGGTGGTGTGGAACAGAAACAGGAGAGCATGAAGTTGCACATAAGGAATTTTGAGCTATATGACCCTGCAGAAAGTTTGTGGGAAATAATATTCGTAGTTCTTATAGTCCTGAAGACCTGAAGTATAAAAGACAGCATGCTCTTGTGTTTGTGAATTCTAAAGTTTGTACTGGTGGGGAAAGAACCAGGATTATGAAGTTAAAAGTAAGGTATGCAGCATGCACTGTGAGTTTTAGTTTTAAATGCTTTTCTGTGAATTATTAAGTTATATACTTAGTTTAAGACAGGAGCACAAGGTAATTTAAAACTAAAACTGAACTGTAAAAGTTATGTTCCTGCCGTGTAATATTTAGTGATACCAGAACCATCGCTAGGTCATCTTCAAAGAAGCTTCTCTCTGGTGTAATATACTGCACAACAAACTAAATTCACCTCATGCTAATAACTTCAGCTAAATCTTAAATGATGAAATGTCATATCAGAATTCATTTAATAAATGCTGATACTGCACTCCTGCACCATTAGACATCAGTACTTGCTGATTATTTGTGGCCAGGGGCAGCTGCTCCCTTTAGCTCATCCTAATTACGGCTCTATTTGTTGCACACTGTGTGCACATGTGTATTTACATATATATATATATATATATATATATATATATATATATATATATATATATATAAAGACACACGTGTGTGTGCACCGACAATGGTGTAAACTGTGTGTGGTTGACATCTATTTAGTTAACAACATTTTGTCACCTATACAGTTAGTACGTGTGTGAGATCCTGCAATTCATGAGATTGGGGAATATGCATATTTCCTGATAACTGGATGATGCCAGAGTTGACATGTATATTTATCAGGGAGTGTAGGTAGTGCAGGGTACTTTACTCCCTGCAAAAGATAATGTATATTTTTTTGGGGTTTATATCACATAATCGAAATCCCAAAATATCGAGCACCATAAGCTCGAACTTGGAATTTCGAAATGTGATATAAACGAAAGCTCAGAACAGCAAATTTTGTCCCAGGGAAAAAAAAAATTGCTATTCCAAGAAACACACACAACACAAGCACAACAAAAAATAGCAATCCACACATATACACTTAAAATCCTACTTCTAACCCTACACTAAACCTTACATACATTACTATCTATCCACTTACCTTAACCCAAACCCTAACCCAAGGTCTGTAACTATCGCACACTCACCTTACCCGCTCCCTAACATCTGTAACTATTGCACACTCACCTTACCCACTCCCTTACCCTAAGGTCCGTAACTATCGCACACTCACCTTACCTGCTCCTTAACCCTAAAGTCCCTAACTATCACACACTCATCTTACCCACTCCCTAACGTCCCTAACTATTGCACACTCACCTTACCCGCGCCCTAACGTCCCTAACTATCCCATTCCCACACTCACCTTAACCCGGTCCGTTCGCACACTTACCTTAACCCGGTCAGTAAACTTCGCACCACAGTGGAGAAAATAGCGAAGCGGCAGAAACAGCCCACCAAATTCTTTCCCTAGGAAAGAATTTGATGTTCTGCAGCTTCGCTATTTTCAGCGTTTGCTGTTCTGGGTTTGCTATTATAACATTCGATGATTTACTACTTCGGTGTTATGATATAAATCCATTTTTTTTTTAGTTTAAATTTTGCATGCACTGGGGTTTCTTGGTGCATGTGCAATAATGTGTCAATGTGATGTTTGGTTATATTGACAAAAGTAATTACACCTGCATATATTACAGACACACATATATATATATATATATATATATATATATATATATATATACACACATGCACATAGACACACACACACACACACACACACACACACACATATATACAGAGAGAGAGAAAAAGAGAGAGAGTTTATATATGTGTGTATATATATATATATATATATATATATATATATATATATATATATATATGTGTGTGTGTGTGTGCACATAAAATAATCCAAACATCATAAATATCTACACTTAAAAATATTTATTACAAAAAAAAAATCGAAACTCAAAAATATTGATTGCAAAAAACATGTAAGCACAAATATTGACAAAGTCTAACCACATCCAAATGCAATATTTTTGCAGCTGAGCAAGCCAACTATGCCACCTCCGAGTTTGCACAACAGTGGGGGAAGAGTGTAAACCCTTCCCTGGTGTGAGTTTAATTTTGTATGCTTTGTGTTTAGATAATTTTTTCTGTTGATATTTTTTAGTTTAGATATTTTTGCTGTTGTTAGTATGCTGTTTAGATTAAATAGACCTATTACACCTTATATATGTGTGTGTGTGTATATATATATATATATATATATATATATATATATATATTTTATTTAACATTTGTTTATCAGGAAAGTCCGATTTGGACGGAGCCAGTTTTCAATAGAGGCTCGGGTAGAAATGCTCCAGAAGCTTGTCTTTGGAATGTGGGAAGAAACCGGAGTACCAGGAGAAAACTTATACAAATGCAGGGAGAACATGCAGACTCAACACGAAAGGCACCCCATCTGAGAATCTATCCAGAGAACCTCTTACTGTGAGGTGACAATGCAAATTGCTACACCACTGCACATTCCAATATTTTTTCAATCTGTGAAACTATTACCAGCAGTCAGGATCAAACCTTGTACCTTGTATGTATATGGGTAACTTGTCAAATTCTGTGTATTTTTCAGTTGAAAAGTGATCGAAAGTACGGATGGTGAAGTATGAATGTGTGCAGGTGTGAAGTGATCTATTGAATGATGTTTTAGTTTTTAGTGTGTATGTGATAATTGGTATATATGCACGTGGTATTGTTTGTATTTGGTTAGTATGGCGTGGTGGATGTAAGTTTGATTTGTATTGTCAAAGGAAAAAACTTCAAAGACCAATTCATGTAAGGTTTAAGCATGGCACCCTTTATTAACTTGCAGCAAGGAGACAAAGCATGCAGGCAGAATGATTTGTCTAAATTACTAGTGAGCAGTATGCTACTTTTATACAGTTCTATGAAATGTTACTATTTTATTGTTGACGTAGTTAGACACGGCTTTCTGTATTACTCTACAGAAAATGTTACTTAGATTTTCTGCTGACATGTTTAGATTTAAAACTCACTATGTGTTACATAGAAAATGTTACTTAGATTTCCTGCTGACATAACTGGATTATTGTTGATTTACAAAAACATTTGAGAAAAACAACCCGGCCCACCACAATTTTTTAATTCTTCAATTGTGCAGTTCTAATATATATGTGTTACATTTTGCCTAGATTCAAGGTACATTTCTAGCTTAGGTACAAGTAATGCTGACTACAGTTTATACTTTTAAGCAGCCTTTGTTTTCATTATCAATAGCTTCAGCGCTGTGTACTTTCTCATGGCATAAGCAAAAAATAAATAACTCTTTGTTAAGTCTCATGACACTAGTAGAAATGAAACGCTTCTTATTATTTTCATGACATTAGCAGAAATCAAATGCTTATTGTTAATTTCCATGGCATAAGCAGATCATAGCTGCGCATATTTTCATGACATAAACAGGATTGGAATGTCTCTAGTAGCTGTGCAGATTCATGCAGTGTGAACAGAATAAATGTATTAACCCTTTTAAACCTCAAATGCACTAAGCATGCATATTACTAATACTTATTTTTCTAACATTTCCCCCCTTTTAATACTTTTATTCTACTTTCAAAATAAGCATAAACAGTTTTTTTTTCTTCCCCTAACCTCTTCCTACTCAGGATTTGCAGTTAAGAGAGTCATTCAGTTTAAACTTATGAAAGCATTTTCAATTTTTTAACAATTCTTCAAGTTCAGCACCTTGGTATAAGGTTTCTGAAACTGACATGTCTATAAAATCTTTAATCAGTCTTTTCATGCAGGGGATGTAGCAGCACTCACATACCACCAGCAGGATTATTCCTACACAAATGGTAATCAGAATGTTTATTAGGATACTGCCCCACCCCCCAAACAATCTGTGGAAAAAGTCCGTCAATGGATTTGGACCTGGCTTGATCATAGCCGACACTTGCTGAATTACCTCAAGGTGATTGTCTATCTCGTGTTTGTGGTCAGGAATATATGAACAGCACTCCTCCTGGATTAAAGTGCAAGTACCTCCTCTCGCCACTAGGGTGAAGTCAAGAGCCATGCGGTTTTGAAGCACTACAGTTCTCATGGCAGTCAGTTCATCAGTCACCAATTCTAGAGTGGAAAAGGTTGCATTGCTCATTATTTCAAGAAGTTTAGACAGTTTTCTCAGTTCCCAGATTGATTTTGTTGCTCTATATGCTGGCAGTACACCTGCCCAAGAGATGATGGTATCACTCAAGTCCATATGTGACAGTCCATTTTTCCCTAGGCACACAGCATGATGGTTTTTCCAGCCTGCATTGATTTGCCCCACTGGGTTGACAGGTTTTTTAATTTCTCGTCGAACATTCCGAATTTTCCCCTAAGGTAAAACTACTGTGTGTCGTATGTCCGGAACCAGGTACCCCAAATAACAACTGCCGGACCAATTCTCAGGTAACCACTTATATGCTTTCCTACCACATACAAAGTAGCAATTTTCTACATTGGTAGTAACTTTACTATGTCCTGGCTCTGGATGAAACATTTTTTGCCTTTTAGAAATGCATTCTTTAACTGCTGTTTATATGGGGAATCTTGTGTTTGATCTTCAGGAACCTGCATCCCACAGTGGTTATTAAAACATTTTAATAGTATGGCATAATACCGGTCAGTAGTTTCACCTTTTTGTTGGATGCATTGATTAATTCAAGTCCAGTCTGCCCTAGGCTTCCATTTTTCAGAGATGCGGTCTGTAAGACCTTTTACTCTGTTGTCTAATTTTGCGCTGCTATGTGGGAGGGGTCTTTGTGCAGAGTCACGGGGATTCCAGTTGCCACTAATCATGTGCCAATCTGACCCCACAATTTGTCTAACTACTTTTTCTACCTCTTCTCCATTTAGGTTATAACTCAGCCTCATTCCTTGCAAATCTTCTGAGAATTTTCTAAGATTAACTTTTGGATGGGGAATTTCCTCAGTGGCTTTCCAGATATCTTTTGGAGTCCAAGGTCTATACACTAAAATAGTTGGGTCCTGATTGTCCTGACCTGCCTGAGGGTTGGGTACTTCTATAAGTGGACATATTTCTTCTTCACTCATAGATCGTGAATTTTTAACCATTTGATATAACTCAATGCCTTTATTTGAGTTACCTGCCCTTGTTCGAGACCTGGTCCCGATGGGATCTCTAATAAATGGTTTTATTTTTATAATGCCTCTTTCTTCAGTGACAACAGGATATCGTGGGGGTGGACTACCTTTTCACTTGCTTCATATTCTGGTAAGGGAGGCGGAGGGGCTGATGCTATTACTAAGTTATTGTCCTCCTTATCTAAAAACATTGTTTTTGAATTGTTGTTCTTTTGTTCCCTACGGTTAACTTCCTCAATTCACGTGTGCCTGAGGAGTTCCTAATTTGCGTTGCTTTTTTACCCGACCTTTGGAATCGGTTTTGAGCTGTTTGATAAGTTTGATAAGCAAGGATTTTTTAAATTTTCCGTCAAATTCATATTTATTAACCCATTTTGAATAATATTTAATATTGTCGGCACGCTGCGACTGCATGTATTTTGCGTCTTCTGTTAACGGCGGATTTTGGGGTCTTTTTGTGCAATTATTACCCATTTTGTTCTACCCTTTTGATCGTTACGTAACTTCTTAAAGTGGTACCACTGATTTTGTTATAGTCCCTTCAGAATGACTGCCTACTTATTCTGTTTCTCCTGATCTATGACAAGACAGTAATCTTTTCTGTCCCTGACTTGTAAGCAAAAATCCAGTCTTGACAAAAACAATACAAATCTGGTCCCTGATCTAAAACAGAAAACAGAGAAAAGTAGATTCACCTTACCTGAGCCTACGTGATTGATCACCAATTCGGAGACCCGTCCTTCAGTCGCAGATCAGAAAGTGACTGGCCTCTTTTGTACAACAATTCAGTCCGAGGGCTTTTCAAATAAGAAGAACCGATTTCTTTTTTTCCCCGTACGGTTTCAACCACCTGGCCCATCTGATCCGAGGTGAAGAGAGGGTTCCGGTCCGAAGGACCAGTCTGTCAAAGGAAAAAACTTCAAAGACCAATTCACGTAAGGTTCAAGCATGGCACCCTTTATTAACTTGCATCAAGGAGACAAAGCATGCAGGCAGAATGATTTGTCTAAATTACTAGTGAGCAGTATGCTACTTTTATACAGTTCTATGAAATGTTACTATTTTATTGTTGACGTAGTTAGACACAGCTTTCTGTATTACTCTACAGAAAATGTTACTTAGATTTTCTGCTGACATGTTTAGATTTAAAACTCACTATGTGTTACATAGAAAATGTTACTTAGATTTCCTGCTGACATGACTGGATTATTGTTGATTTACAAAAACATTTGAGAAAAACAACCTGGCCTTGGGGCTTATTTTTAGCCCACCACAATCTTTTAATTCTTCAGCTGTGCAGTTCTAATATATATGTGTTACATTTTGCCTAGATTGAAGGTACATTTCTAGCTTAGGTACAAGTAATGCTGACTACAGTTTATACTTTTAAGCAGCCTTTGTTTTCATTATCAATAGCTTCAGCGCTGTGTACTTTCTCATGGCATAAGCAAAAAATCAATAACTCTTTGTTAAGTCTCATGACACTAGCAGAAATGAAACACTTCTTATTATTTTCATGACATTAGCAGAAATCAAATGCTTCTTGTTAATTTCCATGGCATAAGCAGATCATAGCTGTGCATATTTTCATGACATAAACAGGATTGGAATGTCTCTAGTAGCTGTGCAGATTCATGCAGTGTGAACAGAATAAATGTATTAACCCTTTTAAACCTCAAATACACTAAGCATGCATATTACTTATACATATTTTTCTAACATGTATGTTTATGTTTCTGTGTTTGTTGTGAATGGTCATCATGAGTAGTTGTTTTGCCTGATTGCTGTTTGCAGTGTATTTTGTATTCATGGGACTTTGAAGTTAATTTACATAAGTATGGTAGGAGTTTAGCATAATGGTTAAAGTGTTTACCTTACAAACACAAGGTGCAGGGTTTGATTCTCACATAGGGTAATTGACTAAACTTAAAATGGCCCACAAGGGCAGTTAGCCTAGTACTAATCTAGGCTTGTTTGTACTGAGCTGAACTGAGGTGGGCTACCAGCCACAGTTCTGAGCTGAAATGTTTTAAAGCCATCTGTTCTGCTTGTTCTGGTTTTCCCGCCATGCGGTGTTTAAATAACTGATCTGTTAACTGTTTAAAATATTCTTTAGAGCCTCCTGGCTGGTTGTCTGCTGTTTTAAATGTGTTTTAGTGTCTCACTGCTATTTTCTGCTATGTTGAACATTCTCTAGTGTTTCCTGTTGAAACTAGGGTAGCTAGTAGCTGTAGCATACTCCAGATACAGGCCAATTGTAGTGATTTATTTGTTCTGAGCATGTTTTGCAGGCCATCTTGGATCGGAAGGGGCCTATATGCACTTTTGTGAGAGAATTGTGCTGATTGAGATCTGTCTGATAAAGGGAAGTGAATCTAGGACTTGGAATAATCATCCTCATTAGTCCATTTCAATATTTTTAGATTTCTCTTTTCAGGTTTTTAGCATCTGGTATTTAGGCCCTGCATTTCAGCAGGTTTCTGCTTATTTGCTCATCATGCTGCACCGAGCACTGCCATTGTGTGCCAAAGCCGGCCAATTAAATTCAATACATTTTCTGTAAAACCCAGGTAGAAATATCCATCCACTGAGCTCCTCCATGATCGATTTTGAAAAGCTACTCCTAGAGGCAACAGTCTTCAAGCTAGTATTATGGACAGTTGGACTACATTTGTTTCTTCTGCCAACCTTGTTAACATGGGTCTCTTGAGGCAGTGTAGCAATTGCCACATGTACACAGACAAGCCCCTGCTAATAACACACTCTAGTACAGAGAGCAAGAGATGTATTTATACCAAGAATATAGAATCCATGCTCATTCTCACTCAAAACAGTAACACGGAGAAGGTCAACTCACCCATCACTTCATATGCACATAGTACCACTTCTCATACACATACCACTACTCCTACACATAATACACATCAGACACATAAATCCACATAGGCAGAGGTTCTTTCAAAAAACTTAACAAAACACCAGAGCCCTCTAAAACATGCTGCAACTAACACAGTCCCCACAGCACCCATGATATATAGCAACACCAATGTCTCACCCACCAACCAGTAAGGCTTAACACTCAAAAAACAAGTTTTCTTGTCTTTGGAGACTCAATAGTGAGACACACGGTTGTCCCACTCATCAGATTGGACAAAGAGAAAGTCACGGCCAACTGCCTGTCCAGTGCCAGTATTCTTCAAGTCACCCATACACTCGGGTGTCTCAGCAACAAGTACTGTTATGACTCTGTCATAGTTCATGTTGGTGTGAATGACCTGAGACGTACCTCACTAGATTATATGAAGAGAGACATGATTCAGCTGTCTATGTGTCCCTGGCAGATATATCCCTAGCCTTGAGCAGGATACTACTCTCACCTAGAATGATGCCACAGTATAAAAACAAATGATTGATTTCAATAATTGGCTCAGTTTTTGATGTCATTCAAAGGAGATCCAGTTCCTGTCAGCCTGGGAAGCCACGGTCAACAAACCTCGCTGCTTTGTCAGAGACGGTTTGAACCTGGCACCTCTAGGCTTTCGGCTGCTGGCAAACGCTCTTGTCTCCCCCATAGTGCCTTTTTTAGGCAAGGTCTCAAAAACAACATTACCGATGTGTAATTAACCAATCAGAACAAAATAAAGGGTCTTGTTGCTAAATGCTAGGAGCTTAAACCAAAAACTGCACTACCTAGAAGCATTATCACTACAAGATGTAGATGTCTGTGCAATCACAGAAACCTGGTTCAAGGCCTCATTCTTCATCATTCCCTTTGGCACAAACAATGTCCCTTCAAACTATCAAATCAACAACAATACCCTAAGTACCCATGGAGTGGTAAGGGATCTGAGATCGCAAGTTGACTGTGACCTTAACTTTGACCACAATGTGTCCACTGTAGAAAGGAAAGCTTTCTACGTAGCACACTTGATTAGTAAAGTCATCACCTCGAGAGCAAAAGAAGTTATAACACCTTATACTCAGCACTTATATGTACCATAATTGAGTATAATGCCCCATTCAACATGTACCATACTAAGCACCTGCAGCAATTAGAGAGACCTCAGAGGTTTCTAACAAAGAAGATGAAGGGGCTCCAGCTTGTGCCTTACACAGATTGATTAAAGTCTCTGTCGTCATACTCCGTATCATATAGACTTCTTAGGGGAGAATTATGCCTGGCGTACTGAGCAATTCAAGACCCAAACCTAATGAAATTGCTGCATATCCATAAATCAAATGATACTAGGGCTACCCATTCCAGAGACCTAAATATGGCCTGCAACTAAAATAGAACATGCTGGAGGGACAGATTCATCTCCCAGTGACTGCCATATCTTTGGAACAGGCTATCAATTCATGTGAAACAGAGCACTTCTATAACACTGTTTAAGAGGAACCTGGATGAGTGGATGGGGCACCTTAAAGTGTTATGGAGGATAGCACCCACAACCCTCCTGGACATGGGCAGTCATCACTGAATGCAGTCTTGGGTGTTGACTAGCATTTCTATAACCAAAAAAGAGAAATATCCACTGTAAACCATGTAGCACCAAACTGAAGTCAAATACTTTAATATGGAACTTTGTAGTTTCATATACAAACTTCCTCATGCACATAAACATTTAAAACAGTTACTGCAGCCATTTAAGTAGATAAAATGTTATATGATAAGTTACATGATGAAAGTCACATAATGTAATTACACACTGTGATGTAATTCTCTCAAATAGGACTTTAAAGATACAACTTCATTTAAGCCTGGCAATGTACGCGCCCTATGTTCCAAAATCTATCTATATTCCTCTACTTCAGTACGTTGAACAATATCATTTCCATTTAGGGATTCAATAATTTGAAATAAAATCGTACATTTAAAACAGCGTGTGTTGCCTCTTTTATAAATACGCCTATATAATGCATTTGTGTTTGTTTCCTATTAATTTCGGAGAGATGATTACGAATACAATCTTTCAACCTTCTCTTGGTTTTTCCCACATAATATGCATCACATAACTGGCAAGTAGCTTAAGTATATAATGTTCCTAGAAGCACAATTTCCAAGCACTAGTACATTAAATATTTTGCCAGTGACTGGATGGGTAAAACTTTTCAGTATTAATGCTGGTACTGTGCATGCATTTGCTACATCTATGTGTTCTACTTTATTGGTCTTAAAATATATAATATTTTGAGGTTATTCTTTATAACATAGTTTATTCTTTAAATTAGGACATCTTTTGTAGCCAAAGGTTGGTTTATCACCTGTAGAATTCTTAATCTCTGGTACTAGACAAAATGGACCAGTATTTGTTAATGCTGGCTTTAACAGCCTTTGTATCTTGATTATAAGTTAGCATGCATCTTCTAACTTTATTAACATCATTACTTTGCTGAACTATACCTATATTGTGGGTCTGTTTACAGAAAATTGGTATGATGTCAGCATCACGTTCTTGAATTGTATTATAACCCCTACATATAAAATCATGAGCTGTATTTAATTGTAACAGCATGTTGACCTTTGCCTCTTATCTCTGCAGTAGTGCAATCTCGGAGTTGGTATATTTCCCCCACATAGGTAGGTTTTCTTTGCTTCGGTTTTAGTTTGTTTGCAGGGTTGGCCAAACGGTTACTTGCCTGTAGTGAAATGTCAGTGTTCTGAGCGGTTGGTTTTCTGTCGTTTCATTTTTTTTCATCTCTGTCTTTTGAAAGTCGGTTAAGTGAGCTTTCAGGTTTCTGAAGTAGACCCAAGTAAATACCTTCAGCCACGGTTTGCATAATCACATATAGAGCCTACAGAAAATAAAATTTCAAGTAGAGCAGTATTTTAGCCACTGAACGTCTACCGAACCTGGTAGGATTTATTCTGTGATCGAAAGCAGGAACATTTGTTATTCCTCCTGTGCTATGAACTTACATTTTTAATCTTTTGGCTTTACTCCAAACTCATTTTACCCCCATTATGACTTCTCTAGTTTTTTCCGCTTTCCTCTTTCCTTATTCTCACTGTCTGATCCTCCGTAATTCTCCTTGTTAGTTCCATTACTTACCTTCTGTTACTTACCTTCCATGTTGTCTCTCCATCCCATGAATGATCTGGGGTCCATCCTAAGATCCAGAGTTTAGCTACCAATGTAGAAATCTCATTTTGGCTATATTTCTTGGTGGCATTCATAGCCTCCTTTTAGGCACGGCTTCTCAGCTGATTCATCACAAGTTGTAGCAGATGAAGTTGGTATTTTCTTTTCCTTATTAGCATAGGTTCATAGGAGTGTACTAGGCCAACCACGACTTCTACAGCCCTTGTAAGCCTAGCTGTGCAACTCAAATGTGACCCATAAATCTGATTTATATGAGGTGATTTACCAACTGCCTCTATCCATTTGAGACATAAGTGCCAGACCTCTCTGCTTGAAAGGTGAGCAACATAAAACAATTTTCTTACTACCTTGGATGCATGTTGGTCAAAGGCTAGGCTACTGTCTACATGAGTTCCCAGATCCTGATTAGTGAGCTAAATTTTAGGGATGTTTTATTGATGACTTGGTTACCTGGGGTAGTTTCCAAAATGTACTGGAATGCATTTCTTGGTATTGGGTTTAAGCCATGGCTTTGGCATGAAGCATTTGTCTACATTACACCTTCCTATAGGGTGTTCTCATCTTGGGGGATTCAGTGACTGCTCTCAGTTTGCAAACATCTGTAAACTTGGTTAGCCAGAGTCGATTGTAATCTCCTGGGTCCTATCAGAGAGCCAAATAGCTATCCAGAGTGTTATAAACAGGTTTATTCCTAGTCCCATAAGTATTTCGACAGTGCTTGAGTGAAGTATTTCTTCAAATGTTTTAGCCAGATCTAGGTAGGCAGTTTTCACCATTTTTCCGTCATCCATTGCCTTAGTGACCTTTTCAAAGAAGTCCGCCAGATTCACTAAGCATGACTTTCCTTTGACAAAGCCAAACTGGGATGGATCCAGTGTCTGCAGGTCTCCTATTTCCTTGTTGATAAATTCCATGATAATTCTTTCCATGGGTTTGCAAATAGGAGTAGACAGACTAATGGGTCTGTAGTTTCCAAGATCTGTTAAAGGCCCTCCCTTCCCCTTGAAGGGGGATGACAGTCACAGTCATCCATTCATGTGACACAAAGCCTGTTTTAAGATTGTAGTTAAATGACTCCAAGGGTCCTGATAAATCATATTTTAGACTGTTCAGGAAGCATCCTTGGATGCTTTTGGGATCCATTGAGGCTGCATTCTTGGCTTTAGCAAGTGCAGCCAGTACATACTCTCTTGTTATAGTTGGAGGGGTTAAGTTTCAGTGTATTCCTTGGGAGATGGCCGTGGGTGGGGGTGGGGGGTAAATTTCCAACTAAATTTGTCTGCTAATGGGTTTGCAATATTGCCAAGCTCGGTGAATGTGTCACCATTAACCATAAGTTTCACATGCTGCTGTGAGCTTCCATTGAGGTTTTTGACATGTTGAAAAAGGCCTTATGGTTATCCTTCACCAGGGAGGCTATATTACCCTCAGTTTTGACTTTGCTTGACCTAATTAGCCATCTTAGTTGCCTATTTAGTTTGATTAGAGAGTTTTTATCCTTATGGAAATTAGTTTTTATCTTTATGGGAGTTTCTAAGACAAGTTCAGCATAGGCTGCTGTGTTGTCTGTATTTGGAGGGTCATTGAATTTTGACAGTCACTTAATAAAATGCAATTTGTCTTGGAATAGTTCCTGTTACTGGTTTTAGTGGGATTGCAGAGTTGATTTTGATTTTGAAGGAGACAGCTTTATTGTTGGACCTTATCAGGGAAGACGAGACACTTGGGGGGGTCAGCATTCTCGCTTATCTGTGAGCACAAGGTCCAGTATGTTGGAGCCTCTAGTGGGAGTATTCACTGTTTAGTCAAGGGTGTTTGTATTTATGAAGTCCAAGAAACTCCTTCTCTGTAGATTTGAGGCCATATAGGATTCCCAGTCTATAGGGGGTTAATTAAAGTCTCCCATGAGTAGGGTGTCAGTTTGGAGGGTAAGTGCTTAATCCACATCTTAGTACTGAACATCATTTCTCTACTGATTCACCAGATTACACAGCAGGCGGCTTTTCTTCTCCTCTTCCTCGGTGTTGCTGTCTACCAATGACTCTCTCATTGCTTTACTTTTATTCTCAGCAACCATCTTCCATCCAGCACGTTTACTAAATTCTGTGTTTCTTTTTTATTTTGATCAGCAGCACTCTTCTTTATTTCAGCCTTGTTGTCAGTTTCATTTTCTGCCACAGGCAACACAGGATTTTCTGTTTTCATTTTCTGCATTCAGTTTAACAAATCGTAATTCACTGTGTTTCCTTATGACAGGCAGCATCGTTTATAGAATACACCTGGATTCTGCCATTTTTATAAGCCTCTGATAGTAATAAGAAAGATCTTCCAATGTTCTTTACAGTCTTTTTCTCACTTTGTGACTGCAAAAAATGTTCAGTTTAGCATCAGTTATGATGATCAAATCGTATGAAGTTTCCTGTCCTGTGCATTAATTATGCTTGCATATTCTACTTTCAGACCCTTTCCTTCTGTATAAACCGTAACCACTTTTCTGCTACATGCAGACACTGATATTCTTTATCACACTGAGGATTGCTTTTCACTGGAAACATCAAACTTATGGTGTCTGACTCCATCTGTGTTCACCAAAGATGAACCTTCCACATCTCTGTTCACAGGACTGTTTGCATGATTGTCCCACTTCTGCAGTAACTGGATTTCACATGCAGTATGATCTATTGCTTCAGATGAAAAACTTCTAGAGGAAGTTGCCTGTGTAAGTATTCCATCCATTTTAGTATCGTTTCCACTAACGTATCATCCCTGCCATTTCCATTTAAAACTGTAACTTCCAACTTCATTTTTAGAAGTATTGCCGGACTGTGCCTGTACCCTTCATCATCGCTGATGTGGTCAGCATTGCCCATGTCTGTGCCACTCATTGTACTCCCTGATGTCAGCGCTGTCCGTGTCTGTGCCACTGATCATTATCCCTGATGTGGTTAGCACTGCCCATGTCTGTGCCACTTATCGTCCCTGATGTGGTCAGCACTGCCCGTGTCTGTGCCACTCATCATGATCCACAGAGGTCCTCACTGTGCCTGTGTCCTTCATCACCATCCTCTAATATTGCCAACACTGCCTGTGACCGTCACTCATCATGACCTCCCCAAGGTCATCACTGTGTCTGTGCCCCTCATCTTCATCTCTGATATTGTCAGCATTGCCTGTGTCTGTGTCACTTATCACGATCCACATAGGTCATCAGTGTATCTATGTCCTTCATCACCATCCCCCAGCGTTGTCAACACCATCTGTGTCTGTGTCGATCATCATGATCCCCAGATGTTATCACTGTCTGCCCTTCATTATCATTTTCCAATGTTGTCAGCACCGCCTGTGTCTGTTTCACTTGTCATGATCCACAGAGTTCATCACTGTGCCTTTCATCATCTTCCCTCATGTTGTCAGCACCACCAGTGTCTGTGTCACTCATCACCATTATCCCCTGATGTCAACACTGTCCACATCTGTGCACTTCATTATTATTATCAATGTTGTCAACACTACCTGTGTCTGCGACCTTCATCATCATCCTTGATGTTGTTATCACCACCTGTGTCTGTACCATTTGTCATCATTCCCTGATGTTGTCAGGACCACCAGTGTCTGTGGCACTCATCACCATCCCATGATGTTGTCAGCACCGCCTGTGTCTGTGCCCTTCATTATCATCCTGCAGGGTTGTTAGCACCATCTATGTCTGTATCAATCATCATCCCATGATGTCAGCACCGCCCAGTGTCTGTGTCACTTGTCATCATCTCTTAATGTCAGCATTAGCTGTTTGTGTCCTTCATTGTCTCCTGGTGTTGCAAACACTGCCCATATCTGTGCCCTTCATCATCACCCTTGATGTCAGCACTTAAATTAAATCAAGTAAATAAATATGGTGCAAGTTTATTTTAGTGAATAGTAAGAGGGTGTAAAGTGAGATAAGGGTTGTGTAATATTACACGTTCAAAGTATAAGTATTACTGATGTCAGCACTGAAGTGAATATTATAGTACAGGTTCATAGTCAATACGGATGCACATCTACATCTGCAAAAACAAAAACATCAGAACTACTAGATCTAAAGACCTAAATTTTCTTTGCAACATAAGTAGAGCATGCTGAGGAGACAGATTTGTATCGTGGAAAATTCCCATTCTTTGATCTAGGCTCCCAATTCATGTGAAACAAAGTCCCTCCATAACCCTTTTTTCAGTGTAACTTTGAGCATTGGATGGAAAATCGAAACTTCACTGCTGGTCTGGTGCTTATGTCTCTAATGGACAGAGACAATCAGTAAATCCCGTCATGACCAACAATCACCACTTATATAAGTGTTTAAAAACCTATAACTTGTGGGTCACCTTTGGATTGCACAACTAGACTTATAAAGGCCCTCTTGGTCATTAGCCTAGTAAACAGTAATGAACCTGTGATAGAGACACTGCTTTATAGGCTGTGACTAACAACTTCATGCTACAAGTGGTTAGGAGACAGTGTGGCAGGGACAAGTTCATAACATTTGTGACATCGGTGGTAAACAGTAACAGTATTGCCATACAGGTGTCCAGAGGTATAACGGGTCATTAGCAGTCACTTCATCAGATCTTTATTAAGTGATCATTAGGATTTGTCTTCATGGATTTAACATAACCTGCTATAGACTACTGCAGCCAAAATGGGAGGGTCTCCTAGCCTGTTCTTTCCTGCTAGGATGATAAACTTTTTTGCAGTAGGCTGGATGTTCAACAAGTATTGCATCTTCTTACATTTACTTGCCAGCTGCCACTGAATTCTGCTTTAAGAAATGTTTATATGGCCTCTCACATGTCTATAGTTGTGAGATAGTGCTGGAGTGGGTGAAGCTTTATAATGACACCAATTAAAGGTGCAAGTGGTTGGGAGCCAGTACTATGAGGATGACCTCTATAACATTTCAGATTCATGTAGGTGGTAGGGGTGTTGCAGTGTGGTAGAAGCCTTACATTAGTATAGTTTTGTACAGATTCATGTAGGTGGTAGGGGTGTTACATTGTGGTAGAATCCTTGCATTTTAGCATAGGTTTGTACAGCTTCATGTAGGTGGTAGGGTGTTACATTGTAGTAGAATGTTTGTATTAGTATAGGTATGTGGTATACATGACAGGCTGCTAGTGCTGTGACTGTGGCCTCTGTAGCACTATAGGTTCATAGTATAGGTGGTAGGAAGGTAGTGCGTTATAGAGCCTATGTTATAAAGCAGTTTTTATAGTACAGTTTGTTGGAGTGACCTATCCGATCACCTGTATAGCAAACATTCCAGGTTCATGATACACATGATCGGGAGTTAGTGCTGTGAAAGGTGTCTGTGTCATTTGTGGTTGTTGATCAGGTGGCACAAAAGTAGTAGAATATAGAGAACTGTGAAACCGTACACATGGTAGGGAGGTTGTAAGGGAGCGATGCTATGAAGGGCAGTTTTATATCATTACAGGTTCATGTCGTAAGTAGTAGGAAGTTGTTTACCACAGAAACCTGCATAACATTGTAGATTGATACAACTAGTGATATGGATAAGGTGCTGTGAAGTTGGCTGGTGTAAAATAATAGATGAATTTTACAGGTGGTGGGAGACAGTGTGTGATACAGAGCTTGTTTCACAGTACAGTTTCATGGTATGGATAGAAGGGAGACAAAGTG
The DNA here is from genome assembly GCF_019279795.1 of Protopterus annectens. Lineage (NCBI taxonomy): Eukaryota > Metazoa > Chordata > Ceratodontiformes > Protopteridae > Protopterus > Protopterus annectens. Next base: position 1,818,494,975 of record NC_056732.1, read on the forward strand.
CTGTAGGGCATGTAAAACAATGCAGGATCATGATACAGGAGGTAGAAAGGTAGTGCAGGGGGTAAGAGCATGGAGATGTGATTGGCATAATGGTTAAGGTTTTAGACTCAAAAACGCAAGGTACAGGTTTTGATTGCAACCTCAAGTTATTGTCTAGGCTTGTAACCATCTGCAAACTGATTGCCTAGTATTTACCCATGAACTTATGGTTGGTTGTGGTTCAGTTGCTAAGGGTATTACATTATCAGGACTTGTATTATATTAGGGGTGGTAATGTGGTGGGGACTTGTTTAACAGTACAGTGTCATGGTACAGGTGTTAGGACAATAATATGATAGTGGACATTTGTATAATTCTGGCTTATGGTACAGTTTGTAGGGTAATAACGTGTTGTGTGTAACAGTACAGGCTCATGGTACAGGTGTTAGGAGAATAATATGATGGGGGGACATTTGTAGAATTCTGGCTCATGGTACAGCTTGTAGGGTAATAACATTGTGTGTGTAACAGTACATGATTATTGTACAGATTCTAATGAGGTAGTGTATTAGGGTGGTCCTTTGTAATGTGTCTGGTTCATGGTGCAAATTATAGGGAGGTAATGTTGTGGAGGATTTTGGAAGAGTATGGGTAGTAAGGGGGTGTTAATAGTTTGGGAGGATCTTTATAATAGTACAGGTTCATTGTGTAGGTGTTGAGGGAATTACATTAAGGGGATCCTAGTAATATAAGGGGAGGTAATGTGGGAAGGCTTGTGTAATGCAAGATCATGCTACAGGTGGTAGAGTAGTAATATGGTGAGAAGCTTATGTAACACTGCAGGGTTGTGGTCAGGAGTAGTATACTGCAGGGTTGTGGTCAGGAGTAGTATAGTGTGGAGGATCCTATCTAGCACTGCAGGGTGGTGGTACAGGTACTCAGAAGTACTATGGTATAGTATAATGTGGAAGATCCTGTGTAATATTGCAGGGTTGTGGTAGTGTAGTATAGAGCTGTGTAACACTACAGGGTTGTGGTGCAGGTGCTCAGAAGTTGTAGGTATAACATTGAAGACCTGTTCTCTAGTAATAGTAGGGAGGAGTTATATTTAATGGTATTTCTTGAGGGGAGGTTGCAGAGAGAGATGGTGTACACCAGTACAGGTACATAGTGCGGGTAGCAGAGACTGCATAAGGTGACTGTGTAACTGTCTGTTCATGGTTTAGGTGATAGTTTACAGCAGTAAGGTACACAGTACAAGCAATATTATACAGCTGTACAGGTACATGGTATATGTGATAGTGTGCAACATTACTGTTACATGGTGGAGATGGCACAGATTTAGTGCAGTAGGGGACGTGTGTAACACTGTTTAAGGTACTGGTGTCAGTATACAGTAGTACAAGTCCATAGAATGGTGATAATGTACACAATACAGGTACATGGTATAGGTGATAGTGTACAGCAGTACAGGTGCATGATATTTGTGATATTGTACAGCAGTATTGGTATATGTTGCAAGTGACACATAGTTTAGTATGGAACCTGTGTGATACAGGTGACAGTCTTCAGCAGTATGGGTGCATGTTACAAGTGCACAGATTAGTGCTTGTGGAAACCTGTGTAACAGTACTAGTTTATGGGCCAGGTGACAGTGTACAGCAGTACAGGTATATGGAACAGGAGATAGGGTACATCAGCACAGATACATGGTGTAGGTGTCAGCGCAGTAGGGAACTTGTTTAACAGTGTTTGTGCATGATACTTGTGACAGTGTACACCAGTACAGATACTTGGTGAGGTAATAGTGTACAGCAGTGAAAGTGCACAGTGCAGATGGTAGACAGCTAGTGCAGTAGGAAACCTGTGTACTAGTGTTTGTTCATGGTACAGGTGCTGATGTACAGCAGTACAGGATGACTTTATATGTGTCACATTGCTAGTGTAATAGGAAAACTCTACAGTAGTGTCTGCTCATGGTACAAGTGATAGGTCTTTGCAGCAGTACATTTACATGGTACAGGTGATAATGTACAGCAGTTCAAGTGCAGAGTATGGGTGGCTGAGTGTACAGAAGGTAAAGTGTAACAGAGTCAGCTCATGGTTCACAGAGTACAGTACAGGTATACAATACAGCTGTTAGTATACAGAAGTACATGCACATGTTACAGGTAATAGTGTACAAGATTGCAGGTATGTGATGGCAGTGCAGTAAGAAGCCTGTATAACTGTTCATAGTACAGGTAATATTGAGGCTTTTTAAGTAGTACAGTTATATGGTGAAGTTGCTTGTGTACCGCAGTACAGGTACAGAGTACAGGTGGCAGTGAGTGCAGTGGGGAGCTTGTGTAACAGAGTCTGTTCATGGTGCAGGTGATGAATTAAATTGAGTCTGTCTGCCCATCCAAAACTGCTTGAGTCATCATAGGCCAAAATCTGAAATATTACCATCACATCACCTACATGCACTGGTGAACTATCCCAGTAAACAAATGCAAGTAAAATAAATAGGTAGTGTACAGCAGTATGGGTACACAATGCAGGTGGTAAAGTTTGTAGCTGCAAATCTGTGTAACAGTGTATGTTTACAGTACAGGGGATAGTGTACAGCTGTACATGTACAGTATATGTTACATGTAAGTGTACAGTAGTACAAATTCTACAGACTTGGTGCAGTAGGGAACCTGTGTAAAAACGTCTGTTCTTGGTACAGGTAATAATGTACAGCAATACAGGCAAATGGTACAGGTGATAGTGCATCATATTACAGGTACATGATGAAGGTGATAGTGTACAGCAGTAGATGTACATGGTGTAGGTGACAGTGCAGTAGGCAGCCTGTGTAATGGTGTTTGATCATGGTACAGGTGATAGTGTACAGTATTATAGGGACATGATGCAAGTGATGGGCAGCAGTACAGCTATGTGATACAGGTGGTAGTGCATTAGGGAACCTGTGTAACAGTTTTTGTTCATGCTAGAGGTGATAGTCTACAGTAGTACAGGTTCATGGTGCTAATGGTATTGTATAGCAGTACAGATAAACAGTGCAGGTGATATGGTACAGATGATAGTGTACAGTAGTAGATGGTCATGGTACAGGTGGAAGTGTATAGTGGTACAGATAGAGTACAGGTGATAAAATAGAGCAGTACAGGTACAAGCTGCATATGGCAGGCAGCACATTAAGGAATATGTGCAATAGTGTTTGGTCATGAGACAGGTGATTATGTACAGCTACATACCTCAGGTGGCAAAGCAGTACAGAATGTCTGTAATAGTGTTTGATCATGATACAAGCAATAGTGTGTCATAGTACAGGTTCATGGAACAGGTAACAGTGTGCTGTAGTGCATGAATGTGATGCAAGTGATAGCACATACACAGTACAGATGGTGCCTTACAGCAGTACAGTTACATAGTGCAGGAGGCAGAGTGTGCAGTAAGAGACCTATTTAACAGTGTCTGTTCAAATCACAAGTGATTGTGTAAGGGTATAGATACAAGGTGGAGGTGGGAAATAACATCATAGGAAGTCATTGTACCACTACAGGTCATTGTACCACTACAGGTTTATTTCACATATGGAAATGGTTTATTGTGCTGTGATATAGCTTTGCAATAGTGTAGCTTCATACTGCAGGTGACAGGGAATACAGTATAAGTGAAATCTTTGAAACAATGTATCTTTATGGTATAGACTATAGGGAGGTAGTGAGACCACTGCAGTAGTACATGCTCATAGTACAGCTGATAGACCCTTGTAGTAGTACAGGTACATGGTACAGGTGTTTATGTTCATCAATACAGATGGAGAATACAAGTGGAGGAGAGTGAATTAAGGAACCTATGCAACCGTGTCTGTGGTGCAAATGATAATGTACAACAGTCCAGGTAATAGGGTACAACACTACAGGTGTACAGTACTGGTGATGGTGTACTGTGTACTTTAGTACATGAACATAGTGCAGTTGATAGTGTGCAACAAGTGCTGATACAAGAGGTAGTGTACAGCAGCACAGGAATATGGTAAGGTGGCACAGTGCACTAAGAGCCTGTGTAATGTTGTCCATGGTGCAGACAATAGTGCAGAGCAATACATGTACCTGGTACAGTAGACTGTGTACAGCAGTATGGGTACATGGTACAAGAAGTAGTGTATAGTAATATAGGTGCATGGCACAGGTGGCAGACTTTGCAGTAGACAGCTTGTAACACTGTGTGTGTGTGTGTGTGTGTGTTCATAGTACAGGTGGTAGTGTACAGCAGTACTAGTACATGGTATAGTCAGCAGTGTACAATGCTATAGACCCATGGTACAGCTGATAGTGTACAGCACTACATGCCCATGGCACAGGAGGTAGTGTGTAGAAGTAAACATACACAATATAGGTGATGGAGAGCAACACTGTAGGTATGTGGTAAAGACAACAGAATTTACACTAGTAAACATAGGTGGCCATTTGTTTTCATGATATAGTTGACCATGTCCAGTATTATAGGTACAGCAGTGTGGTTACATTTGACAGTGTACAGTAGTATAGGTATACGGCACAGGTAGAATGTACTACAGTAGGGCAAGTGTGTAACAGTATTTGTTCATAGTACAGGTGATTGGTCTTTAAAGCAGTAGAGGTACATGGTGGAGGTGGAAGTCAACAGTACATGGTGGAGGTGGAAGTCAACAGTACATGGTGGAGGTGGAAGTCAACAGTACATGGTGGAGGTGGAAGTGAACAGTAATACTGATCTAGATTACACATGGTAGGGATGTAATGAAGTAGGGAACCTGCTTAATAGTGTCTGCTCATGGTATTGGTGATGTTATAGAGCAGAACAGTTACATGGTGCATATGTCATAGACTGCGAATGTGCAATAGTGCAAGTAAATCCATGTTGGTGATTGTGTGTGGCTGTTCATGATGCAGGTGACACAGATGCGATCAATAGTAATAGTGTACAACAGTCCAGGTACATGGTGCAGGTGCCAGATAATGCAGTAGGGGAAACTGTGTAAATGTGTCCATACATGGTACAGAAGATGGTGTACAACAGTGCAGGTACATAGTGCAGGTGGCAGGCAGTAAAGTATGCAACAGGTAGTAGTGCACAATGGTACAGGTAGTAGTCTATATTATTAGGTGTGCAGGTGGCACTGAGTGCAGTAAGAAACCCATACAGGTGGCACAGAGTGGTACGTAGCAGCACTGTTTCATTTTACAGGTACAACAGTACAGGTCCATGGTGCAGGTGTCAGATAATGCAGTAGAGAAGCTGTGTAACAGTGTCTGTTCATGGTACAGGTGATGGTGTACAGCAGTAAAGTTACATGGCACAGGTGGTAATGCACAGTAGTACAGGTACGTGAGACAGATAGGATAGAGCTAGTGCAGTAGGAAGCTTCTGTAACAGTGTTCATAGTATAGCTTATATTATCCAGCAGTACAAGTACATGTTACAGGTGGTAGTGAACAGCACTGCAGGTGCATTGCACAGATGGTAATGTACAGCAGTGTAAATTCATGATGCAGGTGGCAGAGAGTACAGTTGGAAGTCTGTGTAGCAATGTCTGCTTATGGTACAAGTGATTGTTTCCATCTGTACAGGTGCATGATGTAGCTTGATAACATACAGCAGTACAAGTGCATGGTGCAGGTAGCAGAGAGTGCAGTAGTGGCCCTGTGTAACAGTGTGTATTTATGATGCAGTATACAGCAGTACAGGTGTATGTTATATGTTATGATGTGCAACAGCACAGCTACATGGGGAACAGGTGGCACATTGTTAGCACAGTATGAAACCTGTGTATCAGTGTTCAACAGAAGTGCAGTTAGCTATTCTTGCATCTGATTCTTTCCCAAATCCTGAAGCCCCTCTAAACTTTAACTTTAGGAGGAAAAAAAAAACAAACAAAATCTCCTACAGTTTATGGTGCACAAAGACCACCACAATGTTTCAGTTTTAATCACAGATGTAATAACAGCATTCAGGGAGTTGTTGACTGCACACCCTAATACTTTGTGCCCAGGGAGGCTGCTTCATTCACTCCACCCTTGCTATGTATCTGGTGTTCATGATTCAGGTGATGTATCACAGTACAGAAACATAGTACAGGTGATAGTGTGTTGTACTATAGCTATGAGTTGCAGGTGTTAGCGTTTATGCACTTTAGCACCCATGTCCATCACTGATAGGGGCAACAAGTAAATTTTGCAAAGCTTCCTTGTTCTCTCCATCTCTGTTGTTCATATGCAAAATATAAGGGGTAAACTGTACCATAGGAATGTAAGGCTAGGCTTCTTAAGATCCTCAGAGATGAATAGTCTAGTAACCTATACACTATTAGTATCTGTGTTTGTTCATAGTACAGATGGTGGTGTACTGCAGTGCAGGTGCATGGTACAGGTGATGTACTGCAGTGCAGGTGCATGATACAAGTGGTGATGTACTGTAGTGCAGGTTCATGGTACAGGTGATGGTGTACTGCAGTGCAGGTACAGGTGATGGTGTACTGCAGTGCAGATGCATGGTATAGGTGATGGTGTACTGCAGTGCAGGTGCATGGTACAGGTGATGGTGTACTGCAGTGCAGGTACAGGTGATGTACTGCAGTGCAGATTGATGGTGTACGGCAGTGCAGGTGCATGGTACAGGTGATGGTGTACTGCAGTGCAGATGCATGGTACAGGTGATGATGTACTGCAGCGCAGGTATGTGGTACAAGTAATGGTGTACTATAGTGCAGGTGCATGGTGGTGATGTTGTACTGAAATGCAGGTGCATGGTACAGGTGATTGTATACAGCCGTGCAGGTCCATGATACAGGTGGTGCAGAGTTAATGGAGTAATAAACCTATATAATGTTGTCTGTTCATGGTACTGCTGACAGCTATACAGATACATGATAGGTTATATTATAGGAGATCTTTATATTACCACAGATGGATGGCACAAATGAAAGGGGGGTTGTGGATCCTGTAACAGTGCAGCTTTATTGTACATTTGGTGGAGTATAGTATAGTAGATTACAACTTCTGTAACAGTTCAGTTTCATGACTGATACGTAGTGCAGTGGGGCCTTTTCAAGATTTCTGGGTTTTGGTAGGTTGTAATAGTACAGGTAAGGGAAGGTTGCTTTTTGGGGATGCTAAGTAAGGCTAATGTTGGTAGTAATAATGCTAGTGAGGTACTGTAATGGGGGTCCTGCGTAACAGTATAGACTTAAGACAGTTGGAGAAACATTTTGGTGGGCCTTTTTTACCCTTGCAGGTTGTGGGTAAGTTGTTAGGTAGAACTGTCAGGAGGCCTAATTACTGACTAGGGAATGTGGATTAGAATGATGTAGCAGTAGAGATTAAGGTGAGAGTATTAGGACCCCAACATATGTGCTACTCATCATTTGTCTAATGGAGTATTCTGAATTGGTGAACTTTGGTAGGTGGCAGTTTGGAGGGAGGGGATGCTTCTCTTGGCTGCTGTGGATATAAAGCTGCAGTAGTTGTATAAACTGAGGGTTAGCTGGAAGGTAAATTCTCATAAGAAGTATATACTATGAGTTTGTTTCAGGGTCCTCTCTGAGAGGAAGAATAGTTGGTGTTGTAAGTAGCTGAGGATTTAGTTTGTAATCATGTTTCTTATTACTTTGTAGATCCCAGGCAGTGGACAGCAAATGAATATCAGGTAGACAGATCATGACTTAACTCATCTTAGCATTGTATTTATTTATTTTAATTTACCTCCTGTTTATGGCAGTGAAAATGTGTGCAGGCTGAGAATTATGGGAAAGTAACTGCCAAGTTTAGCAATGGGGAACATTATTAAAAAGAGTTTTGTTGGGAAAGAAAGAAAAAGAAAATATGAAGTTTTGTATGGAGGGCCGAGTGCTTATTGCAAGATTTAATAAAATGTAGAACCAGTTTAAGTAGAAACTATGGACTGCTTTCCTTATGTGAGCTTTTATATTTAAAATTGCAATTGTAATTCAGAATAATTTACCCATAGAAAAACGGGTCTACTTTATTCCCGCAAAAGCCGAATTGCTCGAATACAACTCGCACGAATCATAACGAGCCAAACGCATATACGTCGAACACAGTGAACCGTGAAATTCGAAATCTCGATCTCTCATAATTGGCCAACCCCACCGCCTGCAAAATACTACCTACCAAAACACAGTAAAAAACAACACATACACACACTAACCAAAACCCTACTTCTAACTCTAAAGTAAAGCACCAAAATCCTACTTCTAACCCTACACTAAACCTTACATACATTACTATCTATGCACTTACCTTAACCTGCACCCTAACATCCGTAACTATCGCACACTTACCCTACAGAGATATACCAAAGCAAATTAAATAATCCACACACATACATTTAACAAAACCCTAATTCTAATCCTACACTAAACCCTACATACACAATTATCTATGCACTATCCTTAACCCCTCCCAAACCCTAAGGTCCATAACTACCACACACTTACCCTACTGAGCTATACCCAAACAAACTAAATATTACACACACATACACTTAACAAAACCCTACACTAAACTTTACATACATTACCTATCTATTCACTTACCTTAACCCGCACTCTAACCCTAAGGTCCGTAACTATCGCACACTTACCTTAGGGAGCCATTCAGCAGATGGGCCAACTATGTGAATTCGATATTTCCACTTCCGCGGGTTTAATGCATTCGATGTACTCGTGTTTTGGTCATTATGTGTCACGCGAATTGTATTCGAGCGATTTGGCTTTTGCGAGAATGAAGTGGACCCAGAAAAACAACTCCCAGAAATGCTTCCAGAAATTCAAACTTGTATATCCGGTCTAAATACATTTTAATGTGGTGCCAGAAAAGCTCCCAAATTTTTAGAATCTTTGTTGTAAGATGCTGATATTTACATATTATTTTATTTGTGTATATCTAAGCTAGTTAAGTGAACTGGTCTTTCTGTGACATTTTCAACTATATCCCATGCCATGAAAGCAAGTGTAAATACATGCAATATATATGGACAGTTTGTAGAGTTATATTACCTGCCCATCAATAATTACTTTTCTGTTCATTTTAAGCGCATTAGTAATGACTGATCATGTGATCATCTTGGCTGCTAATCCATTATGGAATAAAGTTGATGCTGACCAGGAAGAGTGAGCTATAGTGCTCAGTGGTTGCAATTATTGCAGTGGATTTCTGTGGTTCATTTCCTAGCTGGATTGCTCCCTGTGTGGGATCTGCAGGTTTTCCCTGTGTGTATATTGATCTGGTTTGTCATTTCCCTCCACATTATAAAGTTATGTTCACAGGATAACTGGTGATCCTAGATTGCCTGTAAATATGTGCATGTCTGCATTTAGGAGTTGACTGGCATCCCTTTCAGCACTGTTTGTCTGTCATAAGAGTGTTGCTGCTCCCCTGTGAACCTCAATGAGATAAAGTGGGTGTCAGAATGAATTAATGAAATTGGAAATGAAGAGGACCTGCATTGCGTTTTAGTTTATTGTATTCTTATTTTAAACATTTCCGATTTTGTTGTTTTGTGCAGTGTAACCAGTGTCCCACCAATGAACACATTATTACCACTTCATTGTGTTTTTTGTTCTGTAGAGCACACCTTGCTGCATATCTATAAACACCTCATCATATCACCCTACAGACCCACTTCTCTTTCTTCCAAATACTCAAAACCAATCCTCTGTCTTCATATCTTTACCTAATGTACATACTGTACACGCACTGATTTTTCATATTTTTGTTTTAATATTAACCACATCTTTTCTGTCAGTTTATTTTTTTATTTCTTGCATGCCAAATACTGTCAGTTTCAAATATTCATTGCAGTTCTAATGAATGTTGTAAACATTGTCATTTCAAATTTTTTGTACTTCTAATCAGTGTTGTAAAAGTTGTCAGATTCAAATTTTTATTTACGTTTACTGTACTGAGTAAATATTCTTGGGCTGGGTTTGAAAATGGTCCACTGAGATCAGTAATCTGCATAAGTTAACAAATGTAAACAAATAAGGATGTAATAAAACATTAAATAAGCAAAAAAAATGTCTGCTTTCAGTTGCCAGAAAGATTTGAAGATGTTGCTGTTGAGTTCTCAAGAGAGGAGTGGAACCTACTGAGTGACCAGGAGAAAAATCTACACAAAGAGGTGATGGTACAGAACTACAAAAACATGATTTCTGTAGGTAAGGAGGGTTAGGTGCTGTCATTGTCTGAGGATATAGGTATTTTCATAGTTGCAAAAATACTGGTGTGTGTAAGGAAACTGATTCTGTTGTTTCACTTTTGTTCCTTTCTCTAAGTACAATAAATTCAGTTGATCTTTGTGTCTGCTTCTATTTATCTAGTATTTCATAATGAACAGAGATCCGCGCTTCACACATGCTTTTAGCAAAGTGGTTTAGGAGGTTTAATTTTGTTAACCAACCTGCTCCTAACCAACCATTTTGCTAGTGCTTGTTTGTGAGAGTTAAAATGTTATAGATTCATAGGTTAAACCTCTAATTTGACACCCACGTTGCCAAAGTGGTTAGAAAAACATTCTACCTTGCACACCTCATCATGAAGGGATTCACATCCAGATCCAAGGATGTCATTGTACCCCTATATTCCTCCCTCATCAGACCCATGATTGAGTACAATGCCCCATTTGGTATGTACCTCACCCGGCATTTGCAACAGCTGGAGAGACCACAAAAGTACCTCACCAAGAGGATCAAGGGTCTCCAACATATGTCTTATTCTGCCAGACTAAAGAAACTTCAGCTCTATTCAGTAGCATACCACCTGCTCAGAGGTGATCTCTGCCTGATGTACAAGGCCATGTCCAATCAGGATCTGATGGACATGCTCCACCTCAAAAAATCCAAATCCATCAGGACCATGAGAGCTAAAGACTTAAACCTCAGCACAAGTATGAATAGGATATGCTGGAGGGATAGATTCATAACCCAGAGGCTTGTCATGCTTTGGAACAAGATCCCAGTTCAGATTAGGCAGAGCCCTCACTGACTCTCTTCAAGAGAAATCTTGATGAGTGGATGGGAGATCGTAAGTTTACCCCAGGGGTCACATCTGTGTCACTGCTAGACAGGGGCACAGTAAACTAATTCTATTATATAAGGGGACCTTCATTGTGTCACTTCTAGACAGAGGCACAGTATTCTAAATTTATTCTGTACATTTTTTGTACCATTTCATGGGGTGGCAAAAGCCACATCACTATGGCTAGGCTTACAAATGTCCCAGGGCAGATAGCCTAGTACTATACTATGAAACTATGTGATTTAATGGGTTTACTACGAATAATTATGTCTTGTTCAAGCCATGCATGATTATTTGACCTCAAAATATATAAAACATTTGGAGGTCACACCTTAAAGCTGGGACAGTGAGCTCTTAAAACACAAAAGTCTTGCTAGCTTGGGTACCACTGCAGATTGGTTGCCTGTTTTTGATTTGCTGGATTCTGCGGGAGTGTAAGCTGGATTTTGACTCGTGAGAATAAGGCCTTAAATTCATTAAATAATTGGAGAGTTGCTGAGTCTCATGCATCAACATGGAGCAGCGTAAATAATATTGGGTAGGCAGTGCAAGGTATATAAATGCCACTTCCTTCCCTGTTCCAGGCTAGTTGCACTGTTGTAAGTGATTTTATTAGCCTTAGCAGTTGAACCAGATTTGCATGTTTATTGCTTTATGACCTGAACCCCACTTTTAATACTGGGATTATTTATTGGGATGTATGTTGTTTTTTTTAGAAGATAGCGCATTAAGAAAGCAGCAAGTCCAGATGGGGTTTCACCCTCCTGTTTAAAAATGTGTGTTGATCAACTGGCTCCTGTTTTTTTACCCAGATTTTTAATAAATCATTAGAGCTGTGTGAAGTTCCCTTATGTTTCAAACAAGCCACAATCATTCCAGTAATGAAAAAATCCAGTATAACAGGACTGAATGACTACAGGCCTGTTGCTTTGACATCGATGGTCATAAAGACTTTTGAGAGGCTGATGTTAGCTAACTGGAAGGATATTACAGCTCCCTTGTTGGACCCCTTTCAGTTTGATTATCGAGAGAACTGTTCAATGGGTGATTCAGTTAATATGGGTCTGCACTGTATCTTACAACATCTTGACAACCCAGGGACATATGCAAGGATTCTGTTTGTGGACTTCAGCTCTGCATTTAATACAATATTCCAGAACTTCTTCACTTGAAACTCTCCCAGCTTTCCATTCATGCCTCCACCTGTCAGTGGATTACAAATTTTCTGACCAATAGGAAACAGCAGGTGAAACTGGGGAAATTTATATCTAGCTATTGTATGATCAATACAGATGACCCCAGAGATGTGTGTTCTCCCCACTGCTATTCTCCCTCTACACTAATGACTGCTTCTCTAAGGACCCCACTGTCAAACTTATTAAATATGTGGACGATACAACCATTATTGGGCTCATCAGGAATGGTAATGAGTCTGCATACAGTTGGGAGGTTTATCAGCTGGCCCTTTTGGTGTAGTCAGAATAATCTGGAGCTGAACACTCTTAAAACTGTGGAGATGACAGTGGATTTCAGGAGTAGTACTACAATATTATCCCCCTCTTTATATTTAATACTGCTGTGTCAGTTGTGCAACTTTCATGTTTTTGGGATCTAAAATCTCCCGGGACTTGAAGTTGGAGACCAATGTAGGGTCCACTGTAAAAAAAGGCACAACAGTGAATAAACTTCCTCAGCTGTCACAGAAAGTACAACCTCAACAGGAGCTGTTGATTCAGTTCTACACAGCAGTCATCGAGTCTGTTCTCAGCTCATCCATAAACGGTGTGGCTAGGATCTGTGTCTAAACATGACAAAAATAGGTTACATCAAATAGTCAGGTCTGCTGAAAATGTCACTGGTGCTAGTTTGCCCTCCTACAAAACATGTACTGTTACAGAATTATGAAAAGGCAGGAAAGTCATCACCAACCCTTCACATCCAGACCATCATCTTTTTGAACTGTTGCCATCGGCCAGGTTTTGTAGATTAATATGCATCAAAACAAGCAGCTATATGAAGAGGTTTTTTTTTTTCCTAGGTCATCAGCCTCATAAACGGTTAACTCAGCTTATCAGGCTGGGTATTCTTTTTCCCAAGCCTCTGAGGGTTCTGTAATATTGTTTTTGCATTGCTAATACTTGTTTCTTTCAAAGTTTATTTCAGTATTTTTTGCACTGAGTTGCACTTTGCACCTTGCACATATATGTATATTTACATTTTTGTCTTGTTCTTAATGTATCTCATTTCTCTTGCTTTAATAGCTGTGTGTGTGTCGCTTATTGTAATTCATACTTGTCACTGAAATCAGAGTCAGATTCCTTGTATGTGCGCGCACTTGGCCAATAAATGTGATTCCAATTCTGATTTAGAAAAACTGCGTTTGTTGCTCTAGTGTATTCTGGTGAAACTTGTCCTTTATCGCTATTATGACTAGCTGCACTGAAGCTTGCATCTCAGATAGTATAAATTGTCATATGTTGTTTATTGAGAAGCTACCCTTAAGCTATCTCCAGATACAGCCCTTAACAGGATTTGTTTCTTTTAATTTGGAAGGCTTCCCTTGGAGAATTTGTCTCAAGATGTATTGCTGGGATTAGGCATACAAAGTCATTATTGTGATGTTTGCTTTGGACTTTGAGCAGTATTCCAGTGTACTGTCACCTGAACTGAGACATTGTAGCACATTCTACTCCCACATGGTGGATTTGACCAATCCCTGTTTTTATTTGTAGTGTTTACCAAATCCTCCTTGGACAAGCCTTGTATTACTGTCAAAGTAACTTTCCTCTACACAATCTCCTGTTCATCCCCACAGCAAGTAGAAGCTGTGCCTAGCCACTGTTCTTAAAACAGGATAACCAGCATGTCTGGTTTGCAGAATGGAATGGATGTAACATTTCCTGTCCACTCCACTGCAATAACTTGCCATCCTACCAGTTTACCCGCTGACTGCAGAAAATACTCAGTCATCCTTAACTTCTAGAAGACACCGACTAGAGATAAAGAAAACACAGTATCTCCACATTAGCAGCACTGAGGTCATGGCAAAGTAGCAAACTCTGGCAGGATGTCTACAGAAATGCTGACTTGGCCTAACCTCTGGAAGACACCCGCTACAAGCAAAGAAATAAGAGTGTCTTGCAGGTACCAGAACTGAAGTTGTAGAAAAGTGGCAAACATTGGCCCGTCACCAGCAGTAAGTATAGGTTCTATAGCTCATGATAGCCGGTTTTGGAAATTCATGTTTAATGGCTTCTGTCTTAGTAATGTAAGGCTAGAACAGATGTCTCAACTTCCTCTGAAGCCCATGGATACTCAAGCGATGGTCACAGTACAGTAACATAGTGGATTAAGGTTTCTTTATTTCAGAAATGGGAAGTTGTTGTTCCTGCTTTCATAGCCTCTGTCTACATCAGTAATAAGTTAATGCACTGAAAAACCTACTGACCATCTAGTTCACAGATAGTTTCTCCAAGTGCTGTGTCTTTCCCTGCACAGCAAGTAGGAGACGTTGTACCTGGGTACCATTTTTAAAACAAGATAAATAGACATCCTTGGTTGCACATGCACCATTTCCTCTCCCATTCACTGGGCGTGCCTTCGTTGAAGATTGGACATCGAGCTGGCACCTCGGCATTCTGAAAAATCTAATGTCAATCATTAGCGGACCGGAGTTCCGCTGTGGCGACCCCTAACCGGGAAAAGCCGAAAGACAACAACAACATGAATTGCAATATGTGCTCTTAAACTGACTAGTTCACAGTGTTTTTCTATAATTTTTGGAATCAGCTGGAAGTAATTATAGTTTTATTTTGCCGACAGAACAGTGACTGACATTAATGGTGCATGGCACGCTGTCACTCTTCTGCCGACTTTGAATTGTAAATATTGCTTTAATTTATAATTAGACTGGCCCTGCTGGGTAATATTAGTGTCACTAACTGTATTTTTTAGAAAGACTCTTCAAAGAAGAATGTACAAGGTGAAATCTATTAGCTGCCCTATGTGATAACTTTACGATGACTAGTTTACTCTTTATGTAGGTGATTTTCCCCTACGTAAGGAATTGCAACTACTACCTTGATGATATGTTTAGCATTCTGCTTACAGTATCCCGGAGAGAGTGGCAAGTGCTGTGAGGGAAACTATGTATCATCTGCATGTTTCAACTTGTTAGTATTATCTGGAAGCTGGTTTTCTCCCTATTCTGCTGATTAGCTCAGTAAGTGTATACATTACTAGTTCTATGTTAAACTCTCTTCTAAGAACCTCAGTTTCTTTCACCTTTTTCCTTATAATCACTCACTTATGTAATCCTGCATCCTATTCCACTCTCCTTCCAGTGCCATTCTACCACTTTACCCGCTGACTACAAAAATACTCACTTGTCTCTAACTTCTAAAAGTCACCAACTACAGGTAAAGCACAGTATCTTTGCATTACCATCACTGAGGTCAAGGCAACATAGCAAACTTTGGCCAGCTGCCTACACTGTCTATGTTCTATAGCTCGCGATAGCTGTTTAGGAATTTCCTATCTCCTGCTTTTCCTCTATGGCTCAGGGATACTAAAACTCCATAGCCTGCACCCAGTACAATAACCTAATGGATTAAGATTTTCTTTTCCATATTTCAATAGCAGGACAATCTTGTCCCTACCTTCACAGCCTCTGCCTATACACTGTTGTATTGAAAATTTACTGGTCACCTAGGGAACAGATTTTCTCCAAGTGCTAGGTTTTCGCTTACACAGGGAAAGCCCTGTTCTGTTCTTCCTCTCTGTGCTCAGTCTCACTTTGTTCTTCTACTGTACCCCTGTTCCTGCCCATGACCACTCTAAATGTTCAAACAGGCTGTCTCCACTTTTCACTATTTACCAAACAAATCAGCATACACCAGATTACTTCCCCTGCCCATCTTCCAAAACCTAGACACATTCCGTCACTTTCTTAGCCTAGCAAAAAATTTAACAGGCTTGTATACATAACAAAATGCCAGTTTTTTTGGCTTCCCTTGACTGATGGCCATCTGGCTAATCACTATTTCCCTTGACCATTTCTTCATTATGGGGGAGAGCTAATCATGGCATCACCATGATGCACACATGTACTGGGGAGTAAACACTTCAGGGCTTGTGATAGAATGGGTGTAGCATGTTGCAGCACTAATACTGTTAAGTGATACAATTCCTTTGCCTATGCTGCCTTCTCATTTGATCAGATTTCTTCCATTGGCTGTCCTTTCTCCACTGAGGATGACTTTTTTGGGGGAAATTTTCCTGTGCATCTTGCCCCTCAACCTTTCCCTTGTGGGAAGTGAGGAGCCATTCCCTCTTTACTCCACTCCCTCCGTGGCTGGTTTATCCAGTACCTGGACCAGTTCTTGAACCTGGGTCAACTGGACATAGTCAGGGTTTCATCTAGTAACAGCAGAGAGTCAGTCCCAGGTGTCCCATTTAAAATCCATGCTCCTCTCCATCGTCATCAGCTACCTCCCTTCGGTATTTTCCAAACTCTCATTACTATTCTTTGGGCTGATGCTTTACTTGTTCTTAAATAAACCTCTCCCTCCAAGATATAGTACCTGATTTAAAAACTGGCATCACACAGCTCTGCTCATGCTCCAGACTTGTATACAAATTTGAAAAACAAATTCCATTGTGTTTAGGATTGTGTTTAGGACCCACTAAAAACGTTTCTATTGCTGTTTTCGTGACATCTTTTTTCACCAATGTAATGCTGTCCTAGAATAAACAAGTTAAAATGTATGGGTGTAAGTCTTGTCATTCTCTCTCCTAATCACACTAGCCTAAGGGTCAGTTGCTTAAAAGTCTGGAGATTCATGAAACATTTGAATCCATTGCTTTGAAGATCCTAATCCCTTGAACTCAAATGTCCCCTCCTCTGATATCTCTTTCTCAACTAGAAAATACCTTCTTTCAAATAAATACTAAGAAAAATCTGTCCATTCATTAACCTAGCTGATCCAAAAAACATATCATTGTACCTTCTACAGTACCAGATAATGCAGCTGATGCAATTAGTGCATGAAATAATATGGTTTTATTAAGCAGAAAAAAAGTGATGTTGCAGACTCCTCTTTAGCACAGGTAAAACAACAAAAGTTTTACAGTGTGTCATACCATTTCTTTCACAACACCAGGGTGATTTCACACAGATTTCCTCTGACTGTTTCCTTAGTAAAAAATCGGTAAGCTGCTTTAGGTTCTTCTGGTCTACCTCTCTCATTTGTAGTACCATATGTCAGAACCACAGTTTGAGGCACAAGCTCCCCCTGCATTGAGGGGACCATTTTCTCTCATTACCAGAGCCAGAGTCCTCTTTTTGTGTAACAGAAAAATAGGATAATTTGCTTGTTAACTCTCCATGGGGAGCTTTCTGACTAAAATGGCATTTACATCACTTTGGGTAATCTTAGGTTGAGAACCATTCTTCTGTGTTACATTTGATCCCCCCTCCCAGCTTGAAACCTTCAGTTTCGGGCCCACTAAATGTCTGTGAGTCCTAGACATATCATCTGCTTTGTAGTGGATCAAGTATGACCAATGTTTTACAGTAAATTTAAATGGTTGCAAGGAGGGCACCCACCTACAAATTTAGCGTTTCCATCTTGTCCCTTATGTAGCCACGTTAGGCGGCATGATCTGTGACCAGTGCTAGTCTGTGCCAAGGATGTAGTATTTTTAGTGATGACAATACTCTCCTTGGTCACCAAGCATTCTCTCTCAGTAGTGGAATATGAGGTTTCCGCTCTAACTAGATTGGGATTTAAAAAAAATGTATACATGTCCTTCCCCATCCACGGCCTGTGAAAACACTGCTAATTGTATCCCTGATGTATCAGTATAACCTGTGAAGAATCTGCTGAAATTGGGGCATGCTAAGACAAGTTGTGAGCATAATGCTTTTTTTCAACTGCTTAAAGGCATTGTCTGCCCCTAGTCTCCATTTTGCCTTACTTTAAGGGAATCTTCCCTTTTCTCAAGTCTCTTAACAGGGTATATTATTGTACTGTTAATGCAAAATGGGGAACAATCTTGATAATACCCACCTAACCTGGGCTAATTTCTTATTGCTTACAGCTTTTTCTTTCTGGAGCAAAAAAAAAATTCCGCTACCTGTTGCATGTCCTAAATATTTTAGGTCAATGATGCCTAACTTATTCTTGGAGGGATTGACTGTGGATGTTGCATGCCTCAGTGGCTCTAATGCAGCCTGTACCTTAGCAGGATGGGAGCTCCAATCCTCAAGATTGTATTATGATGTCATCTTAGTAACTAGCAACATATTTGTATGTTATAACATTATTTTAGTAATTGGCAGCACATTTGACATGGGGCTTTTTAATACTCTTCCCATTCATTTTTAAAGGGTTGTAGCGACACCATGTAGTCCAAAAGGAGAATATGCTGGAATAAATCCTGTTCCACTGAAAATGCTGTATTTTCATTGACTTAAGCTGTTTGAGTGATTTTCCAGTACCCCTTAGTAATATCAAATATGATTAAGAATCTTACCTTTCCATACCTCTCAACTTCCTAGTGCAAGTAATATGGACAAACCCAAAAAAGACGGTGAAACAAAGGTTCAGAATCAGGAACAGATTTTAATTATTGCTGTTATAAACTCACAAAAGTTGCTGTAAAAGTATTTGTGCTCTCTACACAACATTTGTGTCGGATTGTGGTGTTCTCTCTCTACATAACATTTGTGTCTGAGTGTGGTGTTCGCTCTGTACACAACATTTGTGTCTGATTGTGGTATTCTATAAGATTTTAAATTACCTTATCTTGGAGAAGAGTGTTGAACCAGATTTGCTGTGCAAGGTAGTTCTGAAAACATATTTTTGTTTCTTACAGAAACTCCCTTGTTAACTTTTTTTTTCCTGTGGCTTAGATAATGCAGTATATCTGACTGCAGACACAGAGATCAGTTTTGTTTCTCCACAAGTTCTGTTCTGTCAGCTTTGTTGTTGCACTAACTGTGAAAATCTGCATTTCTTGCATAGTACAGCTCTGTAATTTACAAAATTCACCTTATCCATTATTTTAAGTGGATCCTGGCATTTAGCCACAAATGTGTTTTCTGCAGTGAGAACCAAAACTTACATCTAGTCGCCAGCTCTGAATTCCCTGTTCTTTGCATTTCTGTTGTGCACCTCTTATTGAATAGCTAGAACCATTCCTTGTGTTTCCATACGATGGGGATCAGCATTTTGTGTTACTTGTAGTTTGGTCAAGTGATCTTTTACACTTGTAAACTAGTTTTTTCTTTTTTCCCAAGTTTCTCTCACAACATCCAACAATCCACAAACTTGCTTGCCACATACCTCAAAATGACTGTACCCTGTGCATGCCTAACCATATACAAATTTTATTAGAGACACTGAAAACGTTTTTGCTGCCCTTTTCAACATAGTTGCCGGAAGCTGTTGAAGACTGGGGGCGGAGGGTGAGAGGGGCACTTAGTGATCTAAAAAGGGAAATTTTTTTATAACTATTTACTGTCACAACATAGGTTCACTTGGAGGAATTTTTAAGCTTAGCAAATTCCCTTTTGGTGCTTGATTCTTGAATTAACATTTTCTGATTGGTCTTACCTATCCCATGGCTGATAATTGTATATTATACCATAGCAATCTCCTCTGCTTTTTTTTAGTGTCTCGCCATGTTAAATGAGTTAAACACCATTGATTTTATTATTTAAGAAAAGTAGTTTAAGTAATAGTTTATAATATCAAGCATTAAATACGCTTGGTATCTGGGTGGTTTTGCGCTCGGTTTTTTTTTGGGCTATCGCTTCCTCTCGACCAAAACCACGCCAACCGTGGGTAAATTTAGCATTACCCACACCCAGGCGTGGGTTATTGCTATATTAGCCCTAGTGAGAATAACTGTGATCATTCCATAGATAATTTGAGGGGACCCATATAAGGGATGCAGCGTTTAAGAACTGCCTCTATCCATTAGTGGCAATGAGGGGCAATACTGGAGCACATTTTTTACAGCCCATCCTTAAATCCAAGTTGCATTTCTGGATTTTATTTTGTTACATTTTATAGCACAATGCACAAACACTAACAGATATCTGTTAAACAAA
Organism: Protopterus annectens; assembly: GCF_019279795.1. Taxonomy (NCBI): domain Eukaryota; kingdom Metazoa; phylum Chordata; order Ceratodontiformes; family Protopteridae; genus Protopterus; species Protopterus annectens. The sequence goes on from NC_056732.1 coordinate 1,818,515,144, forward strand.
GCAATACTGTCTCACAATGAAAATAGACTTCATTAAAACTTCTCTGCCCTTGAAATTCCCATTCATTGAAACGGCATTAAAACCCACACCACATCCAAAGAAAATGCATCTGGCCAGCGGTGGATAAAGATTACCTTTGGGCTGTTTTCAAATCAGATGCCCCTTGCGCACAAAAAAACAAGAAACATGCATGCGTTCTTTGATACACCTTCCTGACTTTATTAAATTATATTCCTTGTATAATACAGCACACTTGTTAGACTTAAGTTAGAGTGTATTTTAAATTTTTATTGTATGAACATTTTTCCAGTAGGCAATGAAGCAAAATGCATGCACCAAGAACGATAAAACTGCCCTATTCAGAACATTTCCATGTAACAGTCTACTTTTACACACAATATATGTATATATATATATATATATATATATATATCTATATCTATATATAAAAATACATAATCACAGTAGTGTAAGCCGTAGGCATGTTGCACAGCTTCTTGCACTTATTTTCAATTGGGGGGGGGGGGGCAAAAGGCCAAACATCAGGGACACATTTCAAACATTGCTTGTATAATTTTGGAAAGTTGCTTGCATAAAATGTTATGTTACCACTGTACATTTCACTGCCAAGTCTTGAACCCAAACCCTGTGCACTACAGTCAGAGCAACATACCACTAAGCTAAATCAGTAGTTTCCTGAACGACAGGAAGAAAAACTTAAATGGTTATCATTTACTGAAATTCGGTTCTCACTTATCACCATAGCTCTCAACCTCCTAGCACAAAAATACAGAACAAAGCTAATAATGGGGGAATACAGCCCCAAAATAGGGACACATTTCAAATACTGATCTTATAAACTTTGAAAATTGCTAGCATAAAAGATTTTGTTTTACTGCTCCTGAAAACCAGAGATTTAATGAGAAAAAGAACAAAACAAAAATGTGAGGCATACATTCACAAGTGATGGTGGCTAGGGACTTTAGGCTCTTTTTTACCTGCATCCAAGGTGCAGGGTTTGAGACTGTATACCTCTAGCCACCAGATGTATCCTGTTGGGGGTGTTTTCTCTCTCACACACACACAGCCCTGTCAGTCAAACTTCAGTTCACGTTACTACTTATAATCTGATCTGTGGAGTTTTATCTTTAGAGCAGTTCAGTTTCAGCAAGTAGCAGGGAATGAGTAAAGAAAACGAAAGAAAAAGAAATGAAAAGTTTTCCGTTTACTAATTTCATGGGTCTTGGTTTAAAATGGATTAGAGGAGCACACACATGAATCTGTAGCTCTTTCCTTACACAGTAGAGCCTGTTATAGTATGCAATTCAGTTGCTTACTTTTATAACTTGTAGCTTTGCTTGTTTCAACTTTTTGACTATCACAGCCATCAGGAAGCTAGCCAAGAGCAGGAACGGTGATATAAAAATGCAAATTAGTTTTGTCAAGCATCACTTCAGTTTGAAAATAAAAAGTGTATTCACTAGAGGTTAACTTTGGGTTGGGCAGAACTAGGTAGATTACTGTCACAGGACACCTTCAGCTTTTTGCTGACAAGTTGTTTGACACTAAGACCATCATGACTAAAAGATTGTCAACATCTTGTAATGATAATTTGACTCCTACAAGAGGGAAAGTTGAGTGCTGCCATAAAGAAATTACCTTCAGCTCGGACGGCGGTACGAAGGAATCTGAATCTGTGGATCTGCAGTTAAAGGAGAAAATAAATCCTTCTGCCATAAAGAAGCCTGCCCAAACGGAGAAAATAAATCCTTCTGCCATAAAGAAGCCCGTCCGAATGGTAAATCCTCCTGCAAACATCCTGTATTTAAACAGGTGCGTGGCATGCTGATGCAATTGCTCACGTTATGAGTTATTTGGGATGTTGCAAGTGCTGCAAAAGTGTGGGGGGGTGCCCCTCTCTCTATGGTTCCGGCGCCCATGCTTTTCAAGCACTTTCATGCTCACCTCCCAAATCAAGCAGGGACATACATGATAACCCATCCAAACATCAAGACAAACTTTAAAGATGGCCAAAGTAGTTCTTTGTTTGACCTGTAGTAGTAATTGTCCTGTTGGTGAGAATACCGTGAGTTAGGATTCTGTCCCTCCAGTTAGTTTAATAGTTGGTGTATATTTAGATCCATAGTGTAAGAGTTTGCAGAGTTACTAGATTTGTAAGGAAATAGGAGGCCAAATATGACTGGTTCTTTCTTGACTTGAAAAGCAAGACATAGGTCACCTTGGAGCACCTGACAGGCATAGGTCACCTTGGAGCACCTGATAGGCTACCGAGTAAAAGGAGAATGTTCATCATATATGGCCACTGTTGTAGTAGCCTTAGATATATGGGTTATATCCTACCAAGGGTAACACATCTGACCAGCTTTCAAAGCTTCAGGGCACCTTCCAAGTGCTCATGCTGAAATGGCAGCTCGAGCTGAGCTGATTACAAAGACAGGTTTGAGCACCAAGCCCCTCAGAGCTTTCCTGTCATTGACGAGAACACTGCTTTGTGAGTTTTCGAGGACTGACAGTCCGCTTATGCTGTACCTTTGCTAGGCAGATAAGTTACCTTTTGGGAAGAACCTTCCACATTTAAAAAAACAGTTGTTGCTTTATTGTACTTTCCTGTTTTGGAAAGTTATTTTTAAGCTAGGAGTTGTGTTTTAAAGGATGGTCGTGAGACTTAATTGTACTTTTAAACAGGAGCTCACTTTATCCTGTCAGTTTAAAAGTTGTTTAAAGTAACTGAAAACCATTTTTTTCCTGTGAGCAAATTGTGTTGATTTCACTTTTTGGAGCTGAAAAAATTGTTTTAAAGTGCTTTTTACTGTATTTTACATAAAAAAAGTGACTTTTAAAGACTTTAAATTTTTACTGGCTTATTCTGCTGGTTTCTCTGGGAAAGAGGCACCATTTTCAGCTTGACCACAGAACAAACTACCAGTACCATGGTCAGTCTATCTTCCAGCCACAAAATGAAACAGATAAGCAAACAGCCTTTGTCACCACAGCAGGTTAGCAGTTTGCCTCAGCCACAGGTGGGTGACTCTGCTGTGGCCATAGATTGTTCCTCAGACCAATCATCTTTTACCACGGATCCCTCTGGTGTAGCACCTACAACCACTATTGACCAGGAGTTAGCCACTTGCTTTGTGACTGTTGAGGTCCCCTCAATGGGGAATGGAGAGACACTTTTGTCCGTCATAGGAGACGGAATAGGGATGACTTCCCTGTTTGGTCAAAATGTTGTGCCCATCCCTGGGGAAGCTGGTGCTGATACTGCCATTAATAACACTGTTGGCCCCATTTTTCCTTTCGAAAAGAAACAGAAAACTAAACCTGCATCTACTCCTCCTCAAATTTCCTTAGACATGAGTCAGTTTACTGAGTAGGTGGGAGGTTGGCATAATGGTTAAGGTGTTTTTACCTTGCAGACACAAGGCACAGGGTTTGATTCTCACATGGGGCAATTGGCTAGGCTTAAAATGGCCCATAAGGGCAGTTGGCTTATTACTAATATATGGACCATACTATGGACTGGCTCAGGGTTTATTTCAAGCTATTGATCCTTCTTATAAGGTGGTTTCTGCTAAAAGAAAGAGGTATACTTCTTTTCCTGAAGACATTCACGATTATGAATCTGGACAGGAAGAGGAATTGTTAGATACAAGGTTTTCTGCTCAATTTTCTGATTCCACTCAGACGAGAACTTAGTTTCTGATTCTATCTGTGGTGGTTTCTTTTTCTCTGAGAACATTTCCAGAATGTGCCAGTGCTTTCAGTGGGAGAACACAGAGGTTTCTCAGTCACTTAGAAAATGCTATGAACTGTTACAAAAGTAATTTCCAGAACCTTCACTCATTCCTCTTTCAGCTTTGGAGGATGTGTGTGTCACTGCTTGTATTTTTCCTGATCTTCAGCTTGCTATCCCTAAAAAGTCAAATAGAATGTTTAAAGTTCCTTAGTCTTTTAAATGGTTATACATTCTTCACAAACCTGACCTAGCAGCTATAGCTTTAGATAATCCTACTGCTGCTAAACACTTAGTTAATTCTAATATTACTGTTTCTGACAAGGATGGAAGATTATTCAGTAGTATGGAAAAAAGTGTATGCTTCTGCAACTTTGATTTTCAGAATTTTGAGTTGTCAGGCTCATATGTTAAAGTTTATTCTGATTAGTTGTGAAAATGTGAAATTATGATAATTGTTTTGTCTGCAGCTTCTTCTTGTGAGGAAAAATCTGCTTTAAGTCACAGTTCATTGTTGTACAGAGTTTATATGACTCTGATACCTTTCCATGGCTATGGCCTCTGGTGCTGTTTTGAGGAGGTTTGCCTGGCTGCCTTCTCAGAACCTCCTAGATGATTAAAAATGAGATTTTAAATTCTCCTTTTGTATAGGGATTTAGATTTAGGTTCTTCAACTGCACAAGTTATCAAAAAGTGTGATGAAAAGGGTAAGTTGATATAGGGAATCTCTAAGACGTTTCAGGCCTCTTTTTCCAAATTTTCTAAGGGATTCTGTAACTCCTCATCCAGTTTTGGAAAAAAAACAAAGTAGTGTCTCAACAAAATGCTGCTGGTAAACAGACATTTAAGAAGAAATGGCAGAGGGGTACCGAAAATAATTCAGGAACCTCCCTATACCAAGAACAGTCTAACAAGTTAGAATGACTATTTAAGGGACCTTGTTCCCACCCCCACTAGCAGTCACTTTTCCATTGCAGAAAGTCTGAATCTCCACTTTTCTCTTTGGCAACATTCTCAGCCAAATGGATTCTGACGATCATTCATCAAGGTTACAAAGGGCAGTGGGAGGAAATCCCTCCTTTCCAGAGGGTAATTCTTCATCCACTAGACCAGATTCTCTTATTTCCACTTGCCCTTTCATCTTATGCTATCCCAGTGTGTGATGGAACTAGTTCCTCTTTCACAGTTTAGGAAAGGTTTTTATTCAGGAATGTTTTTAGTGCTAAAGAAATAAGATGCTAGGAGACCATATCTGGAGCTTTATTTCATAAACTTGCTTATAATAGTGCCAGATTTCAAAATGTTGTAACTTCACAATCTGTTACCATTTCTTCTTCATTTACGTTTATCTGTTTATCCAGGCTTCAGACATTTCTTAAGGTTTTGTGTGCCTGGATCACATTTCTCTGATGTACCTCTTGGACTATCTATTGCGCCAAGAGTGTTTGCAAAGTGTCTAGCCCCACTTACAGCTTATTGTTCCTTATTTAGACAACTTGCTCACCTTTGCAGAGTCGTTAAGTGTCAGGAATCTCTCACTTAGGTACAAGACCTCTTACACATGTTGAGACTCAAGACAGCATGTGCAAAGGGAGTCAAAAAAGGCTTCTGAATGTTGTCTTGAGTCGCAGCATGTGAGACCCATAATTGTGAAATATTCTATCACAGTGTCCAAATTCTGAATGGAGAACCTTCAGAATGGATCTAGATGTAGATCTACTTTTTCCATGGAAGAAAAGCTCTTTGAAGTGAGGTATCTAGCTGGCAACCCAGGGTTGCTCCTGTTTCTGCCTGAAAATCCTGATATTTTATGACTTTGTGTGTCTGTGTGCGCAAGACACTGTAGTCACTGGGTATGGCAATTTTCAATGATCAATGCTACTTCTGTCTTCTTTCTTGGACCACTATATCCAGTTTTCTAGCATCTATCTTTTCAGCTGTTGGTAATGGATGATCCCATGTGATATAGACTTCATCATTTTCTATGACGCTTTGTGGCTAATGTTTCCAGTGTTTTTCAGCCACTTAATACATTAATGTTTGCACAATCTCCAGTGCAACAGTCTTGCCACATTGTTATGCCTTTCAGTATACAGTCCTCCTGCCATCTGTATGTCGCAACCAGCAGTAGGGTGTGCAACTGTTTCCAATTCTGTTTTACAAAGCCTAAATTTGTCTGTTTCTCCCACATGTTCAATGGACTTTGTAAACCAACATGTACATAGCCCACTGTCTTGTGCTGCCAATATTAACCTTTCATCTCATGGTTTGAATTCACCTCTCCTTAACCATTCCTGCATTCATTCCTGCTACATGAGGTTCTTCCAGAAGTTTCCTGTACTTGCAACTATATTTATGCATTTTCCACATTTCTTGCCTTCTCATGTGGTCCTTCGCCCTTATATTCTTTCTTTTGTTTTTTGGCACATTCAGTTGCTGCCTGATTTTTATCTACTTCTGGTTTGATTTCCATTCCTGCTTGATGCTGATATGCTTCTGGTAGACTAAGCAGGGAAGTCATCTTAGATTTATTCTCCTCCTGTTTTTAAACTTTCACTACATTTGGGTCTTGTGAGGTCAGCAGATATGTGTGGAGTCCCACGATTGCAGATCAGCATATGTAATCAATTTCAAGGAGGTCCATCCCTCCTTCAGAGCGGGGAATATGTAATCTTGGCATGCACTGATTTTTATAAATCATTTGGTGAGCATGAAGCATCCTTCTTGTTTTTCTATCTAACCTATCCAAGACATTTTGGGGCCAGTCAGTCACTCCAAAACTCTAAGTTAGGACAGGAAGAGCAAATTGGTTTATAACTTGGATTTTGTTCCTAGATGTCAGTGCTGTTTTCAGGATTAATTTAAGTCTTCTAAAGTACTCCTTACTAAGTTTTATTCACAACTGTTCATGTTTTATTGTTGATCCTTCATCAGTCCAAAAATATTTATATAATCTCTCATGCACAAGTTCTTTTATATGACATTCTTGTCCCAAACTGATGTTTTCTTGGTGCTGCAGTTTTTCTGCTTTAAAGGTTGCTTTTGCACATTTATCAAGACCAAATGACATTCTTTTATCATCTTAAAAAGTTTTGACAACTTGCATTTGTGCTTTCAGTTCCTCATCTGATGAGCTATACATTTTTAAATCATTGACAAAGAGAAGGTGAGAAATGTTTACACTATGTTGTTTTCTAGAAGCCAAATTACAGCCATGGCCTAAGCTGTTAAGTAGATAGCTTAATGGGTTAAGGGCAAGGCAGAATAGCAGTGGTGATAGTCACCCTGGAATATCCCCCTTTGAATTTTTATCCCTGGAATAATAATTTGTCCTTTATCATGTCTTAATTGCAAAGTGGTCCGCCACTATTTCATGGTTACTGTAATGTAGTCAATCAGTGTAGGGGTGTTTCTTATACATTTTTAAGTACTCTTTTAGGGTTTATATTATAACATCGAAGTAGTAAAATATCGAATGTTATAATATAGAACCCAAAACAGCGAACGCTGAAAATAGCAAAGCTGCGGAACATCAAATTCTTTCCTAGGGAAAGAATTCAGTGGGCTGTTTCTGCCGCTTCACTATTTCTCCACTGTGGTGCGAAGGTTACGGACCAGGTTAAGGTGAGTATGGGAATGGGATAGTTAGGGGCCTTAGGGTTAGGGAGCAGGTAAGGTGAGTGTGCGATAGTTATGGACCTTAGGGTTAGGGTTTGGGTTAAGGTAAGTGGATAGATAGTAGTGTATGTACGGTTTAGTGTAGGGTTAGAAGTAGGATTTTAAGTGTATATGTGTGGATTACTTTTTTTGGTGTGCTTGTGTTGTGCGTGTGTTTCTCGGATCAGCAAATTTTTTCCCTTGGAAAGAATTCGCTGTTCTGAGATTTCAATTATATCACATTTCGACATTCCAAGTTCGAGCTTATGGTGTTCGATATTTTGGGATTTCAATTATGTGGTATACACTCCTCTTTTATCCATGAATTTGGAATACTATCATGCTTTTTTGTAGTCTATCCATGCCATACTTAAATTCTTCCCCTTTTTACAGTTCTTCAGTAAGACTTTAACAACAAATGATCCTTTGTCCCATATGACTTTCTTTTATTGCCCTTTTGTTCTATTGCCATAATTGAGTTTTTATCTAAATGACTATAACCTATGTCGGCATCAATTCCTGTCTATAGTCTGTACGTCGTCAGAAGGCAAGTTATTGGCCTATAATTTTTAGGGTAACTTGCAGGTTCACTCTTAAGTAGGAGCATTGTGTTTCCTGTTAGCCAGGTTGATGTCTGTTCAGGGTGCACATAAGTAGTTCTTACTCATGGCTAAATCTTTGTGCAAAGATGCTAATACTTTTCATCAGAAGTTAGGTACTGCATCTGGGCCTGGGGTTTTCCAATTAGAGGCTTTTCTTAACTTTGTTTCATTCTCTCTGGCTGTTACTTCATCCCATTTCATATCTTTAAACTTCTTCTGTCGATTTAACATCTTTGTTATGTTTTACAAGATCTTCATAGATAGATACATTTTGGATTTTGGAGAACTATCTGTTCTTTTTTTGGTGGTCTTTCAATTCCTTTTACTTTGTTTCCCAATTCTCTATAAAACTTTTTTGGGTCATCAGTAAATTGCTTATTTTGTACTTTTCCTTTATATTTATCTGCATATTTTATAAGTTTTTCCGCCTGTGCTGAGATTTTTAGTTTATTTGCGATAGTGCATGATAAATCCTGGTCTGTTCTAATACTGTGCTTTACTTTTATCACATCTATCTTTGTTGATCTGTTCCCTCTTCTCTACTCTTCTGGCAGTGACACTTCTTGTCTTAGTTGCTTTATAGTTTTCTCTATTCGATACTTCCATGATGGTATTCGATTCTTCCCCTTTCTCTCTCTCACTACTCTGTGTTCTTGTGGTAGAACTTTATCCGTTATTAATTTAGCTGCACAGTAATATATCCTGTTTACTTCTGTTATATTGCATGGATCTCTGTGAACAGTCCTAATTGCTGTGTTCATTTGTTTTATCAAACGTCTGACTTTTTGGGTTTGCTGACCTTATGCAGTCTCTTTATTGATCTTAATATGTCTATTTAGCTCTATTAAGTCAAGCAACTCTTCTCTTAGCCCGTTTTCTTCTAAACTGAGTGTATATTTTTGTTTTCCATTTCCTGCAGGCATTCTATAGAAAGTTCTGTTGCATCTTCCTGTGGCACATTCTCTTCAATTTCATCCTGTGCCATCCGTTGCTCTGTCATATGAGAAGTCACTGGGTCTATCACTCGTCAACATTAACTGGGTCAGAGTTTCCAGTTTCCTGTTCCTTCCATTGCTGTCTAGCTTCAAGTGAACATTTATGCTGGTTTCCTATGGAGGGCTCCAAAATATCTTCATATGGCACCTGACCAATTGCTTCCCATTCCAGTGGTTTCCCCTTAGTTTGGAGGTCCATTGCTCTAGCCTGTTGTGGTGCTTTCTGAATTCGATTTTCTACACTGAACCCTTCACTTTGCAGGTATTCCATAACTTCACTTTCTATTTCTTTAACTTCTGCATTACTAATCTCCTTTTTCTCTTTGTCTTCTTATTTTTGTATTGTAAAGTTGCCCATGTCTGGATTCCTTTGCCTGTATTTCTCATCAAGTATCTTTGGTGCTGCTCTTTTTGCATTGGTTAGTTTTGCTTTCTCCTTTGCATAAATATTACACCATATTTAATCTCTTTTTCTTTCCCATGTCCATATTTCTTCTTCAGATGTCTCCTGATCTTCTGCTTTTTCCTTATTTGGGGACTCACTCCATCATGCTGTGATGTAACCTGTGTTAGACCTTCTACAGCAAATCCTTCACTTCGCAGGCACTTTATAACTTCAACTTCTATTTTTAACTTCTACTTTACTAATCTTCTTTTCTACATTCCCTCTTTGTGATATTTTTTTATTGTGAAATTTTCCATGTCTGGATGCCTTTGCCTGTATTTCTCTATATCTTTGGGGCTGCCTTCTTTATGTCGATTAATTTGACTTTCGCCTTTGCATAAATATTGCACCATATCAAATCTCTCTTTGTCTCCCATGTCCATATTTCTTTTTTAAACTTTTCAAAAATATCTAGATTTTGTTTATATTTTCACACTTCCTCAGATGCTTCTTTTTCCAAACAGATCAAAGTTTCGTGTTCTATGTACTGTTTTTCACAAATCTGTTATATTAATGACCACAGATTTTTTATTTGAAGCTTCTGACAGTTTTTCTTGTGGAAGTATTTTTCTTTCCTCTGATTTCTCTCATAATCTTTTTGTATATCGTGTATCTGGAAATTTTGGGCTTTTTGCATAATAGTGACAATACATCATTTCTTTCTTATCCTCAATAGTCCACTCTATCGTCTTTATGGCTCTTCTTTGGCCTATCAGTTTTTGTGGACTACTCCTCCCTTCTACAATAGGGGTGCCATCATACCCCTGGCAAGACTCCACATGAGAAAGATGCAATGCATCTGAAGTCTCTTTGGTTTCAACACCAACATCCTTTGTCTTTTCAAATGCTAATGTTGGGTTTTGTCAGAAGAGAAAACACTTGGTGGAGACAGCAAATGTCCCTAAATTCAGGTCTTCCCTTGTCCCTCCCTGCTCCAATGCAGTCAGTCACCACAGATATCTCGGACTTTGCTTGGGGAGCAGTTTCAGGAGGAATTAAGTGCAAGATGTGTGGAACCCAAAAGACAGATGCAAGCACAGAAATATTAAAGAGATGCTTACCCTGATCCCTCCCCCTCTTGTTTTTTGTTGTGTTTTTTATGCCAGGGCATGAATAACCTTTCTTTGTTGTTCCTAGCACTATCCTTTCAGAGCTCAGTCTCCCTGTCTCTCTCTCTCTCTCTCTCTGTTGGCACCCAAACCTGTCTAATGCTGACTGATCACATGGAAGGTGCCCTGATGCTTTGGAAGCGGGGTGGCTGTTATATCCCTGGCTAAGGCTACTGCCGCAGTGATCATTGAAACATCTACTGTTATGGTAAGTTTACTTCTACAGCTGTACTCTAATGCCCTCATTATTACCCAGAGTAATCACTCGGGGCACACACTTACCACCAGAGTACATGCTTCATCTTAGCTGGGCAGTGAGGTTGTATACAGGCTAAAACCCAAGCTGTATGTATACGTCCTAAAACATATTTTGTATCTGCCTTCTCACCCCTCCGTTTTAAAGAACTCCAGCTCCATTTATACAACCTTTAGCATATATATATATTCAGTCTTTCATTCTGGAATAGGATTTCACTAGATTGGAAATCTGCAGGTGTAATCCTTCTATCCAAATCGAATAATCTTTTCCTCCTCAATCATTTTAACAAGGTTCTGAAATTCTCGCCACTTGCTAAAACATTTGAAAAGTTTCTATACAAACACATTCTGAGTTTCCCTACGGATTTCAAGATCCCTTCTTCACACCGACATGGTTCCAGACCAGGGTATGACACATAAGCTATCACCTGAAGAACAGTAGCTACACTCCGGCATGGTTCCAGACCAGGGTATGACACATAAGCTATCACATGAAGAACAGTAGCTACACTCCGGCATGGTTCCAGACCAGGGTATGACACACAAGCTATCACCTGAAGAACAGTAGCTACACTCTGGCATGGTTCCAGACCAGGGTATGACACATTTAGCTACTGTTCTTCAGGTGATAGCTTCACTCCGGCATGGTTCCAGACCAGGGTGTGACACATTAGCTACAGGGTATGACACATTAGCTACTGTTCTTCAGGTGATAGCTTCACTCCGGCATGGTTCCAGACCAGTGTATAACACATTAGCTACTGTTCTACAGGTGATAGCTTCACTCTGGCATGGTTCCAGACCAGGGTATAACACATTAGCTACTGTTCTACAGGTGATAGCTTCACTCCGTCATAGTTCCAGACCAGGGTATGACACATTAGCTACTGTTCTTCAGGTGATAGCTTCACTCTGTCATGGTTCCAGACCAGGGTATAACACATTAGCTACTGTTCTACAGGTGATAGCTTCACTCCGGCATGGTTCCAGACCAGGGTATGACACATTAGCTACTGTTCTTCAGGTGATAGCTTCACTCCGGCATGGTTCCAGACCAGGGTATAACACATTAGCTACTGTTCTACAGGTGATAGCTTCACTCCGGCATGGTTCCAGACCAGGGTATAACACATTAGCTACTGTTCTACAGGTGATAGCTTCACTCCGGCATAGTTCCAGACCAAGGTATGACACATTAGCTACTGTTCTTCAGGTGATAGCTTCACTCCGGCATGGTTTCAGACCAGGGTATGACACATTAGCTACTGTTCTTCAGGTTATAGCTTCACTCCGGCATGGTTCCAGATAAGGGTATGACACATTAGTTACTGTTTTTCAGGTGATAGCTTCACTCTGGCATGGTTCCAGACCAGGATATGACACATTATCTACTGTTCTTCAGGTGATAGCTATTATATACAAAACTATGTCTGGTGGTTACTAAACAGGGAGACTGTTTATTTGTATAAATAGTTCCAGTAATATACTTGATCAGTCTTTATTTCTCGACTAACTGCATACCACTGGATTGTTTAAAATCTCTTTTGTGGATTTTTAACAAGGTTACACACCAAAAACCCTAGCCCAGTTTTTTTGTCCTCCCATGATTGTTACCCATTTGGCCAGATTGCCACAGCCCTTACCCATTTCTTCCTTATGTGGAAGAGTTGCTTACAGCATGGACTTAATGCAGGCACCTCACAGGGATGTTTTGTTGACCATTCTAACCCTACATATTACTTACAGCATATCCTTCGTCCAGGCACCTCACAGGAATGTTTGCGCTGTGACCGTACTGACCCTATGTGTTACATACCGCATGGCCTTCATCAAGCACCTGCAAACAGGAAAATAACAAGTGAGTACTGACTGGATGTCCAGGTGAAAACCAAACTTCAGAAGTTTGGTTTTCATCAAGCACCTCACAGGAACGTTTCAGCTGCATGTTACTTAATCCATGGCTTTCATCTGGGCACTTCATGCAGATGTCAGTGCTGTGACCATACTAATCCCTACATGTTGTGCGAACACTTGAAGTGTAGAAATACATTGGGTTCCGCATGGTGCCATCACTCACTTTTGTAAGTGAATACAGTCCATTTAGTGACCCTGCCCCTTCCCTGTTGATTGATCAGATCACTTACACTAGCTTTCCTGTCTTATAGGGATCAGTTAGTGGGATCAGTTAGTGGGAGATGCAATGTGCCCCTGAACATCTGTCTCCCTGGTAGAGGTGAGCAGGCATCAAGTTTTCACTCTATTCTCTCCTTGGCCTGCACACCCAATACCTGCACCATTACTTGGTCAAGTCATGTACTCATAGTTAAGGCCCCATTCAACCACTCCTTAGTAAGGTCCAGTTTTCTAGTACACACACACACACACACACACACACACACACACACACACACACACACACACACACACACACACACACACACACACACACTCACTCACACACTCTGTGTGTGTGTGTGTGTGTGTGTGTGTGTGTGTGTGTGTGTGTGTCTCTCTCTCTCTCTCTCTCTCTAGTCACATTTTTCTCATAAGTCCATTTTAGGACATGCACACTTCTCAATCTTCACCAGCAACGTCCTTTCAGACTTCCACAGTCATTGCCAGTCTCTGTGCTGATAATTTACATGGAGACATGGTCAACCATGAACGTCTCATTCTTTCACTAAACTCTATTTCCCTCAACAAGCCTGCTATCCAGTGGTTCCAGTCCTACCTGACTGGTAGACAGCAGGCGGTACTATGGCAGGGCAAACTCTCCAGCCAGTTACCTCTCACACTTGGTGTCCCTCAAGGGTCCATACTAGGTCCACTACTCTTCTCTATTTTTATCAACAACCTCCACACTGCTATCCCTAAAGCCACCTGCATCCAATATGCAGATGATTCCACTCTCATCTGCTCAGCCACCTCCCCATCTAACTTGCAAATCGTAACCCAAAATACATTTAACACTATTGAGAACTGGCTCACCAATCAATGCCTACTTCTGAACCCCAATAAAACTAAACTTCTACTCTTCTCTGCCACTAGTAGATCCACCACACTTTCATTCTCTGTCACATCTAACAATGGTACCATTATTTCCCCAGATAATCACACCAAACTACTAGGGGTTATCATAGACAATAATCTCAAATTTGACCTACAGGTCAACAAAACCATACAGACCATCAATAAGAAGCTTGGATCACTGTATAGAAATAAGACATTTTTAACCCCACTGGCTAGGACTGCAATCGCCCGATCACACCTACTCTCTTATATGCCTCGCCTGTACTCTCAAACCTCAACAGATCCAAACTAGGTAAGCTGTCCCATAGCTACAATCATATTGCCAGATTCGCCACTGGCTCCACCTATAGAACCCACCACTGCCAGAACCTTAAACAACTAGAGTGGCTAGAACTGCTCAGCTTAATTCAATTCAGTCAACTCTTAATAGCGCACAAAATTTTGTACCACCCTGAGGATACCCCCTCACTTAAAAATATTATTAAGCCATATAGCAATCTAAGATCCCTACGGTCAGCCGATAAACTACTGGTCCAAACCCGCAAAGCTAATAACTCTGCTGGTGAGTCCCTGTTTGCCAACTTCATTGGCAAAACCTGGAATTCGTTGCCAAACTGTATAACCCTACAATCCTCCAAAAGTCTCTTCAAAAAAAAAACTCTAAACAGTATCTCAAAGTGAATTGGCTATGCCCATGTACCAACCTTGATTAAGCATATTTTGCAATTATCATAACTTGTAACTACATCACCAAGCTCTGCTTCCAATCTGATGTATCTTACTTTTAATTGTCTGTCCATGACAATTGTGAGTCCCTACTAGGGAACACTACTAACCCATTGTATATAATCACTTTGTTTTTATAATTGTTTGCTAACTTCTGTGTAATCTATGTAAGTTTTTTCTTTGTGGAGCTTTTCTCCCCGGGCCTCCACTGAAAATGGACATGTATCCAGTCAGACTATCCCAGTAAACAAATGTAAAATAAATAAATAAATACATAAGCAACTGGTACACTCTGGGGCATGTGTACCAGCTGTGAAATACTGTGCCCCAGTAAAAAAAAAAAAAATCCAGTGATTTTACGATATGTTTATTTCCCCTGATCATAGTAATAGGACAAGGGTTGTCAACCCCGTCCTGCTACTAGCAATCTAAATAACTGAGATTGGTTGCCCTTAGCAACCTATACTTTTGCACAATACTACAAAATAATACCAATGTGCAAGGACAGAGCTACAACTCCTGACATTTGCCGTATTACTGCTGTGGGGCAACATTGTCCTTAGTATAATAAAGAAGGGATTATTGATGCACAGCCACCATGGGGGAGGGGGCTGCATAAAAAGGCTATTGTTGTCCTTGCTGCATAATTGACAACACTTAGGGCTGCAAAGTGCTACAACTTACCAAGCTACAATTTGGCTTGTGCTTTAAAAAGTTCTAGAATTGTAGTCCTTAGAAGTGACAAAGAAAGTCTGCATTCACATATTTCATATAAAAGAATGAAGTGTATCCCTTTGCATGGCGCTCAACATCAGAGTGCAGAATAAGGTGTGCAGATCTTGGCTTTAGTAACACAACGGTAACGTGTTTTGCCAGTGTACCTCTGTCTATGTGAGCTGCATTCAGAACTTTATTTGCTTTACCGTACATCTGTACATTTGATTTGTTACTGTTTTAACTTTCTGGTGCGTTGAGCAAGGGAGGAAAGCATCTGACCAATGTGTTTTTGTGATGACTTCTGGGACAGTAAAGGCTTTTACATTTATCATTTATTGCATGCATACATCTCCTTCTGACCACTATATACCCCACGTGATATGAAATAGATGTACTGTACAAATGGAGAGGTAGCCTTAAACTTGTCTTCACTGCAAGTGCATAATTTTCTGGCACCCTCAAGATTAATATGTGATACACTTATTTTGATGTATTGTTTTTGCTGGCAGAATACTTTTTCCCAAAACAGGTGGCATAATAACCATTGGGTGACAAAAATGTTAAGAAATTCTACACCTGAACAGGTTTTCTGTCTGATGACCTAGCTCATGTTTTTTTTTTTTTTTTTTTTTTTTTTTTTACTGGTGTGACAAAGTTTTGTTTAGGGGTAATCATGTACTGTATAACAGTCAAATCTAAACAGCATGAATAATGTGTTACAGAAACAGGTAGACAGAAAAGGGCTCCCTGGCACATCTAGCTTTTCAGATATTTTTAATTTGTATTTACAGACTTTTAAGGATACCTAGTGACTGTGTGACTGACTAAATCTATCACGCATCTGTGTTATGGGGTTGATTCCTACATTCCTTTTTGTGTAACAACTGCCATGGTCGGTGTATAACAACCGCCATGGTCGGTTTTCATGATGCCATCGCCACTTCTTCATTACCTTCAGTCTGCAGTTCTGCTTTTCCTTTAAAAAAGTTCATGCCATCATGTCGGTATTGCAGTCTCTGAAAAGCTTGTACGTTTCTGTACTGCCTCCTCCTTTGTACATGCCATCATGTCGGTATTGCCCTCTCTGAAAAGCTTGTACGTTTCTGTACTGCCTCCTCCTTTGTACATGCCATCATGTCGGTAGTGCCCTCTCTGAAAAGCTTGTGTGTTTTTGTACTGCCTCCTCCTTTGTACATGCCATCATGTCGGTATTGCCCTCTCTGAAAAGCTTGTATGTTTCTGTACTGCCTCCTCCTTTACTACCTCCTCCTTTGTACATGCCATCATGTCGGTACTGCCCTCTCTGAAAAGCTTGTATGTTTCTGTACTGCCTCCTCCTTTACTGCCTCCTCCTTTGTACATGCCATCATGTCGGTATTTCCCTCTCTGAAAAGCTTGTACGTTTCTGTACTGCCTCCTCCTTTGTACATGCCATCATGTCGGTATTTCCCTCTCTGAAAAGCTTGTACATTTCTGTACTGCCTCCTCCTTTGTACATGCCATCATGTCGGTATTGCCCTCTCTGAAAAGCTTGTACATTTCTGTACTGCCTCTTCCTTTGTTTTCCTTTGTGAGACACTTTGTGGTAGTTAGCATGCTTTCAATATATTAGGTCAATTAAACTTTACAGCATGAAGATGATGTCACCGTACAAATATACTTTGGCAAATAAGAAAAACACAAGAAATGGTAAAAGGTGTTTTCCCAAAAGTTACCCTAAGCATGTGAAGTTGAATATTTGCTGTTCTAAATTGCACTTTTTACGACCATGTTTATATTGTTTGCCTTGAATAGGCTGGTTTAAAATGAAACAATGCATATTTTTTCCACAGGGTTTGAATCTTTTCACCTTCACTTGCCTACTGTGGGACCTTAAATAAGTTACTTAACAAGACTGTGGTTTGGAGCAATTTGGAATTTAGGATAGGCTACTAAATGGTCTCCTCTACTGCATGCTTAGTAACTACATATGAAACTATGAATGCGTTTTACCTTTATGTGTGATCTCTAGCTGTTAGGACATTGTGTTTTGATATTTATTAAGTGTTCATGACATTAATACCTCTACATAAGGTTCATAGGTTGATACTAGGCTATCAGCCCTAGAGCCTATACAAGCCTAGCCATAACAGTTCCCTGGCTATTTCTTCTCACACTATTTACTTCCCTGGACCCCTGTCTAGCAGGGCGACTGACATGATCCCCAGGGTGAATTTCCTTTCTCCCATCCAATTGTCAAGGTTCCTTTTGAAGAGGGCCAAAGAGGCACTCTGCTTGACATGTATGGGCAATCTATTCCAGAGTCTGGGGAGTCTCTGAGTCAGGAACCTATCCCTCCAGCATGTTTTGTTTATTGTGATAACAAGGTTTAGATCCCTGGAGTGTGTGGCTCTGAGGGATTGGGATTTCTTTTAAGTGTAGCATGTCCAACAGCTCTGGGTTTGACATGGCCTTGTATGTTAAGCAGAGATCGCCTCTGAGTAGACGATATGCGACAGAGTATAGCTGGAGTTTTTTAAAGCAGTCATCGTAGGGCTTCTGCTTTAGGCCTGTGATTCTTTTAGTGAGGTATTTCTGTGGCCTTTCCAGTTGTTGCAGAAGTCTTGAGAGGTACATACCAAATGGGGCGTTGTATTCTATAATGGTTCTAATGAGGGATGAGTACAGTGGGACAATGACCTCCTTTTTTCTGGATGAAAAGCCCTTAGTGATGAGGTGTGCCACATAGAAGGATTTCCTGACTGTTGTGGCGATGTGGTTATTGAAGGTGAGACCACTGTCCACCTGCGTCCCTTAGTCTCTTATCACACTTTTGGTGTTTAGTGTACTGCCACCTATATGGTAATTCACGGGTACATAATAAACAGCTTCAAAGAACTGGATTCACGAAACGGAACCAACACGAATATAATAAGATGAAGCAAGTACTAGTTTAATTAAATGAAACGCTTTTCGTCGCCTTCATAAGGCAACTTCCTCAGATAATACACATCTACAAAACACTCTTTAAATAGTAAGATACTGGTCACATGACTATGTCTAGCCAGTACATTGGTGCTACAGGCGACAGGATATTTTATTACAAAAATAAACTTTTTGAGCACATAAAACAAGTGTAGTCTCTATTGTTATACTTTAGATTAAAGAATAATTCCACCTCTATTCAAAAAATGTTAAGTTAAAACAAATATTAAGAAGTGAACTAAAATATGATTAATGCTTATGTATACAAAAATATATATAAATTAAAAACTGTTCTGTTATAACAGTGTATCTAAAATGTACATCGATAGTAAAACATATAAATAGTTTACAGATTTATCTTCTGTCTAAGCTTTTTAGTTTCAACAAACAAGTTATGTTACAGTGGTCGTTTAAACCAGGTGAAACAAAAGCATTTGTTCTGATTTGCCATGATAACTCTCTGTTGTCTAATAGCAAGCTATAAGGACCACCTCGAATACTAGATTGAATAAAATCAATTACTTTAAAAGTGCATGTCATTTTTACCTGTATTGATGGCATAAATATGTTTGTAAATCGGCAATCAAAGAACAGTAAACAAACCAAAACCCCACTATATTCATACAATAGGGAATGTCAAGAAAATTCAATTTGCAAGTTTTGTTTGGAAACTCTGAACATTTTGTCTCTTCCTTTCGTGTATCCAGTACATACAACCCCCCACTTCACCCACTGTTAAACATGTTCGAAAATATTACTGAATTAGACTTAAGGTTTTTCTATAACTCTAACGAGTTATTTAGAAACAAGTTTTGTACCTCTAATACTACACATGATGAGGATGTAGCTTTTAACTTGCTTAAATCTTTACATGTGAGATCAATCAAACCAGATAAGGGGGAGGTTTAGCTGTATTTGATACTAGTGACTATAGTACTAGAGTACACAAATTGCTTGACTGTGAAGCATATGATAAAGCTTCAATTAACGAAGTCAATATTGCTTATCAGCGTATAAAAGGCTACATAAATGATTTGTTCATAGAAGCAAAAATCGACATGAACTTATATAATTATATGACCACATTATGGCCGCGAATCCCGATTTTATTCGCAGTCCCAAAAATTCACAAAAGTTTAACAAACCCACCTTTTAGACCATTAATTGATGGACGAGGGTCAATCACATATCCCTGTGCTAAGGTTGTAGATAGCATTTTGAAAAAATATTTGTCGAGTGAAACCCAAGTCTGTAAAGACTCTTGGGCATTCCTACACAACATTAATGAGTTACAGTTTGATGTTTATAACAACTTCTTGACTATAGATGTGAAAGAGTTATACACATCAATTCCTCACTTGGAAGGTATGGAATGGGTTAGTTTATTTTTACATGATAAAAGAGCTGCTAGCCAAGAAATATATTTAGTGGAAATATTATTGGACATTATTTTAACTAACAACTATTTTGCTTTCCAAAATGACTTATATTTACAAAAACAAGGGGTGGCCATGGGCTCCCCCTGTGGTGCCAGCTTTGCTAATACTGTGATGGTTTATTGGGAGAAAAATTACATCTTCAACAATACCACTTACATGCCAAGTATTAAGTTTTACACCCGATTCTTGGACAATATTTTTATTTTGTTTAAAGGCAATTTAGACCAAGCTTATTCTTTACTTGAATATTTCAACAGTTCTACTAGATTTCTTAAATTTACTTTCAACTTCCAGACTTTTTGTATAGAATACCTTGACATCTGGTTAATTAAAGATGTTACTAACAGTAAATACATCTCAAAAATATACAGAAAGGACACATACTGTAACGCATTTTTACACTATACAAGTTCACATCCTCTAGCACAAAAAAGGTCTATTGTTAAAGGCCAACTTATCAGAGCAGCTAGAATGGTGTCTAACAACCATGACTTTTTAGATGAATGCAACTTCCTTGCAGGGATGTTTGAGCAGAGGGGTTATCCTAGTTTGTTGATAGAAAAAATAATACATGAAGTACATCAGAAAAGACTTAAAGGACTCATTAAACCTATTATCAACAAACATGAAAGCCTCGACAATTATGAACATAGATCTTATAGTCCCAACAGTGATACATTTAATCTTGATAGAAATTTTAACACACCTCAGTTCAATAGATTTGAATGTAGTTTTATAACTCAATTTAGTGTTGACAGTACAACAGTCAGAACTATAATATATAAGAACTGGGGACTTCTTAGATTAGATTAAACATTAATGGAAATCTTTGAAGATTTTCCAAAAATAGTTTTTAGAAAAGGTAGAAGTTTAAAGACTTTATTTGAATCCCCTGGTGATAGGAGACCCTTCAACCTTACAGGCATGTCTACCTGTGGAGCTTGTAACATGTGTAAGCATATTTCCACAGGCAGAGTTGTCAGTATTAATGACACAAAATACCAACTTAAACATAATGCAAACTGTAATTCTAAAATGGTGGTGTATGTCGCTGTGTTCCTCATGTAAGGGCTTTACATTGGAAAACAGAGCGAAAAATGAAAGAGCGAATTTACAAACATATTTATGCCATCAATACAGGTAAAAATGACAACGCCCTTGCTAGGCATAATATGAGATATCCAGGACATAAATTCACTTTTAAAGTAATTGATTTTATTCAATCTAGTATTCGAGGTGGTCCTTATAGCTTGCTATTAGACAATAGAGAGTTATCATGGCAAATCAGAACAAATGCTTTTGTTTCACCTGGTTTAAACGACCACTGTAACATAACTTGTTTGTTGAAACTAAAAAGTTTAGACAGAAGATAAATCTGGAACAAGGAGAAGCAACAAAGTCGCTGAATGGAGCTCCAGTCAAAATCAAACCAAAATACAAACAAGAAACTGGAGATCAAACCACGATGCTCACAAGCCAAGTATCATAAAAATCCAATCTGTAAACTATTTATATGTTATTTATATGTTTTACTATCGATGTACATTTTAGATACACTGTTATAACAGAAGAAGTTTTTAATTTATATATATTTTTGTATACATAAGCATTAATCATATTTTAGTTCACTTCTTAATCTTTGTTTTAACTTAACATTTTTTGAATAGAGGTGGAATTATTCTTTAATCTAAAGTATAACAATAGAGACTATACTTGTTTTATGTGCTCTAAAAGTTTATTTTTGTAATAAAATATCCGGTCGCCTGTAGCACCAATGTACTGGCTAGACATAGTCATGTGACCAGTATCTTACTATTTAAAGAGTGTTTTGTAGATGTGTATTATCTGAGGAAGTTGCCTTATGAAGGCGACGAAAAGCGTTTCATTTAATTAAACTAGTACTTGCTTCATCTTATTATATTCGTGTTGGTTCCGTTTCGTGAATCCAGTTCTTTGAAGCTGTTTATTATTTTCCAGTTCAATTTGTTTGGCTTCTAATTCACGGGTACATGTTTTTTCCCAAAGGGGATAACTATACATTTCTTGGCATTGAGCTTGAGCCTATGGCTCTGGCACCAAGCATCTGTTTCTTTAAGGCCCTTTTGTAGAGTACCACATCATTTGGGGATTCAATAATGGCTCCCAGTTTGCAGTCATCTGCAAACTTTGTTAGCCAGAATCCCTTAGTGTTAGCCTGTACTTCAGAGAAGTAGATGCCAAACAAGAGTGGTCCCAGGACTGAACCCTGAGGTACTTCACTTGTCACTTGTCTGGAGCTGGATTTGGAGTTGGCTACTTTTACATTGTGGGTTCTATCAGTAAGCCAGTTAGCAACCCATTGGGTGACGTAGGGATTAATGTCCAGCTTAGTAAGTTTATCTATGATTCCAGAGTGGGGGATGGTGTCAAAGGCCTTGGCAAGGTCTAGATAGGCTGTGTGGATCACCTTACCCTTGTCCATGGCTCTGGAGACTGATTCGAAAAAGTCAACCAGGTTCAGGAGACAAGATCGCCCTTCCCGAACCCAAACTGGGTGGGGTCCAGTGTTTGAAGGTTGCCAATGTCTTTGTTTATAAGTTCCATGATAATACGCTCCATGGCCTTGCAGATAAGGCTCATCAGACTGATGGGACGGTAGTTTCTGGGATCCAAGGTGGATCCCCCCTTGTGGAGTGGGATAACTAGCTCTGCGCCACTCAGTGGGCACGAAACCTGAGGTGAGGTTGCTCTGTATGCATCTTCACAAACCCTGATTTGATTATTGCTCCTTGTATGTGTTCTCACATGCTGTATTCTGCATATTTGGAGTTTTCAGGAATTCAGATGTTAAACCTACATAATAATAGTAAGCAAAAGTTCATGTTGCATAATTTATCCCTCATGTAAAGTACACAGATGTCTCCCTGAGTAATGCTAACAGTATGAATCTTATCCTGGAAGTATTTCCAGTCATCAACTCTGCATTTTTTTTTCAGTTTTATATCGATATTTCTGCATATTCTGACTTGGGTTGTGGCAGAAAAGGATCATAGTCCACCTATGTTGTTAACAAAAGTAACTAAAATAAAGTAACATTTTTGTTTGGAATACATTTTCCCTAAATAACACCACTGTTTCAGGTATTAATTCTGTCATTGTGAAAGTATTTGTACCTCACCTTGGGAGACAAATGTTCATGTTATAGAATCTAGTGCTACATAAAAAATATTTTATGAATGCTTGTATGCTTAACGTGAATGGTTGTATGCTTAACGTGAACGGTTATATGCTTAACGTGAACGGTTGTATGCTTAACGTGAATGGTTGTATGCTTAACGTGAATGGTTGTATGCTTTACAGCTAATTGAAATTGACTAATTTCAAGGCTTTGGTAAGAACAATTACCCAAAAAGGACTAAAATATTGTTACGTTTAGCCTTGAATTAGGTTCATAGGTTCATACTAGGCTATCTGCCCAAGGGCATTTATAAGCCTAGCCCATAGTTATTTGGCTTTCGCCACCCCTTTAGTTTGAATAAAACTATGCCTATTATTTTGCTGTGCCTCTGTCAAGCAGTGACACTGAAGTAATCCCTGGGGTATATCTGCGATCTCCCATCCATTGGTCAAGATTCCACTTGAACAAGGCCAGCGAGGTGCTCTGCCTCACATGTACTGGGATTTTGTTCCACAGCATAGGGAGTCTCTGGGTGATGAATCTGTCCCTCCAGCACGTTCTATTAATAACCGTGTCAAGGTTTAAGTCTCCGCCTTGTGGTTCTGAGGGATCTAGATTTTTTGAGGTGAAGCATATTCATCAAATCAGGGTTTGACATAGCCTTATATGTCAGGCACAGGTCACCTCTGAGCAAGCGGTATGAGACTGAATAGAGCTGGAGTTCTTTCAGTCGGGCAGCATAAGACATATTTTTGAGACCCTTTATCCTTTTGGTGAAGAACTTTTGGGGCCTTTCCAGCTGCTGCAGGTGTCGGGTCAGATACATTCCGAGTGGGGCATTGTACTCAATCATAGGTCTAATGAGTGATGAGTACAGGGGGACGATGACTTCCCTTGATCTAGATGTGAATCCCTTCATGATCAGGTGGGCAATGTAGAAGGTTTTCCTAACTAATTTAGCAACATGAGTGTCAAACGAAAGGCTACTGTCAACCTGGGTCCCCAGATCCCTAATGACTTCTTCTGTGCTCAGTGGATTGCCACCTATATGGTAGCTAGGGGTAACCTTGTTTTTCCCGAAGGGTATGACTATGCATTTCTTGGCATTTAACTTAAGGCCATGGCTCTGGCACCAGTTATCCGTTTCTGTGAGGCCCTTCTGAAGGATATTGTGTCAGATGTGTTTTCGACTATGGCGCCCAGTTTGCAGTCATCTGCAAACTTTGTCAGCCATAACCCTCGCTTGTACTTCAGAAAAGTAGATGCCGAACAAGAGTGGACCCAGGACTGAGCCCTGTGGGACACCACTTGTGACAGGCTTTGAGTCTGACATGGCTCCAGCAACTCTGACCCTGTGGGTTCTGTCACTTAGCCAGTTTGCAACCCATCTTGTGATGTATGGGTTTACATTCAAGCTGATGAGTTTTTCGATGATACCTGAGTGGGGTATTGTGTCTAAGGCCTTTGCCAGGTCAAGGTAGGCTGTATAGACTGCCTTTCCCTCATCAATGGCCTTGGTGACTGTCTCGAAAAAGTCAACCAAGTTTAAAAGGCATGATCTGCCTTTGACAAAGCCAAACTGGGTTGGATCCAAAGTCTGCAAGTTCCTATGTCTTTATTTATGAGTTCCATTATGATCCTCTCCATGGCTTTGCAGATAAGGCTTGTCAAGCTAATGGGACGGTAATTTCCAGGGTCGGTGGAGGCACCGCCCTTGTGAAGTGGGACCACAGTCGCCGCCACTCCTTGGGTGCGTATCCTGAGGTGAGGCTAAGATTAAACAGCTGTCCTAACTGCGGGTTTAATTCCTCATTGAGTTCGTGGAGCACACAGCCGGGGACACCATCCGGTCCCATGGATGCTGTGTTTTTGCTTTGGAGAGAGCAGTTCTCACCTGTTGGACATGTTTGGGGCTACAATCCTGTGGTATAGATATCTCTCCTTTTGGGGAGGGGAAGAAGTTTGCACTGAACCTGTCAGCCAGTATGTTGGCAATGTGTGTAGGTTCAGTAATCTTCACATCATTTTGAACTAATTCTGAGCATATCTGGGAGTTTCCTCCTAGGTTTCTAACATAGCTAAAGAAGGCCTTATGATTGTCTTTTGAGTCCTTGGCGATTTTTCTCTCAAAATTTGCCTTGGATGATTTTATGAGAGCTCTTAGTTTTACTTATAATGATCAAAGGTGTCTTACCTTTCCAGGATTTTGCTCTATCTTGTAGTAGCTTCCTCCTTTTGTTGTAGAGCTTGTTTATGGCTGGGGTCCACCAGACTGGACGCTTGCCTTTGGTACAAAGAGTCTTAGTTTTGTTTGGGATTGCCTGATCCATGCAGTCCTGTAGGTGCTGGTAGAAGGCATTTGTAAGTGATTCAGCGGTTTGAGTAATGTTTACCACTGGCTCAGGGGCCTTAAAGGAGTCCACACTAGTTTTTAGAAGTGTGAAGTCGGCTTTTGAGAAGTTTTTCACTGTGGTCTATTTTATTTCAGGTGGGCGGGATGAGGACCTCCAGCGAGATTAGTTTATGATCTGATCTCACCAGTGAGGGGTATACTTCCGGTGTTGAACATTGTGATCCCATGTTCATGATGATGAGATCAAGTATGTTTTCTCCTCTTGTGGGGATGGTGACTAGTTGTTCCATGGCATTTGAGTTTATGAACTCCAGGAACCTTTGGGCTAGAGTGTTTGGGCTTGAGTAGTGTTCCCAGTCTATATTAGGGTAGTTGAAGTCACCTAGTATGATGGTGTTTGAGATACATTTATCCCTCCAATGTTTTCAGGAAGGCCATGTGAGGTTCCTGAGTTTGAGAGGGTGGCCTGTAACATGCTACAAATTGCAGAGCAGTCTTGCCTATGGTTAATTGCACCTGGATGGTCTCCGATGCATCGTGCGTTGCCACCAACCTTGAGGTGTGGGTGTCCTTTATGAATATGGACACCCTCCTTTCTTGGTGTTGTCCGGATTTTGGGGCGAACGCATGATATGAGGTGAAACCTGATAGTGCTGGGGTGCTCTCAGGAGCCTTGAACGAGGTTTCTGTGACAGCACAGACATCGATGTTCTCCATACTGAGAAGGGCCTCGAGTGCGTGCATCTTGAGATTGAGACTTCTGGCATTGAGCAGCATTACCCTTAGTTTTTTACTTTTTGTGTTCTAGGGTGGTAGGTTTAGAATTTGAGCCTTGCCTAAAAAGGCACTATGGGGTGGCAAGAGCCTTTGCCAATATCCGGAAGCCTAGGGGTGACAGGTGCAAGCCGCCCCTGAAGCAGCGTGGCTTGTCCAGCATGTCATCCCAGGCAGACAGACATTGGATCCTTTGAATGACACCAGAATTTAAGCCAATTATTAAAGCTGATCATCTTATCACTGTATTGTGGCATCATTCTAGGTGAAGGCAGGATACTGCTCAAGGTCAGGGTCATACCTGCCTGGGCTACATAATCAGAGAGCTCCTCAATGTCCCTTTTCATGTAGTCCAAGGAGGTACGTCTCAGGTCGTTGACACCAGCGTGGACAATGACTGAGTCGTACTTGTACCTGCTGTTGAGAGACCTGAGTGCTTGCGTTATGTGGCAGATTCTAGCGCCTGACAGGCAGCTTACTGTGACCTTCTCCTTACTCAGTCTGGTGAGCGGAGTGTGTCTGACTATGGAGTCACCTATGACAAGTATGTTTGGTGTTGTATTTGGCCTTAAGGGCAGTGACTGCTTTGCACACTGATTTTGTTGTTTATGTGTTGTTTGTGTGGTGTATTGAGTTTGCAGTTGCTTGGGTGTCTGCTTTGGAGGCCTCTGCTGTTTAGGTAAATTTTTACTCAGAGCCTCGAGTATGTCTTAGTGTGTTTATGTGTTTGATTCAGTGGTGTGGTTGAGTTATGTGAGACTGGTATTGTGGTGTGTGTAGTTGCCTTCTCCTCCTGCCTGGTCTTGCCAGTCCTGAGTTGAGAGAGCTCAGCCTCCAGTCTGGCTAAATAGCTGCATCTCTCACAAGTGTTAGTGTTACGTGGGAGGAGGAGAGGGTTGTCCGTGTACATGAGGCAATTGTAACATTGTCTCAGAATTCCCAGATTCACCAACTGGGCAGGAGAGGACGCCAGCATCTGACCCTTCGACATGCTAGAAAGAATTATGAGTTGGTATGAGACAGAAAAGTAGTGGGCTTAGCAGGAAGTGGGCACTCCTGGGGGTTTTACTAGTGAGAGATTTGTATAATCTTGACCTGCAAAGAGAATGCTTATAAGACAAGGGATATGCTTATAAGACAAGTGCTGAGCTTTTTGAGAAGAAAAAGCTATTTGGAACAAGTGCTGCACTTTTTAGTGTAGGTGTAAACTGTTTAGGTTCCTAACAGAGCAGTTCTAAAGGAAAAATTGAAGAACAGACTTTCTGGAGCCAGAAAGAGTTTAACCTTGTTTAACCGGGCGCTGACCGATGCTGCTCTAGTGGCAACTCCGCTGCATCAGCGCTAAAACGCTAAAGCGTGCTTGATAGCAGGGCTGTAAAGAAGCAGGAATTGACCCAAAAGGGACAATAAAACTACAGTTTCAAGTCAGTAACCACCTCTACGGGGGGGCAGGGAAGCTGCTCAGTGTTAGTCACTGCCACTGATCAACAGAGAGACCCTCCTTCAGCCCAAGCAAAAATGGCTCACAGAAACTTTCAAACAGTTCAGGAACAGCAAGCCTGTAACTGAGCTTTGGAAAAAGCAAGTTTTTTTTTTTTGTTTTTGTTTTTTACAGAGATAGCAGAGGTTCACGAGTAATATCAAGTTATAACAGTGCAGTAAATGACCCCACACAAGAGTGCTAGGTCAAGGACAGAAAATATGCAAGTTTTAAGAAAAAAACGATTTAAAATTAAGTGCAAACAGGAAATTCAGCAAACAGCTTTTGGTTGTGCTCTAAATACAGCTACTAATACAGAAATCAAGTTTAACAAGCCAGAAAATGCTCAAGCTAGGCAGCTATGCAGAAAAACTTAGCAAATAAACAGAGAAAAAATACTTAAAATCTCAAAAGTGGCTCCCTTCTTCTCTCAGCGTTCATTTCCTTCTTTAATTTTCTGTATGTTGTCTTACTGTTTGCTTTTTATTTAAAGATTTTTTTGTCTTTATGTTTTGTTTTCATTTTATTTTTACTGTAGTGGATGTAATTTAATCTGCCTTTTTTTCTGGCTTGAGTCGCTCTCCTCTTAGGAAGAAAGAGAGTGAGGGTGATGGGATATCCAATAAATAACGTATAAGGAAAGAACTAAATGTTCCTGAAATTCATTGCCAAGAAAGTAGCCGGTGTTGATTAATACTTTCATATAGAAAAAGCAAAAGGGTAAGAATGTGAAAAGTATGTTAAGTGAAATGCTGTAATAATATTCATTCCAAGAGATAATAAAGTAATGTAGAACACCACCATTTGTTTCTAGAGGTAGCCCATGTTTATTCATGAAGTGCTTGCTTTGTTGTTGTGTGTGTATTCTTATAAGTTTCCTGTGGGTATAGATAAACCATACTAAACATAGTTCATATCAGTAACAGTTTGTGATGGTTTTATTTTGCAGGATATAACATCCCAGTGGAGGAAGTTTGGACCCTTATTATGAAAGATGAAACGGTTCCATCTGTTGATACTGAAGAAGGAATGGTGATGCCACAAAAGCAGCGTCCTGGTTATGGGTTTAACAGTAAGTACATGATCAGATAGGTAACTCTTTGGATTTCTCCCCATTTGTAGCTGAACAGTTTAGGAACTCTGAAGGAGTACAATATGGAGTGAGGCTAGTAGGGATGAGTGCACAACTCCAGCAAAACTCTGAAGGTTTCATGGTCAGATGCAGTTTACTGGAACCAGATGGAATAAGGGTTTCCCTGAAATATACTGTGCAAAGTCCAGTAGTCCCACAAAGGATGCTCTTTTCCATTTACTGTGGCCATTTTTTGAATGTTTACTTCCTTACATGGGAGATATGTTAATCAAATAAAGCAACTATGTTTGGGTGGTGTTGAGCAGGACAGGAAAGGTTACTGGACTACTGAAAGGTACATCACTGAAGGATGGGAGGGTGACAGACTGAGACTTACCACAGAACATGATGTGGTACTGAAGGCTGGGGGTGAGCAGTACTACAGAACATGATGTGGTACTGAAGGCTGGGGGTGAGCAGTACTACAGAACATGGTGTGGTACTGAAGGCAGGGGTGAGCAGTACTACAGAACATGGTGTACAGAACATGGTGTGGTACTGAGAACATGGTGAGTGGTACTGAAGGCTGGGAGTGGGCAGTACTACAGAACATGGTGTGGTACTGAAGGCTGGGGGTGAGCAATACTACAGAACATGGTGTGGTACTGAGCAGTACTACAAAACATGGTGTGGTACTGAAGGCAGGGGTGAGCAGTACTACAGAACATGGTGTGCTACTAAAGGCAGGGGGTGAGCAGTACTACAGAACATGGTGTGCTACTGAAGACTAGGAGTGAGCAGTACTACAGAACATGGTGTGATACTGAAGGCAGGGGGTGAGCAGTACTACAGAGCATGGTGTGGTGCTGAAGACTGAGGGTGAGCAGTATTACAGAACATGGTGTGGTACTGAAAACTGAGGGTGAGCAGTACCACAGAACAGAGCAGTACTACAGAACATGGTGTGGTACAGAAGGCTGGGGGTGAGCAGTACTACAGAACATGATGTGGTACTGAAGGCTGGGGGTGAGCAGTACTACAGAACATGATGTGGTACTGAAGGCTGGGGGTGAGCAGTACTACAGAACATGGTGTGGTACTGAAGGCAGGGGGTGAGCAGTACTACAGAACATGGTGTGGTACTGAAGACTGAGGGTGAGCAGTACTACAGAACATGGTGTGGTACTGAAGACTGAGGGTGAGCAGTACCACAGAACATGGAGTGGTACTGAAGGCTGGGAGTGAGCAGTACTACAGAACATGGTGTGGTACTGAAGAACATGGTGAAAGAATATGTTGAATACTACAGAACATGGTGTGGTACTGAACAGAACATGGTGAGGTGAGCAGTACTACAGAACACGGTCTGGCACTGAACGCTGGGGTGAAGAACATGGTGTGGGGTTGAGCAGTACTGCAGAACATGGTATGGTACTGAAGGCTGGAGTGAGAAGTACTGCAGAATATGGTGTGGTACTGAAGGCTGGGGGTGAACAGTCCTACAGAACATGGTGTGATAGTGAAGACGTACTGGAGGCTGGGAATGAGCAGTACTGCAGAACATGGTGTGGTACTGAAGGCTGAGGGTGAGCAGTAATGTAGAACATGGTGTTGTACTGATGGCTGGCAGTGAGCAGTACTACAGAACATGGTGTGATACTGAAGGCTATGGGTGAGCAGTACTACAGAACATGGTGTGGTACTGAAGGCTGGGGTGAGCAGTACTGCAGAACATAGTGTGGTACTGAAGGCTGGGGTGAAAAGTACTGCAGAACATGGTGTGGTACTGAAGGCTGGAGGTGAACAATACTGCAGAAGATGGTGTGGTACTGAAGGCTGGGGATGAGCAGTACTCCAGAATATGGTGCAGTACTGGAGGCTGGGAGTGAGCAGTACTACAGAACATGGTGTGGTACTGAAGGCTGGGGGTGAGTGGTACTGCAAAACATGGTGTGGTACTAAAGACTGGGGGAGTGGTACTGCAGAACTTGGTGTGGTGTTGAAGGCTGGGGGTAAGTAGTACTGCAGAACATAGTGTGGTACTGAAGGCTGGGGGTGAGCAGTACTACAGAACACGGTGTAGTGTTGAAGGTCATGGATGAGCAGTATTGCAGAACATGGTGTGGTACTGAAGGGTGAGGGTGAGCAATACTGCAGAACATGGTGTGGTACTGAAGGCTGGGGGTGAGTAGTACTACAGAACCTGGTGTGGTACTGACGGTTGAGGTGAGCGATACTGCAGAACATGGTGTGGTACTGAAGGCTGGGGTGAGCAGTACTGCAGAACATGGTGTGGTACTGAAGGCTGGGAGTGAGCAGTACTACAGAACATGGTGTGGTACTGAAGGAACATGGTGTGGTACTGAAGGCTGGGGGTGAGCAGTACTACAGAAGATGGTGTGGTACTGAAGTCAGGGGGTGAGCAGTACTACAGAACATGGTGTGGTATTGAAGGCTGGGGGTGAGCAGTACTACAGAACATGGTGTGGTACTGAAGTCAGGGGGTGAGCAGTACTACAGAACCTGGTGTGGTACTGAAGGTTGAGGTGAGAGGTACTGCAGAACATGGTGTGGTACTGAAGGCTGGGGTGAGCAGTACTGCAGAACATGGTTTGGTACTGAAGGCTGGGGTGAGCAGTACTGCAGAACATGGTGTGTTACTGAAGGCTGGGGTGAGCAGTACTACAGAAGATGGTGTGGTACTGAATGCTGAGGGTGAGCAGTACTGCAGAACACAGTGTGGTACTGAAGGCTTAGCGTCCGCAGTACTACTGAACATGGTGTGTGTGTGTGTGTGTGTGTGTGTGTGTGTGTGTGTGTGTGTGTGTGTGTGTGTGTGTGTGTGTGTGTGTGTGTGTATGAGATACCTACAGTTGGTCGACTAACACGATTATCAACATCCTGAAAGTAAACCATTGTAATTCAAAAACAGAAATGTCAGCTTCCTAGTATGCATGTACTAAGGAAGAATCTCGGTGCATGCACCTTTTAAAACATCATTTTTTGCAGGAAGCGGCACTGCACATACATACAGACGTGCACACAGACACACACACACACACACACACACACACACACACACACACACACACACACACACACACACACACACACACACACACACACACACACAGCTAGAGTATTCCTCTTCCCAGAGATTCTCGATCTCACACACCTGTCTACTATCTGTACAGTCTGCCAAATGCAGTCAATTAAACAGATGGCAGCCAAACTCCCTGTCAACCAAACCAATGGAACCCATATATGTATGTGTGTGTGTGTGTGTGTGTGTGTGTGTGTGTGTGTGTGTGTGTGTGTGTGTGTGTGTATATATATATATATATATATATATATATATATATAGAGAGAGAGAGAGAGAGAGAGATCTTCTTTAAAATGGTGCAAGTCTTTGCCTGCTCTGTTCCATGAATGAACTGGTCCTGGATAATATGGCATTGGTTGTTATGGCATGCATTGCAAATAGCACAAATCTGCAATCAGCATTCCGGCCCAGTAGATTATGTATTTTGTTTTTTAGTCATTCATTCATTTATTTATTTAGTTTTATGATTCATGCATTTTTGTCATGCATTTAATGTTTCCACATGATTTGAAAATATTATTTTGTCAGAGTTTAAGATTTGAGTACATCTTATTACTCAAGTGAAATAAAAATAAGACTGAAGGGCTGGTATTCAGAAGGACATAGTGCAGTCTGCAAATCCGTTTCTAGCTGGTGCAAAAGCATGTGTATATGAGCACACTTGTGTAATGTGAGTGTCTGTGTGTGTTTGTAGTGGTTATTAAACACCTAAAAACACTCGCAAAACAGTGTAAAGGATATTATTAAAAACAAACTAATCATAAATGGCTGCTAAATGAGAATATTAACATCTGAATTAGAGCTTTTGTTCACTTTAATAGTGAATGTTGAACTTCTTCAGAAATATCAAAGCAACAAACAACCATGAATTTAAAATACCTTGTAAAAGTCACATGTTTGAATGCAACCAGTAAGTTATTGTGAGTAATGATAATAAAAGTCATTTAACGAAACAAATGTAATACATAAAAAAAAAATCGATAAAATTATATAAGAAAAGCTTGCAAAAACCCAGCTTGGACACTGAATGATAATCTTGGTTCCCTTGCTTCTCTACTGGGTTTGGTGGGATTCCATAACTAGCAAAGATAGACCGATGGAACCCACCTAGTGAAGGGGCTCACTAAGGTACCTCCACAGTGGTGGCATCAGGAAGAAGGAGCTATAGAGGGGCTGAGGATCTAAATCAGAAGAAAGTTGGACTAAAAAATCAAGTAATACCTCTAAAATCAGAATTGTCTTGTACAAATACATTCCAACTATGACTTGCAATGGTTGTTGGTCTGCTGTTTCTAGTCAAACTCAAGATTGCACATTTTTTGACATCCATGCACTATTGCCAAAATTATCTTTTCTGTGTGACAGTAACTTTTTGGGTATCTGTTATGTTTTGACCCAAAGAACTGGTCAGATTTTTGTAGGGTCACAGTGACTGGAATTTACCTGCAACAACAGGGTTATTCATATCGTAGTATTATCACCCTGATTAATCTATAACCCACTTCTTGAATATTCAGTTTTTTTTCTCCTGCTCATAATCCCCATTTCTAGGGAACATCTTGCTCACTCAACTTTCTTAGAGACACGGCTCTCTTGTGTATAAACGTTGCGTGGCTATCTCTAACATGTTATGTATAAACATTGCAAGTTACAACATTATTCCAAACAAACTTTCTAATGCCTGTTTGCCTTCTTGCTCTGGCATTGGCACAACCCACACTTCATGATCTGTATGTTATGTGTGTAATACCTGCACTACATGAAATGCATATATTGTGTGTCTTACATGTAGAGTGTGTCAGAGTTGTTCTACATGAAATACATGTAGTGTGTAGTGTGTCATAGTTGTTCTACATGAAATACATGTAGTGTGTGTCATACCTGAAATACATGTAGTGCATGTCATACCTGCATTACATGAAATGCATGCAGTGTGCCATACCTGCACTACAAGAAATGTGTAGTGCCTGTCATACCTGCACTATGTGAATTGCATGTAGTGCCTGTCGTACCTGCACTACATGAAGTGCGTGCAGTCCCTGTCATACTTGCACTATACAAAGTTCATGCAGTGCCTGTAGTACTTGCACTACACAAAGTGCATGCAGTGCCTGTCATACCTGCACTACACAAAATGCATGCAGTGCCTAAGTGCTTGCAGTGTCTGTTGTACCTGCACTACATGAAGTGCTTGCAGTGCTTGTTGTACCTGCACTACATGAACTGCGTGCAGTGTCTGTCATACCTGCATTACACGAAGTGCATGCATTGCCTATTGCATCTGCACTACACAAAATGCTTGCAGTGTCTGTCATACCTGCACTACACAAAGTGCGTGCAGTGTCTGTCGTACCTGTACTACACAAATTGTGTTCAGTGTCTGTCGTACCTGCACTACACAAAGTGCATGCAGTGTCTGTCCTACCTGCAGTACACAAAGTGCATGCAGTGTCTGTCATACCTGCACTACACAAAGTGTGTCTAGTGCCTGTTGTATTTCCACTACACAAAGTGTGTGCAGTGCCTGTCATATCTGCACTACATGAAGTGCTTGCAGTGCCTGTTATACCTGAACTACACAAAGTGCATGTAGTACATGTTATGCTGTACAAGCAGACTCTAAACAGGAACTTCAGCAAATGAAGGGGTTGTGGAATGCAAAACTGAAAGCACAATGGGTGAAACTGAGTACAGACAAGACAGTTGTCATGGCAGCAAATGAGGGAAATGAGAAGAAGCTGAGATCATAGATCATCATAGGATCATAGGACGTTACTAGGCTATTGGCCCTGAGGCCCTTACAAGCCTAGCCAAGAATGTAGCCCATGTTCCAACATCAGCACCCTATGCCACTGTCAAGCAGGGACACAGGTGGAATCCCAGGGGTGTATTTTCTGTTCCTCATCCAGCTATCCAGGTTGTGCTTAAAAAGGTTTAATGAGGTAAAAATAACTGCTGTCACTCAGTTCCCTAGATAACTGTGTTCTTGCTTTTCTGTCTGTAGCCTGCCATACCAGAAACGCCTCAACTTTTGACTTGGTGGCAGAAGTTTTCCCTTGCTTTAAAACACCATTGATAAGTTACCTCTAGCAAGACCTGATAAAACATATAAAAATGCAACAGTCAGTTTAACATTCTATCCTCCTTTGTTTCAGAAAAGTGGAACATGAGATGAAGTCATTGAAGACAAAAATCTTGTTTTAATAACTAATTATTCCCACCTGCTCTCAGTGCACACTCAAGCTCATAGCCACTAAGCAGCAACAGTGCTCTTCCTGAAGGACACAAGTCTGAATTAAAACAACCTTATGAAAGTAGCAAAAACTGATTGCCTAGATTATAGGTTCATAGGAGGTTACTAGACTAGAGGCCCTAGAACCCTTACAAGCCTAGCTATGTTAATTCCTAGTTGTCCCAATTCTCCTTGGTTAGATGGATGTAATTTACAGGGCAAGTCTATGACCAGCACTGACTACCCCTGTCCATGAGGGACATGGGTGCCACCCACTGGGTGAATTTGCACTCTCCCAACCATTTGTCTAGGTTGAGTTTGTATAGGGTGATGAGCTCTACTTCGTGTGAATTGGAAGTTTATTCCAGAGGAGCATCAATCTTTGGGAAATGTATCTGTCTCTCCAGCATGTTCTATTAATGCCACAGGCTTGGTTAAGATCCCTAGGTTGAGTGACGCTTGTGCCATTTGACTTGCAGATATGCAGCATTTCCATTAGGGCAGGATTGGAGATTGTCCTATAGGCAAGGCACAAGTTGCCTTTCAGCAGCCTATAAAATACAGAGCAGAGTGACAGGGCTTTTCAGTCTAACCACATAAGTCATGGTTTACAGGCCCTGTATTTTCTTGGTGGGAAACCTTTCTGGTCTCACCAGCTGCTGCAAGTGTCTAGTGGGGTACATGCAAAAGGGAGCACTGTACACTATTAATCCTCTGATGAGGGTCGAGTACAGTGAAGTTACAACAGTCTTAGACCTAGATGTGATGCCCTTACTTATGAGATGCACACCGCAGAAGGTTTTTCTTTACCACTATGGAAACTTGGTGGTCGAAGTTCAGATTGCTATTCCCAGATCTCACACCACTGGATTTGAACTTAGGGGGTGCTGTCAATATTATAATTATCAGGGAATTCCACTTTGCCAAAGGGGATAACAATGCACTTTTTTTGCATTTGGTGCCAAAGCCATGGTATAAAACTAATCATTTGTCTGTTAGACCCTCCTGTAATATGTTAACATCATTGGGGGACTTAATGACTGCAGCCAATTTGCAATTATAAGAACTGAGAGAGAATTTAAAACAGTGGAACAGTTTTACTTCTTTAAGTATCTGGGAGGGGTGGTTGAGGAGAAGGGATCTATTAATGAGAAGGTCAAATCAAAAATCGGAGAGGCTGTAACCATTTGACATAGTGTGTCAGGGTTAATGTGTGACAGAAGAATATCAAAGAATCTGGAATGTAAGGTGTACAAAACAGTGGTGTGACCTATACAACCATATGGCACAGAAACCTGGGCAGTATAGGCAGTGCAGATTAAGAAGTTAGAGGTGATGGACATGAAGTGCCTGAGATGGGTGGCAGGGTGCACAGTGTGGGACAGAGGAACAAATGACTGAGCTGGGGCCAGACTACATCCAATTAAAGAGACGATCAAAGAGAACAGATTACAGTCATTCAGGCACATGTGCATGAAAGCAAAGGATGAGTTCATGAAGAAGATTTAAAAGAGACATGAAGAAGGCAGCAGGAAGTGAAAACATCCTGTAAAGAAATGGATGGACTACGTGAGACAAGGCCTGCAGTAGTCAGGCAAGACTGTCAAAGAACGTAGGACTGTGGCACTGAATCAACAGAGCTGGCAACAATGTGGAAAAGGGGGGCTGATGATGATGATGAAATACATATAGTGTTTATAGTAGTTGCTCTACATGAAATACATGTAAAGCATAAAAAAGACTGAATTTTATGAAATTATATCCAAAATGGTCACCTCTACCCTCAGGTCAGATGTGATAGTGCCATCGGACCAGATGGGATACCAGAGGACCTAATATGTGCAATCAAAAATAACCTAGTATACTCCCTGGTGAGCATTCTTATTAGAGAATTAAAACGGTCTGTACTCCTGATATCTGTAAGGAACTTATTATGGTGCAAATTTACAGTGGAGACATCCCCTCCCCCACAGACCCAGTAATTACAAAATTACCATCCAAATAGGTGTATTTTGCAGAGAGATTAAAAGTCATCGTGGAACATGAACAAAGAGAGGAAGTAAACCTCCTTGTCTATGACATAACCCATGATAGTTTTGTCAAAGGCAGATCTTGTTTGCTTAACGTCATCATTTTTTTCAGTAGTAAGATTATTGCCACGAATTAATGTTTTTTTCTCTCCAAGCAGCTTTACCTTGATGACTGAAGGATTCAACACTATGCACCATAATGGACTCACAAATTTGACAACCTGAAGCTAAATGAAGTGTTAAAAGCTTTGGCCCATAGCTGGCTTCATGACTGTGCCCCTCAAAACTATGTCCTAAAACTTCTGGGTTTTGACATTATTTCTCAGATGTCATAACTGATATTGTTTATCAAGCCAAATATGCAAATGACTAGAAATTTGTAGGATTGTTCTTAACTTTACTGACACTGCCTCCCTTCAGATAACACTTAACAATAAACATGAATGGCACAACAGAAATATTCTCGACTTTTGTATTAAAACATATAGTGTAATGGAATTTGGCAAAACTGCCCCACCAGATTTATTCACTACTGATGGGTAACAGATAAGTTTACTGTATAGTAAAAGATGCTGGAGTCCTTTTAGATGATGCCTTTTCATCTGATATCTATATAGCTGCTACTAGAGGCAGGCCATCTGAGTTTGTCCACTTGATCCTCCATGAAGTTGAGAACTAAGTCAGGCAATTAATTGTCCCATTTTATGCAGATTGCATTATACAAGTTATAGAGAGCTGTACAATGTATCCTTTGTCACATTCCATCCAATGCTGTTGGAGAAGGTGTGAAGATGCTTCAGAAAGAAAAAGAAAAGGTTTTCTGGCTGGTCTTGTACAGAAAGACTATAGCAGTTCTCTTCTCTGTATCATGTTACCTTCTTACATGAGTCATAGGGAGTATTAATGGACATATTACCTCTTAAGTAGCTTTGCCTGAATACCTCCCTGCTGGTGGCATGAACACAAATGAATACTCGGCCTCATTAAAAATTACTATCAGCTGTACTGTGAAACATGTGAACTTCATAGCTCAAATTCTACATGTATGGAATAAACTCCTATTATCAGTTAAACTCAACTTACCAATTCAGGCATTCTAAAAGAAATTGGATGACCACATGGGGGCATGCTGGTTCAAACATGAACTCCAGGGCATCATACTCTTTGGTAACCAGTAGGAAGTGAGTTTGTGTGTATGATACCTGTACTAAGTCAAGTACATGTAGTGCATGTAATATCTGTACTGTATGAAATGTATGTAGTGTGTGCATTACCTTTACTATATGACATTCAGAGTGTTTGTCATATTTAATACCTGCACTTCATGAAATACATGTAGTGTGTGTGCACTACCTGTATTGTATGAAATTCATGTAGTGACTGTAATACCTGCACTGTATGAAATGCAGATAGTGCTTGCAATACCAGAACTGTATGACATGCATGTAGTATGTGCAATAAAATACCTGCACTGGATTACATGCATGTAGTGTGTGCAATACCCACACTGGATGACATGCATGTAGTGTGTGCAATACCTGCACTGGATGACATGCTTGTAGTGTATGCAATACCTGCACTGGATGAGGTGCTTGTAGTGTGTGCCACACCCAGACTGGATGACATGCATGTAGTGTGTGCAATACCCACACTGGATGACATGCATGTAGTGTGTGCAATACCTACACTGGATGACATGCTTTGTAGTGTGTGCCACACCCACCCAGGATGATGTGCATGTAGTGTGTGCAATACCCACACTGGATAACATGCATGCATGTAGTGTGTGCAATAACCGCACAGGATGATGTTCTTTTAGTGTGTGCCGCACCCACACTGGATGACGTGCATGTAGTGTGTGCAATACCTGCACTGGATGACGTGCATGTAGTGTGTGCAGTACCAGCACTGGATGACATGCATGTAGTGTACACAGTGCCTGCACTGGATGACATGCATGCCATGCCATGTGTGCAATATCCGCATTAGATGACATGCACATAGTGTGTGCAATACCCACACTGGGTGATATGCTTGTATTGTGTGCAATAACTGCACTGGATGATGTGCATGTAGTGTGTGCAATACCTGCACTGGATGACGTGCTTGTACTGTGTGCAATACCCACACTGGATGACATGCATGTAGTGTGTGCAATACCCACACTGGATGACACACATATAGTGTACACAATACTTGCACTGGATGATGTGCATGCCATGTGTGCAATACCCGCAGACGATGACATACATGTAGTGTGTGCAATACCCACACTGGGTGATGTGCTTGTAGTGTGTGTAACACCCGCACTGGATGAAATGCATGTAGTGTGTGCAATACCTATGCTGGATGACATGCATGTAGTGTGTGCAATACCTGCTCTGGATGATGTGCGCATGTACTGTGTGCAGTGCCTGCACTTCATGAAATACGTGTGTGTGTGTGTGTGTGTGTGTGTGTGTGTGTGTGTGTGTGTGTGTGTGTGTGTAGTACCTGCACTGTATGAAATGCACGTATTGTGTGTGCAATACCTGTACTGTATGAGGTGCTTGCAGTGTGCACAATACCTGTAGCGTATGACATGCATGTAATGCGTGCAATACCTGCACTGTATGAAATGCATGTAGTGCATGAAATACCTGTAGTGTATGATGTGCATGTAGTCTGTGCAGTACCTGCACTGAATGATGTGCATGTAGTATGTGCAATACCTGCAATAGATGATGTGCATGTAGTGTGTGCAATACCTGCTCTGGATGATGTGCATGTACTGTGAGCAGTACCTGTACTTCATGAAATACATGTAGTGTTTGTGCATTACCTGTGCTGTATGAGATGCATGTAGTGTGCATGGTACCTGTACTGTATGAAATGTATGCGTGAAATACCTGCACTGTATGAAATGCATATAGTGCATGCAATACCTGCACTGTGTGAAATGCATATAGTGCGTGCAACACCTGCACTGTATGAAATGCATGTAGTGTGTGCAATACATGCACTGTATGAAATGCATGTAGTGTGTGCAATACCTGTACTGCATGAAATGCATGTAGTGCGTGCAATACCTGTACTGTATGAAATGCATGTAGTGCATGTAATACCTGCACTGTATGAAATGCATGTAGTGCATGCATTACCTGCACTGTATGAAATGCATGTAGTGTGTGCATTACCTGCACTGTATGAAATGCATGTAGTGCGTGCAATACCTGTACTGTATGACATGCATGTAGTGTGTGTTGTTAAAGTTATACTACACTATTCAGGTAGTCTGTACCTTTACTCAATGAATACACTGAGACAGTTCTGCTATTAAAACATTCATTTTACTGCACGTGAGGTTTACAGCTAGCTTAACAATGAAAGGTATATACATCAAAAACAAACTTCAGCTTACAGTTTTAGGTTTGCAAGAATAGAATAATCAAAGTTGCTGATACAAAAGAAAAAGTCCCAATCTTTATGTCTTTTCTGCCTGCATCAGCAGTTTAGAGAATTTGCCAGAATAATAAGTCTTTCCCTTGAAGCTGGTCTGTTGACAGTTTGTTTTCCATATTTTAAACATTCTGTTCCTGAAAAATAACTTTTTTGTCCTTGGCCTATCTTTGCGTATCATGTTGACGAGACACAGCTGCATACAAGACTTCGTCTTGACCTGCTTGTAGATAAAAAAATTTTACAAAGCTGCATAGGTTATAAGAGATAAAATATTTTACTTCTGATTCTTATTAACAATGAATGCCAAGCTGTATAGTTTTGCCAAGTTAGGTAACTGAGTTCCAGCTGAGTGCACTCTACACACTGAAATGCAGAACATTTATTTCCCATTTTCAGAAAAATCCATATACTGTCTGCCTACCTTTTTACAGGTAGAAGGGATTTTAACCAAATGGTCTGTATAAACAGAGGTATGTTTACCTGTTTATATTGATAAAACATATGCCCAATGTATGCTGCCTGTAATGACTGTGGTTGTTGTTCTTCTTTTGACTTTTCCCGGTTAGGGGTCGCCACAGCGGAACTCCCATCCGCTAATGATTGGCAGTAGATTTTTACGGTGCCAGCTCAATGCCCAACCTTCAATGAAGGCACGCCCTACGCATGTCTTTTGAACACCACTTGACCACTGGGAGGACATGCAGACTCCACACAGAAGGCACTCCAGCCGAGAATCGAATGGGAGAACCTCTTGCTGTGAGGCAACAATGCTACTGCTGCACCACCATGGCTACGACTGTGGTATTAGTACATATTACAGAAACTCGAGTAGTAAAATTTAGTTGTATTTTTGTATTATTGGGAGGAATATTAATTCCCTGTATAGTATGATTACCACACTTCTTCACATAGGTGAACATTAGCCGTTGTATTGATGTTGGATATTTCTTTGAATTTTCTCCTTTTCCCAAATAAAATCTAGGAAATTGACAACATTTAATAGAAACTTTGCAATCAAATTCAAGGGTTACCTTAGGACTATTTGGTGGAATGTAATAATGACCCCTAACCCCGGACCAAAAGGTAACGTTATTGGAAATCTTTATGTACCCGAAGATACAAGTAACATTATATGGACAAGTACAGTTGTCCTGCTGTCTTTGCCCACAAAAATGATTTATCTTTGAGCATTTACTCCAACCTAGCTTTAGAGTATTATTGTCATTGTTTATTTTTCAAACTTGCATTTCTCTTGTTTGATACCCTACCCCAAGGGCTCCAATGAGTTCAGTCAGTACAATAACAAACAGAATCTTCATTATGTACAATAATATAGCCTTTCCATGTAAGTGGTATTAATCTGAAAAGTTGTTTTGACAGATGCTTTTTTAACTGTTTTAGACTTGGCATTTACCGTGAGTCTACAACCCCCCCCCCCCCCACAAAACATGAAGTCACTTAATGACCTTCAACTGATCTCTGTGAACAAGGATCGTTTTGTTCTTTTTTTTCCTTTAACTTTGTACACTAGAGGTCCTAGCTGAGCAATTATTTCAAAAGGTCCTTGGCCAATTACTATCCCATGTACCGTCTGTCTGGAACATCTTGATTAATACCTGTGTCCCTGAGGGAAGGATTTTTTCTGGCATAACAGGATCCTTTGACCGTAAATTGAATGCTTGCATTTCTGATAGGCTTCGACACAATTTATAAATATCTTTTAACCATTGTTGATGCTGTGCAATTTCTAATAATGGTCTGTTTGTACTAACAGTAGGATCGAATGGCAGTTGTAAAGGCATTTTTTTACCTTTCATGACTTCAAAAGGTGAGATCCCTGTTTTACTGTGTGGAGTTGCTCTGACACAAAGCAAGATTTCAGGCAAATGTTTTACCCAATTTACGCCCTTTTCCAAGCAGGCTTTCTTAAGGCGTTTCTTAACATTCTTTCAACTATCTCATTAGACTGGGGATGGTAAGGAACATGAAATCGTTGCTGGATACCAAGCAAATCACACAAAGCTTTCATCAGTTTACTGACAAATTGTGGCCCATTATCAGATTTGATAACTAGTGGCCATTCCCAATGACAAAAAATGTTTTTCCATAAGGCTTCTGCTGTAGCCTTAGCCATTATTGTTTTTGTAGGAATTGCTTCTACCCATTTTGAAAAATCATCAACTACCACTAGAAGATACCTGTACCCACCTTTAGCTGGGGGTAATGGACCTGCAAAGTCAATTTGGATGGCATGCCAAGGTCCATCCGCTGTAGTTACCCTTAGTTAGTAACTGTGGCTTTTACAATTGAGCATTAACCTGCAAGCATATTAAGTATTCAGCATGCACTAAATCACAGATTTCCTTTAACTGTGGATGCCAGTAATTGTTCTTTACAATGGGCCAAAACTTTTGTGTACCCAAATGTCCTAATACCTAATGATTAAATTTCACTAACTGTCGTGC
This sequence comes from Protopterus annectens, assembly GCF_019279795.1. Taxonomy (NCBI): domain Eukaryota; kingdom Metazoa; phylum Chordata; order Ceratodontiformes; family Protopteridae; genus Protopterus; species Protopterus annectens. The sequence continues at coordinate 1,818,557,947 of NC_056732.1, forward strand.
CTGTTGGTACTGTATATAAGGAAGATTAGAACCGTCTTCAAAACATCTTGCATAATATTGCCCTAGACTTTCTCTCCTATAAGAGTACATTTTTCCAACTTTCCATGCAGTCCAAACTTAGTTTGGATCTGCAGCAAATCATGCTGCAAATTCTGAACTGAAAATGTCTGTATGGCATGTACTGCAGTGGTTTTATCTGGTACTAGAAAGGAGTTCTGTAGGATACAGCTGCATTCCTTCCTTTGCTGCCTTTTTTGCTATCTGATCAGCATATTTAACTGAAAAATGTCATTTGTAGCTTTTTGATGAGCTTTTACCTTTAAGATACTGTAGCAACCCACAAAGGACTGACTATGAACCAAATTCCAAATACTCTGTAACACAGAAGCATGCTTGAGTGGTTTGCCCATATTATCAACAAACCCTCTCCTTGCCAATGTAGACATATGCAGCCGCAGAGAATTAATTATGTATGCACTGTCTGAAAAAATATTGACAGGTGGAAAATGCTGTAACACATAAAGAACTGCTTCCAGTTCTGCTCGCTGAGCAGACCTGTGTCCCGGTAACTGAATTAGAGTCGGCTGTCCCACAGAAGGGTTTTCTGGTACTACTGCAAATCCAGTCCGATATTGTCCATTGTCCCAAAATCGAGCACCGTCAACAAAGATGGATGGCCTGTCTTCCTGAAAATCAGGAGATAGAATGGGCTTTTCTGGATTTGAAATGTGCCTAATGCATTTGTGTAGTTTTTCTTCATATCCCATGAAGTTAGATAAGTAATACTTATCTCCTGCCTTTATTGTAACTTGCTTGACACTAAATAATGCCAACCATTTTGCAAACACTGCTTGACTGACGTTGTCAATCAGTTTATTTAGCCGAGTCTCATTTACCAAAGTCTGTATGGCATAATGCGGTGTCTGTACTTTAATTTCTTTCGAAAAAGCTTTTAGGTATTCAGTTTGTCTTAAACCCCAATAAATGGCCAAAAGTTGCTGAATGCACGGATGGTATCCCCTCTCAGCACGTGTCATCTTCCTACTATAAAATGTAATGGGGCATAAAATCTTTTCCATTCTACAATCAGAGCCTTGAGGCCACTCCTGTAAAAGCACAACAGAGAGTGTGTTGGGTCCAGCCGCTGCCTGTAACACAAAGGGACGTGTTAGACTTGGAGCTACTAATTCTGTAGCCTTGGCTAATGCTGCCTTCACAAAAAGCCATATTTTCCTTTGTTCCCCACTCCAGAAAGGGTAATTCTTTCTGGCTAGAAAGCATGTCATACAGAGGAGCTGCCATGCTGGCATAATCTGCTATAAATTCACGATTTGTAATTCATGGTACCCAGAAATTTGTGCAAATCCGGAATGGTAACCGGTTTATCCATTTGCAAAATTCCCTGCACCCTGTCTGAACAAGGAGTATGCCCAGAAGGACGTAAAATAGTACCTAGAAATTTTACTTCAGATGACATGAATTGTACCTTTTTACTTTTAACCTTAAACCCTGCCTCCTGCAGTGTTTGAAGGACCTGTGTCACTTTAGCTAAATGCTGTTCTTTTGTTTCAGACTGTATTAGTTATGTCATCAATATAATGCAGAACAGAATCATCAGATTCTAGACCTTGTAGTATTCGTCCAACTATTTGGTGAAATATAAACGGACTGTTTTGAAACCCCTGCGGTAACTGCGCCATGACATACTGTTCATTTTGAAAAGTAAAGGCAAACCTTTGCCAATCTTTTTCCTGCAGTGGTACTGCAAAGAATCTATTAGCTAAGTCTATGACCGTAAACCACTGACTTTGTGGTTTTATTCTTGCTGCTAGCTCTGGGACCCCTGGAATCAGATGAGCCTGGGGAGTCGTGAATTGGTTCACTTTTTGCAAATCAATAACCAATCGGTAAGTGCCATCTTTCTTTTTAACTGGCCATATGGGTGAATTTGTAGGGCTATTTCCCTTTTGAATTATTCCCACATCAAGCCGTCATTGTATGCAATTTTGCATGTCTGTCTCTGCTTCCTTTGTGATCGGATACTGTTTTTGAAACAGTGGAATAAAGTCTATGTCCTTCAAGGATGCATCTGCAGTCATAACATATGGGTTGTCCTGCCTCAGGCAGCCCTTCAGTCGGCCGGATTCCAAAGTCTGGGTCTGGCCTCGGCTGATGTCGCACTTTCCCCGACGTCAGAGCTTCTGGGGTATAAAGGCAGCAGCCGACGCCATTTTCCCCAGTCTTTCTTGCCGCGCGGTGCCTGAAGCAGAAGCTGTTCGCAAGTGCCGGTCGGTCAGATCCAGAGATTTCAGCTGCCGAAGACTTCGAAAAAAGCTAAGTACCCCGTTGGGGACTCTTTCTTGCCTCAGCCGATGTCAGACAAAGTAAATAATTGTTTAACTTGTGGGAAACAAATACCTCATAAGGATTTCCATTCTTACTGCCTTCCTTGTTTAGGCCCAGACCACGACGTATCAGCTTGTTTAGCCTGTGCTTCCTTCAACCGACGGACTCTCAGACGTCGGTCGGAGTTTGCAGAGGAGTTTTTTGGAACTGATTTTGCTTGTAAAATGCCGTCGGAGACTCGACCACGATATGGTCAAAAACGCAAGGAAAGGACCGACACCGCGGCCCGCCGTTCGCTGAAACCACGGCTAGGCCTACCGCGAGTGTCTCAGTTTCGCTGAAATCGAGTCCACGGCTATTCCTACTACCGAACCATACCTCCGACCACCGAGGCCAGAGAGGCCCCGGCTGAGTCGGCTTCAGAACTGCTAGTGTTCAGGATTTGTCTGACACCATACCTTTGGACATTTCTACTCCTGCACGGGGCAGCTAGGCCCCAGCTTCTATGTCTATTAAGGCCTTCTCCAGGGCTAAAGCTGCCAAACTTTCAAAAGCTTTGCCTGCCAAATCTACATCCCAGAGGCCTTCCTCTAGTTCTCAGATCCTCAGTCTTGCTGAGGACCTTATCTCCTTAATTAGGGGTTCTCAACCTCACCCAGACAGGGCCTCCCAGCCTCCTCCAGACAAAAGGCCCAGGGCTGACCCCTCTGAACCTCACTCCTCAGATTACTCCACGGATGGATCTGATTTGTCAGACCACCAGGAAGGGGTCTACTTGCCTTATGAGGATTCAGATGCAGAAGAATCTATCCCTTCAGCCTCCCCCCCCTGAAGAATTTTCCTTTGGGGAGACTTTGCACTCCATGAGAGAACACTTTCAATGGCAGGGTCAGGATTTCTCTGATTCTAGAAAAAGATTAAGGACCTTTTTGCATTTGCCCCAGCATAGGCCCTTAGCTATACCTCCGGTTCTAACTGTAATTGATGATGTGTACAATGATGTCAGTACTGCACCTGATTCTCTTCCTCCGGCCCCCGCCAAACCTGACAGATATTACAGGGTCCCGGATTCTTACTTCCACCTGTATAAAGCCCATGCTGCAGACCCAGAAACTATTTCTCAGGGCCCTAAAGGGGTTGCAGCCGCTACTGCCAAAAATCCCCTACCCTCTGAAAGAGAGTCTAGAGCATTAGAGAGATGGGGAAAAAAGGTTTATACATTTGCTACTCTTTCTGCCAGGGCATTCAGTTCCATATGATACAGTACCAAGAATTTTTGTTAGATCAGCTAAATAAGAAACTTTCTTCACCTGAACCCTTAGACCGTAAATCCCTTCAGGATTTGGTACACAACTCACAACAGGTCAGTAATCATTTCTTAAGATGTGGCTATGATGCACTGGAGGCTTCATTTAGATCAGCTATGACTGGGGCAGTAATTCGTAGGCATGCCTGGCTGAAGGAGCAATCTTTGCCAGACCAGGTCAAGGCTAAACTCCTCGATGCTCCAATGGAGAAACAGCATTTATTTGGCTCCTGCACAGGAGATTCTAAAGAAGGTTGAAGAAAAAGCAAAATCTGTGCAAACAGTTAAAGATTTCCTGCAAGTTCAACCTCCGAGGTTCAGTAGAAACTGGCCTACAACGAATTGGTCCTTTCCAGATTCCTCCAGAGCACAGAGAGGCAGAAACAGGCGCCCTAGAGGCAGAGGTCAATCCAAGGGCCCCTACAGAGGCCGTCAGTGGCAGCCTGCCAACCAGAGGAGTAGTGCAACAGCTACAACTACTACCACTACTACAGGACAGACAGAATGACTTGACTCTGATTCCGCCTACCAGGGATCAACTGGAAGCACCCTTGGAAAGCTGGCTTTATTCTCAGAAACTGGCATTGCATTACAAAGGATACATGGACATTGCAAATAATAGACAAAGGATACAGGTTTCACTTCCATACTTTGCCAAAAGAGGAATGCCAAACCTTCCACCAAACCAGAAGCCAGAGGCTTTAAGACAAATCAGCAAGTTACTTCAGATGAAAGCTATAGAAAGGGTACCATCTACAGAACAAGGCCAAGGATTTTACTCCAGACTATTCCTTGTGCCAAGAAAAGAAAACCAATGGAGGCCTATACTCGACCTGTCCGCACTGAACACTTATCTCATTGTGCCAAAATTCAAAATGCTGACCCTACAGCAACTTCTTCCCATGTTGGGCAAGGAGTCGTGGCTGGTGACTCTAGATCTCAAGGAGGCATACCTGCATGTCCCTATCCGACCAGATTGCAGAAAGCACCTCAGATTTCTTGCAGGATCAGAGCATTATCAATTCTCAGCATTGCCCTTTGACTTATCTACTGCGCCCAGAGTATTCACAAAATGCCTGGCATCAGTAATTGCACACTGCAGACTTCAGGGAATTCAAATTTATCCATACCTGGACGACTGCCTAATACAAGCGGACAACAAGAAAAAATTGTTAAAGGACTTGGCCTATGCCATACACCTGCTACAGACCTTGGGATACACAGTCAACATCCAAAAGTCAAGACTAGTACCATCCCAAAGGATAACCTTTTTGGGTGCGGATCTGGACACAATCACCCAGATGGCTTTTCTCACAGAAGAAAACAAAAACAACTTCCAGATTACTTCATGATTCTGACAAGACAAACTCAGCTTACTGCAAGGAAAGTCCTGCAGGCCCTGGGTTACATGGCATCCTGCATAATTTTAATCCCACATGCCAGGTTGCATATGAGGAAATTACAATGGTACCTAAGGAATGTATGGTCTCAACACAGTCACAGTCTAGAAACCATGATACCAATCATTCTATGCCTTCAAAAGGAATTCCTATGGTGGGCTCAGGCCTGCCAGTCCAACAGAGGGTTGCCTTTCAACAAACCAAAAACAAGCCAAACCATCACCACGGACGCCTCAGACCGAGGATGGGGAGCACACATGGAGGACAAATGTATCCAAGGCCTATGGCCTCAAGGGCAGCTAAGCATGCACATAAACCAAAAGGAAATTCTGGCAGTGAGGCATGCAATCGAGGCATTCAGACCCTTCCTCCAACAAGGACATCTGTTAATAAGGACAGACAACACCACGGTCATGTGGTACATAAACAAACAGGGAGGCACACATTCCTACCCTCTATGCCGGATGGCTATGAATCTGTGGAACCTATGTCTGAATCTCAATATCCAGCTGCAGGCCAAATTCGTACCAGGAAAAGAAAATGCACTAGCAGACAGCTTAAGCAGAACTACCATGGATGCACACGAATGGACGCTGCACCCAGACATCTTCAAACTTATAACAAAGACATGGGGAATGCCAGAGATAGATCTGTTCGCCTCCCCACTCAACCACCAACTGAAGACATTCTGCTCAAGGACATACCACCCACAAGCATGGAAGGTGGACTCTCTCTTTCAGCTGGAATGCCCTAACAGTATATGCCTTTCCACCTCTCCCATTGATGTACAAGGTTCTACTGAAGATCAGGGAGGAACAGCCAAAAGTGATACTAATAGCTCCGGACTGGCCAAGACAACACTGGTACCCACTACTGAGAAGCATGTCTCAGGCAAATTCATGGCCTCTTCCTCAATGGCCTCTTCTTCTAACGCAGAACAATTTCAAGACCCTGCATCCCAACTTGAAAACATTACGGCTAACTGCCTGGAAAATTCCCTAAAACCCAACCAAACTGTTTTATCTCAGAGGGTGAAGGACATTATCCTGGAGGCTCGCAGACCTTCCACAAGGAAGACATACTCTGCTAAATGGAAGAGATTTCTTATTTGGAGCACATCAAAGGGCACAGATGTCACAGTGGCAAACCTAGCACACATCCTTGAATACTTAGCAGAATTGTTCCACAATGGCCTGTCTTATTCTTCCATTAAGATTCATGCTTCAGCAATATCAGCAGAATACAATATGGATCCACCTCTCTTCTCACACCCTCTTCTCAGGCAATTTTTGAGAGGGATCAAAAATGTTAAACCTCCAAGAAGACCCCCTCTACCTGCATGGGATCTCAATTTTGTGCTGGAAAAACTGACTCTACCTCCCTTTGAACCAGCAGCATCAGCAGACCTACAGTTCTTATCTTGGAAAACTGCTTTCCTTCTAGCAATCACTTCAGCAAGAAGAGTATCTGAGTTACAGGCATTAATGGCAGTGCAGCCTTTTCTTATCTTTCACCAGGATAGAGTGTCACTAAAAACCAATCCTACTTTCATGCCAAAGGTGGTATCTAGGGTATCCTTGAACCAAGCTATTCACTTGCCAACGTTCTTCCCTAACCCACAGAACAAAGGGGAAAAACTTTTGCACACCTTGGATATACACAGACAACTACGCTACTATTTGGACAGAACAAAAACTAGCAGAAAAACTGACCAACTTTTTGTAGCATATGCAACAGGGGTGCAAGGAAGAGCAATTTCCAAACAGACAATTTCAAAATGGATAGGAAATTGCATTTGCTTTTGTTACTCCTTTCATGGAAAGACAGTTCCTGAAAATATCAGGCCTCACTCCACAAGGGCCACAGCCACCACTACAGCTTTCCTACGAGGGGTGGCTACCAAGGACATTTTAGAAGCTGCTACTTGGAGCTCTGTGCATACATTTGCCAAGCATTACAATCTACCTTTATACTCCAGATCCCGAGCAGGGTTTGCAACTGCAGTACTGCAGGATCTTAACTACACCATCCTTCTCTTAGTACCCCTCCCCAGATTGGCTATGGTATTCTACCCATATGTTATGACTGCAGATGCATCCTTGAAGGACATAGTACAGTTTTGTACCTACCATAAATGTAGATGTCCGATAGGTATGCATCTGCAGTCAGGATTACCCACCCTCCTTCCCCTCTGTGGTATTCCTAGGGTGCTTACCCCTCTTTCAGCTAGCTGGGGGAATCTATTATGGTGTATTTGTTTGTTTATACATGTATATAATTTGCAAATGTTTGGAACTTTTCAGCATTTATCCAAATTTAGCCTTCCTAGAGGGCACCTGGCATCTGGGGCAAGAAAAACTAAGGAAAATGGCGTCGGCTGCTGCCTTTATACCCCAGAAGCTCTGACGTCGGGGAAAGTGCAACACCAGCCGAGGCCAGACCCAGACTTTGGAATCCGGCCGACCGAAGGGCTGCCTGAGGCAGGACAACCCATATGTTATGACTGCAGATGCATACCTATCGGACATCTACATTTATGGTAGGTACAAAACTGTACTTTGTCACTACCTACAGAAACTGCTTCCAGTAGCTTCCCGCAGTCTGTGGGCCCTTGAGACCACAACATAGGGAACTGTTGTTTTACCTTTAACCATACTTCATTTTCAGTAGAGCTGACAATACGGCCCTATTCAGAACTGTTTGATACATGTATTGCCTCAAGTCATACATAAAATGGGACCTTGTCCTTGCCATATAATACCATTAGGAAGGTCTATGACAATTCACAATTTGGACAATATATCCATTCCCAAGATTGTGGAGGTGCAAGAATTATGCATCTAAAATACCCCTTTCACTGGTTCCCCTTGATTGGAGAATTGCACTTGTACAGTTTTACTACCTATGGCTAGACATCCAGAGCCATTAAAACCTGAAATACATGTACGTTTAGACAAGTCAGGGGGCAAATGCCTACTTGTCACTGAGACGGCCGCTCCTGTATCTAGAAGAACATCTTCCCACAGGTTCCACTCTACCCAAATGTTGATAAGTGGTCGTCCATCTTTCCCTTTTTTGAAGTTAGTCAAGAAAGAGACTTTGGTAGGGGGGGTCACACCCCTATAGTAGATCTACTTCCCACCCCGAATCTTTGGTGGTATTGGACTTCAAAGGACATAATTGCAGTGTTTCTTCGACCTCTTCACATTCAACATAAGAAGATCGATTAAGTTCATGATGCAAGGCTATTTGCTGCTGATAATTAGGATTTACTGGACCCTCAGGAACAAAGCCAGAAGAAACAGTTGCATCCTGTGTGAAAACAATATTACTTTGTACATTGACACTAGGTGCCACACCATCCCCTTGCTGTACTGGGAATACTGACTGTTGAATGTTTGTGGTATGTAGGGGTTGTTGCTGTAGTCCCCTATTACTCGCTGTCACATATTGCTGTGAAGTATACTGCTGTGTTTGTACTTCTGGCTGCATTACCTGTTGCTATTGTGGTACACGTGGCTTATCAAAATTTTTCACGGTAAGAAACTTACCCTTTGCCTCTTGTTCCTGGCACCATCTGCAATAATATTTACAATCATTTTTAGTATGACCTACCTGTTTACAGGAATAACAAATAGGCTGTCTCTTTGGAGGACCCCCTATAGATTGAGTAACTTGAGAAGTTAACTGAGTGGTTGGGGGAGCTGATGCTGCCTGTTGTTGCCCCTGTATAATTTGCCCTTGATGTGGCTGTCCTACTACCTGCTGTGGGACTTGCTGTCCTTGATTAATCCATCTCCCATGCCCCCTTCCCCTTACTTCACTAACAATGAGTGCAGAATGGGGAGTGTAAATCTTTTGCTTATGAATAGCATTATCTTTACACATAATACATGCTTGCAACAATTTATCTACTAACTCTTGTGAGTGTGTTTGAAGATTCCTCATAAATATCTGAAGTAGTTAACTTTATTTGATCAGCAACCTGTGGGTATCGGATCCGATTCGGATCCGAGCCGGCAGCTTTCCTAGCAAAAGGTCCAAGCTCCTCCCTCTACCCATAATGCCCTGCTACCTCCCTCTAGTCCTCAGATCTCGTTTGCCGTGGCTTCTTGAAGCATCTGAGAACGAGCTCCTAGCATTGGGTTTGTGAGTTGGAAAGCTATTCAAACTTTTTTTTTCCCTTAAAAATCTCTTTAAACTTGTGTGTGTGGTACCTTTTCCTCCCTTAAGCTATTTTGGTAGTTTTTCGCGTTAGCTTTAGTTTAGATATTATTTTCCCCTCCCCCCTTTTGTCTGTGTGTGAAGGTGTGTACATGTGGGCCTGTTCTTTTCTAAAATGTCTGAAGGCCTAAAAGCAATTTTTTCTAAATGCTCCAAGTGTGGCCATAAGCTGCCCCCAGCCGATGGCCACACTCGGTGCGTTATTTGCCTGGGCGTGGACCACCTTTTGTCGGGCTGCACTATCTGTGCAGCCTTCAACCCCAGGGCTTTGAGGGATAGGAGGACCAAGCTAATCCTTGCGGGCCTTTTGCCCCCTGATTCAGCTTCGTCCTCCTCCCCCTCTGTGGTGCCAGCCGGCACTGTGGCTGCTCCACCGACTGTTCCTGCTACCCTGGCTGGGACTCAAGCTCCGTCTTCTGCTCAGGAGGAAAGGGACACCAGAAAAAAGGACAAGAAAGACAAGGAGCGTGATAGGGACAGACATCGTAGCCACAAGAGGCGGGCCGATTCAGTCCCCTCGGCCCCGCCGTCTAAGCAGCTCGCCTCCCCCTTAAGGTCTCCGGGTCTTCCCCCTCCCAGCTTCGTTCTCCGTGTTTCTCCCTGGAGCTGGAGGAGGAGACCCAGTCACCTTCGAGGTCGTTTAGGCGGCCTTCCCGGCCAGCCTCGACAGCCTCATCCAGGTCAACCAGAAGTATATCTGATGCGGACATGGGATGATGCATCGATTTCTTCAGGCCCAGCTGCAGATGGGAGTGCTCTTGCCCCCCCCCCCCCCAGGGGGAGCTCGACCCCATTTTTTGCCCTCATTGCTCCTTCTCCGACCCACTATCAGGGTTCGGAGCTGTCGGATCCAGGTAGCTTTGGAGCCGGGGTGATGTCGGCGTCAACAGTGTTTCCTACTTCAGCGCCGACTGCACCTTCGAGTTTGTTGGGTACTTTTTCGGATCCGAGCTCTCGGGGCCATGAGCTGAGCGTCGGATCCAGAGGGGTCAGTGTGCCGTCGGCTCCTTTGAGGTCAGAGCACACCGTTCTTTCGGATCCAATCAGGTCATCTCCGGTGCCAATCCACACGCCGGATCCGAGGGGGCTGCTTTCTGATCCTAGGGAGAGCAGCTCACCCTCTGCATTCGACATCGTGGAGAGGGTCCTTTCGAGGGATTCGAGGGCCCAGGTTCTTGCTATGGATCCACCTGCCATTCCCTCTCAGATGGGACTGTCTTCCATCATCCGGCCCCAGGGACAGCCTGCGCCTACGTCCCAGATGGTTCCTGTAGAGGAACAGGACATTGTTGGTGAGCCCTCCTCGGACAGCCCCCCCGAGGAGGTTCCTCACAAACGAAAGTGTAAGAGGAGGCACTTGGACTCACCCGAGTCCCTCACAGAAGACACTGACTTGGAGGAAGGGGAAGGTTCCCCCAGGTCACCCCCCGAGGACATCTCCTTTGGAGACATTATGGAAATGCTTCATATTAGAGGGGGGTGGTCAGCCCAAAAGCCTTCCTCGGATGAGTCTGTGTTTCTGGAGATGTTCAACACAGGCCCATCTACCTCTTGGGTGTCCCCTCCCGCCGATCCCCTGGTGGACCTCATAACTACCAGGGCATGGAAGAAGCTGGACACTGTGGAGCCAATGCCCAAGAGACCGGACAGGATTCTCAGCCCCCCCACAGACAGGACAGTTTGGAGCAAGGGTGCCCCAGTAGATGCCATGGTGGTGGCGGCTGCCACCAAGAAGGAATTGGCACAGGAGAGTTCCTCGGTACATCCTCCAGACAAGGAGTCTCGGACGATGGACCACCTCAGAAAGCGGATGTTCGCTTCAGCGACCTTCTCTGTCAGGTCGCTGAACTATATGGCACATGTAGTTTGGCTCCAGTGGGACCTAATCAAAGAGTACACTGGGTCACCCCCAGAGTCCATGTCGGCCGAGGATAAACGGACCTTCTCGGCTCGAATGGCCACTCTTAAGTCTATCACAAACACCTCTATGCGGCTTCTCTCCCATGCCACGGAGGGAGCAGCTAGAGCCAGCGGAGCAGGCATTGTCTTACAACGACAGACCTGGCTCCGTCTCTGCAACTTTGCGGAACCCTTCAAGGCGTCCTTTGCGAATGCCCCTTTTGACGGTTCTATGCTTTTCGGCAAACCCATCCGCCATAAGCTACTGCAGAGCGAGAAGGACGGGAAGATGTTGTCTGCGGTCGGGATCTGCTTCTCGGCTCCTCAGAGGTCCTTCTCCAGGAACCAAAGAGGACAGAAGAAGATGTGGTTCCGGAAATCCCAACAATCCCGTTTCGTTCCGGACCCCTCGTCCTTCAGAGGCAGAGGAGGGCAGGGTGGACTCCGGCCCAGAGGCAGAGGGGGGCCGAAGAATTTCAGGTCGAGGGAACCCTTTTCCTTTCGAACCGTGCAGCAACCATGAGGGGTTGCCTGACTGCTCCTCTCTGGAGGCAGTCGGGGGCGCTTCTCAGAGCATCTAGCACATTGGGAGTCCATTAAGTCAGATCGCTAGGTGCTCCGGATCATATCCAGAGGTTACTCAATTCCATTCCTAAGTTCTCCTCCCCGGTCGGGGCACCTCCCTGATGTCCCATCCAATCAGAGGGAGGTAGCAGCCTTCAAAATAAAGGAGCTACTAAGAAAAAGAGCCATCCAGCATGTCCCCCCGGTCAATCCAGATCAGGCTTTTACTCCAGGTTCTTTTTGGTGCCAAAAAAGACGGGGGACTTGCGGCCAATTCTCGATCTGTCCACACTGAACCTGTCAGTCGACAAAGAAAAGTTCCAGATGGTCACCATTCAATCCATTCTCCCACTTTTACAGGAGAATGACTGGATGTGCTCCATAGACCTCAAGGATGTGTACTATCACGTTCTAATGGAGAGGCGATCCAGGAGTTTTCTCCACTTTCAGCTGGGAGCCAGCCATTATTAGTTCAGGGTCCTACCCTTCGGTCTCACCACAGCCCCCTGGGTGTTCACCAAGGTCATGGCAGTTGTAGCGGCCCACCTGAGGCTTCAGGGAATACAGGTTTTTCCTTCCCTGGATGACTGGCTCCTAGCCACGCCCCCACCAGGCATCTACTATGTTCAGCCAGGGACTATTTCCTACATCTCGCCCACCATCTAGGGATCACGATCAACCACAAGAAATCCTCCCTTCAGCCTACTCAGATCTTGGATTTTATAGGGGCCAGGATAGACACAATTCAGTCCAAAGTCTTTCTGATGACGGACAGACTCCGCAACCTAAACCTCCACGTTTTGGCTCTTCTACAGTTCTCGGCCCCTCCAGCAGAATTAGTCCTGAGGGCTCTGGGGTCCATGGCAGCGGCCATCAACCTGTCACCGCTCACACGTTTGAATATGAGAATTCTTCAATGGACCTTACAGGTCCAGTGGTCCATCCTACGACATCCTTTGTCTTCCCCTATTCCCCTCAGCAGGGTTTGCAGGGAATCTCTACTTTGGTGGCTCCATTCCAGGCACCTCTGGGAAGGGTGCCTCTTCTCCATGTCCCCACCCCAAGTCACAGTGACCACGGACACGTCTTGCCTCGGGTGGGGGGGGGGACATTGCATGGGCAGAACCGTCCAAGGCACGTGGACTCACACAGAGACCTTTTTGCATATCAGTGTTCTGGGGATGAGGGCGGTGCTTCTAGTGTTGCAGGCTCTCCATGCCCTTCTTCCTCTAGGGACTATTGCAATTCAAACAGACAACATGTCAGTGGTCTGGTACATCAACAAGCAGGGGGGAACCAGATCTTACCCACTTTGCCGAGAGGCCATGAGAGTGTGGGAATGGGCAATATCCACCAACCACTTTCTCATAGCAACGCACATACCGGGTCGGTCAAACATTCTAGCGGACAAGCTGAGTCGAACTATCCTCTCACCTTACGACCCCTTAGTAGCGAAACAGATCTTCCTAAGATGGGGTCAACCTTGCTGCAATCTGTTCGCGTCGCCTTCGAACGCAAAGTGCAGCGAGTTTTTCGCTGTAATTCCCCCACCAGGGGAAACCCCCAGAGACGCTGTGGTTCATGCTTGGCCATCCGGTCTTCTTTATGCTTATCCTCCTCTTCCGTTGATGACAAAATTCTTGCAGAAAGCTCGTCGGTTGGGGAACAGAGTTATCCTCGTAACCCCATTCTGGCCTCGTCAAACCTGGTTCCCATGCCTACGGTCTCATCTAGTGCATCCTCCCTGGATCTTAGATCCCATTCCGGATCTGATTTTTCATCCCTTGGGATTGAGGACCCCCGACCTGGACAACCTCAAGCTCTCGGCTTGGTTGATCCAGTTCCCTTAATGGCTAGGATTCCCAGTATCTCATCCTCAGTTAAGGCCATCCTGGTGGCTGCTCATAAGCCTTCTACCAGGAAAGTCTACAAGAGTAAATGGAAGCGTTTTACTATCTGGGCGGAGCATAGGAATTTGGATCCTTTTACGGCTCCTATTCCAGCAGTCCTCGACTTTCTATCCCACATTTTTCATCAGGGGGCTAGTTCTTCAACTGTTAAAGTTCAATTGGCAGCTATTTCCCACTTCCACATTGGAAACAAATTTGGCCCCCTAGCTTCCTCTAAGATCTGCAAGACCTTCCTGAAAAGTACCTTTCTTTTAAGACCCCCTGTTAAGGATGCAGCTCCTCCATGGGATTTAACCCTAGTTCTCCAGGCTCTGACTGGTCCCCCCTTTGAGCCTGCAGCTTCGGTCGACTTAAATTATGTATCTTGAAAAACTGCCTTCCTGATTGCTATTATCTCAGCTAGAAGAATATCGGAGCTTCAGGCTCCTTGTTGTAAGTCTCCATACATCATTTTTCATAAAGACAGTTTCCCTCAGGACTAATCCCTCCTTTCTGCCTAAAGTGGCTTCTGAAGCCAACATCAACCAATCCATCAATCTGCCTGTCTTCTTTCCTAATTATTGCAACAAAGGAGAGTATAGACTTCATTGTCTGGATGTACATAGACAGTTGTGATTTTACTTGCACAGAACGGCTGTTTTTCGAAAATCGGAACAACTCTTTGTCTCATTTGCTAAGTCCTATTTGGGTAAACCAGTGACAAAGGTAACCTTAGCTAGGTGGATTTCCCAATGCATTCTTCTCGCATACAGAAGCTCTGGTCGACCTGAGCCCGTTCGGGTTCGGGCACATTCTACCCGTTCTGTGGCTACTTCTGCTGCCTTCTGGTCGAGTGTCCCTTTGGATGACATTTGTTCAGCAGCTACTTGGGCTTCCTCTCATACTTTCATTACACATTATAAATTGGATCTGATATCCAGAGGAAGGGCATCTTTTGGCTCTGCAGTGCTCCGGAATATCCTTCCATGAGGACCTCCCAAGTTGTTGGTAGCTGGGGACTCTGTCTCACAGGTTGCTGATCAAATTAAGTTAACTACTTCAGATAAAGAAGTTATGTACTCACCATAATGTTCCATCTGAGTAGGTAACTTCATTTGTCAGCAACCAACCCTCCCTCCATCCCCCCTGACCTGTAGTTCATCCTTGAAGGATTATTGTGTTTCACTTCCCAGATGACATCAGGTTAGGATGTTCAGGTGTTTTTTCTGTTTGTTATTGTAGTATTCTGTGATACTATGGCAAACTCGATCTGAGGACTAGAGGGAGGTAGCAGGGCATTATGGGTAGGGGAGGAGCTTGGAGCTCGGATCTTTTGCTAGGAAAGCTGCCGGCTCGGATCCGAATCAGATCCGATACCCACAGGTTGCTGACAAATGAAGTTACCTACTCAGATGGAACGTTATGGTGAGTACATAACTTCTTTTCAATATCCCCTGGGAAACCTTCCAAATGGTTCAAAAAGGAGCGCATAACAGCTTTTTGAAAATTGACATCTTTCATATCTTTTTCATCACTGCCATTGACTATCATATATGCCAGATGATAATGTTCTGCTTGTTCTTCTAAAGAGTCACAAACTGTCATTTGAAACTGATCTAAAAGTGTTGGTGTGAGATATGGCCCCACAGTGTATGCTAACAATACTGCTGTCATTCTTAGGTGTTTAGTTTGTATTGGATGCTGCTTTTTGCTGAATATAAGCCATAAAACATTGTGGAATAAAATTCCAGAAACAACGTTCAAGTGTATCATTCATACAATGTCTAAGCTTCAAACGTAATCATGTTATTAAAAATACCCTTCTATTCATCCCACTTAGGGAGAGTTTCTAACATCCTAGACTGATGACTTGTAACAGTAGATCTGAAGTAGTTAACTTAATTTGGTCTGCAACCTGTGGGATACAGATCTGTTCTCAGATCCGAGCCGGCAATTTTACAAAGCTTAGATCCGAGCTCCTAGCTCCTCCCCTTACCCATAATCTCCTGCCAACCCTGACTGACCCCAGATCTAGTTTGCCGCGCTTCTGAACAGCAGCTAGATTGCGAGCTCCTGGTCTTTTGGTCAGATAAGTCCTTGTATCTTAAATTTTTCTCTTTAAACTTGTGTGAGTGTGTTGTGTTGGTTAGGTTTCCCTTATTATAACTTTATTTTATATAACCTCTTTAAATTTTTTTAATCAAATTTTCCTCCCCATCCCTCGCTGGTTGTAGTCTGTGTGTGTGTTTAGTGTGTTTGGGGCCTACTGAGTGAGTTTTCTTTTAGCTAATATGTCTGAGGCCCCAAAACCAATATTTTCTAAGTGCACCGAGTGTAGCCATAAGCTCTCCCCAGCGGATGGCCACACTCGGTGTGTCCGGTGCCTTGGGGTTGAACACCTCTCCTCTGGGTGTTCTATCTGCGTGGCGTTCAACCCCAGGGCACTGAAGGACCGTAGGTTGAAGCTGATCCTAGCGGGACTCTTGCCCCCGGATTTGGCTTCAGCCTCCGGTGCTTCTGTGGCCTCCTCCCAGGCTTCTGTGGCGGCCACTCCTGCCTCTCTCCCCCTTCTGTGCCGGAGGAGAGGGAGGCCAGGAAAGACAAAAGGAAGGAGAAGCACCACAAGCGGCGGGCCGAGGCCTCCGCTTCGGCCCCCCCGGCTAAGCGGGCTTCTCCCTCCAGGGCTTCTAGGTCCCCTCCTTCTCGGCTCCAGTCTCCATGCTTCTCACCGGGACTCGAGGAGGAGGAGACCCGATCTCCATCGAGGTCATCGAGGCGGTACTCCCGGCCAGCCTCGGTGGCCTCGTCGAGATCCACCCGTAGCCTTTCGGATGCAGATTTGGACCGGATGATGCGAAGGTTCATCCAGGCCCAACTGCAGATGGGAGTGCTCCTGCCCCCCCCCTTTCTGGGGGGGAGCTCAACACCCTTCTTTGCCCCGATAGCTCCTTCTCCGACCCGCTTCCTGGGTTCGGAGCGCTCGGAGCCGGGCAACGTTGGAGCCGGGGGTGGGTCGGCTCTGACTCTTCCTTCGAGTCTGTCATATCCTTCCTTGTCGGATCCGAGCTCTCGGAGCCGTGGTCTGAGCTTCGGATCCGAGGGGGTTGGTGTGCCTTCAGCTCCATCCAGGTCTGAGCACACTGGTCCTTCAGATCCGATGCTCTCAGTGCTGGTTCCGAACCATCCATCGGATCCGGGCAAGGGTCTGCTCTTGGATCCCAGAGAGAGCGGCTCTCCCTCGGCCTTCGATGTGGTGGAGAGGGCTCTGTTGAGTGCATCCAGGCCCCCGGTCCTTGCTTCGGCTCCGTCCCGCACTCCAACTCAGTTGGGTCAGACTTCCATCACCCAGCCACAGGGACAGCCTGCTTTGACGTCTCAGGTCGTTCCCCTGGAACAAAATGTGGCTGGTGAGACATCCTCGGACAGCCCCCCCAAGGATGTTCCTCACAAGCGAAAGTGCAAGAGGAGGCACGTGGACTCCCCCGAGTCCTTGACAGAAGACACGGATTTGGATGAGGGGGAAGGCTCCCCAAGGTCACCCCCAGAGGATGTCTCCTTTGGAGACATCATGGAAATGCTTAGGATTGGGGGGGTGGTCTGCCCCCAAGGCTTCCTCAGACGAATCCGTGTTCCTGGAGGCGTTCGAAGCAGGCCCATCTACCTCTAGGGTGCCCACTCTGGCCAACCCCTTAGTGGACCTTATTACCACTAGGGTGTGGAAGGAGCTGGAAACTGTGGAGCCAGTTCCCAAACGTCCAGACAGAATCCTAAGCCCCCCCACTGAGAAGTCCCATTGGAGCAAGGGACCCCCCGTAGATGCCATGTTGGTGGCGGCAGCCACCAAGAGGGTGTTAGCCCAAGAGAGTCCCTCGGTCTATCCCCCGAGCAAGGAGTCTCGCTCGATGGACCGTCTTGGGAAGCGGGTCTTTAGTTCAGCGACCTTCGCTGTAAGGTCCCTGAACTACATGGCACATGTGATTCGGTTGCAGCGAGACCTTATTAGAGTACGCTGCATCGCCCCCCGTGTCCATGTCAGCGGAGGACAAACAGTTATACTCCACTCGCATGGCAACTCTTAGGTCTATATCCAACACCTCTATGCGGCTTGTATCCCACGCTACAGAGGGAGCCGCTAGAGCCAGCGGAGCGGTCCTAGTTATGAGGCGTCAGGCCTGGCTCCGACATTGTGATTTCGCGGAACCCTTCAAGGCGTCCTTTGCGAATGCCCCCTTTGATGGTTCTGCCTTATTTGGCAAGACAGTTCGCGAGACTTTAGTCCAGAGCGAAAAGGACGAGAAGACGTTGGCTGCTGTTGGAGTCCGCTTCTCTGCTCCCCAGAGGTCCTTCTCCAGGAACCAAAAGGGACAGAAGAAGATGTGGTTCAGAAAGTCGCAACAGTCCCAGTCCGCTCCGGACTCCCAGTCCTTCCGTGGCAGAGGAGGACAGGGTGGACGCCGCCCTAGAGGCAGAGGGGGCCCGAAAAACTTTGGGTCCAGAGAAACCTTCTCTGATCAGCCCACGCAGCAACCCTGAGGGGTTGCCCTACTGCTCCACTCTGGAGGCAGTCAGGGGCCACTTCTCGAGGCACCTGGCAGCTTGGGAGTCCATTACAACAGACCGCTGGGTGCTTTGTATCATATCCAGAGGATACAGAATTCCCCTTTCTTAGATTCCCTACACTCCTGAACACCTCCCCGATGTTCCACCCAATCAGAGGGAGGCTGCAGCTGCAGAGGTTTGGCAGCTTTTAGAAAAAGGAGCTGTCCAGCGCATCCCCCCAGACCAGTCCAGATCAGGTTACTACTCAAGGTTCTTTTTGGTGCCAAAAAAGATGGGGGACCTAAGGCCCATCCTCGATCTTTCCCTACTAAACCTGTCAGTAACCAAAGAAAAGTTTTGGATTGTCACTCTTCAATCTATTCTCCCCCTCTTGCGGGAGAACGACTGGATGTGCTCGATAGACCTCAAGGACGCGTACTACCACATATTGATGGACGTACGATCCAGGAGGTTTCTCCACTTCCGGCTGAGAGCCAGTCATTATCAATTCAGGGTCCTTCCCTTCGGTCTCACCTCAGCCCCGAGGGTGTTCACCAAGGTGTTAGCAGTGATAGCGGCCCACCTGAGACTCCAGGGAATGCAGGTTTTCCCGTACCTGGACGACTGGCTTCTCACCGCCCCAACAAGACATCTACTATGCTTAACCAGGGACTACTTCCTCAACCTTGCTCTGCAACTAGGGATCACTATAAACTCAGACAAATCCTCTCTCACCCCAACTCAGGTGATAGATTTTATCGGGGCCAGACTGGACACCAACAGGCAGCTAGTCTTCTTAACTCCCGACCGGTTGCACACTTCGAGGGCACATGTGCGGACCATCTTTCAATCTTCAAAACCTCCGGCAGGATTGGTTCTGAGGGCCCTGGGGTCCATGGCAGCCGCAATAAACCTTCTTCCCATGGCATGTCTGAACATGAGGATTTTACAGTGGACTCTCCAAGTCCAATGGTCCCTTCATCAGTACCCCTTGAGTCACCCCATTTCTCTCAGCAGGGCCTGCAAGAGGGCTCTCGTTTGGTGGCTTCAGTCGCCGGACCTCCAGGCGGGACACCCCTTTGCCATGGCCCCCCCTCTCACCACGGTGACCACGGACAACTCTCGTCTTGTGTGGGGGGGCATTATTCAGGCAGGATGGTCCAAGGCACGTGGAAGGATTCGGAGACCTTATTGCACATAAATGTTCTAGGGATGAGGGCAGTGCTGTTGTCGTTGCAAGCACTTCAGAGCCTTCTGCCTGTAGGAACACATGCAATCCAGACAGACAGAATGTCTGTGGTATGGTATATCAACAAACAAGGGGGAACCAGGTCTTACCCACTCTGTCGAGAAGCCATGAGAGTGTGGGAATGGGCGATCTCCACCAACCGCTTTCTCATTGCAACACGGACGGACCAACATCCTGGCGGACAGACTGAGTCACACCATCCTTTCACCTTACGAGTGGTCCCTCAATCCTCGAGTAGCGAGTCAAATTTTTGCCATTTGGGGCAGCCCTGTTGTGATCTTTTTGCATCTCCCTCAAACACGAAATGCAACGATTACTTTGCTCTCATTCCCCCTGCCGGGGAAGCCCCAAGGGACACCTTGGTGCATGCTTGGCCACCCGGTCTTCTCTATGTCTACCCTCCTCTTCCCCTCATGCTGAAACTTCTTCAGAAAACCAGTCGGTTGGGGAGCAGGATGATCCTCATTGCCCCATTCTGGCCTCACCAAGCTTGGTTCCCTTACCTCTGGTCTCATCGAGTGAATCCGCCCTGGGGCTCCCACTTCCCGACCTGGCCAGCCTCAAGCTTACGGCTTGGCTGCTCCAGTTCCACTTGTAGCTAGGACTCCCGGTATCTCTTCTCCAGTTAAAACTATCCTAGTAGCAGCGCACAAGCCCTCTACTAGGCAGGTCTATGGTAGTAAATGGAAGCGTTTCTCTATCTGGGCAGAACGCCATAATTTGGATCCTTTTACAGCCCCCTTGCCTGCGGTGCTGGACTTTCTTTCAGGTCTTTTTAATGGCGGAGCTAGCTGTTCTACGGTTAAGGTTCAGTTAGCAGCTATCTCTCATTATCACGTAGGTACTGAAATGGATCGTTTGATTACTACAAAATTGTGCAAAACGTTCCTAAAGGGCACCTTTCTTCTTAGACCTCCAATAAAGGAAGCGGTACCTCCATGGGATTTGACCTTGGTATTACAAGCCCTGACAGCCCCTCCCTTCAAACCGGCGTCTTCAGTAGACCTCAAATATTTGTCTTGGAAAACAGCCTTTCTTGTGGCTATTACTTCAGCCAGGAGAGTATCTGAATTGCAAGCTCTTTCTGTGAAACCCCCATACTTAGCCTTTCACAAGGATCGGGTTTACCACAGGACCAATTCCCTCCTTCCTCCCGAAGGTAGTTTCTGAATCTAATATTAACCAATCTATCAATTTGCCGGTCTTCAGAACAAAGGGGAGTACAGACTACATTCTTTGGACGTGCACAGACAACTTAGATTTTACATTCATAGGACATCTGATCATAGACAATCCGACCAGTTGTTCGTCTCCTTTGCCAAATTTAATCTAGGTAAACCAGTCTCGAAAGTTTCCTTATTGAGATGGATTTCACAGTGTATCATTACAGCGTATCAAAATTCCGGCAGGCCCGCACCTCAAGGAGTTCATGCCCATTCAACTAGGGCTATGGCTACATCTGCCGCCTTTAAATCCAGGGTTTCCTTGGATGATATCTGTTCAGCAGCCACTTGGGCCTCATCTCATACCTTCATCAATCATTATAAATTGGACATTACCTCCAGAGGGAGAACTTCTTTTGGCTCCGCAGTGCTCCGGAATATCCTTCCATGAAGGCCGCCCAAGGTTTAGATAGCTGGGGACTCTGTCCCACAGGTTGCAGACCAAATGAAGTTAACTACTTCAGATTAAGAAGTTATGTACTCACCATAACGTTCCATCTGAGTAGGTAAACTTCATTTGTCTGCAACCGTTCCCCCCCTCCGTCCCCCTGACCTTCAGATGTGTTTCATGTCTTATAGTGATGTACCATTTCTGATAATGTAGTTAGTTATCCACTATAGTGCTTGCGGGCAAACTTAATCTGAGGTCAGTCAGGGTTGGCAGGGGATTATGGGCAAGGGGAGGAGCTAGGAGCTCGGATCTAAGCTTTGTAAAATTGCCGGCTCGGATCCGAGATCGGATCCGTATCCCACAGGTTGCAGACAAATAAAGTTTACCTACTCAGATGGAACATTATGGTGAGTACATAACTTCTTATTTCTAATGTTTTAGATTGATATTCCTCTAACAGGGCTTGTAATTTTAAAAGGTCTTGATTAGCTAAGTCTATTGCTCTAGCAGCTTCAGATTCCTGTGTCTCCAACTGAGCTCGTAATGTTTTTGTTTCCTCCCTAGCAGCAGTTAAGTCATGCTGTGCGTCAGCCAGCTGCTTGTCCTATTTTTCTTGCAAACAGACAATTTTACTCATTAACCCTTCTATCATACCAATAGCTTTACTGTAAAGGTCTTAATTTCAGCCTGTGAGACTTTCAAAAACTGAGAAAATTCTTTTATACATTCAGCAGTGTCAGCATGCAGTTTACCAGATGCATTCCATTTATATTTATATTTATATTGAAACTGTATATGTATGATATTCAATTTAATTATTATAATTATTTCTATTTAATATTTTACAATTGAATATCATATATATAAAGTTTCGCTCTATACTTATACTATCTAACTAATATAAATTTAGATAGTCTCATAAAATTCCAATTTGTATTAACATTAACATGGGGGAAAGATAAAATTTTTCAAACAGTCAAAATAGTAGTATTAGGCATGCATGTGTTTTATGAGTCATGTGTTTTTTTTTGAAGTGAAGAAAAGTTATAAAAGGAAGTGATGTGTTTTAACAGATTGTCATGGCTTGTCCAAGAGTCGTATTTGCACTTGTTCTGGAGTGACCTGAGTGCTTGTGTCATGTGGCGGATCCTGGCACCCAACAGGCAGCTAACAGTTACCTTCTTCTTGTTCAGCCTAGTGAGTGGGACGTCAGTGTGCCTGACTACAGAGTCACCTATTACTAGTATGTTGGGTATGTTATTTTGCCTTAAGGGCTGTGATTGCATAGCACACTGGTTTTGTGAAGCATGTGTTTCATGGTTTGTGTTGAGGGGGTGGAGGTTGCCTGGATGTCTGCTTTGGACGTCTCTGTTGCTTTTGCAGCTTTTATTTAGAGTCTCCAAGTATGTTTTTGTGTATTTATGTGTGTTTTTGCCGGTGCTGGTTTCATAGGTCTATGTGAGACTGGTGGTGTGATGCAAGTAATTCCCTTCTCCTCTTGACTGCCTGGTCCAGTCTTGGGTTGAGAAAGCTTAGCCTCCAGTTTGGCTGTATAATTGCATCTCTCGCATGTGTTAGTGTTTGGTGGTAGGTGGAGAGGGTTGTCTGTGTACATGAGGCAGTTGTAACATTGCCTCAGAATGCCTAGATTCACCAGTTGGAAAGGAGAGCACACCTTAAACTGTCCTTTGGACATGCCTGGATAGGTATCCTGAAACTTTAATTTTGGAACTTTTACATGAAGTTCAGTATAAAAGACGAAAAGGGTTATATAAACCCATTTTGTGTACACATCAGGTGGGAGACATGGGAGTGACATGTTTAGAATCCTCCTATGACAACACTTCAGACACCATGGGAATGGGGTATGATGCTATTACACAGAATATATAACAAAGAGATTACTCTGTGAGTTTTATTACCCCTTTTAATATAGATGCTTATGGAATTAAGAACATTTTGTGTAGGAATTGGAACCTCTTACTCACTGACAAGGCACTTGAAGAAAAAATAGGTGTCAAACCAAACTTGATATTCAAGAGGGGTAGGAACATGAAAGCTATACTGGAGGGGCACATGCACAAAGCATACAAAATGCCAGGTATGTTTAAATGTGACTTATGCAAATTTTGTAAATTTATGTCTCCTGGGACCACTTTTTTGGTGAGTGATAGGACCTATAGGACTGACAGAGGGTTTAACCGTAACTCAAAATCTGTAGTGTACTTAGCTCAGTGCCAAACTTGTCCAGAATTCTACGTCAGTAAAGCCAACAGAATGCTCAGAGAAAGGGTGTGTGAGCATATATCGAATATTAATAAAGGGAAAGTGGAGAATACCTTGGCTAGGTACCCGGATCATATCTTTCTCTTTAGAATGATCGGACAAGTTGTACCTGATACTAGAGGGGGCCCTTACCAGTTAGTACTGGAAAAACATTAACTGTTATGGCAGCTCCGTTTAGATGCAAGTAGGCCACCAGGTCTAAATGAAGTAAGATTTATAACTTGTATTTTAAAACTAAGAAGTTTGTCTAGATGAGACAGACCCTTTGAGCTACATTTAGTAATAAAAGAAATTGACGTGAGCAGATTTTATGTATATTACGAAGGATGTTTACATACACTTGTGTAGCTAACTTGTCATACAATAATTTTTTAACAAACATAATTTTTAGAATGTATTTCCTGCTGCAGGCATTATGTTTATTGTTGGATATAAAGGTTTTAATTATATGTAGTTGCTTATGCAAGAATTGGTAGGATGTTTTTGTATGAAGAAAAACTAAAAAAGTTGGTTTGGTGTGACCTTTGAGTTGATCAATTAAGTAATTAACTTGTAATTAAACAGATGGGAGGGTGTATCATTCACTATATAAGGCATGAATTTTATCTGCGGTTTGTCTGATGAAGTCTGGCTACCAAGCCGGATGAAAAGCGCTTCACGTGTATTGTTTGTTTTATATAGTTTTATTTTTTTCATATTAAAAGTATGGAGTTCAGTTATTTGCCTCTCAGTGGTCTTTGTTCGCAGTTGTATAGGACAATGTTTTTATACCTTGGATTCTCCTGGTAAGTAATCTTTGTAGACATTCCAACTGTTGCATATGTCTGCTTGGGTACATGCCGAAGTGCGTAAACAACCTGAGACGTACCTCCCTGGACTACATGAAAAGAGACATAGAGGAGCTCTCTGATTATGTAGCCCAGGCCGGTATGACCCTGACCCTGAGCAGCATCTTACCCTCACCAAGAATGATGCCACAGTACAAAGACAAAATGATCAGTTTTAACAATTGGCTTAATTACTGGTGTCATTCTAAGGGGATCCAGTGTCTGTCTGCTTGGGATGACATGCTTGACAAGCCACGCTGCTTTGCAAGGGATGGTTTGCACCTGTCACCCCTGGGCTTCCGGATATTGGCCAAGGCTCTTGCCACCCCCATAGTGCCTTTTTTAGGCAAGGCTCAAATGACAAACCTACCTCCCTAGAAAACACAAGTGGAAAAAAACTAAGGGTAATGCTGCTCAATGCCAGAAGTCTAAACCTCAAGATGCATGCCCTCGAAGCCCTTCTCAGTATGGAGAACATCGATGTCTGTGCAGTGACTGAAACCTGGTTCAAGGCTCCTGAGAGCACCCCAGCACTATCAGGTTTTACCTCATATCATGCTTTCCGCCCCAAAACTTGGACAGAACCACAAAAGGAGGGGAGTATCCATTTTCATCAAAGATACCCACACCTCCAGGTTAGTAAGCATCGGAGACTATCCAGGTGCAACTAACCATAGGCAAAACTGCCTTGCAGTTTGTAGCATGCTATAGACCACCCTCTCAAACTCAGGAACCCCACACAGCCTTCCTGAAGACACTGGAGAGTATGAATGTCTCTCCAAATACCATCATTTTGGGAGACTTCAACTACCCAAACATAGACTGGGAACATTACTCAAGCCCCAACACTCTAGCCCAAAGGTTCTTAGAATTCATAAACTCAAATGCAATGGAACAACTAGTCACCATTCCCACAAGAGGAGACAATATACTAGACCTGATCATCACAAACATAGGGACAAAATGCTCCACACCGGAAGTACATCCCTCTTTGGTAAGATCAGACCATAAATTAATCTCACTGGAAATCCACATCCCGCCCCCACCCCTGCACAAAAGACCACAGTGAAGAACTTCTCAAAAGCAAACTTCACACTTCTTAAGACTGAAGTGGTATCTTTCAAGGCCCCTGGGCCAGTGGAAACCACAACCCACACTGCTGAATCACTTGCAAATGCCTTCTATGGGCACCTTCAAGAATGCATGGATCATGCAATCCCAAATAAAACCAAGACCCATTCCCCCAAAGGCAGGCGACCGGTCTGGTGGACCCCAGCCATAAACAAACTTTACAACAGAAGGAGGAAGCTACTACATGACAGAGCAAAATCCCTAAAAGGAAAGGCATCTCTGATCAGTACTAGCAAAAAACGATCACTCATAAAATCATCCAAGGCCAACTTTGAGAGAAAAATCGCAAATGACACAAAAGACAATCACAAGGCCTTCTTTAGCTATGTTAGAAACCTGGGTGGAAACTCCCAGATATGCTCAGAGTTAGTCCAAAATGACACAAAATACACTGAACCCACTGACATTGCCAACATTCTGGCAGACAGGTTCAGTGCAAATTTCTCCTCCCTCCCCCAAAAGGAGAAATAACTATCCCAGCAGAGTGTAGCCTCCCTAACATCTCAGATGCCCAGGTGAGAGCCACCCTCTAAAGCTAAAAACACAGCATCAATGGGACCGGATGGTGTCCCGGCTGTGTGCTACATGAACTCCAAGAGGAACTAAACCCACACACAAGGCTGCTGTTTAATCTTAGCCTTACCACAGGATCCAAAGAGTGGCGTACGGCAACAGTGGTCCCACTTCACAAAGGCGGTGCTTTTACGGACCCTGGAAATTACCGCCCCATAAGCCTGACGAGCCTGGTCTGCAAAGCTATGGAGAGGATCATTATGGAACTCATAAACAAAGACATTGGGGACCTACAGACATTGGATCCTACCCAATTTGGCTTTGTCAAGGGCAGATCCTGCCTTCTGAACTTGGTCGACTTTTTGAAACAGTCACTAAGGCCATTGATGAGGGTAAGGCAGTTCACACAGCCTACCTTGACCTTGCAAAAGCCTTTGACACAATACCCCACTCGGGCATCATAGACAAACTCACCAGCTTAAATGTAAACCCATATGTCACAAGATGGGTTGCAAACTGGCTCAAGGACAGAACCCACAGGGTCAGAGTTGCTGGAGCTATGTCAGACTCTAAGCCAGTCACAAGCGGTGTCCCACAGGGCTCAGTCCTGGGACCCCTCTTGTTCGGCATTTATTTTTCCGAGGTACAGGCAAACATAGGAGGATTGTGGCTGACAAAGTTCGCAGATGACTGCAAACTGGGCGCCATAATTGATACTCCAGCGGACACAAACATCCTTCAGATAGGCCTCATAGAAATGGATAATTGGTGCCAGAGTCATGGCCTTAAGCTAAACGCCAAAAAGTGTATAGTCATACCCTTTGGGAAAAATAAGGTACTGACAAATTACCACATAGGCGGTAATCCATTAATTACGGAAGAGGTAATCAGGGACCTAGGGACCCAGGTTGACAGTAACCTCTCATTTGACACTCACATTGCCAAAGTGGTTAGGAAGACCTTCTATATTGCCCACCTTATCATGAAGGGTTTCACATCTAGATCAAGAGAGGTTATTGTGCCCCTGTACTCTTCTCTTATCAGGCCAATGATTGAGTACAATGCCCCATTTGGGATGTATCTCACCCGACACCTGCAGCAGTTGGAAAGACCCCAAAAGTTCCTCACCAAGAGGATAAAGGGTCTTAAACATATGTCATATGCTGCCCGACTGAAAAAACTCCAGCTCTATTCAGTCGCATACCGCCTACTCAGAGGTGATCTGTGCTTGACGTACAAGGCCATGTACAATCCTGAATTAATGAACATGCTCCACCTCAGAAAATCCAAATCC
Organism: Protopterus annectens; assembly: GCF_019279795.1. Lineage (NCBI taxonomy): Eukaryota > Metazoa > Chordata > Ceratodontiformes > Protopteridae > Protopterus > Protopterus annectens. Next base: position 1,818,585,028 of record NC_056732.1, read on the forward strand.
ATCAGAGCCACGAGAACAAGTGACTTAAACCTCAACACAGAAATAAATAGAACGTGCTGGAGGGACAGATTCATAACCCAGAGGCTCCCTACACTCTGGAACAGAATCCCAGTCCATGTTAGGCAGAGCCCCTCACTGACTCTATTCAAGAGAAATCTCGACGAGTGGATGGGAGATCGTAGGTTTACCCCGGGGGTCATCTCTTTGTCACTACTAGACAGAGGCATAGTAAACTAAACCCTAAAAGGGCGTAGTATTCTCATCCTAAGGGGTGGTGTAAGCCACATACACTCTGGCTAGGCTTATAAATGCCCTAGGGCAGATAGCCTAGTACGAACCTATGAACCTATGAACCTAAAAGATGGGTCTGATAAAGACCACATAAAGCGACACTATGACTTCCTCAGAACTGGAAGCCATGTCGTTTTATAAGCTGAGCAACATAGAATGATTTTCTTACTACCTTGGCCTCATGTTAGAAAAGGCCAGATTAGTGTCCATATATGTTCCCAGATCCCTGTCTACTGGGTCAACTCTTAGGGGTGTCTTATCGATGGAATAATTAGCCTGGCTGGCAGTTTTCCTAGAAGACATTATAATGCATTTCTTGGCAATGAGTTTTAGTCTGTGACTTTGGCACTGGTCATTATACACCCTGCTATAAGATGCTTGACTCTGGGATAGCAGCCATCTGTGAATCAGTGAAAAGATCCTTGACATTAGCCTTTACCTCTGAGAAGTAGATACCAAATAGGAGTGGTCCCAGCACGGAGCCTTGAGTTACCCTGCTGGTGATAGGTCTCTTAGTGGAGGTGATGTCACCAATCCTGACTTCCTGGGTCCTGCTTGTGAGCCAGCTGGCAGTCCACGAAGTTATGTAGGGGTTTATGCCCCATTTGCTGAGTTTGTCAACTATACCTGATTGGGGTCACCTTAGCCAGGTCCACAGGTAGGTGGTATTCACAGTTTTACCCTTATCCATTGCCTTTATGACCTTCTCAAAGAAGTCCACCAAGTTTAGCAGGCCTGATCTTCCCTTGACAAAGCCAATCTGTTTTGGGTCCAGTGTCTGAAGGTTGCCTGTGTCTTTGTTAATTATGTCCATGATTATTCATTCCATGGCTTTCCATTTTAGACTAGTCAGACTAAGAACTCTTTAGTTTCCAGGCTCTATTGATGGTCCACCCTTGTGAAGTGGGATAAAAAGTTGCAGTCATCCAATCTCATGGTACAAAACCTGTTTTCAGGCTGTAGTTGAAAAATTACTCAAGTTGTCTGGGCCCATTGAAGCTATGTTTTTGGCCTTAGCAAACTCTGCCAGGACCTGCTCCCTGTTAATAGCTGGGAGGGTTATACTAGTAGGTAGTTATATACCCTATTAACGTAAGGATTCCACCAGTGTGGTTTGTTTTGGACTTACTTATAAGAGGTACAGGAGTCTTTGTACATCCATTAAAGTTTTAGCCAGTATTTGGAAGCCAAGTTGAGGCAGGTGCAGACCATCCTTTGCAATGCAACATGGTCTGTTAATCATGGTCCTTCCATTCTGACAATATTGAATCCCTCTAGAATTACACCAGAAACTAAACCAGTTATGTTTTGTTCATGCTGTGACATCATCCCTGCTAAAGGTAGAATAGTGTTCAATGCATGAAACATACCTGCCTGAGACTCCTGTAGAGAGATCAAACATGTCTCTCTATATATAGTCCAGAGAAGTACTTCTCAGGTTGTTAACTCCCTCATGGACTATGATAGAATCATACTGATACCCGAGATCTAGTGACTTAAGTGAATGCTTAGCATGGCAGATTCTGGCTCCAGATAAGCAACTAACTGTTATTTACCTCTTGGTCAGTCTGGTGAGTGGGACATATTTGTGTCATATAATGGAGTCCTGAGTAATGTTTTGGTTTGCCTCAAGGGGTTTGCTTTTGGGGTTCCACTGGGTATAGGAGTATGTGTGGTGTTTGATGTTTGTTTTTAGTGAATGCATTTTAGCTTGCTGAGGATAGGTGTGTGTGTGTGTGTGTGGTGTGTGTGTGTGGTGTGTGTGTGGTGTGTGTGTAGTGTGTGTGTGTTGTGTGTGTTCTTGGCAGCCATGTGTGTATGTGAGATTTTTGCCTTCAGTGAAATTGTGTATGTGCATCTCTCGCATAAGGATTAAATGGTCATCTGTGAACATGAGACGATTGCTACATTGTCTTAGGATGCCTATATCTACCCAGGTGGCTATGGAGACATTTGGAAATTGCGTTTCCATGTTGTCCAGACCTGTATTTAGATGGGATACTGTAGGCTGTGGACTGGGTTATACAGTGGTCTCCTTGGGTGATCTCTGTGGTTTGGCACTACGGTAGGTTAGGTTCATAGGTAAGTACTTGGCTAACTGTTCTTGGGGACCATTTTAAGCCTTGCTAATTTCCCTTGATGAGAGTCAAACCTTGTACCTCTTTGTGCTCAGTAAACATGTTAACCATTACACCAAACAGCAGCCTAAAATAATCAAACCCTGTATCTTGTGTCTATGAGGTAAACACAGTAACCAATATGTCAAACCCCAGCCCATGGTTTAGTATCATGATGGCAGCTATTTCAAGACAGGCTGTGACTTAAGAAGGCAAAGCATTGGACAGCAGAACTAATACTGTTAAATGAGAGTATAGCAACAGACATGAGATCTGATATGGTGAAACCAGTAATAACATATTATTCTTTATATCTTTTGCAGTTAAGAATATGTTCTGTCCTTTCAACATGAGTAGGTACAGTACATAACTTAATACATTTGTTTGTGTTACTGTACTAGAATAAAAACCAAATTAAAAAAATAAAGACCATAAATACATATTTGCAGAACTGTTGATGGGCTTCATTAACAGCGTTTATGCTGTAGGCTATGACTAGTCTTTAAATAATCATTTTCTGCAGTCCCGTTTACACTAGTTTTAAATAACATTTCTTCTTTGCACCCCCACATTCTGATAATATAAGAAACCCCTCAAGCTTTGCTGTCAAACAAAACATTATTGATTATCACATACCTACTGCTGTAGAAAATATATCATATGCATTTGCAGCACACCCACTGTTCAGTAATTTACAGGAAAGATTGTATATGATAAGGCTTATTCTAGAAACATTTTTATATGCATTATTGCCTCACAGTGCTTGGGTCTCCAGTTTATTTTGTCATCTATTATGTGGTCTTTTGTGCAGGAGTGTCAGTGTGTCAATGGTAATTTTAGAGAGTGCCATTTCAGTGATAATGTTTCACCAAAAGCACTTTCACTGGTAATGGAGACCTCAGAGTTGGTAAAGGCTTGCCCCACTTAAAAAAATTCCTCCAGATTTTGGCAAAACATTTGTTGAGGTTTTATGTTCAGGGAATGTGTCCTTTTGTGCACAGTTTACTGTCATACTCTAAGTCCTTGTGGGTTTCCCTTGGGTGCCCCATTTTCCTTCCATATCCCAAATAAATGATGTAGGGGGACTGCTGTCCTCCAAATTCCACAAATGTGTGCATATTATGCATGCATGAATGAATGTTTGTGTCTGCATCTTGTAATAGCTAACATCCCATCAGGGACTGAGTAATGAGATGCATTCCAGCTGACAAGCAACTGTGAATTGAGTTAAGAGGGTTATCAGAGTGAATGAATGCTATAATTCTTCATGTAAGTGACACAAGTTCAACTTGTATGTCCAGATTTCTTCAGAATATTATTCAGGATATTATCTGTAGTATTTCAATACTGCTTCTAAATTTCTCCATAATATATCACTGCATATTTTACTTTCAACAACAGGAATTACAATTATCATGTTCATTATGTGTACTTTGTGACATTTACTATTAACGTAACAGTAAGCCACAGTTATCACCATTTATTGGTACTTCTATTAATGCAGCAGTGTATCATCAATTTTATAAAGCTGTCCTCAGAACACGGCTAAGAGAGTTTCAGTATTTCCAATGCAAAATGCAGTACTGGACACACACTTAAATATTTTAACTATTTCTTTCTACTGTGCATCACTCTCTTCTCTCAAAATCAAGATTACAGAAAAGCAGTCCTGAGAAGAAACATGTAACATATCAAATTTTCTACAGCTTTAGTCCTAACTGGCTGCATGGAGTTACTCTTGTCCCTGGGGTCTAAACATTTTCATAGGAAGTAAGGAGCTTCTGCTATGTCCAAATTTTAACACAAATATTTCCACCAGTATCCTGCTTTAGGACTGTCCTCAGTAGCAAAGATTTCCTCGTAAGGGACGTCATTCGACAAGTATTCTGTGATAAGAAAACCTGAGCACAACTTAACTACAGAATGTTACATTTCATTGTTAAGATTGTGATTAGATTTGATAGTGATGTTTAACATGCAAACTAGCTGCTCTAACCTTGTCTCTACACAATGTCTTTGTTTTAGCCACACACTAAGTTACGGGTTTCAGTTGTAAGTGAAGTTTTATAGATAAAACTGCAGCAGCGATTGTTATGATGAGCACTGTGCAATTGTGTGAGTGGAACATTGCATGGATGCGTGAGCACATGTGCCATAAATCCCTGGAACAGTCTAGGCTTTCTACTGCCAACTGCCTGGCATATTTAGTTACCTCATGATAGTCAGAAGACTATTAAAACTAAAAGTGGTGCCACCCTTCTACTTCGGAAGTTTTTTTTATTTATATAATCAGGTAAGCCCACTGGATACAAGTGTCTCTTTTCAAGAGTAACCTGGGAGGATGGCCTGTTTAAGTGACTTATTAAGAGACAAATCAATGATAAGGGAAACTAACCCTGGACTATAAGAAGTAGCCTGTTAGGAACTCTTAGGCCTAAATGTCTGAGTTGACTGAGGACTTAGTTTTAGCCTCATCTCCAGGACCTGTGAGCACACTTCCTGATTGCCATCTCAGTCACCCAAAGTAGAACTGAAGATGGCATGTGCTGTTCTCATCTTTGTACTGTACATCCTACTGGTCTCTGTCTCATGGGTTGATTCTAACCCCTCACAGGTCATGCCCAGAGCTGTAGAAGTCAGGCTGGGTGGTCGAATGTCTGCATATGGCCTACCTGCCATTCATTACAAAGATGCTACAGCGGTAATCCTTTACACTTGCACATCTAATCTTCTAGCATGCTTCTGTTACTGTATTTTTATTGGTGACATACTTTAAAATTTTATCCAACAATAGTTCATTTTTTTATTTAAATTGGAACATAAGCAGTGTTTATTGAATTGTATACTGGCATAATTTTATCCAACAATAGGTTCATAGGTTGATACTAGGCTATCTGCCCTAGGGCATTTATAAGCCTAGCCAGAGTGTGTTTGGCTTTCGCCACCCTTTTAGATTAGTTGACTGTGCCTCTGTATAGTAGGTCACAGAAGGTAGCCCTTTTAATGTTAGTTTACTGTACCTCTGTCAAGCAGGGACACAGAAGAGATCCCAGGGGTAAACTTACGATCTCCCATCCACTCGTCAAGATTTCTCTTGAAGAGGGTCAGTGAGGGGCTCTGCTTAACATGGATTGGGATTTTGTTCCAGAGTGAGGGGAGCCTCTGGGATACGAATCTGTCCCTCCAGCATGTCCTATTTATTTCTGTGCTGAGGTTCAAGTCCCTGGAGCGTGTAGCACTAAGGGATTTGGATTTCCTGAGGTGAAGCATGTCCATTAATTCTGCATTGGACATGGCTTTATACGTCAGACACAGATCGCCTCTGAGTAGGCGGTATGCAACTGAGTAGAGCTGGAGTTTCTTTAGCAGAGCTGCATAGGGCATCTGTTTGAGTTAATTTTTTTATTTAAATTGGAACATAAGTAGTGTTTATTGAATTGTATACTGGCATACATTTCAGCCTGTCACACTTCAAGTAAGAAAATAAACCTTTACTGTAGATCATCATTTTCTGACGCACTGATTTTTTTTCTTTAAGTCAACAGGAATGCAAAGTTCAGAGAGTTTCATCGTCGACAGTTATTGCATGGAAAGTATGAAGATCCTAAAAGCCAAAAAGCTTTGCAGGAAAAGCTGTGTGGAACAAGAGACGACTTTCTACAGACTGGAAAACAATATCATAACTGTGTGGAAAGCACTAATAGTGTTATTTGGAAAACTGAACTAGAAATGTGTCGGAAATCTCATTGTGAGGAAAAGCCATACAAATGGCTTAATTGCAGTAGCAGTTTTACTCTCCCTCATGACCTGTTAATTAATCCTGGGAAAAGTCAAAATAATACCTTTGAAGCACATGAAAAAGATTTCAGCAGTAAGAAACGTTATCAATGTGCCACATATGTCAGTGAGAGAAACTATAAACGCCACACATGTACCATATGTAGCAAAGATTTCAGATCAAAAACAAGCCTGACCAGGCATCAGTCCGTCCACACAAAACAAAAGCCATATCAGTGTGCTATATGTGACAAAACATTTACGCAGAAGTCTAGTATGAAACAGCATCAATATATCCACACTAAACAAAAACCATACAAATGTTCTGTATGTGACAAGAGTTTCACACAGAAAAGTAACATGATTAAGCATCAGTATATCCACACTCAAAAACCATATAAATGTGCTGTGTGTGGCAAGAATTTTTCACAAAAGAGTAAAATGATACAACATCAGCTTACTCATGTGGGACAAAAGCCCTATAAGTGCACCATATGTGACAAAGAATTTAGATATAAGAACATGATAGCAAGGCATCAGATGATCCACACAGGTCAGAAACCCTATAAATGTGTGACTTGTGGCAAAGGTTTTACACAAAAGGGTTCCCTGAGGAAACATCATTATATCCACAGTGGTGACAAGCCATACAAATGCACTTTGTGTGACAAGAGTTTTAGGCATAAGAGTTCTGTAGTTACTCATCAGAGTACCCACACAGGGCAAAAACCGTATAAATGCATAATATGTGACAAGAGATTCAGTCGGAAAAGAAATAAAGTAATGCATCAGCTGCTTCACAGTGGACAGGCACCATATAAGTGTACTAAGTGTGAGAAGGGGTTTACAGATAAGGGAAGCTTGAGACGGCATCAGATTGTTCACTCTGAGCAGAAGCCATATAACTGCACCTTGTGTGATAAGAGTTTCAGGAGGAAAATTAATTTAATAAATCATCAGAGCATCCACATGAAATCAAAGCCACATAAATGTGCCACATGTGGCAAGGGTTTTATGCTGAAGTCTAGCATGGAAAAACATGAGTATATTCACAGTGAGCAAAAACCATATAAATGTTCTACATGTAACAAGAGTTTTGCACAGAAAGGTAACCTGGCACAGCATCAGTATGTCCACAGTGAACAAAAACCATATACATGTGCTGTATGTGGTAAGGGTTTGGCAAGCAAAAGAAGTTTCCTAGTACATGAAATAACTCACACTGGACTGAAACCATATAAATGTTCTACCTGTGACAAAAGTTTTAGACATAAGTCAAGCATGGAAAAACATAAACTTCTTCACACTGAGCAAAAACCATATAAATGTGCTATATGTGACATGAGTTTTACATGGAAGCCAGCCTTCATAAAACATGAATACATCCACACGGAACAAAATATCCGAATGGAGAAATAAGTCCGCAAGTAAAGGAGAGTATTATTAATGAAACTGAATTCATCCTCAAGTCTTGGTGGAGGTGGACCCTGTTTTCACAAAATCTCACTAAGGCAACACTGATATATGGACTGTATTTATATAGCATATGTCATGGACAGAAGTAGGTTAAAAATTAAAAAAGAGAGCTGGGTGCACAAGACCCAGGATGAAAAAGTGCCTAATCCTGGTAGGCACACTGGTGCTAGGACTGTAAAAGATGACTGTGTAGAATCCTCAAAATATGGAAACATTCTTGCAATGGGACCAGGCCAGGCCCAGGGGGAGGATGGCCCCCTGTTGTGGAAGGAAGTATCAATCCACAAAAATCACAAAAAACTGATAGGCCAAAGAAGAGCCATAGAGATGATAAAGTGGACTACTGAGGAAAATTGCATATTTTACTATTCTGAAAAAAGCCCAGAATTTCCAGACACAAGATATATGAAATGATTAAGAGAGAAATTAGAGGAGAGAAAAATACTTTCACAGGAAAAACTGTCAGAAGCCTCAAATAAAAATTTGCATTCATTAATACAACATATTTGTGAAAAACAGTATATAGATCAAGAAACATTGATCTGTTTAGAAAAAGAAGCATCTGAGGAAGTGAGAAAATATAAAGAGCAAAACCTAGAGATATTTGAAAAGTATAAAAAAGAAATATGGACATGGGAAAGAGAGATATTTGATATGATGCAATATTTATGCAAAGGAGAAAGCCAAATTAATCAATATAAAGAAGGCAGCCCCAAGGATATTCAAAGAGAAATACAGGCAAAGGCATCTGGATATGGAAAATTTCACAATAAAAAAAATCACAAAGATGGAATGCGGAAAAAAAGATTATTAAAGTAGAAGTTAAAAAATAGAAGTTGAATTTATGGAGTGCATGCAAAGTAAAGGACTTGGCGTAGAAGGTCTAACACAGGTTACATCACAACGTGATGGAGTGAGTCCCCAAAGTAAAGAGAAGCAGGAAGATCAGGAGTCATCTGAAGAAGAACTATGAACATGGGAAAGAACAAGAGATTTAATATGGTGTAATATTTATGCAAAGGAGAAAGCAAAACTAACCATTACAAAAAGAGTAGCACCAAAGATATGTGAAGAGAAATACAGGCAAAAGAATCCAGATTTGGAAAAGTTTACAGTATAAAAAGTAAGAAGACAAAGAGGAAAAGTAGAAAAGGAGATTAGTAATGGAGAAGTTAAAGAAACAGAAATTGGAGTACCTGCAAAGTGAAGGATTTAGTGTAGAAAATCTAATGCAGAAAGCACCACAACAGGATAGAGCAATGGATATCCAAAATAAGGGGAAACCAATGGAACAGGAAGCAATTGGTCAGGTGCCATATCAAGATATTTTAGAGCCTTCCACAGGAAACCAGTATAAATATTCACCTGAAGCTAGACAGCAAGGGAAGGAACAAGAAATTGTGGAAACTGATGCAGTCAATATTGAGGAGTGATAGGCCAGTGAGTTCCCAGAGCAATGGATGGCACAGGATGAAATTGAAAAGAAGGTGCCACAGGAAGATATTATAGAACTTTCTGTAGAATGCCCGCAGGAAATGGAAAACAAGGGATGTGCCCTCAGTTGGGAAGAAAATGAGCTAAGAGAATAGTTGCTTGATTTAACAGACATGGATGGATATATTAAGATCAATGAAAGCAATAGACTGCAGAAGGTCAATAAAACCCCAAAAGTCAAAAGTCTGATAAAACAATTAGGCCTGTCCATAGAGATCCATGCAATGTAACAGAAGTAAACAGCATATATATTACAGTGCAGCTAAATTAATAACTGATAAAGTTCTACCACAAGAACACAGGGTAGTGAAAGAAAGCAAGGGGAGAAATCGAATACCATCATGGAAGTATTGAATAGAGAAAACTATAAAGCAATTAAGACAAGAAGCGTTACTGTTAGAAGATTATAGAAGTGGGAAAAGATCAACAAAAATACTTAGAAAGATAGATGTGATAGAAGTAATGTGCAGTATTAGAACAGACCAGGATTTATCATACACTATTGCAAATAAACTAAACATTTCAGCACTGGTGGAAAAACTTAGAAGATACACAGATAAATATAAAGGAAATATACAAAATAATGTATTGATGACCAAAAAATGTTTCATAGAGAATTGGGAAACAAGGTAAAGGAACTGAAAGACTGCCAAAACAAGAAGAAATAGATAAGCTTTGGAGAAGTATCTGTGAAGATCCTGTGGAACATAACAAAGATGCTAAATTGATAGAAGAAGTAAAAGAAAGAATAAGAAGTTTAAAGGTACACGATATGAAATGGAATTAAGAAACAGCCAGAGAGATTGAAACAAAGTTAAGAAAAGCCTCTTAACTGGAAAACCCCAGGCCCAGATGCAGTACCTAACTTTTGGTTAAAAGTGTTAACATCTTTGCATAAAGATTTAGCCATGAGTAAGAACTATTTATATGTGCACCCTGAACAGACACCAACCTGGCTAACAACAGGTAAAGCAATGCTCCTACTTAAGAGCGAACCTGCAAGCTACGCTAAAAATTATAGACCAATAATCCGGTGATGTATAAACTATACACTGGAACTGATGCTGACAGAGTTTATAGCCATTTACAAGAATATTCAATTATGGCAGTAGAACAAAAGGGCAATAAAAGAAAGTCATATGGAACAAAGAATCATTTGTTGTTAAATAAAGTCATACTGGAGAACTGTAAACAGGGGAAAAATTTAAGTATGGCATGGATTGACTACAAGAAAAGCATTTGATAGTATCCCACGTTCATGGATGAAAGAGTGCTTAAAAATGTATAAGATACACTCGACACTGATCGACTCCATTAAAGACCATAAAACAGTGGCAGACCACTTTGCAGTTAAGTTGTGATAAAGGACAAATGTATTATCCCAGGGATAAAAATTCAAAGGGTGGTATTTCAGGGTGACTCTTTGTCACCGCTGCTATTCTGCCTTGCCATTAACCCATTAAGCTGTTTACTTAACAGGTTAGACCATGGCTATAATTTGGCTCCTAGAAAACAACAAAGTGTAAAGACTTTTCGTCTTCTCTTTGTCGATGATTGATTTAAAACTGTATAGCTCATCAGATGGGGAACTGAAAGCACAGCTGCAGGTTGTCAAAACTTTTTCAGATAATATAAGGATGTCATTTGGTCTTGATAAATGTGCAAAAGCAACCTTTATAGCAGGAAAACTGCAGCACCAGGAAAATATCAGTTTGGGACAATAATGTGATAATAAAAGAACCTGAGCAAGAGGGAATGTATAAATATTTGGGAACTGATGAAGGATCAGCAATAAAACTTGAACAAATGCGAATAAAACTTAGTAAGGAATACTTTAGAAGACTTAAATTAATTATGAAAACAGCATTGACATCTAGGAACAAAATCCAAGCTATACACCAGTTTGCTCGTCCTGTCCTAACTTACAGTTTTGGAGTGATTGAGTGGCCCTAAACCGTGTTGGATAGATTAGATAGGAAAACAAGAAGGATGCTTCATGCTCACTAAATGATTTATAAAAATCATTGTATACCAACATTATATATTCACCGTTCTGAAGGAGGGATGGGCCCCCCTGAAATTGATTATATGTACAGATCTGCAGTCATGGGACTCAACACATACTTGCTGACCTCATAAGACCCAAACATAGTGAAAGTTTTAAAACATGAGGAGAATAAATCTAAAATGACTTCTCTACTTAATTTAGCAGAAGCACATTGGCATCAAGCAGGAATGGAAATAAAACCAGAAGTAGATAAAAATCAGGCAGCAACTGAATATGCTAAAAAACAAAAGAAAGAATATAAGTTGAAAGACCAGATGAAAAGGCAAGAAATGGGGAAAAAGCATAAATATAGTTGCAAGCATAGAAAACATTTGGAAGAACCTCATGTTGATCAGGAACAAATGCAGGAATGGTTAAGGGGAGGCACATTCAAACCAAGAGATGAAAAGTTAATAATGGCAGCCTAAGACAGTGGGCTATATACATGCTGGTTTACAAAGTCTATTGAACATGTTGGAGAAACAGACAAATGTAGGTTTTGTACAACTGAATTGGAAACAGTCGCACACCTTGTTGCTGGTTGTGACGTACTAATGGCAGAAGGACTGTATACTGAAAGGCATAACAATGTGGCAAGTCATTTGCACTGGAGATTGTGCAAACATGGTATTGAAGTGGCTGAAAAACACTGGAAACATGATCCACAAAGCATCATAGAAAATGATGAAGTTTATATCACTTGGGATCACCCATTACCAACAGTTCAAAAGGTGGATGCTAGAAAACTGGATATAGTGTTCCAAGAAAAGAAGACAAAAGTAGCATTGATCACTGAAATCACGACACCCAGAGACTACAGTGTCTTGCATAGAGAGAGAGAGAGAGACGATCATAAAATATCAGAATCTGCAGGCAAAAACGACAGCAATGTGGAAGAAAGATACCCAGACAGTTCCAATAGTAGTAGGAGCAATGAGTCTTATAGAAAGAATCTACAATCGTATTTAAATAAGTTACCAATCCATATAACCCCGTATGAATTGCAGGAGTCGTCATTACTGGGCACATTGCGAGTGCTGAGAAGAGCACTTTTGGCTGACATCAAAGAGTGAAACAATACTAATTTCATGAACTTTAATCTACTTTGACTTAGGAATAGGGTCCATTCCCATCATGATATTAGAAACCCAAAAGACTTGGAGAAATTAAAAAGAAGGAAAACAAAAACCTTTCAAATGTGTTGTATTTGACAAGGGTTTTGTACAACAAGGTAACATGATACAACATCAGTATGTTCACACATAACAAAAAACATATAAATGTGTTGTATGTGACATGAGTTTTACAAAGAAAGCTAACAAGATAAAGGATCAATACATCCACATTAACCAAAACCAATAGAAATGTGTTACTTGTGAGAGGGTCTTTGCACACAAGGCTCAAATGATGCTACATCAGTCTGCCCATTGGAGATGGAATTAGTGCAAAACAGAAATTAGATGTTGGTTAGAACTGAGTTCATGCTGAAGCCCTGGTAGGTACCTTCACATGGTGGACCCCATTATTTACTAAATCTCACCAAGGCAAAGCTGATATGTAGACTGTTGTATATGTTATGGAGAAAAACTAATATAAAGATGAGTTGGGTGCATTTATCACAGGATACAAAGTGCCCAAACCTGGCAAAGTCATAAGGACTAACACTGGTAAAAAATAGTCAAAACTCCTCTGGTGTTGAGAAGATCTTGACATAGTGTTAGGTTGTGATCTAAGAGTAACTGATCCAAGAGACCCAGCTGTAGCAACAGAAAAGTGACTGGTAAGCCAAGCAGGAGGCTTGGGAACAATGAGACGGATGCTTGAGGACAACAAAAAAAAGTATTTTATTATTTTTATGCAATAAATCTGGAATTCCCCAAAGGAGATACACTGCAAGAATAAGGGGAAAATAGCAAAGAGAAAAATGATGAAATGGAAAATATATCTGACATTACAGACACCAACCGATACTGTTAAATGAATGAGTGAAAATAAAAGGGTTTGTGGATAAGAAACCATTGAGTGAATTAGAAAAATAAGCAGACATGGAGGTATTTAGAAAGAATAAAAAAGACCACAGGTATTTGGAACCTCAAATAAAGATAAATGTAACTGGGAGAAGAAGAGAGACCTTGTATGTTTCAAGTCATACTCAGAAAAGAAAGCAACGTAACTAATCATTCTAAAGCAAAGTCAAAAGTATTTGAAGATTTTATATATATATAGGCAAAGATACCCAAACATAGTAGATATTACAAAAGTAGAATAGCAGCAGGGAAGTTTAATGTAAAGAAAAGTAAGAAGTTCAATGATACAGAAAAAAGTGATAGCTCAGCTAAGAAGTAGGGGATTTAAATAGGAAACTCCAGGTACAAATGCTACTCCAAAATGGCTGTTCTCTAAAACTAGTAGAGGCTTAAGAAATGACATGAAGTAGAACATTTTAGCAGTAAAAAAAATGGTTCAATAATTCAGTGAATGCTAAAAGTAATGAAGATATTTCACAAAATAAAATCTTAGGAAGTTCTCCTGGTGAGTCATTAAGACAAAACAAGATATGTGTATGCAGAGAAAGAAAGAACAGGAAACACAAAATGTAGAAAAAGTTCTTAACCATGAAGAGAATAATTTAAAGGATAACCTTTTGGATTTATTAGAAATAGAGGAATACAGCAATATATATGGGAGAGTGAGACTACCAAGTGAATAAGACAGGGATTATCAAAAAACTAATAAACCAGTTTAATACGGTAACTGGAATTATAAAGAGATGCACATACTAACAGAAATTATATAATATATTATGCAGTGAAACTAGTAATACACAAAACATTAGCAAGAAAGCAAAAAGTAATAAAAGAAATTAAAGGAACAAATAAATCACCACCATAGAAACACCAGTTAGAAACAGTGAAACAGATTCATAGGTAGGTACTAGGCTATTGGCCCAAGGGCCTAAGTAAGCCTAGCCAACAAGGTTCCCTGGCTTACACCACCCAAGAAAGTAATTTCCTGTGCCCCTGTTGAGCAGAGCCACAGAAGTGATCCCTGGGGTGTATTTCCTATTTACCGTCCACTCATCAAGATTTTTCTTGAAGAGTGCTAATGAGGAACTGTGCTTGGCATAGATGGGTAGCTTATTCCAGAGTATAGGAATTCTCTGGGACAGGAATCTATCCCTCCAGCATGTCATGTTTATTGTGGTGACAAGGTTTAGGTCCCTAGAGCATGTAGCTCAGGGGGATTGGGATTTCTTTAGGTGTAGCATGTCCAACATCTCTGGGTTTAACCATAGCTTTATATGTTAGGCAGAGATCTCCTTGGAGTAGGCGATATGCTACAGAGTAAAGCTGGAGTTTTTTGAGACGGTCAGTGTAGGGCATCTGTTTGAGGACAGTAATCCTCTTTAAAAAGAAAGCAGCATTATTGGAAGAGCATAAAAATAAACTTGTTCTTTAATAAAGTTTGAAAAGTAAATGAAATAAAATGAGCAGAATATCTAAAAAGATCAAGATTTGAGTTGTACCATTTTTAACAGCAAGTCAAAAATTTCTGCACAGGTCAAAGAAACTCAAGAGATACACTGAGAAATGTAAGGATATAAAACAAGCAGTTTAGGGATGACTCAAATAAGTTTTACAGGGAGCTAGGAAAGAAAACAACAGTAATTGACACACCACCTAGAACAGAAGAAAGTAATAAATTCTGGAGAAATATCTATGAGGACCCAGCTGAACCGAACAGGAATGCTGAATGGATAACAAGAGTAAAATAAGAATAAGCCGTTATAATATAGAGGCTATAGACTGGAATGAAGTAACTACCAAGATGGAGAGAAGTTAAGAAGGGCACCCAGTTGGAGATCAGATGCAGTACCCAACTTTTAGTTAAAGGTATTAAAATCTTTGCACTGTGTTTTAGCCCAGAATAAAAAACGAGTACATGCACAACCTGAAATGATACCAGCCTGGTGTCTAACTATAGGGAAAACCATGCTTGTACTTAAAAGTGAACTGCAAACTGCCTTAAGAACAATTGACCAACAACTTGTCTCCCAACAACATACAAGCTAAATACAGGAGCTGATGCAGGCAGAATATACAGTAGTCTACAAACAATTCAATCATGGCATTTGAACAGAAGGGAAATAAAATGGATTTATATGGAACTAAGGATCATCCTGTAGAAGGAGCAGGAATCTTACTACAACATAAATAATTACAAAAAAGTATTTGACAGAATTCCATACTCCCAGATTATGGAATCCTTACAGATGTACATAATCCGTGACACATTAATAAATTGTATTGCATTTACCATGCAAAAGTGGCAAAAACACTTTGCAGTTTAACCATAAAAAAGGCAAAGTACTACCAAGGTGTGAGAATCCAGCATGAAATAATCTGTGTGATTATTTTTTGTCAACATTACCATTTTGCCTTACCCTCAGTCATGAAATTCAGTCTGACTCCAAGAAAGCCAACCCATCAAAAGATATCTTATCTGCTTTGAATGGCCTAAAACTGTACAGTTTAATGGATAAACACCTGAAACAACAGCTATAAGTAATTAAAACCATCTCAAATGACATAAGATTGTAACTGATATCAACAAATATACAACAGCAATATTTAATAGATGAAGCTTGAGGAATTGTGGAAAATATTGAAACTAGGGGTTGGAATGTAATATAAAAGAACTTGATCAAGAGAGTATGTAAATATCTGGTAATGCATGAAGAGGCAGAAACAGCTTGAACAAGTCACGATAAAGCTTAGTAAGGAATATTTTAGAAGACTAAACTTAATACTGAAGACTGCTTTGACGGCTAGGAGTAAATCAGAAATGGGGGTTTTCTTTACCGAAACAAGAAGTTTCTCTCCACTGAAGCCAAGATTACTCTCTCTCATGCTTACATTCTACCCAGTCTAATGTATAACTCCCAAATTCTCACAAATCTCAACTCCTCAATCCTGACCAAATTAGAGTCTACTTAACAACAAGGTAGCTAGATTCGCTGTTCAACAAACTTACAAATCTCATCACTGTCTCTGTAAAACACCTCAACTGGCTTGAATTACCCCACCAGCTTCTCCTCTCTCGGCTCCAGATCATTCACTCTATCCTATACCAGCCTTCCTACTGTCTGACATTATCTTCCCTCATCTCCCGTTATTCTCCCATTAGACCTCTCCGGAGCTCTAACTAAGACCTGCTACAAATCTACAAACCCAAGACCAAATCTGGGTGCAACATTTATAGCTATCACCCTACTATTGCTTGGAACAGACTCCCACTAGAAATCAGGACCCTCACACATCCTAAACAATTTAAGACAGCCACCAAAGAGTACCTTAAAAGTCACTGGTCTTGCCACTATACTCTCCCTCCCTAAACATCCCTCTTATCCAGATGACAACCTCCTGCCTTCAACGTTTTCTTTTCCCAAGCTCTCTCTAACCTTCTTCAACTAATCCAACTGTCTTCCATAACCTAAAATGCTAACACCTTAGAGAAACATTCAGTAGTAGATGACTTGCCTAACTGCAACTGACAATATGATTTGCACTGTGTTTTGTAACCTCTTGTGTCAACATTTATTTTGCTCATATGACATACTGTTATTTTCTATTGTATTGTCTTTTAAGAATTCTGAATTTACTTTTGTTTAATGCTTCTGTTATATGACAATTGTATAATATGTGGAGCTTTTCTCCCTGAGCCTCCACTGAAAAAGGGCTCCTCAGCTCAGTCAGACATACCTGGTCAACAAATGTAAAATAAAAATAAATAAAGTTGAAGCTGTAAAGCAGCTTACTCTCCTTGTTTTAACTTACAGCTTTGATGTGACTGTCAGGCCCTAAAAAGAGCTGGATACACTGGATAGCAAAACCAATATTTGCAATGATTTTTTTTATCCCTCCTTGAATGTGACTACATATACAGGTCTGTGATTGTGGGATTGCATACTTATTTAATGGCATCATCAGATCCAGACATACTGAAAGTTCTAAACCATAAAGAAGGCAAGTCTAAGGTGACATCTTTGCTTTGGTTAGCATAAGCCTTTAGGAAAGAAACAGGCATGGATCATGACACTGTTAAACATTTGGCATTGTATATGCAACGTTGTGCCAGTTATGTTCTGCATTTTATATTGGCAAGATGAAGTGTAAGCTAAGAGATCAAGTTTATGAGTATACCTATGACATCAGGAAAAATAAAGAATACAACACCTTAGCTAAACATCTGAATTAATTTCCTGGTCATTGTTTTAAATGTGTAGTTATTGAGACAGTTTGGAGAAATATTTCAGGTGTGACGAGTTCTAAAAAATGTGAAATAATCAGTTAACACACAGTCTACAGACATCATATAAATGTATTTATTTAATCATTAACAGAGCAGATGGACTGGACTTAGAAACATTTTAGTAATGATACAGGTTCTGTTGCACAGAACAGTCCTTGTAATATGGTTCAATTTTAGACAAAAAAATGTGTATAAACAAATATAATCTCCAGTTGCTGGAGAAGTACAGATAGTTTTAGGTGCCATTGTTACATCATTTAATATTCCATAATGTTTCCATTCAGGTAAGATAGTGAGGTGTAGCTTGCCAAGTGGTACACCATCAGTAGTGAAAGAGAAGGTAACTATGTTAAGCTGTATATTTACAGTAGTTCTCAGTTTATGAGGCAGCATGTGAAAGTAATCAATATGTAGCTACATGGTTTTGGTTACCCATTGTCTGTGGAGCAAGTACATGTGTAGGAGTCCTTTTCGTGTTAAGGAGTTTTTCCTTGAATTGTTGTAAGTAGTTATATCTCTGATTTGAGCTGACATATTGATTCCAGTTTGATGGAATAATTTTATTTATTTATTTATTTAGCTTTTGTTTACAGGAGAAAGTCCAACTTGGAACGAGCCAATTTTCAGCAGAAGCCCAGGGAGAAACACTACAAACACGTGTTTGGAATGTGGGAGGAAACTGGAGTACCTGGTGGAAACCCAAGCAAAAGCAGGGAGGACATGCAGACTCCACACAGAAGGCACCCTGGCTGAGAATCAAACTGAAGAACCTCTTGCTGTGAGGTGGCGACATTAACTGTTGCACAACTGCACCCTCCAATTTTACAGAATGATTGATCAATCTACATTCTAATATTTAACTCAAGTACAACAGTCAATAATGCTTTCCCACTCCGGTATGGTAAAACTAAGAACCCTACACAATCAAAACACATTAATAAAGCACATCTCAAAACACAGGAAAAACAGGTTTACTTCTGCAATATGATTTAATGAATTAAAACATAAGTTATAGTCCAAAACTCTGATTTTTGCTTGTATAAGGTACATATAAACTGTAAAGTGGCCTGGAGGAGATTGGTGGTGTATGCTGAGTATAGTAAGATGCCATGACTGTATGCATATCCTAAGATTCACTGTTTTGATGTTAGTATTGCACTGTTTGTCTATTGGAACTTTCATGCTATGAGTGTATATACAAGATTCACCGTTAATTAGTGTTTGCATTGCATTGTGTGTCTGTTGGAGTATTTCTCCCCAGGTCTTCACTGAATTCATATACACATACCAATCAACTCTCCTCCCCACCACACCCTCTCCAAAATCAAATCCTACCTAAAATACCTATCCCTACTACTACATACATATCCTACCTACAACTTTACTAATACACCACCTCTACAAACAACATGCCTTAAACACTCAAGCACTTTCTCCTTATCCTCCTTAAACATCCCTACTACTACACACACACTTACTCCTATGAATATCTTAACCTGAACCAAACTCTTACATTAGCCAAACATACGCGGTTCTCTAAACACCACTCAAATATGCTAATGTTTGATATTTTTTTTGTAGTATCTAAGACTTGAGCTATTTCTCCTCATCCCTTGTCTGAACTTTGTTTGTCTGTCTTTTATTGAGACTATTCCATGACCATATAGATGTAATTTGTTTTTCACCTGAGTACATTATTATATTTGTTTGTTTGTTTTTTTTTTTACTACTTCTAATCTGTAGTGTCTTTAGTCTGATAGTGGAGTTTTTTCTCCTCGGCCTCTGCTGAAAATGGACATGTATCCAGCCAGACTAGCCCGGTTAACAAATGTAAAATAAAATAAATAAATAATAAAAAAAGATGGAAATTTTACTTTTTCAGCCAGACCATCCCAGTAAACAAATGTTAAATAAATTATTAGGAGAGATTATTCTCTTCTGGGTAAACCAAAAAATAAAGCACTATTGTTGCTCGTCCCAAAACATTCTTTTATTATTACAAAAATTAAGCGCTTTCGTCAATCCACTTTCACTTCATCAGAATTAACCTGAACAACAATTAAAAAACATATTTTATACAATCAACTTGCCAATGATTGGTTAAACATTTACCAATAATAAACAAGCTTTTAAAACAATTAATATTTAAAAGAATACCAAATAATATCTGGTTAAAAAAGGGAAATATTTTTCTGAAAAGAATACATTTCAAGCACGGTTCCAAATCCAGAAGGAGGTTTATATATATATGTTTTCCTTTCGTAATGCTAAACTACTTTGAAAAGTTTTTTGTTTTAAAAACAAAAAAGAACTTTTGTGGCAATTGAGGTTAGCAGCAAATTTCCCCTGGTTTAAATGATTATTTAAGCTTGTTACCTCTTCTTAAGGAAAAAGCAGAGCATATTTAAATGCATCTTGTAGCAAGTATGTTTGTGTTTAGGTCAGTTTTTCATATGTTTTGTTACAGAACATGAGAGTTATAGGGCATAATAGAGAGAGGACATAATAGAAGAAGTAGATTTTTTTGGTATGGAGATTATCATGAAATGTTGAACCTGGTGGGATGACGGATGTGGTGAGAAAGAGATTATAAATATGTGCTAATAGCTTGGTTAATGACTTTGCAGCCACTGTTAAACATACTGGATGAACACTGCTTAATTAGTTTATTAAGTCTTACTGGAATTCTTTCACTCCTTTATCTGTTTATAGAAGCAGATCATAATGTTAGGTAAGACGTATCTCAGGGAATGACGAATGTTTGCTGAACAGGTGAGCATCTGAAAGGTGTATGACTATAATAAGATGTGCATGAACTGTGTACATTTGACCTTGCATAACCTGAGGTGATATTGTTGTGTATTTCTAGGG
This sequence comes from Protopterus annectens, assembly GCF_019279795.1. NCBI lineage: Eukaryota > Metazoa > Chordata > Ceratodontiformes > Protopteridae > Protopterus > Protopterus annectens. The sequence goes on from NC_056732.1 coordinate 1,818,605,413, forward strand.
AAAAGGTGGGGATTAGTTGTTTTATGTGCTGACAAATTTTATCAGTCCAGTGTATCTACCTTATTCTCCTAAGACTCTGAAGTGCTTCTGATTTCTAGAGAAGTGTGCCAAAAAAGCAGAGTTTTGAATGTGGGTACAGCTTGGAATAGGAGATGATCACTTATGTTCCTGGGTAAGCATTTAATACCTGTCAGTCTGCTTGGTATGTTTACTACATGACAAGTGGTTTACAGGTAGTTATCTACAATAGAGTATGTCCCGACTTTGGAGTAGGATCCATTCCTCTGACAGTATTAAAATGGTAAACATTTAGAGAAACTTAAAAGGCAGAAACCCTATAAATGTACTATAGTAGGTGTGACAGAACTTTTGTAAAGAAATGCAGTATGATAAAATATCACATGTGAAGTTGTTCTCTCGCCTTCATTCTCACCAATGGGTTCGGAGCAGATCCTCAGCTCCTACTCGGCCAAATACGAAAGCTGAAGGTCTTCAAGCAGCTCATGGCCTACTCCCTATCCCATGATGCAGTGGTGCTCCCCCCAGATCTCGTTTGCCTCTGCAACAGATCGGGAGTTCTTCGACAGCTCTGGCCAGTATAAGTGAAATTTCATTTTAATTCTTTATATTTCTCTATTTCCTCAGTATCTCTAATAATTATTGGTATTTCTAGCTATTTCTTAGCTTCTAGTGAGTTCTAGTATTAGGTAGTTTTAAACTTAGAGTGTGCATTATTGTTATTAGTGACCGTCTTTTTTTCTAGGCCAGTTTCTCACAATTCGTTTAATTTAAAGAGTTGTTTAGTTAGAGTTTTCTCCCTACCCTTATAGCGTGTGCTGTAGTATTAGAATTAGAGTGGGTTAAGCTTGAGCCCGGATTTTTTTTAGGGCAATAGTTGGTTATTCTCTGTGTGTTGTTGTGTTAGAAACTGGAAGAGTTAGAGCCCTGTTTTTTTTATTAGGGCTATCTTTATATATATATATATATATATATATATATATATATATATATATAAACTATTATATGCTTCTTAATAGTTAGACATATAGTGTGTGCTGTAGTGCTTAAAAATTGTAGGAATTAGAGCCCTGATTTTTCTTATTAGAGCTATCCTATATATAGTATTGTGTGCTTTCTTCATATAGTGTATTTTTGCCTGTTAACAGTTACATTCTTGTATAGCCATGTCTCAACAAGAGAAAGCTAAGTCTGGATTCAAGAAGTGTCCTAAATGTGGGCAAAAAATGTCAATTATAGATGGGCACAGAGAGTGCGTTTATTGTTTAGGTGAGGTCCACCTACAGAAGAATTGTGCCATCTGTCATTTGTTCAGCTCTCGCGTTCTTCATGAACGTAAGAGCAAATTAATAGCCAGGAGATTATTGAAGTCCTCTTTCCAGGAATCCTTAGATAAGGACAAACTGGACAAACCTGCAAAATCCTCCAAGACTTTGTCTTCTAGCTCATCTTCTGGGTCGGTGGCGAAAAAGGGTTCATCCACCTCCAAACCGATTTGGTCTACCACCTCGGCTCCATTGCTTATGGAACAGGAGGTGGTTGTTAGTAGGAGCTGGTCCCCGGTACTGGAGTTGGTATCTCCTACTCTCAAGTCTCCAATCCTGCAATCAGCGGCCTCTTCTATTGCTTCTTCCCGGTCCTCAAGACTATCTGATAAGGATGTGGATCATGTGGTGCAGAGGCTTCTGCAGACACAGGCACTAGCAAAAATTTTGTCAGGGCTGACCCCTGGGGCTTCGGAACAGACTTGGACCCAGCCCATTTCTACTGTTCCTCCTCCGATTCAATCTGAAGTTTCAGAGCTGGAGTGTTCGGAACTGATGATTGCGGAACCGCCGGAGCCGACACCCATTCCAGACCTATCGGTTCCGACTGCTCTGACTTCTTTGGTGCCGATCTTAGAGTCTGGGAGCCGACACTCACTGGTCGGGTGCAGAGAGGAGAGTTGTACCAACCTGTCGATTCCGACTTTGCCTCTTGGGGCTTCAGCTCGGGTGAGTTCGGCACCTACCTCAGGCTCGGAGCCCATCACTTCGGTGATTGTGGAGTTTGCCTGTTTTTACGGATCCAGGTCTCTCTTCGGATCGGAACAGGGGGGGGCCTTCAATGTCTTGAGGAGAGCATTGTTTCCTCAGGCATCCACATCATCGGTACCAGCAACCTCCTCCCTCAAAATCGTAGAGACCCAGAGCCTTAGGTCACCCCATTGGTTGAGCCCTGCTCTTCCGGGACCACCCCAGAAGCTCCCACTGAAAAGGTTCCCAGGAAGAAGCTTTGCAAGAGGAAGTATCTGGATTTCCCCACAGGAATCCATCACATTGGATACTGACTTAGATGAGTCAGAAGGGTCCCCCTCTGAAGATATGTCTTACAGTGATATCTTGGAAATACTGAAGCAGAGGGGTGGATGGAAGCCCATGAACCCTACTGATGATGAGTCAGTACTCCTGAAGCTTTTTGGGTCTCAACCCTCCACCTCTTGGGTGACTCTGCCTTTTGATGAGCTGATAGACCTTCTTTCTCGAAGGGTGTGGGTGTCCCCAAATACCATGGAACCTGTCCCTCTGAGGCCTAACAAATTCATAACATCACCCCAGGACAAGACTTTCTTTACCAGAGGAGTACCCTTTGATGCTGTGGTGGTGGTGGCAGCCACCAAAACGGAGTTGTCACAGACCTCTTCATCTGTTCATCCTCCTATTAGGGATTCTAGGATCATGGACAGATACAGAAAGTGCATGTTTAGTTCAGTGGCCTTTGCTCTTCAATCCCTGAACTATCTTACACATTTTACTAGACTACACAGAGATCTCCTTAAGGAATTGTGAGGTACTCTATAGGGTGCAGTAGCTGTGGGGTCTCAGACAAGGTAACCTCCCAGCTTGCTACCGTAAATTCCCTCATAAACTCTTCCATTTGGCTAATTTCATATGCAGCTGAACGAATAGAGTGGTGGGTACAGGACTTGCTCTTAGGAAACACTTCTGGATGTGCTTGTGTTCCTTTGCGGAGCCCTATAAGTCATCCTTTGTTAACACATCCTTTGATGGTTCATCCCTTTTTAGACCAAAGGTTTAAGGAAACTCTTACCAGGGGTGAGCAAGATGGAAAGACTCTTTCTGCCGTAGGAGTCCATTTTTCCACCCCTACTAGACCTTATCCTAAAGGTTGGAAAAGTGGAAAGATGTGGATGTTCATCGTGTTTCACTGCTGCAGTCATTACACTTGGGTTATCCTGCCGTCAGGCCTTCCCGCAGTCTGCCAGAGTTCCAAAGTCTTGGTCCGGCGTCGGTTGCTGTCGCTTCTTCCCTGATGTCAGTGCACCAGGGGTATATAAGATGCAGCCGATGCCATTTTCTTCAGTCTTTCTTGCCATGTGGTGCCCGAAGCAAAAGCAGTTCTCAAGTGCTGGTCGGCCGACTCCTGAGATTTTCAATTCGAATTTCAGAACCGAAGTCTTTAATAAAGCTAAGTACCCTGTTGGGGAAACTTTTTCTTGCCTCAGACTGATGTCAAGTAAAAGTTAATAATTGTATTTCTTGTGGGAAGCAAATACCTCATAAGGATTTTCATTCTTACTGTATTCCATAGCTAGGCCCAGACCACGACGTCACTAGTTGTTGGTTTTGTGCTAGATTTAACAAGCGCACTATTAAACATTGGTTTGACTTTGCTTGCCATTACTTTGGCCGAAGGTTCAATTATACCATGCCGTCGGAACAACCGACAACCGGAATACACAAAAAATGCAAAGACAAGGATAAGGACAGGCATCCGAGGCCCAAAACTGACAATGAAGCCTCTTCTAGGCTAGTCGCCGGTTCTCAGTGAGGTGCTTACACAGCCCCTGACACTCGCTACCTCAGAGCCACAGGCCGCCTCCAACTCCCACGTGGAGATGTCTAGGCCTCTGGAAACTCAAGGTATTGGGCCTATGAAAACTAACCCCTCAGATGGGTTCGGAGCCGCTGAGCAGGCATCGGCTTCTGAGGATGTTTTCAGACCTTCACAGCTTACCATCAAAACTACAGCCAAGTCTAAAACTCCATTAAAGACAAAGAAGCAAGTACAGCAATCACCTGGACAGGCCTCCATGCCTAAAAAATAGATGCTCAAAATGTCCGAAGACTTAATTACTCTGATCAGGGGTTCCCATCTCCCTCCTGATAAAAGGCCTAGGCAGGATACAGACTATGATTCCTCTGACCAGGTTTCCTTTTCTTCTGATTCCTCTTCAGACCAGGGATATTCCTTACCCCCCCCATGAGGATTCTGATGCTGAACAATCAATTCCTTCAGCCTCTCCTCCTGAGGATTACTCTTTTGGGGAAACTTTACATACCATGAGGGAGCATTTCCATTGGGAGGGCCAGGATTACTCAGAATCCAAGAAAAGGCTCAGAGACTTTCTTTTATTGCCTCAGCACAGGCCCCTTGCTATTCCACCAGTGTTAGATATTGTGGATGATATGTTCTCTGAATCCAGTATAAATCCTGATTCTTTGCCCCTGCTCCAGTCAAGCCAGATAGGTACTACAGAGTCCCTGACTCTCACAAATTTCTTTATAAAAACCCTGTTGCTGACCCAGAAACTATTTCCCAGGGTCCCAAAGGGGTAAAGGCTTCCACGGCTAAAAATCCAGTTCCCTCTGACAGGGATTCTAGAGCATTAGACAGATGGGGGAAGAAATTTTACACTTCTGCAACTTTAGCAGTGAGGGCTTTAAATTGCCAGTTTCACATACTTAAATACCAACAATATTTAATGTCTCTGTTAAAACAGAAAATGCTTACAAGTTCAGAACATCCTGACTACAAGGAAATGCAGGATTTACTGCATGCAGCTGAACAAGTGGGAAAACATAATCTGCAATGTGGCTTTGATTCATTAGAGGCTTTTTGTAGAGCAGCTGTTACATGATCTGTGATTCAAAGGCATGCTTGGTTAAAAGAACAAGGTTTACCAGATCATGTTAAGGCAAAATTATTGGATGCTCCTTTACAGCAGGATATTTTATTTGGTGTTAAGGCAGAAGAGGTGTTAAAGAAAATGGAGGATAAGGCAAAATCTATGCAAACAGTGAAGGATTTCTTACAGGTACAGCCACCTTGATTTAGCAGAAATTGGCCTTCAAAAAAATTGGTCCTTTCCAGTGTCAGACAGACCACAGAGGCAGATACAGACGCCCAAGAGGCAGATCTCAGCCCCAAGGCTCTTACAGACCATGACAGTGGGGTGTTTCAACCCTAAAAGGAGGGGAAGACAAGTCACAACCTTATAGGAAACAGTCCCAATGACTTCCCCCTTCACATGCCTAGCACTTACCTTTTAGCAGCTCCCTTAGTAGGAAAACTAGCACTTTTTTCACAAAATTGGCATGTAATAACCCAAGACAAATGGGTTCTGAATATTGTGTCTCAAGGTTACAGGTTCCACGTTCACACTTTACCAAGGCTAAAAGGAATGCCAGACCTGCCATAAAATCAATGGGCAGAGGCACAAATTACAGCCCTCATGGACATGAGAGCTATTCAAAAAGTGCCACAACAGGAACAAGGACAAGGATTTTACTCAAGACTTTTCCTGGTCCCCAGAAAGGACAATGCCTGGAGACCCATACTGGACCTTTCTACTTTAAATATTTACCTGGATGTTGTGAAATTCAAAATGTTGACACTACAGCAGCTTCTTCCCATGCTGGGCAAGAAGGCTTGGCTTGTTACTTTGGACCTCAAAGAGGCATACCTGCATGTCCCTATCAGACAACATTGCAGAAGATACCTCAGATTCATAGCTGGTTCAGTGCATTACAAATTCTCTGCACTGCCCTTTGGCTTATCTACTGCACCCAGGGTCTTCACAAAATGCCTGGCACCAGTAATTGCATTTTACAGACAAAAAGGAATAGATATTTGGTAGTTTCTTGTTCCTTTATTATTTATTAAATATATTTAAACTTCTTATTGTGGCTGGTCTTTTTTTTAGAAAATATTTAAGCTTTGAGAGTATTTGCATATATTTATTTGGTGACAGCTCTGGTCACTCCAGAAGTCTTGCTGCTTGGTGAACATTACCATTTGTATTAATATTGACTTGTGCACAGTATAATTGGCTACCATTGTAAGAGCCTTAAAGTAGCTGACAGAGGTTCTGGTGGTAGTGATAACTATCTTGTAGTCTCAGCAGAAGGGAGCACAACAGGTGAATCTGTGCCAGCCTTTCCCAGGATCTTGTGTGTGTACAGATTAAATCCCAAACAATGTGTGTGTCAGCTGCTTGGAGCAGGGACTCAGATCACTGGTTTCACAGAGAAGGTGTGGGAGGACTTAGCTTGGAACCCCAGCTAAGTTCTCACCTCTAAGCTGTGCCAGTGGGGAGTCTTACTGGGGGTCTGGACAGATATACAGAAGAACTATCCCCCAGACTAATTATGTTCCCTGGGTGCTCTTAGTTAAAATTGTGCTTGATGCATAGAGGTCTGCATCTGGAAATACTGAGTATACCCAAATGTATTCCAAGTGAACATCTCTCTCCAGTGTTAGTGGTGAGGTTTCAGGCTCCTTGATTACTGGCCCAGTGTGTGGATGTCACATATTGGTGGCAGTGGTGGGATATTGAACTTCTGTAGTCTGTGAGCAGTTGTCACTAAAGGTATACTCTCAAGCAGCCACAAGGTGAACACTCAGAGTTTCATATCAGAACAATTTTATTCATTTATTATTTTTTTCTTAGTTTAGTCAGGGAAAGCAGGCAAAAATATGTCAGCAGAGGATTATGGAAAGCTGCCAAAGAGCCAGTTGGCCAAGATGTGTGACGCCAAAGGACTGGTGTATGCCAACCTTACTAAAGAGGAAATGATTTCGGCCTTAGTCACAGCTCAGACCAGCATCCAGGAGGATAACCAGTCTGGTGATGGGAATATAAAGTTCTCAGAAACAGGACAGGTCAACTTTACCTCAGAGGACTTAAAAATCTGTCTGGAGTTAGAGAGACATGTACTGGAGGCCAAACGTTTGGAATTAGAATCAGCAGAGAGACGGTGGTGTTTAGAGACTGAAGAAAAGGAGAAACAGATGAAATCAGAATCAACAGAGAGATTGCAGCATTTGGATAATGAAGAAAATGAGAGGCAGCATCAACATGAGAGAGAGATGCTGATTCTTTGCCATGGTCATGGAGGTAATGGGGAAGGGAGTAGCTGAACCCCAGAACCAATAAAGGTCAGTAAATATCTTCCACAGTTTACAGAGGGTAATAATTTTGATAGTTTTATTCATATATTTGAAATTTGAAAGAGTATGTAAACAGTATAGCATTGACAAAGGCTCTGGGTATGGTTCCTGACCCCCTTACTCCATGGTAAAGCTGTAACTCCTGTTTCTAAAATGTCTGATATTGAGTAAACTATGAAAAGTCAAATGTTGTGTACACATGAAGCTTACAGAAAAAAAGTTTTCTGAGAATAGACCCAATGCAGATTAAAGTGTGTGTGATTATATTGCTGAGTTAAGCACTTATTGTTATAGCTGGGTGAGCGGTTGTCAGGTTACCACTTTTAAAGGGCTGGGAGACCTTTTGGTGAGGGAACAAGCCCTTAGCACTTTGCCTGAGGATATGAGAATCTGGTTGGCAGGCTGAGAGTGCAACTCTGCAGATGAACTGGGGAAAAAGGGTGATCTCTACTTAGCAAGCAGGGCATCACTGCAAAGGAAAGGGATACCCAGTGCTGCACATGGATATAATGGAACTCATGGTGATTGAATATGATTTAGTGAGCAATGCAGTAATCGCTGTTGTATTTGTTTCTTAATGAATATAACTGATGTCATGAACACTGCAGTAACAGATAGTGTATATATGCAGTACTCGCTGGTTAAGTCATGTGTTTATAATTAATTGTGTATATAAAACTGCATTTTAGCCAACAATAATTGCTAATTCCAAGATATAGCCGAGCCTCTTACTGCTAGTGAAAGCAAAGCATTTCTGTTTATCATATGTATTTTACACCTTTGCTAAATGATTTAAATAGTACAAGGCACTGAATTATGTTTTTTTGCTGACACTAAGATAAGTAATGCTCTGTTCTCCCTTTTTCCTGTGCCTAGACTCCCAATCCCGGCTCTAACTTTTTCTATTCATCTGCCTTTTATTGTAGAACTCTAGAGCCCTAACCTGCTGAATCTACTGTGTTCATCCTCTGCGGCTTGCCTGTCCTGCTGTTATCAAACACCAGAGTCTATCACCGCTCGCAAGCAGTCAACAGCCAATCTAATTGTATGTCTTCCTATTTGTTATACGTTCCACTAGAGAGTACATTTTCTTGGTAAGCAGCTGAGTTTATGGACCCCCCCCCACCCATTTTGCCCTACTGTATTAAGTTCTGCCCATTGGGTTCTATGCTCTTTTTCTCACTCTTTCCCGACCCCTCCCCAGAGATATACTACTCTTGTATCTAAAGATTAAAAGGGAAGTCCACCTTGACCTTGCACCTACAGACCTAAGCAATCTCCCACAAACCCCTGAATCTCCTAGCCCTGAGAGTTGTACTTTTTCTAACATGTTGAATACCTCCTTTACCAAATTTAAACTGCATTTTCTAACAGGTTGAATACCTCCTTTAACAGATTTTAAAGTCTCAAATGACTGACTGTTTTATTTGTCTGCATCAGCTTATCTTTCTGGTCCTGGCTCAACCCACTCCATTTGCCCTCACTACACTCGGGCTCACTCTGCTCCCCTACCCTACCCCCATTTTCACCCACCACTTTCATTACATTTATACCCACCTATACTCCTCCCATCATTAGGTCCCATCCAATCACAGTACTTCCCTCCCATCCCCACTACAATTGCATTGCATTTCAGCTAAACTCCTCCCATCAACTCCCATCCAATCTCAATACTCTCCACTACCTCATACATTACTCTGTACAACTCATATACTAGCACTCACATCCCTCCCTTCTCCACTAACAACCCTCTTTTCTCCTCCACTTATAGGTTCATAGTTAGGTAATAGGCTATTGGCCCTGGGGCCTATACAAGCCAAGCCAAAAAGGTATCCTGGCTTTTGCCACCCAAGAAAATTATTTTCCTGTGCCACTGTTGAGCAGAGCCACAGAGGTGATTCCCAGGGTGAATTTCCTATTTCCCATCCAATCATCAAAATTTTTATTGAAGAGTGCTAATGAGGAGCTTTGTTTGATATAGATAGGTAGTTTATTCCAGAGTATGGGAAGTCTCTGGGACAGGAATCTATCCCTCCAGCATGTTCTGTTTATTGTGGTGACAAGGTTTAGGTCCCTAGAGCATGTAGCTCGGAGGGATTGGGATTTCTTTAAGTGGAGCATGTCCAACAGCTCTGGGTTTGACATAGCTTTGTATGTTAGGCAGAGATCACCTCTGAGTAGGCGATATGCGATGGAGTAAAGCTGGAGTTTTTTGAGATGGTCTGCTTAGGGCATCTGTTTGAGGCCAGTAATCCTCTTTGTGAGGTATTTCTGTGGCCTTTCCAGTTGTTGTAGATGTCTTGTGAGGTACATACCAAAAGGGCGTTGTACTCTATAATGGGTCTAATGAGTGATGAGTAGAGGGGAACAATGACCTCTTTTTTTCTGGATGAGAAACCTGATGAGGTGTGCCACGCAGAAGAATTTCCTGACTACTGTGACAGTGTGATTATCAAAGGAGAGACTACTGTCCACCTGTGTCCCAAGGTCTCTTATCACACTTTTGATGTTAAGTATACTACCGCCTATGTTGTAGTTCATGGGTACAGAGTTTTTACCAAAGGGGATGACAATGCACTTTTTGGCATTGAGCTTGAGGCCATGGCTTTGACACCAGGCATCTGTCTCACTGAGGCCCTTTTGTAGGATGTCCACATCGTTAGGAGTTTTGATTATGGCTCCTAGTTTGCAGTCATCTGCGAACTTCGTTAGCCAAAGACCTTCTGTGTTAGCCTGTACATCAGAGAAGTAGATACCAAACAGGAGAGGACCCAGGACTGAACCCTGTGGTACTCCACATGTCACTGGTCTGAAGTCGGATTTGGAGTCTGCTATTTTCACAGTGCAGGTTCTGTCAGTGAGCCAGTTGGCAACCCATCTTGTGACATAGGGATTTATACCTAGTTTAGTGAGTTTATCTATAATTCCTGAGTGGGGGGTGGTGTCAAAAGCCTTGGCAAGATCTAGATAGGCTGTGTGAACCACCTTGCCCTTGTCTAGCTTTGGTGACTGCTTCAAAGAAGTCTATCAGGTTTAGGAGACATGATCTGCCTTTTACAAACCCGAACTGGGTGGGATCCAGAGTTTGGAGATTACCAATGTCTTTGTTTATAAGTTCCATGATGATACGTTCCATGGCCTTGCAGACCAGGCTCATCAGGCTAATGGGGCGGTAGTTCCCAGGGTCTGTGGTGGCTCCCCTCTTGTGTAGTGGGATAACTGTTGCTGTGCGCCATTCAGCAGGCACAAAGCCTAAAGTGAGGCTATGATTGAACATGGTACTTAGGTGGGGTGCCAGTTCATTCTGTAGTTCATGTAGAACGCAGCCTGAGATGTTGTCTGGCCCCATGGATGCTGTGTTCTTGGCTTTGGAGAGTGTGTGTTTTTACCTGTGCAGCCGTGATTACAGGAACTTTGCATTCTTCCAGTATAGAGACGGGCTCTTTAGGGGGTGAGAGGGGTGTAAAGTTAGCACTGAACCTATCTGCTAGGATGTTGACAATATCAGTCAGGTCTGTATATTTAGTGCCATTGTGCTGTAACTCCAAGCAGAACTGAGTGTTGCCATTCAGATTCTTGACATAGCTATAGAGTGCTTTGTGATTGTCTTTAGAATCAGTGGCGATTTTGTTTTCATAAATAGCTTTGGAGGATTTTATCAGGGATTGCAGCTTCTTACTGAGGCCGACCAGGGAGCTCCTCCACTCGTGGGATTTTACTCTCTTTTGTAAGAGTTTCTTCCTTCTGTTGTACAGTTTGTTTATGGCAGGGGACCACCAGATTGGCTTCCTTTTTTGGAGGATAGCGTCTTGGTTCTGTTTGGGATAGCACGATCCGTGCACTCATGTAAGTGCTTATAAAGTGCAATTGTGTAGGATTCAGTAGTCGTAACTGCATTGTCCATCTGCATGGGTGTCATGAAGTTTTTACCATGATTTCCTTAATGGGGGGTAAAGGCAGGGTGTGGATATCTAGGGTAATTAGCTTATGGTCAGATCAGACCAATGAGGCATTGACTTCAGGTGTGGAACACCGGTCACTCATATTGCTAATGACTAGATCTAGGATATTGTTGACCCTGGTGGGGGTGTGGATAAGCTGATCCATGGCATTGGAGTGTATGAATTCCAGAAAGCGTTGAGCGAAGGAGTTGGTACATGAGTAGTTTCCCCAGTTAATGGTGGGGTAGTTGAAATCACCCATTATTAGGGTGCTTGGTTGAACCCTAACATTTTCCAGTACATCAAGAAAAGAGGAGTGGGAATCCTGGGGCATGGTGGGTGATCTGTAGCAAGCTACCATTTGGATTGCAGTTTTGCCCAGAGTTAGTTGCACTTGGATAACCTCGGCTGCATTATGCTGAGCAACTAGCCTGGAGGTGTGGATATCCTTAATGAATATGGATACACCCCCACCTTTGGTGTCCTTTGGTGTTCTGGTCCAGGTTACATGGCCGAAATGTGTGGTATGAGTTATAGCCTGGTAGTGCAGTGGTGCTGTCTGGAGCCTTGAACCAGGTCTCAGTCACTGCACAGATATCGATGTTCTCCATTTTAAGGAGTGCCTCGAGTGAGTGCATTTTGAGATTTAGACTTCTGGCATTGAGTAGCATCACCCTCAGTTTTTGCTTGCCTGTTCCTGTTACGGTGGTGAATTTGTCATTTAATATCTTTATTACTATACTGCCTATACTAACTACATTTCACATCATATCATTATTAGAATATCTCTTATTCCTACTACACCTATCACTGTACAACCTTTACTACCTACCATCACTATCTAAATCCTCTCTATCACCCACCTTTCCAAAATGTCACCTAAATATAAACCAACACCTTACCTTGTCTTACTACCTTTAACCCTACTACAACTCACCCTGTTGGAATTCATGACTATTAACCACATACCCTCACCAACAACCTCCATTCATAAACTAACACCCATATCCTTCTCTGACATCTCACCTAGCCTATACCCTACAGATAGCATCCTCTGCTTTAAACAAAAACTTCTACCCATAAAAGACAATGTTAACATAAACCACACCCCCTACCTTCACCAAAAAATAAAAAAGAGGCAAGAGCTAATCCCATCCTACTAAAATACTCCAAGCTAATCAAGTGGGGATATTTATCCCAACCCTGGTCCCTCCTCCCAAACACACACCACCCCTATAAGTCTCTAAACCTAACTATGATTAACTAGCAAAGCATTAGAAACAAAATCCCAGACTTCCATGCTTGGATAACACACAATAGACCCGACAATATTTCCACTACAGAAACATGGCTAAAACCATACCTCAGAAGCTCAGAATTCCTTCCCCCTGGCTTTGCTTGCCTGTGCAAGGACAGACCCCAAAAAAGGGTGGTGGGGTAGCCCTGATCTACCCTAACACATTCAATATAGTCCCCTACAACACACCTATACCCAACTTTGCCACAGCAGAAATCTTGATAGCCTTCCTAAAAATCAATGAAAACAAAAACCTCTGTATCATTACTCTGTATATCCCTCTGGCAATAATATCCCCACACTAGAGGAAATCCTAGCCTGGACTTCCAACAACATACATACAGAAAGAATAATTCTGGGAGATGTTAATGTAAATTGGTTAGATTTCTCACAGCAACACCCACCCCCCCACCAACATTAACCTACATAACTACAGCCAGGTAATTGCTGACATTACAAGACCCAACAAAGACAACAGTCATGGAACAATCTTAGACTGGATCATGGTCTCTGACCCTAATAAAATCACCATTGCAGGAACCCTCCCTAACAGAATCAGCGACCACCTACCAGACTTTATAATACACAAAACTACAACTGCATTAAACAAACATCGATTCAAACATACTAGAGCCCTATCACAATTTTCCCCCACAACCTTTAATGATGCCCTACAAAGCATTAACTGGAAACCTTTAAAAATACTCAATCTAGACAACACAGTACAATGCTTCAATTCCTCATTCCTTAATATTTTGGATAGCCTTACACCCCCGACTAAAACACGTAAAATCCGTCGATGCCCCATGGCTCTCTAAAGCTACCAACAGAACATGGCCACCAAGGATAAAGCCTGGAAACTTTGGCAAAAGCACAAAAAGTCCTCTAACCTTATAACCATCAAACACCTCTGCACAATGGTACCTCCTACTCTGAGCCAACAGATATTGCCAGCATACTGGCTGACAGATTCAGTGCCAACTTTACCCCTCTCTCTCCCCCCAATGGACCAATCACAACACCGGAGAAATGCCAGGCACCCAGCATTACTGCAGCACAGGTTAAATCTGCATTGTTCAAGGCCAAGAATACAGCTTCCATGGGACCCACCAATATCCCTGGATGTGTTCTACATGAACTACAAAGTGAACTGACGCCACATCTGTGTGCCCTGTTCAATCACAGCCTCACCTCAGGTTTTGTCCCTACCAAATGGCACACTGCTACAGTCATCCCTCTCCATAAAGGGGGAGCGACTACAGACCCTGGGAATTATTGCCCCATTAGCCTGATGAGCCTGATATGTAAGGCTATGGAGCGCATTATCATGGACCTAATTAACAAGGATATAGGGAATCTCCAAACTCTAGATCCCATGCAATTTGGTTTTGTGAAAGGTAGATCATGCCTGCTCAACCTGGTTGACTTCTTTGAGTCAGTCACCAGAGCTGTGGATGAGGGCAAGGCAGTTCATCTCGATCTGGCCAAGGCCTTTGATACCATTCCCCACTCAGGAATTATTGATAAACTCACCAAACTAGGCATCAACCCCTATATCACTAGGTGGGTTGCAAATTGGCTCACAGATAGAACCCACAGTGGGAAAGTAGCAGACTCTAAGTCAGACTGTCAAACAGTCATGAGTGGAATCCCACAGGGATTGGTCCTGGGTCGTCTCCTGTTTGGCATCGACTTCTCAGAAGTCCAGGCCAACATGGAGGGACTCTGGCTGACCACGTTCATAAATGACTGCAAGCTAGGAAACATTATTAACTCCCCAAGTGATGTAGAAATCCTATAGAAAGGCCTCACTGAGACCAATGACTGTTGTTGAAACCATGGCCTTAAGCTTAATTCCAAAAAATGCATCATCATCCCCTTTGGGAAAAACTCAGTTCCCAATAATTACCACATTGATGGGAGCCCACTAAACACTGAAGGCGTTATAACAGATCTGGAGACACAGGTCGACAGCAACCTCTTCTTCAACCACCACATTGCCACTGTGGTCGGAAAGTCCTTCTAAATGGCACATCTCATTACCAAGGTTTTTGTATCCAGGAAGAAAGGGGTCATCATCTCTCTCTACTCTTCCCTCGTTAGGCCAATCATTGAGTATAATGCCCCATTTGGCATGTACCTCACTAGACACATGCAAAAGCTGGAAGGACAACAAGAGTACCTCATGAAGAGGATCTTAGGCCTTAAACACATGTCCTACATGGACAGACTCAAAAAACTCCAGCTATTCTCTGTCTCATGTCATCTACTAAGAGGCAATCTCTGCTTGGTTTACAAAGCCATGCCTGACCCAGCTCTGTTAGAAATACTACAGCTAAAGAAATCCCAATCCCTCTGCACCACACACTCCAGAGACCTCAACCTCATAACCACAATCAACAGAACATGCTGGAGGGACAGGTTCATAACCCAGAGACTGCCCATGCTCTGGAATAGACTTCCCATACATGTCAAGCAGAGCACCTCACTGGCCCTCTTCAAGAGAAATCTTGATGACTGAATGGGAAATAGAAAGGTCACCACAGGGATCATTCCAGTGGCTCTACTTGACAGTGGCACTGGGAACTAATGTTGGGAAGCACGATGCCAGGGCACATGTATGGGCTAGGCTTGTAAAGGCTTCAGGGCCATTAGCCTAGTACACACCTATGAACCTATGAATCAAGTAAAGCACCAAGTCACCAAGGATAAAAAAGAATACTATCATACTCTACAAAACCAACACAAACTTAACCATAAATACTTCTGGAGCCACATCGACAACCTTCTACACCCAGGATCAGAAACTAACCCCTGACCAGACTCAGGTAAAAAACCCATGGAAACTGCCACACTTTTCAACAATTATTTTATTGACATTATAGCTAATATCACTACTAACTTCCCACAAACTAATTCTAACCAACCCAGCCCGCCTGCTACTAATACCTCCCCACTGCATACACACAACTTCTGTCTAGCTCCTGTTCCCACAGCCGTAGTAAAGAAACTGCTTCTGAAGTTAGTCATGCACTAATGCCCCTGACAACCTGCCTCCAGAATTCCTACAAAAAGCAGCTAATTTCATTTCCTACCCTGTCAGCATACTCCTTAATAGGTCCATCCAAGAGTCCTGTATTCCTTCCATTTGGAAAAAAAAGCATTTCCCCTCCCACTCCACAAAGGAGTAAATAATATAGAAATCACCAACTTTTGACCCATTGCCATTCTCTCTCCCCTATCTCTAAAATCCTCAAATATTGTATCCACGCCAACTCCTTAACTACCTACTTGACAATAACAAACTATCACTACCCAGCATGGTTTTAGACCAGGACATAGCACCACTACAACTCTAATTTAATTTTGTGACTCTATCAGTCGGGTCTGTGATGCCAGAAAACTTGCCTCCTCCCTATTTCTTCGATCTATCCAAAGCCTTTGATATTATCTCCCACCCTCTTTTTCTTAGGAAACTATCCAACATAGGTGTCTCTCCCTCTACCCTACACTGGTTTTCCAACTACCTGTCACACAGGCAACAAGCCACAAAGTGGCAAAACTCCTTCTCTCCTTTCCTTGACATCAATACAGGTGTTCCCCAAGGGTCTTGGGTCCACTACTTTTCAACATTTTCATCAATGAGTTCCACTCTAGTCTCACTCAAGGAACAGTCATCCAATATGCAGATGATTCGACTATCATCTGTACTGCAAACTCCCTACACGAACTTCAAAAATTACCCAAGCAGCCATCATCTCCACTGAAATTTGGATGGCTAACAGCCACCTAACATTAAATCCTAAAAAAACAAAGTAGTGTCATTCACCCCCAAGAAATCCAGCACCATAAGCAGACACTTTCTCTATTCTCTCTCACAACAACACTCCTATTGAGGTTGTCACTCATACTAAACTTCTAGGTGTCACCATAGATGAACGCCTAACATTCGACATGCATATTCACAATAATATGAAAAAAGCTCACCAGAAATTAGGAATGCTTTATCGTCACAAAACATTTCTCAATCACTCATTCAAACTAGCCCTAGCCTCCTCCTTCCTACACCTCACTCTACTTTACAGCGCTCCTCTCTTCAACAATATACAGGTCAGTCTTAAATCCAAACTACACTCATGCTATAACAAAAATGCAAAGTTTATCACCAATGAATGCCACTTAACCCACCACTGCATCTCACTTTAATCACTGAACTGGCTAGAATTACCCCTCCACCTTTCACATAGTCAACTAACTACTGCCCATAAACTAATGCATAACCCATCCAGCTGCCCTGCCATTTCCAAACTATTTACTCCATAATGCCCAAACAGACCCCTCCACTCTGAAAATCAAATGCTCTAGGCTCCACTCCCTTTCCACTGCCAAACTGTGGCACTCTCTGCCACTTCCACTCCGATCCACTACTAATACATCCATCTTTAAAAAATCTTTGAAACATCACCTCTCGCCCCACTGGCAATGCCCATGTGCTAACTCCTCACAACCCCTAACCTGACTCTGTCTCCCTTCTTCTACTCCCACCTTTCCTTCCTCCTTCCCCTACCACCCCTATACCATCACCTTTTCTTCTGACACATTATCCTCTTCTGTACCCTTGTGCAAACATACTGACAGTTGCTAATTTTTTTACACAACTGCAGTGTCAGCTATGCTGTAGTCAGATTTACTCACAAGTGCACTGCCTTCCTTTCTCTCTTTGTCAAAATTATTACACAGATTCATCTGTTACATATGCTGTTATTATCAAACGTATGCATGGTATTGTTTATTTGAACTGTCCATGTTTTTTATCATATGGTATGTATTGCATTATTTGAGCTTTAATCTAATTGTATGTATTATAGATGTGACTGTGGAGCTTTTCTCCCCGGGCCTCCACTGAAAATGGGCAGTCTCTGGCCCACACCCCAACAGAGTCTGCCAGTAACGGGGAAAGCCACTAATTCAAGTACACTGCCAGGATCAAAGTTTAAATGTTTTAAATGTAACTAGTGGGGCCATGTAGCATATAAATGTCCATGGAGGCAAGGTGGGGAACAAATGGTTGGAGAGCCAGCAAGTGGGAATAACAATATGCCAGTGGTAAGTTGTGTGGAGAGAACAGGTGTGCCAAACTATGACAAGAGGTTATATCCTATCTTAGTGGATGGAAAACAGGCCACTGCTAAGAGAGACATAGGATCTGACATAACCATTGTGAAACCTGCACTGGAGAGAAGCATTACTTGCTTGATCAGTCCACTCCATTCAGAGCTTTAGGAGGGACCCCATTCCAAATGCCTTTGGCCAGGGTTCACCTTGACTGGGAGGGTGAAAAGGGAAGGAAGCAAGCAAGTAGGTGTGTTTGAGGATATCCCTGGAGATGTTCTGACAGGGAATAATCTTGATAATGCAGTACCTTGTGTGCCTGCAGTTACACACAGTCTAAACGTCAGAAGCATATGCAATAAAATCCAAGAACTACATGCCAGCATAAGGATATATTCCGCAGATATTCTCTTCCTAACTGAAACCTGGCTCAAACATCACATCAAAAGTGAGGAAATACTTCCACCTGAATACAACATCCTTCACATAGACAGATTGTCCAATAAAGGAGGTTTGTGTAGCATTGATATTTAAACACCACCTCAATATTCAACTCCTGAACTCATCTTCCCCTCACCACAACAATGAATAAATCCTTTATGCCAATCTCAAACTAAACCCAAACAAAACAGTCAATATCATATGATGCTATTTCCCACCAGGGCAAAATATTACACCCCTAGAAAATCTTCTGATCTGGGCTACTCTATCTCTACCCCAGGAAACCATAATTCTCTGTGACTTTAACATCAACTGGCTTTCCTGTAATAACAGTCTCCCAACCATTTACCTTAATCTCCATGGGTTCACTCAACTCATTCAATCCCCTACCTGAATCAACAAAAACTCTAACAATCATACCTTACTTGACTGGATCCTAGTCAGCAAAACTCCTCACTCTTACCTAGCAGGCTGCTTACCTGACAGTCTTAGTGACCACTCCCCCACTTTCCTAATTCAGCACCACACAAACAGTCTGAAGCCCATTATCCACAGGCAAATATGGATCAAGTGCAACTTCAACCCCAACTCCTTCATCTCCTCCCTGCAAAAAATTAAGTGGTCACCACTAAAATACCTCAACCTAGATGAGGCTGTACACTTCATCAACAGTACCTTCCTCTCCATCCTAAAACCCATGTTCCTGTAAGAAATGCCAAAGTCAGATCCAGGCATGCCCCATGGTTACAAAAGACCACCAGAACCCTAATGAAATCCAGAGGTAAGGCCTGGAAGCACTGGCGACTAACAAAAAATAACTTGGATAGGCAATCATTCCTTGAACTGCGCAATAAAGCCAAAAAGCATATAAAATTAGACAAATCTCTCTACTATAAATCCACCCTAAACTCTACCAACCACAACCCTAAGCAATTCTGGTCCTCTATTAACACTATACCCCACCCAGGAAAGGTTGATTCCCCCCAGCTGTCCATTCCACCCTCCTCCAGTAGTATTGCTGAATCATTCAACAACCACTTCACTGAAACTATAACATCTGTAAACAAACACTTCCCTACAACAGCCCCCAACTCCTAACTCTAACCCCCCCACTCCTCTTTTCTTCCTCACCTCAGTACCTACCTCCAACATAAAAAGACTATTGTCAAAACATAAACCCACCAAAGTCACAGCTGACAACCTCCCCTCTGAATACTTGAAAATTGCAGCTCATACACTTAGCCTACCCAATTTCAATTCTAATCAACTGTTCCATAACCGAAGGCGATCTTCCCTCAATATGGTAAATATCCCACATCATTCCCCTCCACTGACCTCTCCAATTACCGCCCTATTGCTATACTCTCCCCTCTCTCCAAAATACTTGAAAAATGTATCAACACCCAGGTCTCCAACTACCTCCTAGTTAATAATCTCCTCTCCAAAATCCAACATGGTTTCAGGCCATATCACCGCACTACCTCCGCTCTGCTCTCCTTCACCAACACTATACTTCATCACAAAAACAATGGCCTCTAATCTACTGCCCTATTTCTAAATCTCTCAAAGGCCTTTGACATGGTATCTCATGAGCTATTACTGTATACTCTCCCCAACCTCTCCTTCTCACAATCAGCCTGCAACTGGTTCCATAGCCATCTACACGGATGCCAGCAATCAGTAATCTGGGATGATAACATATCACCTCACCTCCCAGGTACTCTCAGAGTTCCTCAAGGATCTATCCTTGGCACTCTGCTATTCTCACTTTTCACTAACAACCTACATACTGCCACCACACAAGCATCTCTTATACAGTACGCAGATGACTCTACTCTCATCTGCTCTGCCCCCACTCTACCAGAACTACAACAAATCACACAAGAATCATTCTTTTCTGTAGAAAGCTGGCTATCCAATGCTCAATTCTTACTCAACCCAAGTAAGACAAAACTTCTCCTGTTCCAATCTTCCAAAGCCACCCAAAACACTCCCCACTTCAACATTCTTGCCAAAGACAATACCATCATCTCTCCATCAGAACACACAAAATTACTCGGTGTGGAAATAGACAACAAACTTAGATTTGACACCCACATATCTCTCACAATAAAAAAAGTTCACAAGAAACTTGGTGCATTATATCGAAGCTGCCAATTCCTAACCAAGGCAGCTAGAATCTCCATAGCCAATTCTTTGCTAATCTCCACCCTACTCTATGCATCCCCCATACTTACCAACCTTAAAACAGACAGATCTACACAAGCTGGATGCTTGTTACAACAAAATTGCTAAATTTGCCACTGGAACCTCCTACCGCAGCCATCATTGTATGTCCCTTAAAGAACTAAACTGGCTGGAATTCCCACAACACCTTCACTTTAATCAACTCACCCTCACTCATAAACTTATTAACCACCCCATTAACATCCCTTCCCTTCAAACCCTATCACCCCACTAGGCCGCTAAGATCAAGCAACAAAAAGCAACTCACTGTTATCAAACCCAAAAACTCAGCAGGAGAAGCCATATTTTCATGTACCATATCTAAACTATGGAACAATCTTCCACCCTCTATAACTACTCTACCTTCCAGCAGCCTTTTCAAGACTGCGCTCAAATTCCACTTAAATTTGCACTGGCTTTGTCCTTGTTCTAATACAGACTAACACCCCCACCCTTACCTTCCCCCACACCTAGACTCTTAACCCAACTATACTACCGCCACTACTAACCACAGTCAGAAATAGCTAGTTGTCTTTACATACTTTAACATCTTGTCTGACAACTTTGTTACTAATATTATAAATGACAAGAAACTATCTTAACTTGCAACATTTACTCTATATACTGTTCATAATCAATATCTTGTAATGTTGTTTACTATTGCTGCAGCTTTGTATCTCTATTGATCATGTTCATGATGTGGAGCTTTTCTCCCCGGGTATCCGCTGAAAGCGTAACTGCATCCAGTCAGAATTTCCTGGTAAACAAATGTAAATAAATAAATACATTTGTGATGGTTGAGGATCTTTGTAGCAGAAAACACAATAATGTGGCAAGTCTGATGCACTGGAAACTGCATATATTATAAAATACCATTATTTGAGAAGCATTACAATCACGAAGCATTATTTCAGAAATGATCACATGGAATGGTCTAGTGCCAGTTCTGTGTCTTTTTCAGGTGCAATACTTTTGGCAAGCATTAAGGATGGAAGCAATACCGATTTTATGAAATGTAACAGTTTAGACAGAAGTTTACAGTTTTGAGCTCCTAACAAGCTTATTTACCCTGACCTCCTAGATTAGCTTCCTTCAGCTTCCACTTGACACTTGAGTGACTGACTCAGCTTCTGTCCGGTGATCCCAAGTCACGAGTGAAGAGAGACACTTGTTTCAGTAAGCTTACCCTTAGATCATTTAAAAAAAGTAAAAAAAAAAAAAAGTCTATGCTCTGACTTAGAAAACAGGCACATTCCTGCCACATCTTTAAGAATGCTAAATATCTAGATAATTAAAAATACGTTTCAAAACAGTAGTGATATATATATATATATATATAAATATATATATATATATATATATGAAAATATATATTTAACTACCATACATGTCATGAGCACAGAATCCATGCCTGCATAAACAATAAAACCATTAATGTTTTGACAAATTGAAAAAAAAATATATATAAGACTCACAATGACTGCTCAAGACACAAAATGATGCAAAAATGATCTGTAGTAAAATTAGGAGATGCTGATAAACACTGTGCATCTTGTGGCTGGCTGTGAAATACCTATGGCTGAGATTTTTTCTAAATAAGACTTCAGTGTGTCCAGGCTGATAAACTGGAAACTGTGCAAGTATAACAAATGTAGAAGTAGGTGATAATCAATTGAACTTTAGACCACAAATAATTATTGAAAATTAGGATGTACTGAGCCAGTGGGGTGATCTGTTATTAGTCTTTAAAAATGAGGAAAATCAGATCTGGCAGCTGAAGTTCATAGGTAGGTACTAGGCTATCTGCCCGAAGGCATTTATAAGCCTAGCCTAAATGTGTTGGCTTTCGCTGCCCCCTTAGATTAGTTCCCTGCGCCTCTGTCCAGCAGAGCCATTGAGTGATCCCTGGGGTAAACTTTCTGTTTCCCATCCACTCAACGGGGAGCTCGGCCTAATGTAGTTTGGAATCTTGTTCCAGAGCATGGGAAGTATCTGGGACAGGAATCTATCCCTCCAGCACATCCTATTTATTGTTGTGGTGAGGTTTAAATCCCTGGAGCAGGTGGGTCAAGGGGATATGATTTTCTTTAGGTGGAACATGTCCATCAATTCTGGGTTGGACATGGCCTTGTATGTCAGGCAGAAATCACCTCTGAGTAGGCCGTATGCAACCGAGTACAGCTGGAGTTTCTTCAGTTGAGCTGCTTAGGGCATCTGCTTGAGGCCAGTGATCCCCTTGGTGAGGTACTTCTGTGGTCTTTCCAGTTGTTGCAGGTGTCTTGTAAGGTACATCCCAAATGGGGCATTGTACTCTCTGATGGGTCTGATGAGTGATGCATAGAGGGGCCCAATGACCTCTTTCGATCTGGATGCAAACCCTTTTGTGATTAGGTGGGCCACATAGAAGGATTTTCTAACCACTTTGGCAATGTGATTATCAAAGGAGAGGTTACTGTCTACTTGGGTCCCCAGATCCCTTATTACGTCTTCTGTATTTAGGGGGCTACCACCTATGTGGCAGTTTGTGGGTACTTTGTTTTTTCCAAAGGGGATGACTATGCACTTTTTGGCATTTAGCTTGAGGCCATGGTTTTGACACCAGGTATCTGTCTCAGTGAGACCCTTTTGGAGGCTGTCTGTGTCAGCCAGAGAGTCAATTATAGCCCCTAGTTTGCAGTCATCTGCGAACTTGGTCAGCCATAGTCCTCCTGTGCTTGCCTGTACCTCTGAGAAGTATATGCCGAGCTTGTCTATAATACCTAAGTGGGGAATGGTGTCGAAGGCCTTTGCAAGGTCTAGGTAGGTTGTGTGGACCACCTTTCCCTTGTCTATAGCTTTGGTAACTGTCTCAAAGAAGTCCACCAGGTTTAGAAGGCATGATCTGCCCTTAACAAAGCTGAACTGGGTAGGGTTCAGTGTTTGGAGGTTTCCAATGTCTCTGTTAATGAGATCCATGATGATGCGCTCCATAGCTTTGCAGACCAAGTTAGTCAGGCTTATAGGGCGATAGTTCCTGGGGTCCATTGTGGATCCACCTTTGTGGAGTGGAATAACCATTGCTGTGTGCCACTCTGTGGGCACGTAGCCTGTGGAGAGGCTGATTGATAAGAAACCAGTCACTTAAATAGCCACTTCTAAAAACTATGATATAAAGTCTCGGGATCTGCAAACATGTACATGAGCAGTGTGAAACAAGGACAAACTGACAGTACTTGGAAGAGATGGCCTAATTAAAACATGATTCACAAAAAGAAAAAACTGAAAATTATTTATTACACATCCATAAAACTAATACTAACCATTATGTAGTAACACAAATACATCAAGGAACCTAAAACTATATTGCATCTACATCAAGAAATCTAGAAGTACATTGCAACATAAATGGAAGTTACTGGTAATAAAGACATTCCTACAAAGAATTCCCCACTTCTATGACAAACACTCACTCTCTGTAAAGCAAAGCAAGTCCCTTGATATCTTCAAAGCAGCTTAGAAAAATGGTTGGGAAGCCATAAATTTACCCTAAGCCTATCACCATATCATGTATGGATAGCGGGAGTAACTAGGGAGTGCACCCATAGGAATAATGTGACTGAGTTTCAAAAGGCTTAACTGATGTATCATCAGGCATGCATCGCTAAGTCTACCTTGAACCCTGCCTCTAATCCTATACCTTACCTTAGGAAAAAAATATTTGTAAAACACCAGCACTGAACAAGACAGCTTGGACATCCACGATGCATGAATACAGACCCATATACCACTCTGTGCCTTTATCTAGCCCTTAGGCTAACCCATATGCACATGCTCACATCCCTAATATAAACACACTTATTTTGCAAAATAGATGATGTCCTTCAAGGATGCATCTGCAGTCCTTACAAATGGGTTGTCCTGTCGTCAGGCAGCCCTTCGGTCAGCTGGATTCCAAAGTCTGGGTCTGGCCTCGGCTGGTGTCGCACTTCACCCGACGTCATAGCTGCAGTTCTTCGGATATAAAGGCATCAGCCGACACCATTTTCCTCCGTCTTTCTTGCCGCGTGGCGCCCAAAGCAGAAGCTGTTCGCAAGTGCCGGTCGGTCAGATCCAGAGATTACTACTACCGAATACTACTTCGAAGACTTCTAAAAAGCTAAGTACCCCGTTGGGGACTCTTTCTTGCCTCAGCCGATGTCAGAAAAAGTGAATAACTGTTTAACTTGTGGGAAACAAATACCTCATAAAGATTTCCACTCTTACTGCTTACCTTGTTTAGGCCCAGACCACGACGTAGCAGCTTGTTTAGCCTGTGCTTCTTTCAACCGGAACGCTAGGCGTCGGTCGGAGTTTGCTGGACAGTTTTTCGGCTCAGATTTTGCGTACATAATGCCGCCGGATCCTCCGACTACTCAAATTGTTAAGAAACGCAAAAGGACCGACAGGTCCGTGGTTTCGACGAAACCACGGTTAAGCAAACCGCGAGTGTCTCGGTTTCAGCCGAAACTGAGCAAACGGTTCAATCTTCAGCCGAATCCATGACTACTACCGAGGCCCCATCTACCCTAGTTGAATCGGCCTCTGAAGTTTTACCTACTACTGTGGTTTCACAAGACTTATCGGACACCATCCCTTTGGATGTTTCTACCCCAGCACGTGGTGCTGCTAGGCCTCCTGCAGCCATGTCTATAAAGGCCTTTGCCAGGGCTAAAGCAGCCAAAACTTCTAAGTCTGTGCCTGTTAAGCCCCCCTCTCACAGGCCCAGCTCCAGTTCCCAAATGCTTACTCTGGCAGAGGATCTCATCTCTTTAATAAGGGATCCCAATCTCACCCAGACAGGGCCTCTCAACCTCCAGAAAAGAGACCTAGAGTAGAGCCCCCTGAGCCAGTGTCCTCAGATGACTCTTCTGATGATACAGACAATACAGACCATCCAGAGGCTCCCTTTTCTACTTATGAAGATTCCGATGCTGAAGAATCGATTCCTTCAGCTTCTCCTCCAGAGGAGTTTTCTTTGGGGAAACTTTACATGCCATGAGAGAGCAATTCCAATGGCAGGGGCAAGATTTCTCAGATTCAAGGAAAAGGCTTAGGACCTTTTTACACTTACCGCAACATAGGCCTTTAGCTATACCTCCAGTTCTTCCTGTTGTGGATGATGCATTTAATGATGCTTGCACTGCTCCTGATACTTTACCTCCAGCCCCTGCTAAGCCCGATAGGTTCTACAGGGTCCCGGACACTCATCACCATTTATACAAGGCTCCTTTCGCAGATCCTGAGACTATCTCCCAGGGGCCTAAGGCAGTAGCTTCGACCTCAGCTAAAAACCCTCTCCCTTCTGAAAGGGAATCCAGGTCCTTAGAGAGATGGGATAAAAAAGTATACACCTCTGCGACTCTCTCAGCTAGAGCATTGAACTGTCAGTTCCATATGATCCAATACCAAGAGTTTATGCTTGATCAGTTAACTAAGAAACTGTCCTCGGATGATTCTTTAGATAAGAAATATGTTCTAGAAATGGTGAATAACATTCAGCAGGTTAGTAACCATTCCTTAAAATGTGGCTATGATGCACTGGAGGCTTCATTTAGATCTGCCATGACCGGCACAGTTATAAGAAGACATGCATGGTTGAAAGAACAGGTCCTGCCGGATCATGTTAAAGCAAAGCTATTAGATGCTCCTATGGATAAGGTCAGTTTATTTGGTTCTCCTGCCCAACAGGTACTGAAGAAAATGGAAGAGAAGGCAAAATCTGTACAAACAGTAAAAGATTTCTTACAGGTTCAGCCCCCAAGGTTTAGCAGGAACTGGCCTTCCAAAAATTGATCCTTTCCAGACTCCTCTAAAACTCAGAGAGGGAGGAATAGGCGTACAAGAGGCAGAAATCAATCCAGAGGAGGTGCCTACAGGGAACGCCAGTGGCAAGGTAACAACCAACGAGGCACAGACACAACCACTGCCACTACAACAGGACAATCACAGTGACTTGGCTTTGACACCGCCTACCAGGGAACAAATAGCAGCACCCTTAGGCGGAAAGTTAACATTATTTTCAAAAAAACTGGCACTGTATCACAAGAGACAAGTGGATTTTGCAAACTATAGACCAAGGCTACAGGTTTCATTTCCACACTTTACCCGGAAAAAGAGGAATGCCAAACCTACCACCAAATCAAAAGACAGAAGCCCTAAAACAAATAGCTCAATTAGCAAGGATGAGAGCTGTGGAAAGGGTACCATTTATGGAACAAGGCAAGGGATTTTACTCCAGACTCTTCCTGGTACCAAGAAAAGAAAAAAATTGGAGGCCTATTCTTGACCTGTCCGCTTTAAACACATACATCATTGTTCCAAAATTCAAAATGCTGACCCTACAGCAACTTCTTCCCATGCTGGGCAAGGAGTTTTGGCTGGTAACTCTAGATCTCAAGGAGGCATACCTGCACGTCCCCATACGACCACATTGCAGAAGATACCTCAGATTTCTTGCAGGATCAGAGCATTATCAATTCTCAGCATTGCCCTTTGGCTTATCTACTGCCCAGAGTGTTCACGAAATGCCTGGCATCAGTAATCGCTCACTGCAGGCTTCAGGAATCCAAATTTATCCATACCTGGACGACTGCCTAATACAAGCGGACAACAAAACAAGCTAACAGTAGACTTACAAAGAGTCATTTGCTTACTACAGGCCCTGGGATACACAGTCAATATAAAAAAGTCAAGACTGACACCATCCCAAACAATAGCCTTCTTAGGTGCAGAATTGGACACAGTAAAACAGATGGCATTCCTAACTGCAGAAAACAAAACAACGCCTCTCTATTTTTGGCATTAACAAAGCAGAACAAACTAACAGCAAGGAAAGTACTGCAGGCCTTGGGCTTCATGGCATCCTGCATAATCCTGGTCCCCATGCCAGACTACATATGAAAACTACAGTGGTACCTAAAGAATTTATGGTCTCAACACAGGCACAGCTTAGAAACCGAAATACCACTAATTCCATGCCTGAAACAAGAGTTCCTGTGGTGGGCTCGGGCATGCCAGTCAAACCCAGGTTTGCCCTTCCACACCATTCAACCAAGCCAAACCATCACAGACGCCTCAGACCTCGGTTGGGGGCCCACATGCTGGACAAGTGCATACAAGGCTTATGGACTCCAGAGCAGCTGCACCTGCACATAAATCAAAAGAAATGCTGGCAGTACAACTAGCAATCCAGAATTTCAGACCATTCCTCCAAGAAGGCCAGTTGATGATAAGGACAGACAACACCACAGTCATGTGGTACATCAACAAACAGGGAGGCACTCATTCATACCCTCTATGCCGAATGGCCCTGGACCTATGGAATATGGCTCTGAGTTACAACATTCAGTAACAAGCAATTTTTGTACGGGGAAAAGAAAACATCCTAGCAGACATATTAAGCAGACCTACCCCGGTTGCTCACGAATGGATGCTACACCCGGACATTTTCAAGGCCATCACAAAGAAATGGGGACTGCCACAAATAGACCTATTCGCATCCCCACTCAATCACCAGCTCAAGAAATTCTGCACAAGGACATACCACCCACTTGCTTGGAAGGTGGACTCTCTATCCTTCAGTTGGAAAGGCCTGACAGCATATGCATTCCCACCTCTCCCTTTGATGCACAAGGTGCTATTGAAAATCAAAGAGGAACGTCCAAGGATAATTCTGATAGCTCCAGACTGGCCAAGACAACATTGGTACCCATTACTACGGAGCATGTCTCGGGGGAGAATGTGGACACTACCCCTGATTCCCTTGATGTTAACCCAGAGCAACTACAACATCCTGCATCCAAATCTGAAAACTCTGCAACTGACTGCCTGGAACATTACATAAGAGCAACTAACCCAGATTTATCCCAAAGGGTTAAAGACATTATCCTTGAGGCCCGCAGACCTTCAACAAGAAGGAACTATGCAGGAAAATGGAAGAGGTTTCTCATTTGAAGTACCGACAGGGGCAAAGATGTGTCAAAGGTAGACATTGCCAACATCCTGGAGTATTTGGCAGAGCTTTTCCATACAGGCCTGTCCTATTCCTCCATCAAAATACATGCATCAGCTATTTCTGCAGAATACAGCTTCGATCCACCTGTCTTTTCGCATCCTCTACTCAGGCAGTTTCTGAGAGGAATTAAGAATGTAAAACCTCCTAGGAAACCACCATTACCAGCATGGGACTTGAACTTTGTACTAGAAAAATTGACACTTCCCCTTTCGAACCAGCAGCAACAGCCGATCTTCAACACCTATCCTGGAAAACTGCTTTCCTGCTGGCAATTACCTCAGCAAGAAGGGTTTGAACTACAGGCTTTAATGGCAGTACAACCCTTCCTAATCTTCCATCAAGATAGAGTGTCCATGAGAACTAATCCTACATTTATGCCTAAGGTGGTATCCAGAGTGTCTTTAAACCAGGCAATCCACCTACCTACCTTCTTTCCCAATCCACAGAACAGGGGGGAAAGGCTGCTGCACACCTTGGATGTACATAGACAGTTACGCTACTACCTGGACAGAACCAAGGGTAATAGAAAATCTGACCAGCTTCTGGTAGCATATGCAACAGGAAGGGAAGGAAAAGCAATTTCCAAACAGACAATCTCCAAGTGGATAGGAAATTGCATTAGATTCTGTTACTCCTACCATGGAAAGGAAATTCCACAGAACATAAGACCTCACTCTACAAGGGCTACAGCCACTACCACAGCTTTCTTACGAGGAGTGGCTACCAAGGACATTATAGAGGCTACTACTTGGACCTCCGTGCATACATTTGCCAAGCATTATAACTTACCTTTATACTCTAGATCCTGAGCAGGGTTTGCCACTGCTGTTTTGCAAGGGATCCTAACTACACCATAATTTCTTCTTCCTCCTCCCCTAGTTTAGCTATGGTATTCTACCCATTTGTAAGGACTGCAGATGCATCCTTGAAGGACATAGTACAGTTTTGTACCTACCATAAATGTAGATGTCCGAACAGGATAGCATCTGCAGTCAGGATTACCCTCCTTCCCCTCTGTGGTACTCCTAGGGTATTTGCCCACCTAATAGCTAGCTGGGGGGGGATCTCTTATGGTGTATTTGTTTGTATATATGTACATACATGATTATTTTGTGTGTTTGCCTTCTACTATTTGGAAACATTGGCATTTATCCAAAAAATTAGCTTTCCAAGAGGGCAACTGGCATCTGGGGCAAGAAACACTGAGGAAAATGGCGTCGGCTGATGCCTTTATACCCGAAGAACTGCAGCTATGACGTCGAGTGAAGTGAGACACCAGCTGAGGCCAGACCCAGACTTTGGAATCCGGCCGACCGAAGGGCTGCCTGACGACAGGACAACCCATTTGTAAGGACTGCAGATGCTATCCTGTTCGGACATCTACATTTATGGTAGGTACAAAACTGTACTTTCTGTAATATGAACATTTGGAAAAATATACCTTAATTTTAGGATCAAATTAACATTTGATAAAGCAAATGGGACTCCTGTATTAAGAGAAATATTGATTACTGATCAGAATTTTCAGAACTTATATCAAAAGTTAGAAAAATATTACAGAATCTGAACAGCAACTGACAAAATTTGAGAATATTTACATTGAAATAAAAAATGTTATTCAGTGAAGCCATTATTGCAATAGTTAACATGGCTTTCTTCCTTACATTAACTCCACCATGATTTTTCCCCAACACATTTAGCATTCTTTTTTTCCTTATATTTTCCCCCATTCTTATACCCTATGCTATGGCTCACAGGTAGTATAGTCATTTATTGTTATTACTCAGATTAAGGTGTCAATTATGTGTCTTATACATCACTGCTTCTAAACATATGTTGACATGATACAGCATTGCTCTCACTACATAATTGTAATGCCACACTCCCACTATTTGCATAAAAAATTATAAAGTTCATTCAGGTATGAAAAAAACATGATGGCTGTCAGGACCTGTACACCAGTCAACAATAATGATATCAAAAACAATATAATTTAACACCAGCATAAAGCTGTTATTCATAATTAAGTACTTGACTACCTGCCCTTATGGGCCATTTTAAGACTAGTCAGTTTCCTTCAAAGGTGAGAATCAAACCCTGTACTTTTTTTTTCTGTGAGGTAAAAACCTTAACCATTATGCCAATCCCCAGTCTGCCAAAATTTACTCATAACCCCTCATCTTATAGTACTTTACTCCTCCTGGTATATTTATTAAAAGCATTAACATAAGTCAGCCCTAAATGTCTAAATGAGTAACAGAAGATCATTCACCTGGAGTGTTATTCAGCAATGACAGAGTCAGAATAATAAAGGTGCAGAAAAAAACAAAACAAAAAACATAATTTACAGTTATAGTCCTCATCATTTCTTCCCCCTGCTGCTCAGTAACCAAACAGTATAGAAGTACAACAGCCAGTTAAAGCTGAATGGTGACATTCATTCAGATTGTAACATCATAGGAGTGACAGATTGTAGCATCATAGGAATCATAGCATCATAGGAATCACAGATCCTAGCATCATGGGAGTAACAGATCATAGCATCATAGGTTCATAGGGAGGTCCTAGGCTATCGACCCAAGGGCCTAGGTAAGCCTAGCCAACAAGGTTCCCAGGCTTACGCCACCCAAGAAAGTTATGTTCCTGTGCCCCTGTCGAGCAGAGCCACAGAAGTGATCCCTGGGGTGTATTTCATATTTCCCATCCACTCATCAAGATTTTTCTTGAAGAGTGCTAATGAGGAACTTTGCTTGAAAAAGATGGGTAGCTTGTTCCAGAGAATGGGAAGTCTCTGGGACAGGAATCTATCCCTCCAGCATGTCCTGTTTATTGTGGTGACAAGGTTTAGGTCCCTAGAGCATGTAGCTCGGAGAGATTGGGATTTCTTTAGGTGTAGCATGTCCAACAGCTCTGGGTTTGACATAGCTTTATATGTTAGGCAGAGATCACCTCGGAGTAGGTGATATGCTACGGACTAAAGCTGGAATTTTTTGAGATGGTCAGTGTAGGGCTTCTGTTTGAGGCCCATAATCCTCTTTCTGAGGTACTAAATGTTGTGTTACCACCATGCATTTCAGTGGCAAGTCTTGAACCCAGGACCCTATGCACTACAGTCAGAGCAACATACCACTATGCCAAATCAGCAGTTTTTAAATATGTTTTTATTTTGTACGTATTTGTTTAGTATAGTTGGCATGTTTGTACCCCACATGAGAATCAAACCCTGCACCTTGTGTCTGTAAGGGGAACACCTTAACCATTATGCCAATGTCTGCTTTTAAAGCATTGATCCCTACACACACACAGAGTTTCACAGTTGCCGTGTCTGTGATTAGATCTCCTACCTAACTAGTACATCACAGTATAGCATTATGTAGTTATAGCACACGCCACAGAGCTTATAGGGCTAGCCCTACACCAAAGATGTATTTTAAGGTGAATGGCATCAGCAGGCTTGCCAAAGTAGGGCAATGGAAAGTGCAGTGACTGTGACTGGCCTCAAAAAGCATTGATCTCTACACACACAAACAAACAAACACACACACACAGTTTCACAGTTGCCATATCTGGGATTAGAACTCCTACTAAACTAGTGCATCACACTATTATAGCATGCACCATGGGAATGAATAGCATCATAGGAATGACAGATCATGGCATCATGGGAATGACAGATCATAGCATCATAGGAATGACAGGTCATAGCATCATGGGAGTGACAGATCATAGCATCATAGGAATGACGGAACATAACATTCATAGGAATGACAGATCATAGTATCATGGGAGTGACAAATCATAACATCATGGGAATGACAGATCATAGTATCATAGGAGTGGCAGCTGAGTCATACAACCACTTCCAACCTCAGACTAAGTTCCTTCTATTGAGGAGGGCCAGGCCTGTCAAGGAAGGGGTGAATTTGTAAATATCCATACAATCATCCACTTCCATTTTGAAGGAAGGTAGAATATCACACTGCTTAATATGAAGTGACAGTCTCTTCTAGAAGTAAGGAAGGCATGGTATAATGACTCTATATTTTCACCTTGGTTTTGGCCTGGCTGCCCCATCATTCCCCCCAAAACCCTACCCCACCTTCCCTACCCATGAACCATTCTCCCATCTTCCTCCAGACTAAATAGGAGATATCAGTACATTTTTGTAGAAATTTAGAAAAAAATTATCCGGGACCAGGGCAATAAACATTTTGCAACAGGGTTTCAGACTGCTAAGCCTCACAAAATATACAAGCATGTCATCTTTGCCAGGTGTGCAGGTGTCTCTGCTGTCTCTTCTGCTAATAGAACTGCTAGATGAAGGAGCCATTGAGAAATAATCCAAAGCAGAAGAAAAAGTACTGTTGTGTACACTTACCATAAATGTAGATGTTCAAGTTTATTCACTGTTGCAAATATCACATTTGGGGTTATCTGCTTGCAGTAGCCCTCAGTCAGCCAGATTATCAAAGTCTTGGGTCCTGCATCAGTTGCTGTCTCATCTTCCATGACGTCAGGTAGTCAGGGGTATAAAGCATGCAGCCAATGCCATCACATCAGTTTTTCTTGCCCAGATGTCAGGTGCCCCCATAATGGGAAGCAATTATATACAAGGTTATACCTCCAACAAAAAAGCAAATACATGAAAAAGCTTTTAAGCATAGCAAACAAGAATAGAGGTATAGTCAATAGAAGTCAGGGGGCTGGAGGGAGGGTAACCAGGACTGCAACAGTGAATACACTTGAACATCTACATTTATGGTAAGTGTACACAACTGTATTATGTTCTTCATGTTTCACGGTTGCAGTCATCGCATTTGGGTAGATTCCCAAAGCTAAGGATGGGAGGAGGAGTTTAGATAGCATTAGGACCAGCTATAAGGCCCCGCAAGACTGCAGTGGCAAAAACAGCTCTGGATTTAGAGAAAATTGGCAAATGGTAATCCTTGGTGAAAGTATGTACAGAACTGCAAGTAGCAACTTCTAGGATGTCCCTGGTAGGGACACCTCTGAGAAAGGCTGTAGAGGTAGATGCAGCCCTGGTTGAGTGTGGTCTTATCCCCTGGGGATAGATTTTCCAAGGTGCTTATAGAAGAAATTAATGCAATGGCCTATCCATTTAGAAATGGTTTGCTTTGAAATGGCCTTCCCCTTTGCCCCTGCAGCAAATGCCACCAGCAGCTGTTCAGATTTCTTTTGAGGTTTAGTCCTTTCCAAGTACAATCTAAGTTGTCTGTGCAGGTAAGTTGTCAGGGGGCTGGAGGGAGGGTAACCAGGACTGCAACAGTGAATACACTTGAACATCTACATTTATGGTAAGTGTACACAACTGTACTATGTTCTTCATGTTTCACGGTTGCAGTCATCGCATTTGGGTAGATTCCCAAAGCTAAGGATGGGAGGAGGAGTTTAGATAGCATTAGGACCAGCTATAAGGCCCCGCAAGACTGCAGTGGCAAAAACAGCTCTGGATTTAGAGAAAATTGGCAAATGGTAATCCTTGGTGAAAGTGTGTACAGAACTGCAGGTAGCAACTTCTAGGATGTCCCTGGTAGGGACACCTCTGAGAAAGGCTGTAGAGGTAGATGCAGCCCTGGTTGAGTGTGGTCTTATCCCCTGGGGATAGATTTTCCAAGGTGCTTATAGCAGAAATTAATGCAATGGCCTATCCATTTAGAAATGGTTTGCTTTGAAATGGCCTTCCCCTTTGCCCGTGCAGCAAATGCCACCAGCAGCTGTTCAGATTTCTTTTGAGGTTTAGTCCTTTCCAAGTAAAATCTAAGTTGTCTGTGCACATCTAAAGAGTGCAGTATCTGTTCCCCTTTGTTCTGTGGATTAGAAAAGAAGGTTGGCAAATGAATGGACTGATTAAGAGCCACACTGGATACCACCTTGGGGATGAAGGATGGATTGGTCCTGAGGGACACCCTGTCCGCATGAAAGATGATGAAAGACTCCACTGCTGTAAGGGCTTGTAATTCAGACATCCTTCTTTCTGAAGTGATTGCTACAAGGAAGCCAGTTTTCTAAGAAAGGAATTTTAACTCTGCACTTGCAGCTGGTTCAAAAGGAGGTAGAGTGAGTTTTTCCAATACAAAGTTAAGGTCCTAGGCTGGGGTTGGGCCTCTCTTGGGTGGTCTTACGTTTTTGGCCCCTCTGAGGAACTGCTTGAGCAGTGGATGAGAGAAGAGGGGTGGTTCTGTGTTGTAATGAGCTGAAATGGCTGAGGCATGAATTTTGATGGAGGAAAAGGAAAGGCCCTTGTGAAGCATCTCAGTTAAGTATTGAAGAATCTGAGGTAAATTGGGTACTGCTGTGCCCATCCCTTGAGTTTAGTTGCAGGAACAGAATCTTTTCCATTTTTCAGCATAAGATTTTCTAGTACTAGGCCTCCTTGCCTCCAGAATGACATCCAACACCAGTTTACTGAGGGATGGTAATGGAGAGATCAGGTAATTAGCCAGGCTGCCAGGTTCAGTTTTTGAAGCTGAAGATGCAGAATCTGGCCCTCCTGCTAGGACAGCAGGGTAGGGGTCTGAGGTAGGTGCCACGGTGTCAGTAGTAAGACATCTGGTGCAATCAGTATAGTCCTTGGTTTGTCCTGTTTGATCTTTAGTAGTACTTTGGAGAGGAGAGGCAGAGGAGGAAAGGCATAAACTGATAGGTTTTTCCAGTTGAAGGACAGGGCATCCACTTTCCAAGCTTGTTTGTGGGGAGTCCTTGTGCAGAATTTTTCCAATTGGTAGTTCTGGAGGGAGGCAAAAAGATCTATATCTGGGCTCCCTCATTTGTTTATCACCATGTTGAAAGTCTTTGGTTCCAGTTTCCTCTCATGTGGTCCATGAGATTTCTGCTTAGTTCGTCTGCCAGTGTATTTAGCTTTCCTGGCAGGAATTGAGCCTGTAGATGCACTTAGTAGCTCAAGGCTGTGTTCCACAGAGCCATGGCTAGTCTGCAGAGAGGGTATGAATGGGTACCCCCCCACACTTGTTTATGTACCACATAACAGTGGTGTTGTCCATCTTTACCATTAATTGTCCTGGAAGAATGTGGTCCTTGAAGGCTGTCAGAGCATTTTGTACAGCTAACATTTCTTTTTGATTGATATGTAGGTGCATTTGACTTGGGTTCCATTTGCTCTGAATGCACTTTCCTGCCAGGTGAGCCCCCCCATGCATAGTCTGATGCGTCCATTGTTAGGGTTTGGGCAGCAGGGGGTAAAGTGAATGGTAGCCCCCTGTGTTGGTGGCAGGTCTCTGTCCACCAAAGGAACTCTAATTGTAGGCAAGGTATGATAGGAATCATTGCTTCTAGATACCATTGGCTTTTTAGATACCATTGTAGTTTCCTCATATGCAGTCTTCATATGGAATTAGTAGAATGCAGGAGACCATGAACCCCAAGGCTTGCAGTATTTGCTTTGCAGATAGCAGGGTTGTTGTGGCCATTAGTTTGAAGTAAGCTGTCAAATTAATTTGTTTCTCTGGCGTGAGGAAAGCTATCTGGGAAGTTGTGTTCAAGCTTGCTCCCAGGAATATAAATTTGCTGACAGGGTACAAGATGTGATTTCTTTTCATTTATGGTGTACGCCAGACAAGTTAGCACCTTTTGTACAAACACCAGATGATTCAAAAGTAAGTCCTGGCTTTCTGCCTGAATTAGACAGTCGTCCAGGTATGGGTATATTTGAATATTTCTTTGCCTGCAAAATGCAATGACTGGAGATATGCACTTTGTGAATACCCTGGGTGCAGTAGATAAGCCAAAGGGCAGTGCAGAGAACTGATAGTGCATGTAGCCTGCTTTGAAGTGTAGGTATCTTCTGCAAGATTCCCTGATTGAGATGTGCAGGTAGGCTTCCTTTAAATCCAGTGTTGCCAACCAGGCATCCTTGCCTAGCATAGGAAGCAACTGGTGAAGAGTTAGCATCTTGAATTTTGGGATCACCAAAAAGGTGTTTAATAGAAAGGTCCAGGATAGGACACCATGAGTTGTGTTTTCTGGGTACCAGGAAAAGTCTTGAGTAAAAACCTTGTCCCTTTTCCTCTTCTGGTACAGTTTGAATAGCCCTTATACTTAGGAGAGAGAGTACTTGCTTTTGAGCTTCTGCCCACTGATTTGGGGGTAGATCTGGCCAACCATTTGGG
The DNA here is from genome assembly GCF_019279795.1 of Protopterus annectens. NCBI lineage: Eukaryota > Metazoa > Chordata > Ceratodontiformes > Protopteridae > Protopterus > Protopterus annectens. The sequence goes on from NC_056732.1 coordinate 1,818,641,860, forward strand.
AATGGTAATGTGTGGAAGTGAAATCTGTATCCTTGGGATACTATATTTAAAACCCATTTGTCCTGGGTAATGAGTTCCCAGTTTTTTGCCTGCAGAGCAATCTTTCCCCCTAAAGAAGCAGTCAATTGAGAAGGTCTTGGAAGTTTTAAAGTTAAGTCATTGAGACAGTTTACCTTGGGGGGGGAGTCTTACTACTCCCTGATTTGGAAGTGGAAGCCCCCCACTGCTTAGTCCTGTGCGTACCTTGGGACTGAAGCCTGGGTGTTCTGCTGGTTCTGGGTTTGGACTGAGAAGGCCTGAAAGAGGCAAGAAAGGACCAATTCTTAGAGGGCCAATACCTACTAAATCTTGGAGGCTGTACTTGTAGGAAATCTTTAACAGTTTGCATAGATTTAGCTTTTTCCTCCATCTTTTTAAGTACTTCTTCTGCTTTGTTGCCAAACAGGTGGTCATGAGTTAAGGGAGCATCCAGCAATTTAGCTTTAACTTGATCTGGCAAAGACTGCTCCTTGAGCCAAGCATGCCTTCTAAGTAAAGATCCAGTGACAGCAGTCCTGCAAGATGCCTCTAATGAATCAAAACCACATTGCAAAGGATGTATTCCAACTTGTTCAGCAGAATGCATTAAATCCTGTAAATCTTTATTTTCAGCACAGTCAGGAATAAACATCATTTTCTGTTTGAGCAGTCTAATAACATGCTGCTGATACTTTAACATATGAAACTGGCAGTTTAAGTTCCTAATGGCCAAGGTTGCAGAAGTGTATGCCTTCTTACTCCATCTATCCAGTGCCCTGGAATCTCTATCAGAGTAGGGTAGGATTTTTGGCAGTAGTAACCTTAATGCCCTTGGGTCCCTGTGAAATGGTCTCAGGATCCACAGTAGGATTTTTAAAAAGAAGCTTGTAAAAATCAGGAACCCTGTAATATCTATCAGGTTTTCTGGGAGCAGGAGGTAAAGAGGGGCCAAGCTAGATTCCGAAAAGGCATCAGCATAGCTAAAGGCCTGTGTTGGGGCAGGAATAAGAAATCCCTAAGCCTCTTTTTAAAATCAGAGTAATCCTGGCTTTCCCAGTGGAAATGCTCCCTAAGACTATGCAAGGTTTCACCAAAAGAGAAATCCTCTGGAGGGGAAGAAGAGGGAATAGAGTCCTCTGCATCAGGATCCTCATAGGTAGATAAGGGTAAATCCTGGTCATCAGAGGAAACAGAAATTTCAGAATCCTGATGTGAAGTATCATAAGCAAATTCAGTCCTAGGTCTCTTAGAGGGGGAAGGTTGGCTTCCCTTGATTAAAGTAATAAGGTCTTCAGCCATTCTTATCTTTTGTTTTTTAGGCATAGAGGCCTGACCATGTGGTCTGGGCATCGGTTTTCTAGGTATGGAACGAGTTTTAGGCCTTGAAGAAGAAGATGGCCCTGGTTTAATATGCAAGTCAGTAGGCCTGTATACACCCTCAGAAGCTGGTGCCTGCACAGTGGCTCCAGACCCATCCAAGGTAGAGACATCCGCAGGTTCCACAGTTGAAGCATCTTGCGACATCAGTAGAGACCTGCGAATCTGAAGTAGCAGGTATCAGGGCTGCGAAAGCGCCTCACTGAGTACTGGTAAACTGACGACTAGCTTAGAAGAAGCATCATTGGCAGCTTTGGACCTAGGCGGGCTGTCTGTACCTTTGCATTTTTTTCAGAATGCTGGTAGTCAGATGGCTTACCAAAGACATATCTGGATAACTGAACTGAGTACCAAAATATTTTTATAGTCACCGAAATATGCTTGAAGTCAGAGAATACTTATGGCAAATTAGATTAGAAGCCAGCACATGACCAGGCATTAATGACACTTTATCTTTGACATGTATATTAAAACATAAAGCATTATGCATTTGCATCTTGTAGTTGGAAAAAGTTTTGTAACAAAGAAACATAATGGATTCTTAAATGAGGGATGTTTTGAGATACATTGAATATTGTTTCAAAATTCTGTGTTGTATGTGGGGTCAAACTTTTTGTTAAGAGGAATTTTGTTGTACCAGCATGAGTTAATTCTCAGGACAATTGATAATTACTTTATTGCATTTCAGTGGTCATTGGTTATAGTGTTATTTGAATGTTTTTGAATTCCATATATAAAAGCTTGTTAACATTCTATTAACTGACTCTGAAGATGCCCTAGTTGTGTGAAAGCGCTAAGTCAGTTTATGTGTACTTGTCATCTATTTGTTTTATTAAAAGCTATTTGGTAATTTTACTCTGCATCACCAGTGATTTCATTTTGCTTAAGACTGTTTAGTGTACCTATAAAGGAGCACACACAAACTAGAAATGTTAAGATTAAACAAAATTCAAGATGTTGACGGTTCAAGGCCTTTCCTCTTCTATTCCTAGCCATTCTGGGCTTCAAGGATGCCCATCTGCATATCTCCTATTTCCAAGGACAACGGAAGGTTTCTACAATTTCCAGTGGGACGGAACAATACCAATTCACAACCTTGCTCTTTGGCTTGTTTACTGTAGCCAGAGCACATGCCAGATGCCTGGCATCCGTAATAACCTTTTTACAAAATAAGTGGTATCTAAATTTAGCCATACTTGGATGACTGTCTTATACAATAACATTCCCTAGAGAAGATCCAGAAGGCCTTGAACATTATTTCTGAGTGAAAAGATCACTTTAACTCTGGAACCTTTCTTAGTAGAACTTACTGGAGAACAAAGCACTCTGACTATTTTCTTGCAGAATGTTCTGTAGAACAAAATGATTAGAGCAAGGAAATTTCTCAGAGTGGTGGGCTTCGTGGCTCCCTGCCATTTTGCTCAAATGGACAGATCGATTTCTGTATACATTTTCTCCAGGACTTCTGCTTCCAGGGCTGCTCCAGAAGCTTACAGAAGACAAGTCACATGACTTATTGACAGCTCTCTTTCAGCCTAGACAACATTAGTTCTCCCTCCAGTAAAACCAAGCAAGGGAAATGCCAAGGATTTTGCTTCAATACATGAACTTTCTCATTGCTGTATTGGAGCTTAAGAAAATGTTGGGAGAAATAATCAGCTTTCAGCAAGGAATATTACTTCTAGGTTGAGAGTGGAATTTGGTTTGCAACAGTAAAGATGTGTCTGGAAGGCCTAGAAGGGATAATAATACAAGGTAGGGTAGACTTTTCAAAAAAAACTTATGAAAATGTTTGCTATGGGAGATGTGAATTCAGTACTAGGAGTTCGGAGTGAATTTACGTATTACTCACCGAAATACAAAAAGTGGACTAGACTAGATAGATTTTATATCTCACAGGAACATGTGCATTTAATTGAAAGTCTTGAAATGCACCCAATAACTGTTTCAGATCATGCACCAATAATACCTAAAATAAAAACACAAGGTAATGAAATAAAAATGAGACACTGGCGCTTCCCCACCTACCAGTTGAAAAGAGGAATTTAAGGAATGGGTTGTGGACTTAATTCAGGAGCTACTAGAGAAGACAGATTTGTCTTCTGAAAGCATAGCTAAGGAGTGGGATACAATTAAAGTGGAGTTTAAAACTAGGTTGGAAATAAAAGAAAAGGAGCTATGGCTAAACAGTAACAAGAATTATTTAGAGGTATTGACAAATGTTAAAGTATTGCAAAGTAGGGGAAATCTTTCAGAACAAGAAAAGGAGCAACTGCAGAATGATAAACAGAAAATAAGGGGTTAGCTCGATAATATGTATGAGTTTAGAAAGATTGCTGTTAAGCAACTGTTTTTGATAATAATTCTACAGCACAAAAGCTTTTAGCAGAACAACTCTGGCAACAAAAAGTGGAAAGGGCAGTTACTAAGCTTAGGGAGCCTATAACAAGGAAGATAACAAGATACCCTGTAGAAGTGTTAGAAATATTTCAGAAATTATATGAGAACTTGTATAAAGCAAAGAAATATGGAAATCAAGAAAAGGTACAAATGGAAATGTTTATGGAAGAATTAAATATGCCCATGGTAGAGGCAGATGAGGCTCAATTACTAATAGTTGGGATAGGAAGGGATGAGATAAAAATGGCTATTTATAACTAATCTACAGGAAAGTCCCCAGGAATAGATGGTATTTCTGTGGAAATTTGGAAGTTAGGAGGGAAAAAACTGATAAAGATCTGAAAGGTTTTGTTCAACAATATTTTAAGAGGAGAAGATGTTCCAGCATCCTGGAAGAAGGCAGTGGTAATGGTAATACCTAAAGAGGGTAAAGATCCATCGGATCCAGTTTCATACAGGCCTATTTTTATTTATTTATTTAACATTTGTTTACTGGGAAAGTCAGACTGGACACAGGTCCTTTTTCAGTGGAGGCCCGGGGAGAAAAGCTTCCTCATTATTAGTATTAGCTTTCAATACTAAATCATGATTTTAAAGTGTTTGTGTCTATAATTGCTAAAAGAATGACAAAAGTAATACCAAATGTAATAGATATGGATCAGTGCAGTTTTGTGGAGGGGAGGCAAACATTTGACAATATTAACAGAACATTGATGATCCAGAAGGAAGCAGAATGTAAAAAGTACCACTTTTACTGGTGGGTCTTGATGCAGAGAAAGCACTTGACAGAGTAGACTGAAACTTCATGAGCAGGGCAATGGAAGCATTTGCTTTCCCTGATACAATTGTAAGGTTAATTAGAAGGATATATGAGGGATCGGAGGCATGAATTAAAGTGGGTGGGGTCCTCTCCGATAATTTCTGCTTGAGTAGAGGAACCAGACAGCATTGTCCGCTTTCCCCTTTGTTGTTTGCATTATATTTAGAACCACTGACAAAGAAAATAAGGGACTTAGAAATTCAAGGATATAATTGGTATAGTAGTCAGGAAAAGCTGGCTCTATTTGAAGATGATATTTTATACATGACAAAACCAGAAATGGACATTAAAGTGTTGTGGAACATTTTAAGACAGTTTCAAATCCCTGGATACAAAATTAATGAAGCTAAAACAAAGGCAGTAGCAGTAAATTATGTACCCACACATGAACTGGTCCAACAGTATCCATAATTATGGGGGACATGATAAAATGAAGTATTTAGGAGTATGGATTAGAAATGACTCTGTTGGCAGCTAAGGATATGTGGAAAGAGACTAAACAGAAGATAATACAAAAATTGAGAAACTGGAACTTTTGTTATATGGATATGGATACTAAGATACAAGCCATTAAAATGTTTTTAATCACTTTAGTCTTACACACAGGTCAGGCATACTTTTATCAACTGGAGGATAAGTTATGGATAGCAATTAAAAAAAGAGTTGAATGATTTTTATCTAGGAAGGGAAGACAGCACTGGTATAGTTTTTAATATAATCTAGAACAGAAGCTGTCGTTAAAAAATGAATAATTAGTAAAACATAGAAAATGCTGCATGATAATTATAAGAATCAATCAGAGGAGCTTAGATAGGATTAGTATGTGAGATTGGATAAGCAATTCACAAAGAGACAATGGGGGGATATATATCTGCCAAATATGCAACAAAGTTTAGACGATTTAGGATCTTTGCCTGGAAATATTTACATACTGTAGGTATTTTTATACCCAAAGAAGACTCCAAAGAATTTTTCATATGCATGGATAGCAAATGTTGGAGGTATGATGGGCAAGAAAGAGGTAGCTAGGAACATATTTTTTTGAGGTGTGATGATCATGCAGATTTTTGGGATTTCCTGCAGACCATTCTCTCAGAGGTGCTGGGTAAGTGCTGGGTAAGTGGATTGGACTGACTTGGGAGATGATTTTTTTGAGTTATGCTACAGACTCGGAATTGCCTAGACATAGTAAAACCTTGCTGAGTCTAATTATGGTTGCTGCCAAAAAAGCAATTACTAGAAAATGGAAATCAAAGTCTAGACCAACTTTAGTAGAAGTAGTGAATATAGTAACAGAGATAAAACAACTGGAATTGGGATATTTAGAAAAGGGAAGGAGCAAACTACATAGAAAAAATGGGAATTGTGGGAACAGTACATGCAGAGTAGGAATAAGGTTTAAGAGGCAGGATCTGAATGAGCCATATAATGCTTAACTGATAATGAGTAGAAGGCTTATAAGTGATTTATAATGTTTACAACTACAGTTGTTTCAATGGTGTCTGTGATGTAAACTGTTTGCAACTAAAGTGATATCACTTTGTATGTTTTTCATTTATATAAATGTATGATCTCCTTTGTCATATGTGGAAATTTCATAAAGATGTTGGAAAAAAAATACATCATCTTTCTCAATCAGAACGAGTCCCTTATGAACTCCTACCTGCCCACTATAAGGCTGACTGGTTGTATGATTTCAGCTTAATCTCAACTAGGCAGTTGTATTCAGTGGATGTACTCAGACCTATTACAGAGGCTAGAAAACCAAACAAATCATACTAGCAAAGTGGAAATTATTCTTTCTCTCTTACCTATCTGAGGATCAAGATCTAAACACTGCAAATGTTGTACTGGTCTGTCAGACCTTTTCAATACAGGCCTTTCTAATACTTCTATACTAAATCTAATAAAAAAAAATATTCAGCTGCTCTTACTGTAACTTAATTGCTGTTCTGTGTGCTGTTATCTGTTCAGTTGTTCTTACTCTGCACTTATTACTGCTTGTTAGTAGCATTCTAATTTAATGCCTTCTGCACTTGTTTTTTAGTCATTTGTTAATTAAATTGCATTTACTTAAACTGTATTTGCCGTAATATTGATACACGTGTGCTAGTCTGCACTGCATTTGAATTGTATTTACTGCTGTTTTAGCTGCTTTTCTGTAAAAAAAAAAAAAAATTCCTAGCTTGTTTCGTGCCTTTCCTGTAACTTGTCTAGTCCAGATACAGACTTGCTGTATCCAGGACTGTTTGTAAGCTCCTGAGCCCCCCAAGCGTTTCTGTGTTTGAGAGAAGCCTTCTATCTTATCAGTGGGAGTGGTAAGCACTAGGTAGCCTATCTACCACAGGAAGAGAGGCTTCTGGCCTAGAAATTATAGTTTATTGGCCGTTTGGGAAGCTCTACCATCTCATTCAACCTTCTGATTCAAAAGCCTGTGTTTGTGCTTGTTTCCTGCCTTTCCTGATGTTCTTCGTGTTTCACTGTTGCAGTCATTACATTTGGGTAATCTGCTGGCAGGTTGCCCTCAGTCAGCCTGACTATCAAAGTCTTGGGTCCTGCGTCGGTTGCTGTCTCCTCTTCCATGACGTCAGGTCGTCAGGGGTATAAAACATGCAGCTGACTCCATTTTCTTTAGTGTTTCTTGCTGCGTGGTGCCCGAACCAGGAGCAGTTCGCAAGTGCCAGTTGGCCAACTCCTGAAATTTTCACATTCAAGTTTCAGAACCGAAGTCTTCAATTAAAGCTAAGTACCCAGTTGGGGGAAACTTTTTCTTGCTCCTTACAGATGTCAGTAAAAGTTAATAATTGCATTACTTGTGGGAAGCAAATACCGCATAAGGATTTTCATTTGTACTGTATTCTTTGCCTAGGCCCAGATCATAATGTGCCTTGCTGTCGGTTTTGTGCTAGATTTAACCAATGCACTATTAAGCGTCGGTATATCTTTGCTTCAAAATATTTTGGAAACATATTTAATTACCCTGAAATGTCGTCGGATAGCAATCCGATTACCAGAGTTCACAAAAAAAGCAAAGAAAAGGACAAAGACAGACTGTCGAGGTCCAAAACCAACGACGAAGCTTCTCCTAAACCAGTCGCTGGTTCGCCGGTACTCAGTGAGGCGCTTTCGCAGCCCCTGATACCCACTACTTTCGAGTCGCAGGCCTCTACCAAGACCCATGTGGAGTCTGGCATGCCACGGGATTCTCAGAGTATTGTACCCACGAATGTCTCTCCCTCGGATGGGTCCGGAGCCGCTGAGCAGGCACCAGCTTCTGAGGGTGTTTTCAGGCCTCAGCATTTCTATATAAAACTGATGCCAACTTCAAAAACAAAGACAAAAGCAACTTCTAAGGCTAAAAAAACGATGCATGAGCTATGTGCTCAGGCCTCTATGCCCAAAAAACAGATGATCAAAATGGCTGAAGACTTAATTACCTTGATCAGAGGTTCCCAACCCCCCCCCCTGATAAGAGGCCTAGGCAAGACACTGATTATGAATCTTCAGATCAAGTTTCTATTTCTTCTGATTCCTCTTCTGATCAAGAATTTTCTATACCACCCTATAAGGATTCAGACGCAGAGGAATCCATCCCATCTGCATCTCCTCCTGAAGATTATTCTTTTGGAGAAACCTTGCATACTTTGAGGGAACATATTCATTGGGAGAGTCAGGATTTCTCAGAATCAAAAAAGATGCTTAGGGATTTCCTTCTTCTCCCTCAGCATAGGCTTTTGGCCATACCGCCTGTATTAGACATTGTTGATGATGTGTTTTTGAAATCAAGCATGGCAACAGATTCACTACCTCCGGCTCCTAGTAAGCCAGACAGATATTACAGGCTTCCTGACTCCCACAAATTTTTATTCAAAAATCCTGCTGCTGACCCTGAAACTATCTCACGGGGTCCCAAAGGTGTAAAGGCCTCAACAGCTAAGAATCCTACCCCCTCTGATAGAGATTCCAGGGCGCTGGATAGATGAGGAAAGAAGGTTTATACGTCTGCAACCTTGGCAATTAGGGCCTTAAACTACCAGTTTCATATGCTTAAATATCAACAGCATGTTATGGGATTATTGAAACAGAAAATAATGTTGATTTCTGAATGTGTGGAAAATAAAGAATTACAGTAATTATTGCATGCAGCAGAACAGGTTGGAAAGCATACTTTGCAATGTGGTTTTGATTCCACAGTTACTGGATCTGATTAGAAGGCATGCCTGGCTCAAGGAACAAAATCTGCCTGATCATGTTAAAGCTAAATTGTTGGATGCACCTTTACAGCATGTTACTGTTTGGTAATAAGGCAGAAGAGGTTTTAAAGAAAATGGAAGACAAAGCTAAGCCTATGCAAACTGTAAAAGACTTCTTACAAGTGCAGCCATCAAAATTCAGTAGACACTGGCCTACAAATAATTGGTCCTTTCATGTGTCTGACAGAGCCTCACGGGGCAAATCCAGGTGCTCAAAAGGCTCTAGATACCAATCACAGGGTTCTTACTTGTCAAAGCAATGGGGTGCCTCTACCTCCAAATCTGGAGGAAACAAAGCACAACCCTACAGTAAACAGTCTCAATGACTTCCCTCTGCCATCACCAAGCACTTATCTTTTGGCAGCCCCCTTAGGGGTAAAATTAGCACTTCATGCTCAAAATTGGCAGTTAATAACCCAGGACAAGTGGGTATTAAACATAGTATCCCAGGGATACCGATTTCGTTTCCATACCTTGCCAGTTCCAAACGGTTGGCCAGATCTGCCACAAAAATCAATGGGCAGTGGCACAGAAACAAATTACGTCCCTCATGGATATGGGGGCTATTCAACCAGTACCAGAACAGGAAAAAGGGCAAGTGTTTTACTCAAGACTGTTCCTGGTACCCAGAAAAGACAAAGCCTGGCGCCCAATACTGGATTTATCGATTTTGAACACATTCTTGGACATCCCAAAATGCAAAATGCTGACTTTGCAACAGCTTATGCCCATGCTGGGCAAGAACAATTAGCTAGTGACTCTAGACTTAAAAAAGAGGCATACCTGCATATCCCAATAAGGGAATCGTGCAGAAGATACATCCGCTTCAAGGCTGGTTTTATGCATTATCAATTCTCTGCACTGCCCTTTGGCTTATTTGCTGTGCCCAGGGTCTTTAAAAAAGGCTTCTAACATGCCTAGGGTACACAATAAACTAAAAGAAATCACAACTGGTACCCTCTGAAAAGATTACATTCCTGGGTGCAAGCTTGAATACAACTGCCCAGATGGCTTACCTTATGCCAGACAAACAAAGGCAACTGACAGTTTACTTCAAACGGATGGCAACAAAAACCCAGTTATCTGCAAGACAAATTCTGCAGGCTTTGGGGTTCATGGCATCCTGAATTCTACTAATTCCATATGCAAGACTGCATATGAGGAAACTACAGTGGTATCTAAAAAGTTTATGGAGTCAACATTGTCACAATCTGGAAACAATGATTCCTCTCATTCCCTGCCTACAACAGTTTCTTTGATGGGCAGAGACATGTCACCAGAACATGGGACGATCTTTCACTCTACCCACTGGCACCCAAACCCTAACTACAGATGCATCAGACTATGCTTGGGGGGCCCACCTGGCAGGGAGATGCATTCAGGGCATATGGAGCCCAAAACAAATGCATCTGCATATCAACCAGAAAGAGATGTTAGCGGTTCAGAATGCCCTGACAGCCTTCAAGGACTTACTTCATCCAGGACAACTACTGATAAAGATGGACAACACCACGGTTATGTGGTACATAAACAAGCAGGGGGGTACACATTCCTACCCCTTTTGCAGACTAGCCATGGCATTGTGGGAGACAGCCTTGACTTACCAAGTACATCTTCAAGCTCAATTCCTTCCAGGAAAACAAAATACTCTGGCAGACAACCTAAGCAGAAATCTTATGGACCCTCTCGAGTGGAAACTGGATCCACAAGTCTTCAGCATGATAACAGAGAAATGGGGGAGTCTGGACATGCCTCTTCCCCAGAATTATCAACTGGACAAATTCTGCACAAGGACTTATCACAGACAAGCATGGAAAGTGGATGCCCTATCCTTCAGTTAGAAAAACCTATCAGTCTATGCCTTTCCTCCTCTGCCTCTTCTTCCCAAGGTCTTACTAAAGGTCAGACAGGAAAAAACAAAAATTATCCTAATTGCCCCAGACTGGCCTCGTCAGCACTGGTACCCAATTCTAAGGAATATGTCTCAACTCTCTCCTTGGTACTTGCCTCAAATACCTCATCTACTGTCTCAGCAGAGCAATCAAATTCTGCACAATCAGCTCCAAACTCTGAACCTGGCAGCATTGCTGATCATGTAATTATGCAAACAACACCTCTCAGTAAATCTGTGATGGATGTCATTTTGGAAGCCAGGAGGCCTAGTACTAGAAAATCTTATGCTGATAAATGGAAGAGATTCTGTGCTTGGAACCAAGCACAAGGGACGGACACAGCAAAGCCAAATATTCCTCAGATTTTACAATACTTGACTGAGATGCTTGACAAGAACCTATCTTTTTCATCAATAAAAATTCATGCCTCTGCCATCTCGGCTCATTACAACACAGAGCCTCCCATCTTTTCTCATCCTCTGCTAAAACAGTATCTTAGAGGGGCCAAAAATTTAAGGCCTCCCAGAAGATCACCAACTCCTGCATGGAACCTCAATTTTGTGTTGGAAAAGCTCACCCTGCCTCCATTTGAACCAGCAGCAACTGCGGATATAAAGCTTTTGTCTTGGAAAACAGCTTTCCTTTTGGCAATCACTTCAGCACGAAGGGTTTCAGAACTACAGACCCTCATAGCTGTGGAGCCTCAGTGTGTCCCCCAGGACCAATCCTTCCTTTATGCCTAAGGTGGTATTCAGTGTGGCTCTTAACCAAACTATTCACCTGCCAGCTTTTTATCCAAATCCGCAGAACAAGGAGGAGTGGATTCTGCATTCCTTGGACATACACAGACAACTAAGATTCTACTTAAACAGGACCAAATCTCTAAGACTGTGTGAGCAGCTACTGGTGGCATTTGCTGCAGGATCAGAGGGGAAGGCTATTTCAAAGCAGATAAGCCACTGTATTTGTTTCTGCTATTTGCATCATGCTAAACCGGTGCCCAAGGGAATCAGGTCACATTCCACCAGGGCTGCACTTACCTCAGCAGCTTTTCTCAGAGGGGTGCCAACCAAAGACATTCTAGAAGCTGCTATTTGGAGCTCTGTTCATGCTTTTACAAAGCATTATCATTTGCCTCTCTTCTCTAAGTCCAGGTCAGGCTTTGCCACTGCAGTTCTGCAGGGCCTTATAGCCTCTCCTAATGCTATTTAGTTCCAGCCTCCCATCCATAGCTTTCGGATTCTACCCAAATGTAACAACAGTGAAACACGAAGAACATATTACAGTTGTGTACACTTACCATAAATGTAGATGTTCGAGTGTATTCACTGTTGCAGTCTGGGTTACCCACCCGCCATCCCCCTTTTTTCTAGAACTTCTGTTTCCTTCACTATATTCTACAGCCTTTGTGGTGTATTTGCTTTTAGATGAAGGTAAAGTTTATGTTGTTACAATTGCATTTATATATAGATTTACATATATATATATATATATATATATATATATATATATATATATATATTTTTTTTTTTTTTTTGCTCCCCATTTGGGGGGCACCTGACATCTGGGGCAAGAAAAACTAAAGAAGATGGCGTCGGCTACATGTCTTATACCCCTGATGACCTGACATCATGGAAGAGGAGACCAAAGCAGGACCCAAGACTTTGATATTCAGGCCGACTGAGAGCAACCTGCCAGCAGATTACCCAAATGTAATGACTGCAACAGCGAATACACTCGAACATCTACATTTATGGTAAGTGTACACAACTGTACTTTACTAGTCTAGTCCAGGTACAGATTTGCTGTATCCAGGACTCTTTGTAAGCTTCTGAGCCGCACCCCCCAAGCCCTTCTGTGTTGGAGGGAAGCCTTCTAGCTTATCAGTGGGAGTGGTATTCATCAGGTAGCCTATCTGGTAAGAGTGGGTTTTGGCCCATAAATTGTAGTTTATTGGACGTTTAGGCAGTTTTCCATCTCTTTCAACTTGCTGACTTAAAAGTCTGCGTTTGTGCTTGTTCCCCACTTTTCCTGTAACTAGTCTAGTCCAGGTACAGATTTGCTGTATCCAGGACTCTTTGTAAGCTTCTGAGCCCCCCCAAGCCTTTCTGTGTTGGAGGGAAGCCTTCTAGCTTATCAGTGGGAGTGGTAAGCATTAGGTAGCCTATCTACCACAAGAGGAGTGGTTCCTGGCCCAGAAATTGTAGCTACTGGCCGTTTGGGCAGTTTTTTCCCATATCTTTCAACTTTCTGGTTTAAAAGCTGCACTTGCGCTGTTTCCCACCTTTCGTGTTGCTAGCCCAGTCCAGATACAGAGTTGCTGTAGCCAGGACTGTTGGTAAGCTTCTGAGCCCCACAAGCCTTTCTGTGTTGGAGGGAAGCCTTCTAGATTATTAGTGGGAGTGGTAAGCACTAGGTAGCCTATCTACCACAAGAGGAGTGGTTCTGGCCCAGAAATTGTAATTTATTGGCCATTTGGGCAGTTTTTTCCATCTCTCTCAACTTTCTGGTTTTAAAGCCCGTGTTTGCGTTTGATCCCCACCTTTCCCATAACTAGTCTAGTGCTGTATCCCTGGACTGTTTGTAAGCTTCTGTGCCCCCCAAGCCTTTGTGTTGGAGTGCAGCCTTCTAGCTTATCAGTGGGAGTGGTAAGTATTAGGTAGCCTGTCTACCACAAGAGGAGTGGTTCTTGGCCCAGGAATTGTAGTTTATTGATCATTCGGTAAGATGTCCATCTCTTTCAACTTTCTGGTTTAAAAGACCACATCTGCGCTTGTTTCCCATCTTTCCTGTAACTAACCCACTGGAAAGCACTAGAAAGCCTTAAAATAATACAAGCCTTCTAGCTTAAAAGAGAGACTTTGGAGTGATTGAGTATCAGTTTTCTATATTTTCTTGCTGTACTTAACAGTTTTCCGCCTAAACGCTGATTTTTCCAGCATTTATTGTGATTTAAAAGCTTGTTTCTTTTGACATACTGTACTTATTTGACTGCCTGCACTTTTAAAAAGTTGTTTTTTGTTTAAATAAATTGTTTAACTGTTGTAGGTTACACACTAAAGTGCGATAGCCTTTTCTGATCCCTTGTAGTCGTTTAAAGCTGTTTTAAGTGTACTTTTTAATGTTTTTGCCTTATCTTTTAAAAAAAAAAACATTTCTTGTTTCCCACCTTTCTAAGCTAGTATAGTCCAGTTTTCAGGCTAGTGTTGACTTCAGGGCTGTGTTACAAGTTTCTGAGTTGCCCATACCTTACTTGGATAGAGGGAAGTTTCTCTGTTCACCTGTGAGAGAGGGGAACTTTGAACAGCCAACTGTCCCCAGAGGAGTGGTTCCAGCCCAGAAGTTAGTAGTTTAAAAAACGCGTTTGCACGGTTTTGTGCGCCGGGCAGCACCAGTTAGCTAGGTTTAAATTATTTCCGGCTCCACTAAGTCTCCTCTTCAATTTTTCACTTGAAACCAGTCTAACTCTCAACCAAAGCACTCAAAAAGCATCCTACAGTCCAGCACTTGCACAGACCTAATAGCAAGCACTAATATACCCCAACACTTGACTGCCCAGCAAGGCAATGCTCTTTATCCACCCCTCACCAACCAAGCGACTAAGCAGCTCACCCTACTATTCAGGCATGACCAAAGGGCAACTTCAGGAGTACTCTCCAGTCCAGCTGGTGAATCTGGATATCCTGAGGCAATGTTACAACTGCCTCATGTACACAGACAGCCCTCTCCTCCTACCACAAAACACTAACAGATGTGAGAGATGCAATTATACAGCCAAACTGGAGGCTAAGGTCTCTCCACCCAAGACTGGAACAGACAGTCATTAGGTGAAGGTTAACACTTGCACCACACCTCCAGCCTCACACAGACCTACTAAACCAGCACTGGCAAACAATACACATAAATACACAAAATCATACTCGGAAGCTCTAAATAAAAACCTGCAAAAGCATCAGAGAGCTTCAAAGCAGACACCCACAAAACCTGCCCCTCCTGTCACAAACCAGACAACACATAAAACACAAAATCAATGTGCCGCACAATCACAGCCCTTAAGGCGAAATAGCATACTTAACACACTAGTAATAGTCAGGCACACTGACACCCCACTCACTAGGCTGGACAAGGAGAAGGTTACTGTTAGCTGCTTATTGGGAGCCAGAATCCAACACATAACACAAGCACTCAGGTCACTCCAGAATGCTTATAGGGAACCAGAATCCGCCACATAACACAAGCACTCAGGTCACGCCAAAACAAGTAAAAATATGACTCTGTCATTGTTCATGTTGGTGTGAATGACCTGAGACGTACCTCCCTGGACTACATGAAAAGAGACATGGAAGAGCTCTCTGATCATGTAGCCCAGGCGGGTATGACCCTGACCCTGAGTAGCTTCCTGCCCTCACCAAGAATGATACCTCAGTATAAAGAAAAAATTATCAATTTCAGCAACTGGCTAAGCTTCTGGTGTCATTCAAAGGGGATCCAGTGTCTGTCAGCCTGGGATGACATGCTCGACAAGCTGCGTTGCTTCACAAGAGATGGCTTGCACCTGCCACCCCTTGGCTTTCGAATACTGGCCAAGGCTCTTGCTGCCCCCATAGTGCCTTTTTTAGGCAAGGCTCAAAATTCAAACCCATGACCGTAAACAGCACAAGTAAAAAAATGAGGGTTATGCTACTCAACGCCAGGAGTTTAAATCTCAAAATGCATGCGCTCAAAGCACTCCTAAGTATGGAGAACGTCGACATCTGTGCAGTAACTGAAACCTGGTTCAAGGCTCCAGACAGCACTCCAGCACAACTGGTCTACAACTCATACCACACATTTCGGCCACAGAACATGGACCAAAACACAAAAGGAGGGGGTGTATCCATATTCATCAAGGATACCCACACCTCCAGGTTAATGGCGCAGCATGATACCTCTGAGATTATCCATGTGCAACTAACATCGGGCAAATCTGCAATGCAAATTGTGGCCTGCTACAGATCACCCTCCGTGACCCAGGACCACCACTCCGCCTTTCTGGAGACACTGGAAAACATGAAGGTTCTACCGAACACCCTGATATTGGGCGATTTCAATTACCCTACCATTAACTGGGAAAACTACTTGAGTACAAACTCCCAGGCTCAGCGTTTCCTGGAATTTATTAACTCAAATGCCCTGGATCAGCTGGTAAACTCCCCTACCAGAAGCCACAACACATTGGACCTGGTCATCACCAGCATGGGCGACAGGTGTTCCGTACCAGAGGTCAACCCGTCACTGGTTAGATCAGACCATAAACTAATCACCTTGGATGTCCACAACCCACCACCACCCCCAACCAAGGAAACCACAGTGAAAAACTTTTCTAAAGCAAACTTCACCTTACTTAAGGCAGAGGTGGTAAGTTTCACAGCCCCCACGCTAAAGGATAACACTGCCCAAGATGCAGAATCCTTTACAATTGCACTCTATGAGCACCTACAAGGATGAATGGATCATGCCATCCCTAGCAAAACCAAGACTTACGCCCCTAAGAGAAGGAAACCAGTCTGGTGGACCCCTACCATAAACAGTTTATACAACAGAAGGAGGTAACTAGTTCAGAAAAAAAGCAAATCCCAAGAAGGGAAGACATCCCTGATCAGTATCAGTAAGAAACTAAGGTCCCTCATAAAATCATTCAAGGCTAACTTCAAAAGAAAAATAGCCAAGGATTCGAAAGATAACCACAAAGCCTTCTTTAGCTATGTCAAGAATCTAAGTGGCAGTTCACAGATATGCTCTGAGCTAGTGCAAAATAGCAACACAATATACTGAACCTACTGATATTGCCAACATCCTGGCAGATAGCTTCAGTGCAAACTTCACCTTCCTCTCACCTTCAAAAGGGCCCACAACAATACCGGAAAAGTGTAGTGTCCCAGAAATCACAGAAGCACAGGTGAAAACAGCCCTTTCAAAAGCCAAAAACACAGCATCAGTGAGGCCAGATGGTGTCCCGGTCTGCGTCTTGCACAAACTACAGAATGAACTAACCCCCAACCTAAACACGCTGTTCAACCTCAGTCTTTCCACAGGCTACATGCCCATAGAATGGTGCACAGCAACGGTTATTCTGCTCCACAAAGGAGGGGCCACAACTGACCCTGGTAACTATCGCCCCATAAGCCTGACTAGCCTGGTCTGCAAGGCTGTGGAGCGCATCATCATGGAACTCATTAACAAAGACATTGGGAACCTCCAAACACGTGACCCAACCCAGTTCGGATTTGTTAAGGGCAGATCATGCCTACTAAACCTGGTTGACTTCTTCGAGACAGTCATAGACGAGGGAAAGGTGGTTCACACAGCCTACCTTGATCTCGCCAAGGCATTCGACACCATTCCTCACTCGGGTATTATAGAAAAACTCACCAGCCTGAACATAAACCCCTACATCACAAGATGGGTTGCCAACTGGCTTACAGACAGAACTCACACAGTAAGAATAGCGGGCTCCAGGTCCGACTCTAAACCAGTCACAAGTGGTGTCCCGCAAGGCTTGGTTCTGGGACGCCTATTGTTCGGCATATATTTCTCAGAAGTACAGGCAAATACAGGAGAACTATGGCTAACCAAGTTCGCCGATGACTGCAAACTGGGAGCCATAATCGACTCTCCGGCTGACACAGACATCCTTCAAAATGGCCTTACTGAGACAGACACCTGGTGTCAAAGTCATGGCCTCAAGCTAAATGCCAAAAAATGCATAGTCATCCCATTTGGGAAAAACAAAACACCCACAAATTACCACATAGGCGGCAGCCCCCTTAATACAGAAGAGGTAATAAGAGCTCTGGGGTCCCAGGTAGATAGTAATCTCTCCTTTGACAATCATATTGCCAAAGTAGTTAGGAAATCCTTCTCTGTGGCCCATCTAATTACTAAGGGGTTCACATCTAGAAATAAAGAGGTTATACTGCCCCTCTACTCATCACTCATCAGACCCATCATAGAGTACGATGCCCCACTTGGAATGTACCTCACAAGACACTTCCAACAGCTGGAAAGACCACAAAAGCACCTCACCAAGAGGATTACTGGCCTCAAACATATGTCCTGTGCGGCCCGACTGAAAAAACTCTGGCTGTACTCAGTGGCATATCGCTTACTCAGAGGTGATCTCTGCCTGACTTACAAAGCCATGTCCAACTCAGAATTGATGGACACGCTCCACCTAAAGAAATCCAAGTTACTGCGAGCCACGTGCTCTAGTGAGCTAAACCTTACCACAACAATAAATAGAAGATGTTGGATGGATAGATTCCTGTCACATAGACTCCCCATGCTTTGGAACAAAATTCCTAACTACATTAGGCAGAGCCCCTCACTAACACTCATCAAGAGAAGCCTTGACAAGTGGATGGGTAACAGAAAATACACCCCTGGGATCACTTCATTGGCTCTGCTTGACAGAGGCTCAGTTAATTAATCAATGGGGCGGCGAAAGCCGACACACTCTGGCTAGGCTTATAAATACCCTCGGGCAGATAGCCTAGTACCTACCTATGAACCTATGAACTTCTTTAAAGATCCATATTGTTGCTACCTCAGCCTGCCTTGCAGTGGATCACTTTCACCTTGTACTCAAAATCATCAGTAGAAAAGTTTCTGGAAAGGGTGTTACACCTTTGACCACTATGAAAGGACATTTCTCCATGATGGGATTTAAAAAATAATTGTGGGTCTCTTCAAACTAGGTACTTCATTCCATCTACAGTATGTATCATAGAAGATGCAGTTGATGGCTGTCACTTCTGCAAAATAATCTTAGAGTTGCAAGTGTTGATGCCCAGAGAACCCTGTTCACAGGAACAGAGTATCCTTTCACACCAATTCCTTTTTCATGCCAAAGATATTCACTGAGATATCTTTCAGTCAAGCCAGACACTTATATGTGTTTTTTCTCGAAGACTCAGAATACGTGAGAAGGACAGAACTAAAGAATTTAGAAAAAAATAAGTTTTTGTGTCTGTAACTAGGGTCAAAGAAGGAAAAACAGTTAATAAATAAACCCTTTCCAAATTGCTTATACGTTGCATTTTCACAGGCATTTTTGTTATGGCAAACCTTTCCCAGGGAATGCTAAAGCCCATTGTGCCAGAGTTATTATAGTCACCATAGCATTCCCCTGAGAAGTCCGCACCCAGTCTATTTAAGAAAAATGTATGTGTTCCTCAGTGCACACTTTCTCCAAACTTTACTTCCTAGATGTGGCATTTAGAGCCAGGCCAACATATGCCTCTGGCATCCTGCAAGGTCTGATTTGCTGAATCACCTTTTTATGCCAGCCACCCACTACTATCATATGATCATAGGAGATTACTAGGCTATTGGCCCTAGGGCCCTTACAAGCTTAGCCAAGATTTTATGCCAGAAAAGAAACCTCAGTCAGCACCTGTCACCCCTGTCAATGAAGGACAAAGGTGGAACCTCTGGGACAAATTGATGGTTTCCCATCCACTCATCAAGGTTGCATTTAAAGAGGGTCAGTGAGGTACTCTGTTTGACATGCATGGGAAGTCTATTCCAGAGATGGGGCAGCCTCTGGGAAACAAACCTGGCTCTCCAGCAGGTTTTGTTGATGTTACATATTAGATTTAGGTCTATTGAGTAGGTAATGTGTGAGGAGTTAGACTTACGGATATGGAGCATCTCTAGCAGGGCAGGGCCTGACATTGCCTTGTAGGCAAGACACAGATCACCTCTGAGCAATCTGTATGATACCAAGTAGCGTGATAGTGATTTAAACCTGTCTGCCTAGGATAGGTGTTGGAAGCCATGGATTCTCTTTGTGAGGTATTTATGTGGCTTTTCCAGTTGGTGCAGATTTTTAGAGAGGTACATACCAAACGGGGCATTATACTCAATTATAGGTCTAATAAGGGAGGAGTACAGAGAGGTAATAACCTCTTTTTTTCTGGATGCAATCCCTTTACTTATGAGATGAACCAAGTAAAAAGCTTTCCTGATCACCACTGCCACATGATGGTCAAATGTGAGATTGTTGTCAACCTGAGTACCCAGGTCTCTCACCACAGGTTGTATGCATAGGGGGTTGACATTGATGTGGCAATCAGTAGGGGCTGTGTTTTTACCAAATGGTATGGTAATACATGTTTTTGCATTTAACTTAAGGCCATGACTTTGTTACCAATCATTTGTAGCTGTGAAACCCTCTTGCAGTATATTAACATCAGTTGGGGAGTCAATGACAGCACCCAACTTAGTCATCCACAAACTTGGTCAGTCACAGGCCCTTTGTCTTTGCCTGGACCTCTCAGAAGTATATGCCAAACAGTAGGGGTCCCAGGACAGATCCATGGGGAACACCACTACTACCATGTCTGCTGTCAGAGGTGGCAGTGCCTATTTTGACCTTGTGAGTCCTATCTGTGAGCCAGTTGGCCACCCATCTGACTAGATAGTGATTAACACCAAGTTGTGTTAGCTTTTTGATGATGCCCAAGTGAGGGATTGTGTCAAAGGCCTTGGCCAGGTCAAGGTAAGCTGTATGTATTGACGTTCCCTCATCCAAGGCCTTGGTGACAGTCTCAAAGAAGTCAACTAGGTTCAGTAGGCAAGATCTGCCCCTGACAAATCCAAATTCAGTGGGGTCGAGTGCTTGGAGATTGCTTATGTCCTTGTTTATGATTTCCATAATAATACGCTCCATGACTTTACAGATTACACTTGTCAAGCTGATGGGGTGATAGTTACCCAGGTTAGTAGGGGCACCAGCTTTGTGCAAAGGGATGACAATGGTAGTTCTCCACTCTGCTGGAATGAAGCCTGTAGTTAGGCTGTGGTTGAATCAATGTGATCAATGGCAAAGTTAGTTCTTGGTGGAGATGGTGCAGAATACAGCCTGGGATACTACCAGGTTCCATGGAAGCTGTTATTTGCCTTGGATAGGGCCTTTAACACTTGATCTACAGAGATGTGAGGTGTGGGACAAGTATCAGGGATGTCGATTGGGCCTTTGGGGGGGTAATAAGGGGGTGAAGTTTGTGCTGAACCTATCAGCCAGCAGGTTGGCTAAGTCCGCAGGATCAGTGTAGCTGGTACCATTAAGTATTAGTTTGGAACAAACTTGGGCATTGTCATGGAGGTTCTTAACATAGCTGAAGAAGGACTTGTGGTTTCCCTTTGTTTTGGAGGTTAGTTTCAACTCATAACTGGCTTTGGAGTTTTCACTAATGAACTAATTTGCTTGTTGAGGCAGAGGAGGGAGTTTTTCCTATTTGGAATTTGTTCCTTTTTACCCTTGGACAACAGTTTCTTCATTTTGTTGTCAAGCCTGTTGATAGAGGATGTCCGCCAGACAGGTTTGTGTTTCCTTGAGGAGCAGAGTTTAGTTCTGTTGGGTATGGCTGAGTCCACGCAGTTGTACAGGGGCTTGTATACTGCACTGGTGTACTGTTCAACATAGTTGTCTGCATCATCTGTGGGTGGTGGTAGTGTGAAGCTGCTGATACCCCCTCTTAGGAGGTTGTAGTCAGCTTTTGAGAAGTTTTTAGCCTGGTTATGGCTTCAGAGGGGTTGGGTGGGATAGAAACTTTGAATGAGGCAGACCGAAGATCTGATTTCACCAGGGAAAAACATACTATGGGAGTGATGCAGCGGTCGCCCATGTTAGTGAGAACCAAGTCCAGTATGTTATCTCCCCTTGTGGGGAATATGACCAGCTGATCAAGTGCGTTAGAATTGATGAAGTCAAAAAATCGTTGGGTGAGTACGTTAGTGCAGGAATAGTTCACTCAGTCTATGGTGGGGTAGTTGAAGTCACCAAGGATCAGAGTGTTAAGGGATACCTTGATGGAGTCAAGTAGGTCCAGGTAGGAGGTGTGGGTGTCCTGAGACACGGAGGGGGGTCTATAGCTGGCTATAACTTGGATGGGTGTTTTGCCAACTGTCAGTTGTACCTGGAGTAATTCCAGTGCATCATGTTGGTAAACCAGTCTGGAGGTGTGCCTGTCCTTAATGAAGTTAGAGACTCCAGCATCCTTAGTCTTTCTGACCTCATTTTGGGGTCAAAAGTGTGGCATGAGGTATAGCCTGGTAAGGCAGGGTTGCTCGCTGGATCCCTGAACCAAGTTTCCGTGACTGCACAGACATCAGGATCTTCCAGTGTGAGGACAGCCTCTAGTAAGTGCATTTTCAGATTAAGGCTCCTAGCATTAAGCAGCATGACTTTCAGTTTGCTTTTTGACAGACCTTTTATGCTGGAAGATTTGTCTTTGGGACATGGCCTAAAAAAGGTACGATGTGTAAGGCAAGAGCTTTGGCCAAGATCCAGAACCACAGGGGTGACAGGTGGAGGCCATCTCTGGCAAAGTATCATGGCCTTTCACTCATGTCATCCCAGGCAGACAGATACTGTATCCCTTTAGAAAGACACCAGAAACTAAGCCAATTGTTGAAGTCAAACATTTTTGTTGGTATTGTGGTATAATTCTTGGTGAAGGTAGGATGTTGCTTAGGGCTAGGGTCATACCTGCCTGGAGCACATACTCTGAGAGCTCAATCATGTCTCTCTTCATATAGTCCAGGGAGGTACATCTCTAGTCATTCACACCAACATGGACAATGACAGAGTCATACCTGTGCAAAAAGTATGCTGAGAATAAAAATAGAATGGTACAATAACAAGAAACTACTAAAAAACAAAAAAATAAAAAAGTACCAAAACTAACACAGCTGAAGGTAAAACAAAAAACTTTAATGCACACAAAAGAGAGTTAGCGCTTTCACAATGCGCTCTCACCGCCTCATCAGACTGTTCTCAACTAGTAACAAAAGGACTTGAACAGCGTAAGTTAATCAGTCAATTAAGGCACTAATCAAAGCAACAATTATCCAAAAGAAAAATGTCACAACTGGAAAACAGGCAAATAAAACAAATAGAAAACATAAAAAATATATAAAAGACAGTCCTATACTTAGTGTTTGAGAGGTCTAGCTTTTAAAAAAGGCTTAAGAGAGACAACTTCATTAACACCTGGTGTCTTATCAGCATTAAGAGACAGAATCCATTTTTGCTCTGCATATTCTGTGTGATTCCTAAGGTCTCCCCCTCTTAGACTCTCAGGAATAATCTCTAGCACAAGAAATTTAAAATGATGTTCCCGTCCGTGGCACATAATATGCTTAGCAAGAGCATTAGTGCCTTTCCTGTTTCTAATGTCTCTCTGATGTTCCAACACCCTGTCTTTGAATTGTCTATTATTCATGCCTACATAAAAAGCACGACAAACAGTGCAGTAAATGAAATAAACAATGTTCTTAGTCCTGCAATCAGCATAAAAGTTTGTATCTATTTTAAATTGCATGTTAGGGTGTATATAAATAGGATTAGAGTGTATAAACTTGCAGGCTGTGCAATTTCTGCATTTAAAAGTGCCATGCCTCTCTGACTGTAAAACCTTTTTAGAAGTAGTATTATAGCACAAATGCCTTTTCAAAGACTTGTTATTTTTAAAAGAAAAGTGTGGAACAGTGTCTATGGCATTTCTTAACTCATCTACAGTATCCAAAATGCCCCAGTTCCTTTTAACAATGTCACATATACTACTAACATCAGAAGAGCATGTGAAGGGAAACCTAATCAATCCTGTCCTTTGTTCTGTGGCTATGGCTTCAGTGTTAGATACAACATCGTAATATGGCCTACATTTGCCCCTTGAACCCTCTCTCCTTAAACGCATCAGTAATACAACTGTCAGTATCCTTTTCCTTATAGCCTCTATCTATAAAATCCATTTTCAAGGTCCCCAAGGCCTCGGCAAGCTGTGTTTGTGAGACACTGGTGTGTTGACTACTATGTGAGATGTGATTGGTGTTGTGTGTGGAATGTTTGTGTCTTTTGGGGGTCTCTGTTGTTTAGGTAAGTTTTTGTTGAGGACCCCCGCATAGGTGGGTGTGTGGCTCTATGTTGTGGGTGATGTAGTGCTTGTACTGGCAATCTCCTCTTTGTCATTATGTGCTAGGAGAAGGTGACTGTCCATGAGCATGAGACAGTTGCTACACTGTCTCAGTATGCCCATGTTGACCAGGCTGGCAGGAGAAACTAATGGGAATTGTCCAGACATAGTGCTCTGAGTACTTGGTGGACGTATTGAGAACAGGGCTTGATAAGGGTTTGTCTGCAAAAACCCTAAATGTAAACTAAATGGCCTGAAGCACAAGTGCTACAACCAACACTAGGATACTCATATATGGCAGCCATCATACAGTTGATGTCCTCAACAGTACAACAAACATGGTAAAGCTGTGTTAGCAAATTGCAATAAATGTAGATGTTCAAGTGCATTCACCATTGAAGCCATATTCCCTTCCATTTTCCCCTCTGAATTATTTGTTGGTACTCTGAGTTGGGGTTAGCACTATTTTACCCCATTCCTTCCCTCTTCTGTCTGTACCAGGTCCCCTCCTTTCTTCATCTTATTATATGTTCTTGAGTGAGACACTGGGGACTTATGGGTGGACATATGGCACAAGGGTTCTCCAAACTCATCCACCCAGGTTTTAGCACCAGGGTTTACTTTTTGGCATTTCCAGGGCAGGAAAGAACTAAAGACAGCATCAGCTGAAACCCATTTTATATCACCAATACCCTTACATTCCAGTGGGAGGGAGTTGACATAAAGCCTTGGGGATGGTACAACTGGGTAAACCATTGGTCTACCCAAAAGCAGGATATCCCACAGATTTTGACTGTAACCTTAAATGTCCTTAAAATTTCTACTTTGATGGTAACTCCTAACAGAATTGTACTTTTTCTTAACAGACTTCTTAAAAAATATCAGTAACATATTAATGCACGAGTTTGTGACTTAGATAATATACTATGATATAAAAAAGTTATAAAGATTGTTTACAATGTTAACATAGCAAATATTTGGCCACAGCTTCTTCCACATAAGAAGCCATACCTGAATACTTTTATACAGGAAATACAATTTGAAATATTTTAGATGGTTTGGATATTAATATGTTCCAGTTGCGGTTCTGCAATTTTAAGTCTCCTGGGACTTTTGGTACTCAGAGATTTTGATGTTGTTTGATCAGACTTTGGGATCCATGGATGGTGCAGTGGTGCAGTGATAGTGTTGTCGCCTCACAGCAAGAGCTTCTCTGGTTCTATTCTCGGCTGGGGTGCCTTCTTTGTGGAGACTGCATGTCCTCCCTGCATTCATGTGGGTTTCGTCCAGGTGGTCTGGTTTCCTCCCACTTACAAAGGCATGTGTCTGGAGCATTTCTCCTCGGGCCTCTGCTGAAAATTGGCTTTGTTCCAAATCGGACTTTACCGGTAAACAAATGTTAAATAAATAAAAATAAAATGTATTTGATATAGTTTGGCAGGGTGAATGAGCAGAGGCTTTATAAACTCTTGCAGTGCTTTTGGAAGAAGGACCCTCCTTTACTTGTTCCCTTTATTTTATTTATTTTTTATTTTACATTTGTTGACCGGGCTAGTCTAGCTGGAGACATGTCCATTTTCAGTAGAGGCCCGGGGAGAAAAGCTCCAAGAAATCGTACAGAGTTTATACAAAGTTAAAATAGAAGTTATACAGATATTGAAAGAACAGAATTATCACAAAAAAAAAAAAATTTATTTTTTTATACAAATAGAACAAATTAGAATTACCATGGTCATTTTGTAAGGTACAGAGATATAGTATACATATATGTTATATGCAATAATGTAGTTTATTCATACATAAAAGGTAGTTACTATAGGATGGGGAGAGATAAGTGAATAGGAGACGTTTTAGTCAGGGTTAGTACAGGTGCATAGCCAGTGATTATTGAGATATAGTTTTAGATTCCTTTTAAAAAGTGAGAGAAGTCTGAGATGTGATTTCAGAGGGGAGTTTATTCCATAGTTTTCCTCCAGAGTTAGAGAACAAGGAGTCACCTGCTGAGTTGTTGGGTTTAGTAGTATTAATCAGCAGTTTGTTTGAGGAGCGTAGATTTTTGAGATTATTATATGGTGTAATGAGGCTAGAGAGTATGGGAGTATTGCTAGGTTGATACAGGGTCTTATGAGCTATTGTAAGCTGGTGAAATTGAAGCTGGTTAAGAAATTGAAGCCAGTTTAATTGTTTAAGATTTATACAGTGATGGGTTCTGAAAGGAGAGCCTGTAGCAAATCTAGCAATATTATTATAGGAAGTTGTTAGTTTCTTGAGGTTGTTTTTAGAGAGATTAGTATAAATGGGAGAGGCGTAAAGCAGAGTGGATATTAGGTGAGTTCTGGCTATAGTGGACCTAGCTCCTGGTGTAAGATAGGGTTTAATTCTGTAATGGGATCCCAATTTTTTGTTAACTAACTTTATTGTAGCATTTATGTGAGTATCAAAGTTTAGATTGTGTCTATTGTTATTCCTAACAGTTTAGTGGTAGGGTCAGGAGAGATAAGAGTACCATTGTTAGAAGTGAGATTGAAATGTAAAGAGGTGGACTTTCAGGTTGGTGTGAAGAGTAGCAATTTAGTTTTTTTGGGATTTAGAAGGAGGCAGTGGTGAGAAAACCAAAGTTCTACAGTGTTGAACACTTTTTGGGTAAGAGACTGAAGTTCAGTTTGAGAAGTGGTTGAGCAGATTATGGTAGAGTCATCTGCGTATTGAATGCAGGTGGAGTATTGAATAGCTGTTTGCAGGTCATTAATGAAGATGGAAAATAAGAGTGGGCCTAATATGGAGCCTTGTGGGACACCGAGGGAGATAGGAAGGTAATTAGATAGTTTATTTTGCCAGAGTACAGCCTGCTGACGATTATCAAGGTAAGATGTAAATCAGTTCAAAGATAGAGGATCAAGTGAAAGAGAATTTAGTGTATGAAGGAGTAGTTGGTGGTTAACCATGTCAAAAGCTTTGGAAAGGTCAATGAAGACTGCAGATGAAAGACAATTATTGTTGCGATTATTGTTGATGCAGTTTGTGAATGATAGCAGGGCAGTGGTGGTACTATGGAAAGGTCTGAAGCCATGTTGACAGTTAGCAAGTAGGTTGTTCTGGAGAAGGTGGTTGAGTAGTTGTTTATGGATGCATTTTTATAATTTTTGCAATAGGGGATAGTAAAGCTATGGGACGAAAGTTGGAAAAGTCATTAGAGTTCCCCCCTTTATGTAGTGGGATGATATGCGAAATTTTCCAGATTGATGGGACAGTTCCTTCACTTATTGTTCTATTTATCAGAATAGAAATAGGGTAGGCTATGGCTTTTGCTCCTTTCTGCAAGAATTCTGCTGGGAGTTTGTCAGCTGAGGGGGTGGTCAGTTTTAACTGTTGGAGAAGGGAGGAAATGTAGGAAGTAGACACTGGTTGAAGGTGAAATAGAGGGGGTGGATTTGTAGAAGTAGTGGGCAGGTTAGATATATCAGGTGATAGGTGGCTAGCTAGAGTTTGGATGGTATCTGTGAAGAAAGAGTTAAAGGCATTTGCTGTTTGTGTGGGATTCTCAGGGTTTGAGCCTAATGGGTTGGGTGTTATCAATTGGCCTGGGTAAAGAAGATTGTTAATACTAGTCCAATATTTTTTGGGTTCTTTGAGAGAGGTTTGTTGTAATTGGAGATAATAATTCTTTTTATCGAGCAGGATGGCTTTTTTTGTACTGTTTCTATGTTCTCTAAAGGTTTGGCGGTCTATCAGATTTTTAGTAGTACACCATTTTGCCCAGGATTTATTTCTAAGTAGGATTTTTTGTTTAGTATTGTTAGTGAGCCAAGGGGCTGGTTTAGCTTTGATTCTAATAGAGCGAGTTGGAGCATGGTGATCCAGGGTGATCCAGGGTTGGGAGGGTGGCCTAATGGTTAAGTTGTTTGCCTTACGAACACAAGGTGCAGGGTTTGAATCTCACAAGGGATAATTGGCTAGGCTTAAAATGGCTCGCAAGAGCAGTTAGCCTAGTACAAATCTATGAGTCAAATCTATGAGTCTATGAGAATGTGGAATTAAAGTATTCCACTGCTTCATTTAGAGGGAGAGTTTTTAATGGTGTCCAGTTACATTGTTTCAGTTCTGTTTGGAAAAGTTCTGGGTTAAATTGCTTTTTAGAGCATATTGTTCTGAAAGTGTTAGGGAATATTATGTTGGTTTTATGTATGAGAATAAATGTTAGTGAATGGTCACTTAGGTCATCTGGAAGGGTTCCTGTTCTGTAGGTTTGCTGAGGAGTATTAGTAAGTATCCAATCTAAGGTACTTTCTTTGTTATTGAGTCTATTGGTTCTGGTAGGGCAGTTTATAAGTTGTGAGAAGCCATAAAGGTTATTATGGGTAGTGGGGTTAGTATTAGTACAGGAAATCCAATCTATATTAAAGTCCCCAAGGACCATGGTTTCTTGTGGGAGATTAATAGAAAGCCAGTTAAGGATATACTCTAGTGTATTACTGTTATTTCCTGGGGGAAGATAAACACAGATAATGTTTATGGCTTTACATGTGTTTACCTGAAGTTTGGAGATAATTATTTCTGCACTAGTGTCTATAGGTAAGTTAAGATTTAAAATGCTGACTTGTAGCTCTGTTTTATAGAGGATTGCTACTCCCCCTCCCTTTTTGGAAGTACGGTCTAGTCTAATGATATTGTAACCAGATGGGGTGATTTCATTGTCTTTAATGGTAGGTTTTAGCCATGTTTCTGATAAACATAGGATATCAAATGGGTGAGTGTGTAGGAGGGCGTGAACTTGAGCAATTTTATTGCAAATACTACGTATGTTCAGATGTGCTATTGAGAGTGAGTTGGTAGGTTTGGTAGGTGATAGGGTCATAGTTTTGTCTTAGTTGTTGTTTGCAGTGGTAGGGGGATAGTTAGGGCCAGGGTTGGGGTGAATGTCTCCATCTAATAGTGACTGGGAGAGTGTTAAAGGGTTAGGCTGTTGCGGCTTACAATAGAAGTCAAATAATTTTCTAGTTTTCAGGTTAGTGAACTTAATGTGTGCTAGTCTATGATATTTGGCTAGTAGGTAGCTGGGTTTGAAAATGAGGTTTAGGAAGTTTTGAGAGAAAGGTATTGTTGGTGTTGAGGTGTGTTTGGATGGGAAGGGAAGGGTATAGTCGAGTGAATATTCATAGGAGGTAAAGAGATAGGTGACGGCTAGAGGAGGTAATAAAAAGACCCAAATTAATAAATGTACTTTGTGGGGGATGATTGGCATAGACATTTTTAAAGGATGGTGAGGTGAGAGAGAAGTGGGAGGTAGGTATAAAAAGCACTGGAGAGATATAGTAATTGGTTAGGTGTTAGGAAAAGGAGGGATGAGAGGTAGGTATAAGTGGGTGGGTTGTGAAAGAAAGGGGGTTGGGAGTGTTAATGATGTGTTTTGTATGATAGGTGTAGGTATAGAGGGGTGTGTCCTTTAGGGGAATAACTGTAGGAGCACTGGGGGCGGGTGGACTTTGGGGGCAGGGTAGGGGAGCGGAGTGAGCCCGAAGGGCGAACGGAGCGGGTAGAGACAAGAGAGTGGTCTGTCAAGGAAGACAATCAGTGAAGTATGAGAAATTCAGCAGGTAAGTTTGGTAGATCTGGGAGTTGGAGTGGGAGAGTGTGGAAGAAAGTCAAGAGGCTAGTAGGAAGAGATGCAGGCTATTAGAGGAATAGGTTACAGCAGGGCTATAAAAGAAAAAGGGATTTAGAAGGGAGAGTCTGGAGGGGGTAGAAGTACTGTAAAGGCTGGGATGATTAGGGAAAGAGGAGACGAAGTGCAAGAAAAGCAAGCAGAGGGTGGGGGTATGGCTGCTGGCTGATATGGCAGTTTAAATTGGACACCTAGCAAGTATCACAAGATTAACATATACATTTAGCAGAAGATACAATATTATTTGACATACAATCTTAGTTTAACTTGGCTTTCAATCCAGGGGGGTACTTTGGTTACCCAGGTGAGGAGCTACACAAGCAGGCTTAGGCAGGTGAGTAGAGTTGGTCTTTGGAGTCCAGCAGGGCACAGCCCAAGGTAGAGAAATTAGGTAAAAGAAGTATGAACAAAATCTTAGTTTAACTTGGCTTTCAATCCAGGGGGGTACTTTGGTTACCCAGGTGAGGAGCTACACAAGCAGGCTTAGGTAGGTGAGTAGAGTTGGTCTTTGGAGTCCAGCAGGGCACAGCCCAAGGTAGAGAAATTAGGTAAAAGAAGTATGAACAAAATCTTAGTTTAACTTGGCTTTCAATCCAGGGGGGTACTTTGGTTACCCAGGTGAGGAGCTACACATGCAGGCTTAGGTAGGTGAGTAGAGTTGGTCTTTGGAGTCCAGCAGGGCACAGCCCAAGGTAGAGAAATTAGGTAAAAGAAGTATGAACAAAATCTTAGTTTAACTTGGCTTTCAATCCAGGGGGGTACTTTTGTTACCAGGTGAGGAGCTACACAAGCAGGCTTAGGTAGGTGAGTAGAGTTGGTCTTTGGAGTCCAGCAGGGCACAGCCCAAGGTAGAGAAATTAGGTAAAAGAAGTATGAACAAATTTAAATACAAATCTAGAAGCCAGGGAACGCTCAGCAGCCACGCGCAGAGAAGAGGATTTAAAGATGGCGCCTCCATTGCTTTAACTAACAGTTTCTTTTCCTTTTTTAATATATAAATTAAAAAAGTTTGTTTATTGAGATTTTTTTACATTATTCTGTGTGAAAATGCAATGTTTCTGGAAGAAATTCAAGTAATGCCCACAATTACATAGCAAAGGTGAATTGCATGACTGCCTGTACAGAAGTTGTTAATGTTACAGATAAGTCTATGTTTACTTTGGGTTCAGTGATTAAAGCTTATCCTGACAGAAATTATGATTTTAGTGAAATTAATAGACTTTGTGATGAGCTAAGAAGATGAGGAGGACATATTAACAATGTTGCCAAATAAACTGCCACTGTTATTTTTGGGAAACATGAGAGATGAGGAGGACATATTAACAATGTTGCCAAATAAACTGCCACTGTTATTTTTGGGAAACATGAGAGTGGAGTAATCAAGAGAGAATTGATGATAATAAATGTGGAAAGCTTTTTAGTGGAACAAACTAGTCAAGTTTTAAGACAGGATTAGAACAAATGTGAAAATCATGAGTGTAACAGTAAAAGAAGTTAATTATTTCAAAACAATCGGGTCTATTTCACATCATCAAACGATCAATTCAACGAACATTTCATCAGAAATACAGTTTATCGAATTCAGCACCCCCTGACCCCCTACTAATTATATATACCAACTCCAGGATAGTGCTACAGTGGGGAAAGGGCAAATTTCCCAGTCCTCACTGTACCATGATCTCAGTATGAACAGTTTGACAAATGGCATGTTCAATGCAATTGCAATGAAAATGCCGTTTGATGAACTGATTTTTCAATGAACTGATAGGGACCACTAAAAATCAGTATGGTAACTTGGACTTTTTTTTGGTTAATAATATTTGGATTATGAAAGCTTACATAATTCCCTCAGTGACTTGTGAGATTGTAGTAGGTTGCTCAAGAACTACTGTTTGAGAACTTAATATGCAGCAAGTACTTACCCACGTGGGGAGGCCAGCTACAGTTTGTTTGATTTTAGGGTGATCATATCTGATCATGACTTATCCAAGCCAGCTGTTAACAATCATCTCAAGATGCCATTAAGAAACATTGTTTACAAAACTTTTGTAACCTGTCGTTCTGAAAGTATTTTTCAGTGATTAAGGCAGTTTGTGGACTCATTAAAGGTATGGGAGAATAATCATAGTTTCAAGGTATCTGATTGGCTGGCTGAATCTGAGTTTCCATAAAAGAGTCTAAGATTCTGTTTGATAGGCAATATGCAATAGTTTAGATCTGATAAAGGATAGAAAGTGCAATCAAGGAAAAGAGAGAACTTGCGATGCAAATGTATTTTGTTTTCATGTGGCCCCATGCATTGGGTATGGGAAAATGTATGCAAATCAATTAACTGGCAGGTATAGACAAACAGAAAAACAATTTTACTTTTAAAATTAGTAAGCAGGAACTGTATATGCATGCTGTTGATATTTCAGAATACTTTTGTTATATCATGACTTTTAGGCAGTGGCATGGCCGAGTGCAAACTGCATTTATATGGCTGGGATTTTTTCCATATTTACAAGGGAAGTAACAAATGAGGTAACACATTTTGCCCTCTGGCAGGGGAATGATTTAAGATCTAGTATTTCTCTTTTTTTTTGTCTCTCTCTCTCTCTATTAATGTATTATTAATTTATTACGCATTTCTGGGATCTGCTTAATGGATTAGCATACATATTGTATATCGCTTAATTGGAATTATGACTCTGAGTTTTATAGTTTGAAATGAATGGCTTATATTTATGTTTAGTGCAGATTTATTGGGTCATGACATTTACATAAAAGATGATGGACTTTGTTCTGGAAGAATATTAATTACCTGGACAAGTATTATAATGGGCTTGTGATATTACACGTGGATAGATGAGATGTTCAGTGTGCAAAATGGCAGTAATTATTCTGTGTAGATTGATATAATTAATCTGCATAGATTGCCTACTGAAATATAAAAGATGATGACTTGTTCCTTTTTAAATATTCGCCCGGATTCATGAAGCTCGGCGCAAGTCCGGTGTAAGGCTTGCGCCAGCCATGCGGCGTAGATGTGGAGTAGTCGCGCCATATGCATATTAATGAAGGCGCGCAGCCGCCTCAGCCACGTGCATAGGAAACGTGCGCAAGTGCAAGGGGCGTATCGAAGTTGCTCAGGGAGGCGTGTCAATGTCGGCTTAGAACAACCTAAACTGCTGAATATTATATTCCGCCAGCAATAGTAATCGTACCTATCAGTGTCCATGGAGACTGAAACGTATGCAAAGCAGAGTCCCTGCGAACAGAAAATGAAGACTCAAACACAAATGCACGGTAGGGAATAACGGGTCCCTACCCATGAACAAATGACAGGAAAACCATGTGCCTGTAGTCCAAAGTAGTGTTGATAGCTATACCATGTGGAAGTGAAACGTATCATATGATGTTCTTCATCTCACATTGCTGCAGTCCTTACATATGGGTAATCCGCTGTCCTCGGTCGGCCCGAATACCAAAGTATTAGGCTTGACGTCGGTCAAGGCGCTTAAAACTGACATCAGGACGCCAGGGTACAAAAGCGCATGACCGACGTCATATCCTCAGTCTTTTTTGCCGCATGGTCCGATGCAGAAGCAGCGTTGCAAGTGCCGTTCGGCGTTCTGAAATTTTTCGAGTGCGGAGTTTCAGACCGAATCCAAGTTGGCTAAGTACCCGTTAGGAATATTTTGTTTTTCTTGCCTCAGTGTATTACGGATGTCAGAAAAAGTGAATAATTGTATTTCTTGTGGGAAGCAGATACCGCATAGGGATTATCATTCTTTGTGCATTCCTTGTTTGGGGCCTGAGCACGACGTAGTTGGTGTCGCTTTTGTGCTAGGTTTAATAAGCGCACTATTAAACGGTCGGATTGTGCTAGGCTGGTCTTCGGTAAGTGGTGCAATTATAATATGCCGTCGGATACTCCGACACCCGCTTCCACGAAGAAGCGCAAAGACAAAGCGGTTAAACCCAGGCAAGATGAGTCGTCCGTTCCGGACGCCGGTTCTTTAGAGGCTTCAGTGGAACCGGTGGTTCCGATGGAGGCTTCTCTGGAGTCTCAGGGGGAGACTTTGGTTTTGCAGGATGTGGCCTCTCACGAGGCTGGTCAGGCTGAAGGGGCTTCTCAGGTTTCTGTACTCCCCTCCCTTCCCAGGGTGGTTAGACCCTCTCCTTCTGTTTCAAAGGCTTCTTCCAGAGGCAGGCCAGGTTTAGCTTCTGTTGGTGTCAGTCCTAGTTCAGCAGGGTCTGTGCCTAAGAGGCACATGCTTAAAATGGCAGAAGATTTGATTACTCTGATTAGAGGTTCTTTGCCCCCTCCTGATAAGAGGCCTAGGGTGGAGCCAGAGTTGGAAAGTTTTGAACAGGCTTCGGATGTTTCAGAGTCTTCGGCTGAAGACTTGCAGGAGTACACTCCTTATTCTGATTCTGATGCAGAAGATTCCACTCCTTCTGCTTCTCCTCCAGAGGATTTTTCTTTTTCAGAGACTCTTCATTCTATGAGGGAACATTTTAAGTGGGAAGGTCAGGACTTCTCTGATTCACGGAAAAGGCTTAGGGAATTTTTGTTTTTACCTCAGCATAGGCCCTTAGCTATACCCCCTGTTCTGGATGTTGTGCAAGATGTATTTTCAGAGGCTTCACTTAATCCTGATTCTCTGCCTCCTGCGCCTGTTAAACCGGATAGGTATTACAGGGTGCCTGAGGCTCATAAATATCTCTATAAGAGTCCTAGGGCGGACCCAGAAACTATTAGTCAGGGACCTAAGGGTGTCAAGGCCTCTGTTGTAAAGAATCCGGTTCCTCTTGATAAAGAGGCCAGAGCTTTGGATAGATGGGGAAAGAAAGTCTATACATCTTCTACCTTAGCCATGAGGGCTTTGAATTGCCAGTTTCATATGTTGAAATATCAAAATTTTCTTCTTTCGCAATTGAAATCTAAGGTGGATGCGCTGGCAGAAGGCATTGACTGTAAAGAGTTACAAGATTTGGTACATGTCTCTGAACAGGTGGGTAAGCATTCTCTACAGTGTGGTTTTGATGCTTTGCAGGCCTCTTCTAGGGTGGCTGCCACTGGTTCAGTTCTTCACAGGCACGCCTGGCTTAAGGATCAGACTTTATCTGACCATGTCAAGACGAGGATTTTGGATGCTCCTTTGCAGTCTGAAGTGTTGTTTGGTCCACCTGTGGAGTAGGTCTTGAAGAAATTGGAAGACAAGGCTAAGTCTATGCAGACTGTTAAAGATTTTTTGCAAGTCCAGCCTCCAAAGTTTAGCAGAAATTGGCCTACTAAGGGGTGGACGTATCCTTCTTCTGATGCTCAGTCTAGGGGTAGATCTAGACGTGGTAGGGGCAGAGCTCAGAGTTCCTTCAGACCTAGAACATGGAGTTCACCTGCACAGTCTTCGAGTGAGGGCAGGGGCCAGTCCTTTTGTAAACAGGCCCAATGACCTACGTTTTCAGCTGCCAGATCCTTCTTGCCTGGCAGCACCTTTGGGAGGACGGTTGGCACTCTTCAAGGAAAATTGGATTTTAATTACCCAAGACAAATGGGTATTGGATATCATACACCAAGGCTACAAGTTTTATTTCCATACCTTACCTCCTTTCAAAGGCATGCCAGGCGTTCCTCCTCAGGAAAGTCTAGAGGCTCACAAACAGATTTCTCTACTATTTCAAATAGGAGCTATACAACTGGTCCCTCTGCCAGAAGTGGGCCTAGGATTTTATTCTCGCCTGTTTCTAGTGCCAAAGAAAGGGAACACGTGGAGACCAATTTTGGATTTATCTATCCTCAACACATATCTGGACATTCCCAAGTTCAAAATGTTGACGTTACAACAGCTTTTACCTCTGCTGGGCAAGGATCACTGGATGGTGACTCTGGATCTCAAGGAGGCTTACCTTCATGTTCCTATCAGGCCCAGTTGCAGGAAGTATCTGCGTTTTCGGGCTGGGACTTTTCATTATCAGTTCTCTGCATTGCCCTTTGGCTTATCTACTGCCCAGAGTATTCACAAAGGTTCTGGCTCCAGTGGTAGCTTTCTTCAGGCTAAGAGGAATACAAATCTATCCTTATTTGGACGATTGCCTGATTCTGGCTCAAGGAAAGGACGAACTTCTTCATCATTTACAGTATGTGATGGCAGTGTTAAGATGCCTAGGGTATTCTGTGAACGAAATAAAGTCCAGTCTAGTACCCTCTCAGGACATGTGCTTTCTGGGTGTGAGACTGAATACAGCATCCCAGATGGCCTTTTTGACCCCGGACAAACAAAAGAATCTTTCTCTTTACTTCCATCAATTGTCTCGTCAGTCCAGGCTGACTGCAAAGACAGTCCTTCAAGCCTTGGGGTTCATGGCATCTTGTATTCTGGTACTTCCCAATGCCAAACTGCATATGAGGAAGCTACAATGGTATCTCAAAAATGTTTGGACACAACACTGCCAAGATATGGACACTGTCATTCAGATAATACCTTGCATTCAAAAGGAATTTTTGTGGTGGGCTCAGGAATGTCACCTAAACAAGGGACTCTCTGTGACCCGACCAGAGGCGAGTCAGATTCTAACGACAGATGCCTCAGACAAAGCTTGGGGAGCTCATCTAAATGGAAAATGGGTACAAGACACGTGGCCTGCCAGACTTCAACATTTACATATCAACTTGAAGGAGATGTTAGCAGTCCAATTTGCATTGATAGCTTTCAAGGATTTACTTCTTCCAGGGCAGGTGTTGATTCAAACAGACAACACAACTGTCATGTGGTACATCAACAAGCAAGGGGACACATTCTTACCCTCTATGCAGACAAGCAATGATTTTGTGGGAGACTGCTCTCAGTTTACAGCTAAATCTTCAGGCAAGGTTTCTGCCAGGAGCACAGAACTCCTTAGCAGATGTGTTGAGCTGACAAATTATGGATCCCCACGTGGAAATTGGATCCTCATGTATTTCAAAATTGACAGTGTTATGGGAACTCCAGACATAGATCTGTTCGCTTCTCCACTAAATTACCAGCTGCCAAAGTTTTGCACAAAAAGGTTTCATCCCACAGCTTGGAAAGTGGATGCTCTCTCATTCAATTGGAGCAATCTTCACGTGTATGCCTTTCCGCCTCTGCCTCTCCTCCCAAAGGTACTCCTGAAGGTCAGACAGGACAAGCCAACCATGATTTTAATAGCTCCGGATTGGCCTCGACAGCACTGGTATCCATTACTGAGAAGTCTGGTATGGGAGCCTCCATGGCCTTTGCCTCCGATTCCTCACCTGCTGTCTCAGGAGGACAGTCATTTACTCAATGTCAAACTTCACTCTCTGCATCTAACAGCCTGGCATATTCTGTTTTAAACCCTGGAGGTCTCAACTCCCACAACAAGTTTTGAATGTTATTTTGGAGGCCAGAAGGCCTAGTACAAGGAAAGTCTACGCAGATAAATGGAGGAGATTTTTAATTTGGAGCACAGCAAAGGACTTTGATGTTTTTAAGCCTAATTTAAGTGTTGCTCTTCAATACCTTACTGAGTTATTGGACAAAGGTTTGTCCTTCTCTTCTATAAAGGTTCATGCTGCAGCAATTTCTGCTCAATATGACTGTGACCCACCTTTATTTTCTCATCCTTTGTTTAAGCAATTCCTTAGAGGGCAAAGAATATAAGACCCCACGTAGAGCTCCTACTCCTGCTTGGGATCTCAATTTTGTGTTGGAGAAACTCACTCTACAACCTTTTGAGCCTGCAGCGACTGCCGAGTTGAAATATTTATCATGGAAGACTGCTTTTTTGTTGGCCATTACCTCTGCGAGAAGGGTTTCTGAATTACAGGCCCTTATGGCGGTTGAGCCTTTCTTAATTTTCCACAAGGATAGGGTGTCTTTGTACTAACCCTTCCTTTATGCCTAAAGTGGTTTCTAGTGTGGCTTTAAACCAAACTATTCATTTGCCTACTTTTTATGCAAACCCCCAAATTAAAGGGGAGAAGATTTTGCACACTTTGGATGTACACAGACAGTTGCGTTATTATTTGAGCAGAACTAAAGGGTTCAGGCAGTCTCAGCAGTTGTTTGTTTCATTTGCTTGGGGTTCTCAGGGCAAACCTGTTTCAAAACAAACTATTTCTAAGTGGATTGGTTTTTGTATTGCTTTCTGTTATTCCCATCATGGTAAGGAGATTCCAGCTGGGATTAGGCCTCATTCCACTAGGGCTACTGCCACTTCTACAGCTTTTTAAGGGGGCTGGCTACTAAAGATATTTTGGAGGCAGCTACTTGGAGTTCAGTGCATACTTTCTCTAAGCACTACCACCTTCCACTTTACTCTAAATCTAGGGCTGGATTTGCCACTGCAATTTTACAGGGCATTTTGGCAGCTCCTAATGCTTTATAGTTTTGCCATCCTCCCTTACCTCTGCTTTGGGATTCTACCCATATGTAAGGACTGCAGCAATGTGAGATGAAGAACATAGTACAGTTTTGTACCTACCATAAATGTAGATGTTCGAAGATCCACATTGCTGCAGTCCAATTTACCCTCCCTCCTTCCCCTCTGTAGTTGGAGGTGGTGCTGTGGTTTGGGTTGTATATCTTGTAAATATGGTTAGTGCAGGGGTGGTTGGTTGTTTTTTGCTGTTTTTTGGCCTTTCTTTTTAGGGCCTTCTGACATCTGGGGCAAGAAAAGACTGAGGATATGACGTCGGTCATGCGCTTTTGTACCATGACGTCCTGATGTCAGTTTTAAGCGCCTTGACCGACGTCAAGCCTAATACTTTGGTATTCGGGCCGACCGAGGACAGCGGATTACCCATATGTAAGGACTGCAGCAATGTGGATCTTCGAACATCTACATTTATGGTAGGTACAAAACTGTACTTTAGCACGCCGCCAGTAGGTACGTCCAGTCCAACGGAGAGGATCACCAGCCGACCCATAATTTGAGGGAGGGAACATAGCTGTGCAGATGTGTCCATAAGAAAATACACGAGGAGAAATGTAGATATAGGTAGTGACCGTAAGTCTGAATCATATCCCACAAGCCATGTAATAGTCACATACAAAAGGTATGTTCATATTCACATACCAAATCTGATCGAAAATAGCATACGCATGTAAACGAAACAGAAAGAGCATATAAATGAGCCATAACAACACGGACACATGTAGGCCGAAAGGAACAGTATGATCCGTACCATCGACCAAGATTACCACCTGTCCCACTTTGCGAGCGACAGTCCCTCTGTGGGCAGATGTGTCCTGACACAAACATGTAAAACTGGCAAATGTCCAGAAAATATAGGACATAATTCCTCCATAGACGTCATGCAATAGTTGCATTAAACATATTTCAATGGACGTATAATACATAAATGTCATAACAAACAGAATAAGATACCAAAATGCTACAAGAATAAGCTTAGATATAGGCAAGGATTGTAGGTTCTATCTGCCGAACTGACCGTGGGTATGTGTCGGCCTGTAAAATATGCTGTGTTCACTGCAACTGTCACTGTAGGGTTGCCACCCTTACAAATGGCCAAAGTGGGACATGTTTGGTACAGACATCAGACTGTACAGGCCGACACATACCCATGGCCAGTATAAAGGACAGAACATAACTGTTTTGCCTACAGAAAAGCGTATTCCTGTAGCATTTTAGTTGCTTATTCTGTTTCTCATAACAGTCAGGTATTTTAGATACAGAATTAACTGTTTAATGCAACTATCACATAAAATATAAGAAATATGTTTGTCCTAAAATCTCAGGACATTTGCCATGTTGACAATTACATGTCAGGACACAACTGCCCAAAGAGGGACTGTCCCTCTCAAAGTGGGACAGGTGGTAACCCTATGTCACACTGTGGCCAACTGAAAAGGTGGAAACACAACCGTTGGCTGTGGGGAGGCAATGTCCACAACAGTTGGACATGTGTAAGGAATAGCTTGGACATAGGAAAAGGTGCCATCCTACCAATGAGTAGAACAGGCTGGCAAAATCCAGAAGGCAGCTGTATAATCCGAACCTGTATGTGACACAGTCGAACAGGTAGTACCCGGATACACCAACCAAGTAATGAAAGTGAAGTAAGGGCGTGTACCTATGTGCGTGAGGTATAGCACGTGAAAAGCAAACATGGCAGGGTAGTCCACACAACCATAAAGGTACCCGACACATGTAGGGTAGTCAATGTGTAACTTTAGCCGTGTCATGGGCCAACAACCAAAGTAGTGCTCTATGGGGTGTGAGTAATTCGCGTGTGAGGGGTGTGTGTTTAATGGTAAATTCCTCAAAGGCGATACTTGTGTCATATGTAGAAAAGGTGAACCGGAAGTGTATGAGGGGGCAGCGGGTGAAGTGGAAAGAAACACAACCTCATGTAGAAACAGCTGCCAGACAAACAGGCAGGCCATAGTGTAGAACACAATCCCACAAACATATGAATATGGAAATATGTGAGACAAATGTATAGATAAGGCACCATCACATACCTACAGATGGGTCCTGATGGAACTGGCCATAACAAATGCAACACACCTGTATGCATAATAGCCTACCCAGCATATCCTCCACAACACACAACCTGCCACCATACCAGAACATCCACCAAATCCAGCCATACTTGGTCCACTGGTTTGTTGCAGAAACAGCTACACACAGTGACCCCTACGCATATGTAGTAGGTATTGTCACCCTAGGCAGTGTCAGGATTGCAAACCATGTATCCCCTGCAGGTAAAACCCCCTGCACGTTTTCGTGAAGCCACAAAAATCTTCGTTATCTAACTTGTTTTGGTCTTGACCAATTTTTGGGATATCCCTCACGGAATGATCAACTTGTGTAAATAGTAGAATGGGTATGACGACATGATGTCCAATCCAGTAGATATCTGGACACAAGTCAGAATGTGCAGTGGAGGTCCATGACACTGTCCAGCCCTAAGTGGGCATGCATAACCTACCACCCAGGATAAAATACCTTCCCGTGACACACGTGTCCAGACACGAATAGGAGGTAGAATATAATGCACACATTTGCAAAGTGGAAAACGGCATGAGGGTGAGGAAGACACTACGTAAACAGGTCAACCTTGATCAAGTGTGAGGGACACTGACTGTGTGCAGTCATGACTGACCATACCTGTCAACCTGTGTGAGCAAGATATCTGGACAGAGCCGTGAATATAAGTGAGACAAAGGTCCAAAATCAGGGACAATCTGTAAACATATCCCTTAGAAACATAGAATTTGATAGAATAACAGTTTGCACATTGGCATTAATGTCTGGAGTATGAAGTCTGAAACCCAACTGTCTGTCAGCACGTTCCGACTGCAGTCTTTAATGCCGAGCTACTGCTGTGCCAGAACACAACAGCGTATTACAGAGGTCCATGCCATACCACTCAACTGTCTGGATATTCGCAGAATGACTAGGCCCCG